>NC_082708.1:140236066-140864936 GCF_030144855.1 Hypanus sabinus | reverse complement strand
GATTAAATGCCAGCGCCGCGAAATTTGAATAAACTAGTCTCAAAATGACTTACCGACTGTGTCGTTATTTCAGCGCTGTGTGTAGCACATCGCTACATTGGTGACCCAGACGGTCCAAACAGGATTTGGACCAAAGATGACCGACTCTTCATCTGTTCACGCAGTTTCACTAAACCTGCCGACTTTGTGGACGCTGCGACCACGCGTGTGGTTTAGCCAAGCAGAAGCCCAGTTCCAGATTCAGCAGATATCCTCTGATTCCACGCGTTACTACCACGTGGTGCGCGCCCTTGACCAGGAGACGGCCGCCCAGGTTGCAGATTTCATACAGTCACCCCCGGAAGAAGGAAAATATGAAGCATTTAAAGCGCTGCTCATTGGGACCTTTGGCCTCTCATGGCGTAAGCAGGGTGCCCGCCTGCTTCATCTGGACAGTTTGGGAGACAGGCTGCCGTCAGTATTGATGAATGAGATGCTGGCCCTGGCTGACAGACACAAGCCCTGCCTCATGTTCGAGCAAGTGTTCCTAGAGCAACTGCCCGGGGACATACATCTGCTGCTGGCCGACGCAGATTTCTGCGACCCCCGGAAGGTGGTGGCCCGGGCAGACGTCCTGTGGAAAGCCAAGAGGGAGAGTGTGGCATCCATCGGTCAGATTACCAGGCCGCGCGCCCCACAGCAGACCAGACCAGGCCCAACAGGAGGGCGCACACAACACAGAGGCAGGAGTGAGGAGGCCAGTGAACAGTGGTGCTTCTACCATCAGCGGTGGGGCACAAAAGCCCGCCGATGTCGCCCGCCCTGCAAGGGCCAGGGCCAGCTGCTGCTAATGACTATGGCGGCTGGCCACCAGGACAGCCTCTTGTTCGGCTGGGACAAACAGTCGGGATGCTGCTTCTTAGTTGACACCGGAGCGGAAATCAGCGTCTTGCCCCCGACGGGGTACGACACCCGCAACAGGAAGCCAAGACCCACCCTGAGGGCCACAAACGGCAGCACGATATGGACCTACGGCACCCGCACAGTGCAGCTGCAGTTCAGCGCCAGCCGGTTCACATGGGACTTCACACTGGCTGCGGTGGCCCAACCACTCCTGGGGGTGGACTTCTTGCGAGCTCACAGCCTGTTGGTCGACTTGCAAGGGAAAAGACTGGTACATGCCGAGACTTTCCAGACGTTCTCCCTGGGTGAAGCCAAGTTGCCGACCCCACACCTGGACTCCATCACACTGTCGGACAACAAATTCACCAGAATCCTGGTGGACTTTCCATCAATTCTAGCACCACAGTTCACGGCAGCCATGCCCAGACACAAGGTACAGCACGACATCCCGACCAAGGGACCAACCCTCCATGCCCGCGCACGAAGGCTCCCCCCGGAAAAGCTCCGTCTGGCGAAGGAGGAGTTCAAGAGGATGGAGGAATTGGGGATCGTATGGAGGTCCGACAGCCCATGGGCCTCCCCAATGCACATAGAGCCCAATGCAGCTGGGGGTTGGAGACCATGCGGCGACTACCGCAGACTGAACAAGGCTACCACTCCAGACCGCTACCCCGTGCCACACAGACAGGACTTTGCAGCAAACCTGCACGGGGCAAGAATATTTTCCAAAGTAGACCTCGTCCGGGGATACCATCAAGTCCCGGTGTACCCTGAACATATCCCCAAAACAGCACTTATCACCCCGATCGGCCTGTTCGAGTTCCTCCAAATGCCGTTCAGCCTGAAGAATGCCGCACAGATGTTCCAGCGGCTAATGGATGTGGTGGGACGTGACCTGGACTTTGCGTTCATCGATTTGGACGGCAGCCTCATAGCCAGCAGTAGTCGCCAGGAGCATCTGTCCCACCACCGCCAGCTCTACTCCCGCCTGAGTGATTTCGGCCTCACGATCAACCCGGCCAAATGCCAGTTCGGTCTCGATACCATTGACTTCCTGGGCCACAGGATTGCCAAAGACAGGGCAACACCTCTGCCCGCCAAGGTAGACGCAATCCGCCACTTTGCCCGGCCCAACACGGTCAAAGGCCTGCAGGAGTTCGTTGGTATGGTGAACTTCTACCACTGTTTCTTCCCCTCAGCAGCCCGTATCATGCGCCCTTTGTACACCCTGATGTCGGGTAAAGGCAAGGACATCACTTGGGACGAGGAGGCCGCGGCCGCTTTCGTTAAAGCCAAGGAAGCCTTGTCAGATGCTGTGTTGCTGGTGCACCCCAGAACAGACGTAACGACTACACTCATGGTGGACGCATCCGACACAGCAGTTCTTCAGCAAGCACCTACGACCACCCGAACTCAAGTACAGTGCTTTTGACTGGGAGTTGTTGGCACTGTATCTGGCAATCTGGCATTTCAGGTACTTCTTAGAAAGCAGGCCGTTCACCGCGTTCACGGACCACAAACCGTTGACCTTCACGTTCACGAAGGTGTTCGATCCCTGGTTGGCTCCTCAGCAGCGACATCTGTCCTACCTATCCGAGTACACGACGGACATCCTGCACATCTCGGGAAAGGACAACGTCGTGATGGACGCACTCTCCAGACCAGCTGTCCAGGCCCTGTCCCTGGGGGTGGACTATGCAGCACTGGCGGAGGCGCAGCAGGCAGACGACGAGATGCCCAGCTACAGGACAACAGTCTCGGTTGCAGCTGCAGGACTTTCCCGTAGGCCCAGGTGAGAGGACCCTCCTGTGCGACTTGGCCACCAGCCAACCTCGCCCCATCGTCCCGGCAGCCTGGAGGCGGCAAGTTTTCGACTCCATACACGGTTTGGCACACCCATCTATCAGGACAACCGTCTGGCTGGTGTCCAGCAAGTTCGCGTGGCACGGACTTCGCAAGCAGGTCAGTGAATGGGCCAGAAAGTGCGCGCAGTGCCAAACAGCCAAGGTGCAGCGGCACACTAAAGCCCCGCCGCAGCAGTTCAAACCCACCTACCGGAGGTTCGTCCATTCATGTGGATATCGTGGGCCCCCTACCAGTGTCCCGAGGAGCGCGGTACCTCCTAACTATGGTAGACCGGTTCACGAGGTGGCCAGAGGCAGTCCCACTCACCGACACATCTGCCGATACCTGCGCCCGAGCACTGATTGCAACCTGGGTAGCACGTTTCGGGGTACTGGTCCACCTTACCTCTGACACAGGCGCCCAGTTCATCTCCAGACTGTGGTCAGCTGTGTCCAGCCTGTTGGGAACGCAGCTACACCACAATACTGCCTACTATCCACAGTCGAACGGACTAGTGGAACGCTTCCACCGTCACTTGAAGTTGGCTCTCATGGCCCGCCTGAGAGGACCTAACTGGGTGGACGAGCTTCCTTGGGTCCTGCTTGCAATTCGCACAGCGCCCAAAGAGGATCTGCATGCCTCGTCGGCCGAGTTGGTGTACGGTGCACCCCTGGCTGTCCCGGGAGAGTTCATACCAGCCCCAAGGATGCAAGAGGAAGAACCCGCAGCAGTCCTGGACAGACTATGCGAAAGGCTCGGCAACCTGGCCCCCGTGCTGACTTCACAGCACGGACAGACCCCGACCCATGTACCCAAAGACCTGCAGGACTGTAAGTTTGTATTTGTACAAAGGGACGGACACCGGGCGCCGCTACAGCGGCTGTACAAAGGGCCGTTCAGGGTAATCAACAACAACGGGTCCACATATGTTCTGGACATTGCAGGGAAAGAGGAGGTTTTCACGGTGGACCGACTCAAACCAGCCCATGTGGACTTGGCGCAGCCGGTCAAGGTTCAGGCACCGTGGTGCAGAGGCAGACCTCCCAAACAGAGACTGATCCAGTCTGTGGACATTGGGGGGTGTATCGCTGGTTCGACAGGGTGGGGGGGGGGGGGGGGTTATGTGGCGACCCACTTTCTGCGCAGGCGAACCGGCTCACAAATAGCCATCACGCAAGGAGAGACTTTGGTAATGCACCTCTGACGTAATTTCCACCCGGAGAGGGCGAGCACTAGGGATTAAATGCCAGCGCTGCGAAGTTTGAATAAACTAGTCTCAAAACGACTTACCGACTGCGTGTCGTTATTTCAGCGCTGTGTGTAGCACATCGCTACAGGGTCTTTTTTTGTTCCAGATGAAAGAAACAAACCAGCGATTTATTTTTTAAATTATTTGTTGGGCAAAAATGACTGGAATCATTCATATTGGGTAGAGCAGATGAGGAAGAATGTTCATTTTGAGCAACGATATTCGGCCAAACCAAGAAATGGGAAGAATGCTCCAACACTCAAGATCCTGTCTGGTTTTGTCAAATAACTGTGTAAAGTTATCTTTGAACAATTGATCAAATGCAGGTGTGATAAATATGCCCAAGTAAACAAAACCTGTCTGCAACCATTTAAAGGGGAAAACGCCCTGAGTGTCAGGTACCTGCTGCAGATTCCCCAGAGGCATAGCCTCTGATTTAGTAAAGTTGATTTTACAACCTGAAAAGGCGCTAAATGAATTGATGCATTGTATAAGGTGGTGCGCTGATATAGCAGGGTTTGATGAGAAAATTAGAACATCATCTGCATACAATGTAATTTTATGTGACTTTAGTCCTATGTCTGGGGCAGATATTTTGGGGTCTCACTGAATAGCCTCAGCCAATGGCTCGATCACTAGTGTGAAAAGTGGTGATGATAAAGGGCAGCCCTGCCAGCTACCCCTGAGAGTACTAAAATTATCTGACCTAATACCATCAGTGAGAATCTCAGCCAAAGGGTCATTATAAAGAACCTTCACCCACTTACTAAAATTATTGCCCAAACCAAATTATTCTAAAGTGAAAAAAAGATACGGCCATTCGACACGATCAAAGGCCTTTTCTGCAACTAAGGAGAACACCAAGCCGTCCACTGCCTGTTGCTGACATGCCTGAATCCCAACTTTTTAAAATCTACTCCTCAGCATTTTTTCTTCAAACCTACCGAAGGGTTTCGGCCTGAAACGTTGACTGTACTTTTTCTCATCGATGCTGCTTGGCCTGCTGAGTTCCTCCAGCACTTTGTGTGTGTTGCTCAGATTTCCAGCATCTGCATATTTTCTTTTGTTTATAAATAATATTTTCTTATTTTTTTAAGTGAGTTAAAAACTTGAATGTGCTGGAATTTCACTGTTTTGGGCTTGTCCTCTCTGTAACTACATCTTCAAAATAAAATGATGATAAATATTAAATTCATGAAACTTTTAGTTTGTATTTCCTCACAAGAACTTTTTAAACATGTCAGATTAATGTGTTGTTTATAAATTTGTACATTTTTAATGACAAAGAACTGCTGTCCCCAACACTTCTGTCATTTCTAACACACGTTTCTAACATTTTAAAGACCAAACAAGTTTTTTCAAACAATTGCTTATGTCATTGCCATGGAAATGAGAGATGACAGGCTGTCATAGCAGAAAACTGACATTTTGATGTCTAGAAATATGAGCAATTTAAAGATTTATATCTCTTGATCTGAGAGTATGTTTATTACGTGTCATTACTAAATGAATTACTAATTGAGTGTTTCAACTGAGAAATATGTAACTTCACTTTATTTCTGTATATTTAAATTATATTTACTAGCTAGCTATCCAGTTGAGTTAGTAAGTGCGAGACTTAGCCAACTTTTCCTTTAAAAAGTGAGAATGTCATTACCATCACACAGCTGGTGATAAAGTTGTCAAGATGGCCCAAAATCCTCAGCAGATCAATCAAAAATATCCAGAGACACAATTAAAGACCCAGTGAAATATCAGCAGTACCTTGGAAGAGAGAGATACGACAAAAAGAAGGGAGACAGGAAAACTTAAGATCATCTCATATTTACCAAAGTGTGAACAGAGACTTAAGAGATGACCGTGGAGAGTTAATCAAAGAAACAAAAGGGCCGTGAATAAGAAAAGTTAGGCAGTACAAAGTTTTATAACAGTGAATACCCCACCAGAACCTCCAGTAGGCCAGCAACAAGAACAGAATGGCCTTCATCTTCCTGTGGCTTCAGCTACGCACTAACGGAGACGATAAGAATGTGCTTTAACTTTCAAATGCTGCTTTTTTGTCAGAGTTGTCGAGATTTCTCTGAGTGTTTCAGAAGCCTTTGTGATAATAAAAAAGTGTGTAGAGAGTTGAGTAAATGTTTTGTCAGTGTAAAAAAGTGTTCTCTCTTATGGATAGTTCAGAATAATCTCTAGAAACTGTTTAAAATTTGAATTGCTGCTTATTCCAGAGTTCGGGAGGGTTAGGCAGGGTAAGCATTGTTGTTTTTTAAAAACAATACTAGACAATACCTAGTTTAGCTAGGCTACCTATGTTCATGTTTCACGTGGATGTTTTTAAATGAGTTCTCTAGCCGCCTTCCTTAAAAACTGTGATCTCTTATGGAATTTTGATAAATAGTGCAGATTGCAAGGACGTGTATTTAATTGTAAGTATTGCTTCTTCTAGTTGGACGAATATTTTGTCAGAGTTAATGTTAAACTAAACCCATTGTTTGTCAATGCATTTTGTCATTACCATCACAGTGCACATTTTGATGGGAAATAACGTTTTGTTGAGTATAATATTGGTCTGAACTCATTTGCTAGAGTCAAGTGATTTGATGCCAAAATCAGTATTCTGACAAAAAGGGTTAAAATTCCAATAGTCTAATTAGTAAATAAATGTTTTGTTGTTTAGCCAAGGAAAATATTGACATGCTTAGAAAATGTCACAAAAATTTTTGAATGTACTTAAAATGAATTAAAACAAATTTATTAAAGGGCATGGTTTTTATTTGCTGGATTGACGTTGAAATGTCATTTCATTTTAAATTTAGTATTATGATAGTACTGACATTCTTCCGTGAAAACTCTGCAAAAACGCCTTAAAATATGACAGTTCTCAATGCCAAGATCTGGTCTTCATTCCAGAGCCTAAAATAAAGGTTATAACATAATCAAAACAGGGTTTCAAGAAATTTCATTTTTTCATAATTCCAAGTAGTCAGAAGCGCCGCAAATTGAAGGATTGCCCTAGTATTTTCTCCCCGTGACGTGAGTTTCTTCTGGGTGCTCCGGTTTCCTCCCACAAACCGCTTAGTAGATTAGTTGATTATTGTAAATTGTCCCATGATTACGCTGGGGTCGCGGCCCGAAGGGCTTATTCCACGCTGTATCTCAAAAAAAATATTTAAATAAATGAATGAATTGTCTCGACCCAAAACATTTCCTTCCATTGATACTGCCTGATCCGTTGACTATATTTACCTTGCTGCTGTTTTGCTGCATTGCAATAGTGGCCAACTGTCAAACTTCTTAAAATCCCACGGAAAACTGAAGATAAACATTTTTGTTTTAGTTTTTAACGTGATTAAGAAATTGTGAATTAAGTTTTAAATTACCCTCCCTCTTAAGCGTCGCGTTCCAAATTCGTCTGTTAAACAAGGCATCGAGTCGTAGTGGAAAACGAAAGCTGGCTTGCAAAGGAGGCTCGCTGTCATCGTGTTGACACAACATGAAAGCACTCCCTCGTCTGGCAGCAAGCGGAGACCGACAGAAAGAGAAGGTAGAGAGTCCTTGTTTCACCCAACCAATTCCACCATAAGGACCAACGTCAGTCAGTGCATATGTGAAAGAGGGAGCGAGAAAGAAAGATAGAGGGAGCCACAATCTGCCACTGCAGCTGCCTGAACTCCACATTCAAAAAATCTTCACCATTTCCATCCAGTTTCACGTCAACAGACCAGCTTTAAAGCCAAAACAAAACAAACACACACAATTTTTTTTACAGCAGGTACTGTCCTCTTCCAATACTTTTAAGCGTTTGGGCTCGTTTTCTTTTGGGGAGGGAAAAGAGAGATTAATGTGTAGAGAAAGAGAGAGAGAGAGAGAGAGAGAGAGAGAGAAAACAGGAGGACGATGGAGAGTACGTGGAGGGAGGGAGAGGAAGCAGAGGAGGAGATCCGGCGTTTAAGGAAAATGTCAAGCTTTTGATGTCTTTTCCGTTGTTGGCCTAGTTTCTGCTACAAGGGGAATTTTTTTAGTTCAGCAATTTGATCCCGAACGTCGCCGATGATGGAAATAATATAGTACGTCATTAATATGGCGCCAAAAGCTTGTGTGTTGTGAGAGAACAGGAGGGGGTGGGTGGTGGTGGAAGCAGGCAGGAAAATGATAGGGTGTCCTTTTTCCTGCAAAAGTTACCAGGAAGGCGGAGACCTCCGGCTGCAGTGTTTAATATGCGCGGGTTATTGTTAAAAATTGCGACTGCGATGTTTTTTTAAAAAATGAAGCGGCTGGAGGACGGGGCTGGGATTGCATTCGGTCACGGTGGAGTTGCTCGCGGAGTCCCGACCGGGTCGGAGCGATGTGTATATTTGGCCACTGCTGTTGCCAGGCGCCGCGGGACGTGACGCGACCGGCCGGCCGGGCGGGCGGGCGGCCCGGGGTCGGGGCCGGGGCCGGGGCCGTCCGTCAGCACCCGGCGGGGCTGCAGACGCCCTTCGTGGCTCCCTGCGTTTGCATTTGCGCCCAAATGCTCGCCGTGGTGCCGAGAGATAAATTACTGCCACCCTGTCTTTACTCGAGATTCAAGTGGAGCAAAAGTAAAACCGTGGGGGAGGGAACGACGAAAATGTGTACAGCATGTTAAGGGACGGGCGATCGGGGGGCAGGACGCGAGCCTGGTGGAGTGTTAACACATGTTGCTTAGATAACAGCACCGAGAGAAATTAAGGTGCACTTGCATTGAGACTTTAGCATGTAAGTGATCGCATGTTAAAAAGTGTTATTTAATTTATGGGAGACATTTACAAATATAACTACTGAACATGTCAGTTTCCTCAGTTTTGTGCTCGTAACTTTACGGCTTAAACTTTCTTCCGTGCGACGTGCGGTCCGATTTGTTTATACAGCGTGTCATTTCATTACTCCCTCGATTTCAAGGGGAAAATCGAACAGTTTTAGAAATTATGAATGGGTTTGGTTTCTGGAAATGATCGTAGTTTGTGACTTGATATTTTTGGAGGGGGAAAACCTGCATGTAGTTTCGGAATACTTAACTGCCAACGCAGCTGCTAGTATTCAGGACACAGAAGGAGCATGAAAATTGAGGCAACAGTAGTTGTGTTGGAATGCACCGTCCTGTTCGGAGGCCAAATGTATCCCCTCGAATGCACTGTGTGCATTTGGCAAGGCTACCAGAGGTTATCTTCGATAAACAGTAGCGTAGGGGCTAAGGGCACACTCTTGATTTCATAATGTTCAGCCTTTCCACTTTTCTAACATTCAGATATCAATGTCGAGCTGGCTGAAAGCTTTGAAAGGCTGTATCAGTGTTTCAGAGAATGGCAGTTACTTTTCATAAACTTTTGCTCTTTGTGATATTTGGGTAGATATAATCTATATCTTTGTCCCCCAAACATCTCTGATTTCAGTGTGGTAGTAAATCTGGGTAGGAGTTCACAGTTCTGACATGTTGGTCCATTGCCTCCTCTTCTGCCACGATGTGGCCACTCAGATTGGAGGAGCAATACCTCATTCCGTTCAGGTGGCCTCCAACCTGATGGGATGGACATCAATTTCTCCAACTTCCAGTAATTTTCCCCCACTCTGGCCTCTTACCTCTTCCCCTCATCTGCCTATCAATTCCCCCTGGTGTCCCTCCTCCTTTCCTTTCTCCTATGATTTTTGCCTGTTCCACTTATCACCCCTCACCTTGTTTTCCTTCCCTTCCCCCACCACCTTGTTTTGACATCTTCCCTCTTCCATTCTGGTCCTGTTGAAGGGGCTTGGCCTGAACCGGCAACAGTTTTATCATTTCCATGGTTGCTGTCAGACTTCAGTTCCTCCAGCAGTTCGTGTGTATTGTATGGGATTTCCAGCATCTGCAGACTTTCTTCTGTTTAGGAGTTTACATTATCTCAAGTGTGTTGTGGTGATGTACTTCCCATAAGAGAAAGCGTTGCTAAGTGACCAACAGCCAATGTGTAGTTCATTCATGGTGACTGAACAGTTTAAAAAAAAAAGTGATGTAATAATACGTTGGAAAAAATACTGCTGGATCAATTGAGTGTTACGGAGCTAGACTGCTGGGCATATAAACTCATTCTCTGATCAATGTGCGGGTAGTTCCCTGTGTAGGTTAACTAGAATTGATGGAAACTTGCTCCTGTACCTTTATTTTCCTCTTTATTAATTGGTCTGATTGCACTTGTTTAGATATAATGCGTCCTGATGAAGTCTTTGTCCGAACTGTGGACTGTTTTTCTCTCCAAGGATGCTGCCTGACTTGCTGAGTTCCTCCAGCATTTTGTGTGCGTTGCCCTGGATTTCTGACACCTGCAGAATCTCTTAGGTTGAGAGAAAGTCTTTGTTTTGTGAACGTGTACAAAGGCAATGCCCACGAATAATGAAATGAACCTATTTCATTTTCTTGAGGTGTTCTACTGTGTCTTGAGAACTTTAATTTTCTATTAAGTTGTGATTTGTAATTGACGTTGTATGGGCAAATTTTTAAAAAGCTGAATTTAGAATTTACGAGAAATATACTAGTTCAATAATTAACTTTGAGGGTTATGCCATTTAACCAGGTGCATTATTTCCATCTGGGCAATTTTTGTGTGGCTTGTAGAAACTTCTAATGTCTCGGTCAGATATGAAAATTATAGAGCAGAAAGGCTATGTGTAGGTTGAGTACTAAAGTTACAAACACATGGACAAAGCAAAAGACTCCAGATGTTAGAATCTGGAGCAAAGAAGAACTTTTGGAAGAATTTGATGATCAGGCAACGTTTGTGGAGATAAGGAGATAGTAAATGCTTTGGATTGAGATCCTTCATCTGGACTGAATGAGTAGAGTAGAGTAGCCCTCTTTGTACTGATCACCTGCCTTTTCAGTCCAGATGCAACGTCTTGACCCAATATGTTGATCCTCCATTTATCTCTACAGGTGCTGTCTGTTGCGCTGTGTTCTTCCAACAGATTTTTGTTTGAGTTGCATATACTTTAGATGTTTGCTTCATTCTTAATTTAAGAACAATTTAATTAACATCTCCCTTAAGATGACTATTCAGTTTATGCAAATTCTTTTGATATAAGGCAGTGATATGTTTGCTTTTGTGATCAAATTTTTGCATCTCTGAAGTCTGTTTCAGAGATGGATGTAAGAATTTGATTGCAGAGCGGGAATCTGATTGCCAGAGAGTCTTAGAACAGTACAGCACAGAAAAAGGTCCTTTGGCCCATTTTGTCCATACTGAACTATTAACTTGTCTAGTCCTATAGACCTGCACCTGGACCACAGCTCTCCATACTCCTCCCATCCATGTACCTATACAAATTTCTCTTAAATTTTGAGTTTAAGCCACTTCCGTTGGCAGCTTGTTCCACACTCTCACCACCCTCTGAGTGAAGAAATTCACCCTCATGTTCCACTTAAACATTTCACCTTTCACCCTTAACCCATAACTTCTAGTTCTAGTCTCACCCAACCTCAATGGAAAAAGACTGCTTGCATTTCCCCTATCATAATTTTGTATACCTCCATTGAATTTCCCCTCATTTATCTATGTTCCAGGAATAAAGTCCTGATCTATTCAAATTTCCCTCTCCCTGAAGTTCTGGCAACGTCCTTGTAAATTTTCTCTGCTCTATTTCAATCTCATTGACAGTGTAATTTTTCATGGAAGATAGTAATGGATTCTGCTTTGTATTTTGCTGTTTTACCTGATGATAATTCTATACTGTGTCACACTTACAGCTGCTGGGTTTTCCTATCAGAATAATGATAGTTTAGTTTGAATACCACTGAATCACTCTCAGTTATGTAACATGAAGCAAGCCAATGCATTTTCCTTTATGTGCATTTCTTGGGTGATATGGTGATTTTAATTAGATGCCCCTTTTTATCAAGCAGTTCATTCTTTCTTTGTGATTAAAACTTACTGGCCAAGTTTTCCACTTCTGGCGCTGTCAACTCTTCTGACACCTGCTGTGCCCTTGCCAGATATTTGCTAACTTTTATGTTGCTGAGTCAAATTGTCCTTTCATGAATAATCTGACAACTTGACTATTTTCTACAATTTACATTATTGTTTCATCCAGTATCTTGTATTTCTTTGAATATTTTAAACTCTTAAGCCAAGTCTTTGTATTCAAGTACTTCATCTTATCATTAAAGTTTATACAATCGATGTTTGTTTGTTAATGCATTGTCTGAGAAGGGTGAGTACTCACTAAGGGCAAGTAAAGGAGCGTTCTTCAATTCCCTTGCTCGGCAGAATTGCTCAGTACTCGGGAATGAAAGCCTGCCAAAAAAAAAGAATCGCAGGGTAGTATGTGATGACATTTATGTACTTTGAGAATAAAATGATCTTGAACTTTGAACTGAAAATTGACACTAGACATTAGAATACTACAGCACAGTACAGGCCCTTCAGCTCTCGATGTCGTGCCAACCCATATATTCCTTTAAAAAAAGTACTAAACCCACACTACCCGGTAACTTTTTTTTTCATCCATGTGCCTGTCCAAGAGGCTCTTAAATACCCCTAATGTTTTAGCCTCCACCACCATCCCTGGCAAGTCATTCCAGGCACCCACAACCCTCTTTGTAAAAAAACTTACCCCTGATGTCTCCCCTAAACTTCCCTCCCTTAGCTTTGTACGTATGCCCTCTGGTGTTTGCTATTCATGCCCTGGGAAACAGGTACTGACTATCCACCCTATCTACACCTCTCATAATCTTGTAGAGCTCTATCAAGTCCCCTTTCATTCTTCTACGCTCCAAAGAGAAAAGTCCCAGCTCTGCTAACCTTGCTTCATATGACTTGTTCTCCAAACCAGGCAACATCCTGGTAAATCTCCTCTGCACCCTCTCCATAGCTTCCACATCCTTCCTATAATGAGGTGACCAGAATTGAACACAATACTCTTAAGTGCGGTCTCACCAGAGATTTGTAGAGTTGCAACATGACCTCTCTACTCTTGAACTCAATCCCCCTGTTAATGAAGCCTGGCATCCTATAGGCCTTTTTAAGTATCCTATCAACCTGTGCAGTGACAGTATGGATTTAAACCCCCAAGGTCCCTCTGTTCATCCACACTCTAAAGTAACCGACCATTAACCCTGTACTCGGCCTTCTGGTTTGTCCTTCCAAAATGCATCACCTCACACTTATCCGGATTGAACTCCATCTGCCACTTTTCTGCTCAACTCTGCATCCTGTCTATATCCTCTCGTAACCTTCGACAACCTACAGCTCCATCCACAACTCCTCCAATCTTCGTGTCATCCACAAACTTACCCATCCTTCCGCCTCTTCATTGTGATTTTATAAAAATCACAAAGAGCAGGGGTCCCAGGGCAGATCCCTGCGGCACGTCACCAGTCACCGACCTCCAGGCAGAATACTTTACTTCCGTTACTACCCTCTGCTTTCTTCCTGTAAGCCAATTTTTTATCAAAACAGTCAAGGTTCCACTGATCCCATGCCTCATGACTTTCTGGATAATTATAATAATAATTGATTATTATTTTTCCGTTAAAACTTTGGAAGCATGTTTTACATTATAATTTTTTATGTATCTTTATACTTTATACCTGCAGTTAATTAGGCGGCTCTGATCAAGGCATAGTTCTCTTAAATATAACAAGTTCCAATATTGTTTTTCCATGAGATAAGGAAGTTGTCATTTGTTTGATTTGTGCACCTCAGTCATTATTCCAGAGTTCAAGGTCAGTTCAAGCACCAGCTTGTCTTCAGCCACACAAAAAAATCAATCACAAATAAAATTTAACCCCATAGCAGTGGATTTGCCACAGATATTTCTAAATTTCTGCCTGCAGTCTTGTTGGAGAAAAGATCGTTGCTATTAAATTAGTTTCTACTGCTCAGTTAGCCAGCTGACATGTCACCAATGTAACTGGAAGCAACCAGATGTATGCTTGCCATCTTCTGCTGTAGGGTTCCTCTGTTTGATGCTGTTGCTGCCTAGGGATATTTTTAAGAGGACCTTAGTTTGGATCAGACAAAAGTTGCCTTAATTATATAATTAAGTGTGCTTTGGGGAATTGCTACAGTGATCGTGTTTGTTACAGGTTCATCACTTTAACCCAGAAGTGTAGAATTACCACTGAATGGATGATTTGCCCATCAGGACGTAAGTCCATGTGGATGAAAAATTCCAGATACTGCTGTTAAAAGAGAAAATGCTGAGAGCACTCATCAGATCAAGCAGCATCTGTATAAAGACAGTGTTTCAGGTCAGGGACCCTCTTTCTCTTTCCACAAATGCTGCCTGACCTGAAAGTTTCCAGCAACTTTATCTCTTTCATCCATTCAGCCCCATTATTCTTTGTCAGTTTGTGAATTATTTTCCCTTGAGTGCCTGTCCACTTTCCTCCCCCCCCCCCCCCAAAGTAAACCCCTGATTGACACAGTTTCCATTACCCATACAGGTTCA
Source organism: Hypanus sabinus (assembly GCF_030144855.1). Classification (NCBI taxonomy): domain Eukaryota; kingdom Metazoa; phylum Chordata; class Chondrichthyes; order Myliobatiformes; family Dasyatidae; genus Hypanus; species Hypanus sabinus. Next base: position 140,850,517 of record NC_082708.1, on the reverse strand, counting down.
AAGTACAGCCATACTCCAAACAAGACCAGCTTTTCTTATCATTCCCACCTTACTTAAACTGGAAATTCCCGAAGTTTTTGAGCCACCTGCTAATAGAGTCATAGAACACAACAGCATTGAAACAGGCTCTCCACCCTGTCTCATCCACGCCAAGCAGCTTCTCCTTGCTTTCCCACGTTAGACATGCCATGATTCAGTGCATCTTTGTCAAGCTCATCCTTTGCTCTGGTTAGCCATACTAAGACCTGTTGTTTATTACTGCTCAAAGCTTAAGTTTTGTAAATCTGTAAAATTGCAAGTTCTTTTTGAGAGACTTTATATCATACAGTTTTACTTTTAATTTACTTATTGGGAGTTTTGTGTTTTGTAATGTAAACTTTCTCATTTCGAAGGTTGCAAAAATGGTTGTTTGAAATGGGTGATACTGTTTGGATGATAACTTCTAGATAAAACAGTTAACTTGTAAGTCTCTTAATGTTTTTTTTCCCAAGAGGAAGTTTTTAAATTATACAAAGAAGCTGTGAAATTTAAATTGTTCATTGTTAAGAGAGGTGGGCAGGTGCCTTGGAGTTGTATTGCATTTCACAGTTTGAAAAGGCACTTAATTTTTAATCGCAAATTGTGTTTATCTATCTTCTGTTAATTTTCATTCAGTGAATTTCCTGAGCAGCATGGCTGGAAACACAAAATAATGAGATGGATATTACTACTTTATTTTGCCTGTTAAGTCAACAGATATTTTGTTTTTAGCTGAAATGTTTGGTACCAATTTAGAAAGTGGGCTAAAAGGAGCTGCAATATTCACAGGCCATCTTGGATCACTTAGCTGGTGTGAGCAGTGAGTGTGGAAGAGTGAGAAGTATGATATGCCATATTGTGACGGCTTTGACAGAAGATACATAGAGACTGTTTCCGAAGGCTGTAAATTCTACAACTTGGGGGATATACACTTGGGTTAAATGGTTTATTATTTGGGAGTAAAGTGAGGAGAAATCTCTTAAAGCTCTAGATTGCAAAGTTTTCTGAATTTGTAATCTTTGTTATTTATTTAGAGATACAGTGTGTAACAGGCCCTTCTGGCTCATTGAGACATTGCCCAGCAAACTACCTCTTTAACACTAGCCTAATCTCAGGGCAGTTTGGCCAGTGCGTCTTTGGACTGTGGGACGAAACCGGAGCATCTGGATGAAACCCACAGGGTCAAGGAGACAACGTACAAGCTCATTACAGACAGCGCCAGAAATGAACTTCAATGCCCCGAGTTACACTAACCGCTACTGTGGCACCTCAATGTTGGAGGCTGTGGAAGGTCTTGTTCAATGTATATAGGGCTGAGAATAATCATCTTTTGGACCTTGGGGCAATCAGCAGATTGGATAGGAAGGCAGCTGTCCAAAAGGCCAAGTCCACTTCTATTACCAGTAGTGAAGATTTCTGAAATTTAGAAAAGGACAGAGAAATAGACTGTTACACTTTGTGAGTCACACCATCCTCTGGTTTTGTTTGTTCCATTTTTATTTTGAGTCCAGCAATCCAAGGCTTTGATTAATTGTGTGTTTGTTTCTTTAAATTCTCCTGTGGCCAAACTTTAGGTCTTTGCTGTTGCCTTTGTCACAGCCTAGGCTGTCTGTCTGTGTGTGTTGTGTGGCTGTTGACAGTGAGAAGCACCACATTTGAAACTGATCGTGCCCTGCCTCCCTGTCCACTGTTGGATTTACATGTCCAGTGTTGGATGTTCTTTGTCATGTCTCTAATACTGTCTGATTGAGGAAAGATTACTTGCCAGATTCTTATTCTGGAACTGTTGACTGCATTAAAATGGAATATATGATGTTAGTTAAGAATGGTAGTGATGACAGTTTTTGGAATGTAGTTTATCAAAACTAGCTCAAAGGTATAAGCTCACATTATTTTTGCTACAGAGGAAAAGTTTAAGTTTGGTCATAGTATAAACTATTAATTGGATTCCTTCATGTGCTTCAGTAGTTGTGCTTGGCAAACCCGTCTAGTTTGCTTCCAGCTATGTATAGACCTTGAGCCAAGAGACTGAACTATGTACTTGTTACAGTTTTAGCTTCATTTTCTAGCTCCTGTAATTGCAGCTGAGTTTCTGATATCAAGGCGTGCACGTGTGCTAGCTATAGTCAAGAAACAATTTCCATATGAGGCCAGACTTGTTCCAGTACAGTTCAATGACATCACTTAATCAGCGGGAATTTTGTAGGTGAGGAAGTTCAGAATTCCACTGAGTTGAGGTACCTTGGTGATTCAGAAACAAAACATTCCATTCAGTATTTTAATATTTTTAAAGAGAAACAAATTAGTTAAGAGTAAAGCAGTTTAAATAATTTTTGAAGCATAAGGCAGTACTGTATGGATAATACAGAGATCTGACACTACACAGCTTCAGTTTGCGTTCCACCCATTCATCACGTTGTTGGATTAATTTCGACTTTTAAAACAACAAATCTTCTGTACTAATAATTTGTGTGTGTGGTTGTGTCATTTGGTGGTAAAATTAACTTTTTAAAAAATTAAAATTGATGCTGAATTACCATGCAGTCAAATTGGTATGACGTTGCTTCTTTGCACTTAAATTAATTTTCAGAAGTATATTTTGTTAATGTTATGCTGGCTAGAAAAGAAGGGAGGGTGTCCATCTGCTGCTGCTGTTGTGTGACCCTTGTGGTTTGGAGCATGTTTACAGCATTTACTTACCTTCATATGTCCATACAAACTGGAGGAACCCAAGCCTTAAAAACTCAAGAGCAATCATTTTTAGTAAGTGGAAAATGTGAGTGTCTTACTTTCAGTGCATGTAAGTGTGTATCAGTTTTAAATGCTGCCTGTAATCCATTTTGAGTACCGGTAAAGATGTATTTTAACGGGGTTGCTGCAGAGAAGTTTGCAGTTGGTTACTTACTAATAGCAGATTATAGTGCAGTAAGATAGGGAAAGCTCATAGGATTTGCTGTGTGTAGAGTGGGTAGCCTTACACTGTCCAAGTGTATATGAAATAGAGCTGTGTAATTGAAACCTGGATTTTAAGCATGTGCCTCAAATTATCCTGGAATATCATTTTAAATGACTTTCAGTGTGAAAGCTGCTGGTTTATGGGAAGTCAAAGCATATGCATTTTTAAAAACTGTTGCTTTTTAGTGCACAACCAACTTTTAAGGTATTGCTGAGTTTTTAGGGGACATGGACCAGGTCATATACCTCTGGTTAGTAGGACCGACATTGCAGTGCTACTTTATCCTTCTAAAGCTACTTTAAAATGCTGAAAACGATGTTTCATGGTGGACTGACAAACCAAATTTGACGTATGCCACATGAGGAGTTATTAGAACAGATGAGAATTGGTTTTAGAAACATAGAAAACCTACAGCACAATACAGGCCCTTTGGCCCATAATGCTCTGCGGAACATGTACTTTAGAAATTACCTAGGATTCCCCATAGCACTCTATTTTTCTAAGCTCCATCTACCTATCTTGGAGTCTCTTAAAAGACTGTATTGTATCTGCAAAATACCCTATTGTTTTTTGGAGTGTCTTAAAGGAGAAAAGTGAGGAAGTAGCATTTTAGAACGAAAGTTCTAGAACTTGGGTCCTCAGCAGTCGAAGGTAAAGATGACATTGGAGGAGCAATTAAAATCAGGATTGGCACAAAGGAGTTCAAAGAGCACAAGTTCTTGTGAAGTTGACAGGCTAACATTGATTATGGCCATCAATGATTTTAAAGTTAATCATTTTTTTAACTTAACCATGGGCAATAATTAGGATGAGGTTTGGTAAAATATGGAGAACAGTATTTTGATTAAAGGTTGAGAGGATGACTGGGTAGATCGAACCTCACCTATTCAAACATGGGAACAAGAGCTTTAGCTGCAGATGAATTGTATGCTCAGGCTGAGTATGTATTACTTTTGAGGTGGAAGTTAGTATGCCTAGAGATGAAACTGATAGCAGGTTCAGACTCGGACATCTATAGAGCCAGGGATGGAATTTATGGAAGCATATGTTTTGACTGGTATTATTTCATTCATAGTTATTATTGCTTGTGTTCTTCAGTGAGCAAGGTGGGCATGTTGGTGCTGGAATGTGTGGCGGACATTTGCCTCCTGCACGTCCTTGGGTTATGTTATTAATGCAAACAATGCATTTCACTGTATCTTTCAATGTACAAATGATAAATATATTGATCTGAACCTGATATGAAGGTAATGGTTTCATTAGACTTCCTAGTATTAGAAGACATATTCAATGCCGTAGATAAAGATGCAAATTTAATGATGGAGGAAGGAGATGACAGTGAAGAGAATTAAGGTGGCCATGAGACATAAGAGCACAATTAGGCCATAGGGTCTGCTCTGCCATTCCATCATGGCTGATTTGTTATTACTCTCAACCCTATTTTCCCCGTAACCATTGACCACCTGACTAATCAAGAATCTATCAACCTCTGCTTTAAATTTACCCAATGGCTTAGCCTCCATGGCCACCTGTGACAATGAATTCCGCTACCGTTTGGTGAAAGAAATTCCTCTTCACATCTGTTTTAAGTGGACACCCTTCTATTCTGAGACTTTTCCCATTATAGGAAATAGTCTTTCCACATCCACTCTATATAGGTCTTTCAATGTCCAATAGGTTTCAATGAGATCCTCTCTCATTCTTCTAAACTCTAGTGAATACAAACCCAGAGCCATCAAAGGCTCCTCTGATGTTAATCTTTTCATTCCGGGAGTCATTCTTATGAATCTCTTCTGGACCTCCTCCAGTGCTAGTACATCTTTTCTCTGATAAGGGGCTCAAAACTGCTCACAGTGCTCCAAATGTGGTCTGACCAATGCTTTATGAAGTCTTGGCATTACATCCTTTCATTTACATTCTAGTTACCGTGAAATTAATGCCAAAATTGCATTTGCATTCCTTATTATCGACTGAACCTGCAAGTTAACCTTTAGGGAATCCTGCACAAGGACTTTGAAGACCCTTTGCACCTCTGATGTTTGAATTTTCTCCCTGGTTAGAACATAGCTTATGCCTTTATTCTTTCTACCAAAGTGCATGACCATACACTTCCATACTCGATATTCCATCTGCCACTTCTTTGCCCATTTTCCAAGACTTCTGCTGACCCTCTGCTTCCTCAACACTACCTGGCTCTCTATGTATCTTTGTATTGACTGCAATCTTGGCTACAAAGCCATTGATTCCATCATCCAAATCATTGAAAGATAATGTGAAAAGAAACTAATCCAACACTGACCCCTGTGAATACCACTAGTAACTGGCAGCCAAACAGAAAAGGTGCCCTTTATTCCCACTCTTTGCCTCTTGTTTGTCAGCCAATGTTCTATCTATGCTGGTATCTTTCTTATAATACAATGGACTGTTATCTTGTTACGCAGGCTCTTTTGTAGCACCTTGTCAAAGGTCTCCTGAAAATCCAAGTACACAACATCCGCTGACAGCAATGCATGCAAAATGCTGGAGGAACTCAGCAGGTCAGGGAGCGTCTATAGAAAAAAAGTAAACTGTCAATGTTTCGGACTGAGACCCTTCATCAAGACCTGATCGAAGATTCAGATATTAATTTATTATTGATGTATGTATGTATTATACAACTCTGAGATTCTTCTTCTCCAGATAACCACGAAACAAAGAAAAGTCAGTTCAAAGAGAAACAGCATACCGACCCCCCCATACAAAAAAAGAATGGCAGCATGATCATCAACACCCCCAGCCCCCCTACCCCTACACAAAACACAACAAAAACATCCGCCTTCAAATCCTCTTCCCCATACAAAAAACTAACAAAAACAGATAACATCATAACTCCCAAACTTCTCTTCCCCTGCATAAAAAAAACTGAGCAAAAACAGCAATAACACAATATGAAAACCGTAGGACTGAAAAAATCCATTGTCCAAATCCTTAAACACAGAACCTTGGTAACATCCTTCGACATTATCGATAGAGACACTGGAGGGTTTCGGCCTGAAATGTTGACTGTTAACTCTTCTCCTTAAATGCTAAGTTCCTCCAGCATTTTGTGTGTGTGTTGTTTTGGAGTTCCACTATTTGCAGATTTTCTCGTGTTTATGGAATATCCTGCTTGTTATTTTCTCAAAGAATTCCAGCAGATTTCCCCTTAAGGAAACCGTGCTGGCTTTACCCTACTTTATACATGCCTTCAAGTGCTCTGAAACCTCATCCTTACTGATGGATTCCACCATCTTCCCAACCACTGAAGTCAGGCTAACTGGCCTATTTTTTTTGTCTCCTTCCCTTCTTAGAGTGGAGTGACATTTGCAATTTTTCAGACCTTCAAAACCATTCCAAAATCTATTGATTCTTGAAAGAGCTTGCCTCCACAATCTCTTCAGCTACCTCTTTTAGAACCATGGTGTAATTCAGCTGATCCAGGTGACTTGTCTACCTTCAGGCTTTACAGCTTCCCAAGCACCTTCTCCTTAGTAATAGCGACTACACTCACTTCTGCCTTTTATTTCTGGTATTCTGCTAGTGTCTTTCACGGTGAAGATTGACACAGAATGTACAGTTTGTTTGCCACTTCTTTGTCCCCCTTTACTATCTTGTCATCATAATTTTCTAGTAGTCCGATATCCACTCTCAACTCTCTTTTATTCTTTGTACAGTATATCTGAAAAACTTTTGGTATCTTCTTTTAAGGAAGTGTATCTTCATATTTCATCTCCTTATGGCTTTTTTTTGTTACCTTGTGCTAGATTTTAAAAGCTTCCCAATCATCTAGCTTTCTACTAAATTTTGCTATTATATGCCTTCTCTTTTGCTTTTATGCTGTCTTTGACTTTTCAAGTCCCCCACAGTTGCCTCATTTTCCCTTTAGAAACAACTTCATCTTTGGGATGTATCTATCTCGCGCCTTCTGAATTACCCCCAGGAACTAAGGCCATTGCTGTTCTGCCATCATCCTTGCCAGTGTTCCCTTCCAATCAACTTTGGACAGCCCCTCTCTCATACCTTTCTAATTCCATTTACTCATTGTCTTTTAAGGGTTCCTTTACATTAAGCTCCTAATCAAAACTGGTTCATTACATAACACCCAATCCAGAATTGCCTTTCCCCTAGTGACCATAAGCTGCTCCAAAAAACCACCTCAGAGGAATTCTACAAATTTGCTCTCTTGGGATCCAGCACCAAACTGATTTTCCCAATTAACCTGCATATTGAAATCCCCCATGACTGTCGTAACATTGCCCTTTTGACATGCCTTTTCTATCTCCAGTTTTAATTTGTATCTCACATCCTGGATACTGTGTGGAGGCCAGTATGTACCTCCCATTAGGGTTTTACCCTTGCAGTTTCTTAACTTGCCTATTCTGAATCAGGCTAAAAGTGCAAACTAGTTTGTTGTTCTTGTTGACTGAGAAGCAGTTACCACTGGACGAATTTTTGTTGAGTAGTTAGTGAATTTTGTGTGTGTGTGTGCTTTTTATTTCTAGCCCCACTCTATTTACTGGTTTGGAAACTTGTGTGAAGTAAGCAAGTGAGTAGAATTTTCCAGTGTTGGTCAGGATTGGCTGTTTTTTAGAAGTTACAAGAATTTGTCCAGTGGTAACTGCTTCTCAGTCAACTTGTCCAGCTTTTTATGGTGTGCATTTTTTTTTCTGGATTGGCTGTATACACTGAGTATAAATAGTTCATATAAACTTTGGCCAGACATTTTTCACCAATGTAAATAATCAAGTGCACGAAGATTGGAATAAATTCATTCAACTTAAAAGTAGACTTCAAATTTTGCTGTTCTTTGAAATATATGGCAACAGTTAACTAAGTTCTTGAGCTGCAATAACAAACTACTTTTGTTTTTGTTATTCAAGTTGGTTGTTGATGTCCTTGAATATATTGAATCATTTGTATTTGGTCCCTTCTATAACAAAGGTTCTTCTGATGGTTTGAGAAAGTGCTTTAAGAACACAAGAAATAGGAGCAAGAGTAGGTCATCTGGCTCGTCGAGCCTGCTCTGCCATTCAATAAGATCATGGCTGATCTGGCCATGGACTCATCTCCATCTACCTGCCTTTTCCCCATAACCCCTAATTCCCCTAGTATGCAAAAACCTATCCAATCTTGTCTTAACATATATTTACTGAAGTAGCCTCCACAGCTTCATTGGGCAGATAATTCCACAGATTTGTCACTCTGGGAAAAGTAGTTGTTCCTCATCTCTGTCCTAAACCTACTCCCCCAAACCTAATTCTAGTCTCACCTACCAGTGGAAGCAGCTTTCCTGGTTCTATCTTATCTATCCCTTTCATAATTTTATGTTTCTATAAGATCTCCTCTCGTTCTTCTGAATTCCAGTGAGTATAGTCCCAGGTGACTCAATCTCTCGTTATAGTCTAATTCCCTCATCTCTGGAATAAACCTGGTAAACCTCCTCTGTACTGCTTCCAAAAGCTAGTATATCCTTCCTCAAGTAAGGAGACTAGAACTGCAGACTATGTTGTACTCTAGTATGTAATATACCATGACAAACAATTGAAGCATGCAGACCTGTCATGTTGAACAACTGCACATAATAAAGTGGCTCCCCTTTCCAAATAAGTCGTCTCATGTCAGGAAAGCAAGTAAGGAAGAAAATCTTGCATTTGAATAGCACCTTTCAAGACATCAGAGCACTGCTGTAATGGAGCAGTGTTTTGAAGCATAATCGCTAAATTATTGGCGGGAATGAAGCAGCCAAGTGATGTGCGGTTGTAATTTGTTGCAGCAGTAGTGTGGGTTGTGGGTAAATATGTCGGATATTGGTACGTGACTGCAAAGTGTTCAATCCTGGTGTCGGATAACCATTCACTGTGTAAAGACATTGTTGGTATGAAGGAGTAGCTCATATCATTGAGTCATTTCCAGTAAACAATATCTTCAGCTTTTTTTAATATTAGTAAATCAGAAATTGAAGTTTTGTTGCTTATTTTTTAATATATTCATAAAAATAATAGAATAAATGAAATGTCAAGATCCAGGCAGAAGGTCCACATTTAGTGACCAATATTTGTTAATGAGAACTGTAGTTTGGATGCTATTGGTGACTGTTGATTTTAGGAAGGAAATGCTGACAAGAATTTCTTATTATGACTTCATGAGGGCATGCGCTAGAAAAAATAATAACAGGGAATTTGTGGTTAAAGTTGCTGAGTCGCTATTGTCTGTACCACAAAACTTCATTAAAGAGGAGGAGCCAGATTTGATTGTTAGTCTGTACTGATCTCAGCTGCACATTATCTGTGTTCCAAGGCATTTGGCTTGGGGAAGTCTCCCACTGCTGATTATTGAATAGTTAGACCCCTGCTAAAAGGTCAGCTTACAGTAATTTTTAAGGATAGCTTACAAGATCTAGAAGGGTTTGAATCCATTTGCAATTCCTTCAGACTTAGGAATAGAAAATCAGAAGTAGAGATTGTTGTGGGTTTATAACTTCATTTTTGAAAAATAAAGCGCTTCCATGTCTTGAAGACTCAGAAGGTGCAGTATGAATGTGAAGTTTTTTCTCTACATCATGCAAACCAATGCCTAGGTGGACTGAGGGTCCTTGTCTTTGTGATTTAAGAAATTAGAGTTTTTACTTTTTAACTAAATTGCATCTTTCCTTTGCATAAGTGGAGTAGCTGCTTTGTGGTTGATTGCCAGATCACTTGCACTGTATCCCTAAAGTTGAAATCTTGAAGACTAACAGTTGCTTTGCACAATGGTAATCTTCCGTTCAAAACCGCATCTGGGAAGTTACAAAGCAAGCATTTCCTGGAAGACTTGACTTCAGTGTGCTTACTTAGTGAGATTGATAAATGGCTTTTTTTTTCAGTTCAAAATTTAATAAGCATTGATACTCTTCAGATTTCAAACTGTTTCTGGGGCTGATAGATCATCAATATATGATTAGTTACTTCATAACTCCCCCTTATCCAGTCTCCAACCCCCAGCTAATGCTTCTGGAATTTGAGACCTCTTCCCTTATCATCATTTAAAGCCTTCTGATTATTTTTTCATTTTGCAAAACAGCACAGTATAATACAAGACTTATTCATTCTCCAAAGAAGTGTGCTTGCGAGGATTTATTTACAACCTTGGCAGAACATACAGAATAAATGCTCTGAGTTAATGTTTAGACATTTGAGCTAGCAGGATATGAGGGAACTTTTGGGAGGACAAGAGACTGTGACTCTATGTGTCTGCTTACCCAATGCATGGTTCAGTTAGAAAATGATTGCAACACTGCCATCGATCTGCTAAAGAGAGGCTGCAATTTTAATGTTCAGTTAAGTTGTGCGGATGTCAATGTCATCAATTATTGTTGGCATCAGATGGGAATTTTTCATTTGTCTACTGAAAAAAGCCATGTCCCAATTTTTTTTTTGGCATCAAGTTCAGTGAACAGTACAATTAAAGAGAAATTGCGAAGTCCTTGACCATTATCTGGCTCATAGCAAGCTTCAAAATCCACCTAGCAGTCAATGAGAAAAGGTCCCCCCTGTAGTCTATTGTAGTCTGCAGCTGTCCGATATTTATCCACTTGTTGGATTGTTTATTTTTGCTCTTAGTTGAGAACTGTGAAGTGGGGAGTGCCAGATTCACAGGGAATGTCAGGCGCGTTGCCATTGACATTGACAGCTGACCCGAAGCTGTTGGAATCTGAATTGCAACTACTGCGCATTTCCTTTATCTGCCCTGATCTGTTGCTTTTTAAACATGATGCAGCAATTTTTTTTTTGAAACGGAAAGTGAAATTGTATATCTCTTTTATGTGGATTAGCACAGTTTGTAGTATATTCCCAGCCGGAAGTGCCATTAATCTGTTGAATCACAGGAGAAGATTTAGCAATTCTGAAGGAACTGATGACTCTAACTTTTTTCTTTTTGTAAGTTATGACAAGGGCCTGTGTGTTATTATGTTGTTAATGTCATTTGGCTGTCGTAGCTAATATTGTTGAGGTTTTGTAGCCAGGTCATACAGTCTGGTGTGGCTGTGAAAATGTTGACCAGGTGTACACAAGGAGAATAGAGAGGGAATTTGTTGATATATTTCATCATTTGACTTTTTTGTTTTAGTTCTAAATAGGATAACCTGAGTTTGCATTATTATAAAAGATGGGTTAGCAAAATGGCATGTTCATTAGAGGGTGGTTCACTGGTTAAGGCTACAGCCTAAAAACTCCAGTGACCCAGGTCGATCTTGACCTCGGCGGCTGTCTGTGTGGAGAACATGAGCTCTCCCTGTGACCATGTTGATTTCCTGTAGATGCACTGCCCTCCTTCCAGGTACCAACACATGACAGTTGTTAAGCTAATTGGTTACTGGTAATGGCCATTTAATCTAGGTGGGTGACTGGGAAGTCTAGTCAAATACTTTGGCCATAAGAGAAAGTGTAGATTATCAGGGAATAATAGGGCATATGGGATAGTTCTGTGAGATCACATAGACTAAATAGGCTGAATGACCTGTCGTCAGAGATATAAATAGTTATATTTTCCTATTCTGTTCAACATTCACTTCTGGCCTGTTTACTTATTGCTGAGAGACCTAGGCAGTGTGTTGGTTTGTGGAATCATTGCTGAGGTCCTTCTTAGATGTTCACTTCTATTGTTCCTTTTCAAGGTGCACCCTTAGCGCCTCTCCCATTGTGATCTCTTCTTTGAGCGGCAGTCTCTGCCTGCCCTCCAACATGCAGTGGATCCTTTTTGGTGTGGCCAGAGACATCTGATTAGCAAAGTGTACAGTGGGGGGAGGGGGGAGGGTGAGGGAGGAGCAGTGTTCACCAGCCGACATCAGGAGTCACTTGACTGCCCTGTTGATGCATATGTGTGGCATCCAGCAGTTTGATGTGGTGACTGTCCATGTCTGTGGGAGCATAGTGTTTAACTCAGAGCACAGGAACAGGCTCTTAGTAATTAAGTGCCTTCTGGCTACACCAGGGGTGGGCAAACCTTTTGACTTGTGGGTCACAAAGGGTTCTAAAATTTGACAGGGGGGCCGGACCAGGAGCAGATGGACGGAGTGTTTTGGTAATACACCTCATAAGAGAAAATAAAATATCATGGGATATGTAGAAAACATGTGCTTTAATTTCAATTGAAAATGAACAAATGCATTACAACAAAATATCTGTCTTTGAAGTCCCATGGTATTTAGCTATTTATTGAAATAACTTTTAAAACACTGAAAATTAAATGAATAAAATACAGCTTTTTTTAATAGTAACAGTTATTATTTTAAAGCACTGAAAATTCTGTTATCCTTCAAGATATTATCATCATCACTCTCCTCCTGACTGTCTTTATTTCAAAAACAGTAGGAGATGCAGGTCTACATGTCCTGCTCCTTCTTATTCAATTGTCCCCTGTGCCAAAACTCAACAATGACCAGCACAAAGACAGAACACTGACAGCGCGCCAGTATGCGGAGCGCGTTATTTGATCTGGAGCGCATTTTTTATTTTGAGAACGTACGTGCACCTGCGCACTACTCATGTCCATCACTTAACAGAAATGACATGTAACATGTAAGGCTTATTGAAAAAAATATTTTCAAATGCATTTTTTACATAACACAACGAAGAAACATTTTTAATTTCAGTGGGAACAGTGTTGTTGGTCTCCCTTTTTAGCCAGCGCATTGAAGTCTGGATTTAGTTTTGTTGTGGCGATTCTCAGGATGGATCTGAGGTGTTGGTCAGTTAACTTGGATCTGTGGCTGGCTTTGTTGATGTTCAAGACGCTGAACGCCTGTTCACACAAATAGGTCGAGCCGAACAAAGAGTAAAGCATAAATGTGGAGTAATACGCTGCACCTCAACAAAGGTCAATGTATATAGAGTGCGTCATCTATTGGGAAAACGCCAGAATTGTGGGGAAAAAACGTTAACAAGGTTTATTAATATAATTTCATCAAATTCTGCGGGCCGGATTAAAAGGCTTAACGGGCCGCATATGGCCCGCGGGCTGTAGTTTGCCCATGCCTGGTCTACACGGTGCCCATGTCCTTCCATTCTCTGTACAAGTATGTGTCTATCTAGACCCTCTTGAATACCTCTGTCATATTTGCTACCACTGCCACTCCAGGTAGCACATTGCAGTCAGCTATTACCCTCAATGTAAAAGGAAAAAAAAGCTTGCCCAGCGCATTTTTGGACTTGCCCCTCTCAGCTTAAATGCATGCCTTCTGGTATTAGACATCCAGTCCCCTAGAATTTTGAAATCAGAATCAGGTTTATTATCACCAGCATGTGATGTGAAATTTATTAAATTACCAGCAGCACTACATAATCTAGCAGAGAGGAGAAATAATAATTGTAAATAAAATTTAAAAAAAACAAGTAAATCAATTACATATATTGAATATATTTTTAAAAACATGCAAAATCAGAAATACTGTAAAAAGTGACGTAGTGTCCAGAGATTCAATGTCCATTTAGGAATTGGATGGCAGAGGGGAAGAAACTGTTCCTGAATTGCTGAGTATGTGCCTTCAGGCTTCTGTATCTCTTACCTGATGGTAACAGTGAGAAAAGGGCATGCCCTGGGTGCTGGAGGTCCTTAATAATGGACACTGCCTTTCTGAGACACCGCTTCCTGAAAATATCCTGGGTACTTTGTGGGCTAGTATTCCAGATGGAGCTCACTAGATTTACAAACTCTGCAGCTTCTTTTGGTCCTGTGCAGTAGCCCCTCCATACCAGACAGTTTTTTTTTAAAAGCGTGTACACCAGACAGTCAGCCGTTCTTGTCTGGCACGTGGTGTCAGGATTGGTCTCCTTTCGGATTAACCGGGTCAAGGTATGAACGTTCCTGACTTGTGTTTTTTTTTAATGAGACTGAGTGGCTAGCTGGACGCTCGCCCAGCAAGGATGGAAAGCATGCTCAGGGGTGACCCAACTTGGATTTGAACTTGGGAGCCTTCGCTCCGGAGTCCGGCGCTGATGCAATTGTGCCAGCAGCCGGTCCAGCAGACAGTGATGCAGCCTGTCAGAATGCTCTCCACGGTACAACTATTGAAGTTTTTGAGTGTATTTGTTGACATGCCAAATCTCTTCAAACTCCTAATACAGTATAGCCACTGTCTTGCGGCCTTTATAGCTGCATTGATATTTTGGGATCAGGTTAGATCCTCAGAGATCTTCACACCCAGGAACTTGAAACTGTTCACCCTCTCCACTTCTGATCCCTCTACGAGGATTGGTATGTGTTCCTTCTTCTTACCCTTCCTGAAGCCCACAATTAGTTCTTTTGTCTTACTAACATTGAGTGCCAGGTTATTGCTGTGGCACCACTCCAGTAGTTGGCATATCTCGCTCCTGTACGCCGTCTTGTCACCACCTGTGATTCTACCAACAATGGTTGTATCGTCAGCAAATTTGTAGATGGTATTTGAGCCACCTGGTCTAAAGCTGTGTGGAGAGTTAATGAGATTGTGTCTGCCGTTGACCTGTTGTGGCGATGGCAAATTGCAATGGGTCCAGGTCGGTGCTGAGGCCGGAGTTCAGTCTAGTCATGACCAACCTCTCAAAGCATTTCATCACTGTCGATGTGAGTGCTACTGGGCGATAGTCATTAAGGCAGCTCACATTCTTCTTCTTCGGCACTGGTGTAATTGTTGCCTTTTTGAAGCAAGTGGGAACTTCTGCCCGTTGCAGTGAGAGGTTGAAAATGTCCTTGAATCCACCCAATAGTTGGTTGGCACAGGTTTTAAGAGCCTTACCAGGTACTCCATCGGGACCTTTCACCTTGTGAGATTTCATTCTCTTTAAAGACAGCCTAACATTGGCCTCTGCGTCAGAGATGACAGGGTCATCGGGTGCAGCAGGGATCTTCACAGCTGTCGTTGTATTCTCCCTTTCAAAGTGTGCATAGAAGGTGTTGAGTTCATCTGGTAGTGAAGCATCGATGCCATTCATGCTACACTCTTTCCCTTGTAAAACAATCACTCACAACGGTTACTCACCAAGTATCATTTCTCGAATGAAAGGATGCTTGGAAATTATTAATTCTGAAAACAATAGAAAGTGAATGGCCTTTGAGGTGATTTTTGGCACAAATATTCATCTGAATTTAACTTTGCTGATATTTCCTACTGGGCAAAATATTGGATAAATAAGTTAATTTGAAATAAATTAATTTTTTTAAATCCCCTTTTAAAATGGGATGCAAGCTACTTGAAGTTTTCAAAGTGGAATTTGATTTCTGTTCCACATCTTCAGTTTGGTCTTCTGAGGTCTTCTAGCTATAAGCTTTAAAGGAATGTTATCAGTGACAAAGGGATGGGCCTTTTTGCTTGATTCACTGATCTCATACCCACAAACACTTAATTTATAAATTTCCATGCGAAGTGGCCTTACAAGAGATCTAGGCTTGTGTGACAGGTGGCATCTCTATGCCCTCGGACTGAAAATCCTTATAACTGAGCTGTGCAGATCTTGAACCAACAAACACAAAACAGGAACTATAAATATGATGGAAATGTATGTGGTTCTAAAACTTAGAACTAAATTTTAAAATTTTCAAAGCTCATTAACTTTTCTGAAGAATGAGGCCCCCACACTCTTAAAAATTCAGTGCCAGAGAGATTGCTATAGCTGTAATTATATGCCTTCTTAAAATTAATATGCTTTAAAATTCATTCGGCTCCTTTTTCTCCTGAATTCATTGCCATGACAAGCACACAAGCTTAGTGCAATGAATTCAGTTGGTGAGGATCGTAACACATCGTGTGGAGGAACAAACTACCTATCGTATCGACTTCTGGAATTCATTTAACTTTACATCTACTTCAGAATTTGTTATTCCTCTCACATTTTCTATGCTATAAATTTCAGAGTTACCCTCATGTTCTTCTCATTCCAAATGTCAGATCATTATCTTCCGAGAGAAGATTGGACAGTGTAAGAGTTGCACTGATCTGAGAATTTCACAGTTTAGAGTTATTGGCCTTCATTCATTTGGATGACTAATATACATTTAAATTGGTTGCAAACGATCCTTTAAAACTACTGAAAATGACAGTGCAACTATCTGGTAACCCAGCCAATATTTAGTACGGAATTTTGGTTCTTGAATATTACTGGTTAAATCACCTGGACTGAAACATCATTCTATGTACCAAAGCGATTTATAAAGATCAGTTGTAAAGTAGGATTCATCAGGAATTTTCACTCAAATTTATTCACTTATGACGTACTAGGAGGCGGTCATTCTGGCCCCTCAAGCCAATGCTGGTTTATAGAGTAATCCCATTCCACCTAATAATTCTCCCAATAAACTATTCTGCCCACATCCCCATCAATTCTACTGCTTACGTGCACACTAGGCATTGCTAAAGCTTGAGAAACGTGGACAAGATACCTGCATATCCACGATACTCATAGGTTTTGCCCTCAAATCTATATTTAAAAAATTGTCCTTAGAAGACCGTTTCATCACTCTGCAGCCAACATTCTTTTAATCGCTTTGTCCCCTCTTTTCCTAGAAGTGATCAAAGCTCTTGAGCATAGGTATGCTTTTTACCAGAAATAAAAACAAAGTGCTTGAAATTCTCAACAGGTTAGGCTGCATCTGAGGGTGGGGGGTGGGGAACAGAGTTAAATTTTGCGTCATTAACTACATTTTTCCCCACAGATATGACCTGATTTGCTGAATATTTTCTGTAATTTTCTCTTTTTATTTTGGATTGTAGGCATCTATAGTTTTTTTTAAAAAAATCATTTGTATTTTACCTTACTGGCCAACTGTAATAACTAAACTTAACTCTGTAAGTGGAAGGAGTGCCACACCTACCCATTCACTTCCTCCGTCACCTCCATTCAGGGCCCCAGTCTTCCTAGGTGAGACAACACTTCACCTGCAAATCCGTTGGGGTCATCTGTTATATCTGATGTGGCCTCCTCTACACTGGTGAGACGCAACGTAAGTTGGGGAACACTTTGTCGAGCATCTCCCTTCCATCCACCAACAGTAAAGTCTCCCGATAGCCAACCATTTTAATTACAGTCCCTATTCCTGTTCCGATATGTTTGTCCATGGCTTCCTATTTTGCTACGATAAGGGTACTCTCCAGGAGGAGGAGCAACTTCATATAATCCAAGTAGCCTGCTTGATATTTTACCGTAGACAGGTACTTAACAATTGGTAATAATTTTCACACCATAAATCCCGGTGTTACTCACCCCTCAAAGGCTGTCAGTTCTTCAGAGTAAACACTTGCCTGAACTGAAATGAAGATAGAATCTTAGGAACCTAAAATAAGCTTAAAATTAAAACAATTGTTTATTCTGTCAGCCATTTGGATGCTTTCTGGTCAGATTTGACATGTCATTAGTGCTCTAGTGATTCCCTGTACTTTTGATAAGACAACAGCCTGTTTGATTTCAAAACTGCCCCCTTTCATTTTCTTGCCCCGATCCCGCTTCATACCCATTCGTCCACCATCAAAGCAGAATTTACTCCTCCTTTAAACTTCACCTTTATTTCCTAAAACCTAACTCAGTGTTGTATTGTGATGCTTCGATACTTTGTCCAGTTGGCAATTCATGGAGAAAACACACCCGTACTGTTTCCTTTCTGGATTGGCCTTCCCTAAAGGATAATTTCAGGATGAAGTTATTTTAAAGCAAGCCAGTGCTGAATGGTGGTTGGGGGAGGGGGTGTGGGAGGGGACTGCAAGTGGATCAAAATTCAAAGATGCCTTGTTTGTCTTGATGAGAAAGACACAGTATCATTTAGTTCAAATTGACATCTTTTGTTCCCAGATGTTTGAAGGGACAGAAAGTTGATGCACTAATGTGGAGTATAACTTTAGAAGTGGCAGCAGTATACAGTACCTCATTTCACCAACAGACGTGCACATCCATTTAAGTTGTATTTGCAAATTTTAAACTGTATGATAAGGCAAGAAATTTTTGTATTTAGGAGGTATCAATGTGTACACGTTGGGGTAGTGCACATGGAGTTGTTCAAATAAGGTATAGTAAAACTAAATCATTATTCTGATGATGTTCAGCCAGATGTTCTCAACACTTTCATTCCATTTAAAAAGTCATTAAATTAATGCAGCGTTAGAAATAATCTGATTATTGGAAATGCATTACTGTGTGCGTCAGTTCTACTGTCACATCATTTAGACTTAATGACAACTGTTTGGGATTAAAGATGGAAGTGTGGCATCGGGTTAAAAGAAACTGTTTTCCTTGCAGAAGGCAATAATCCTTAGAAGGCAATAATCAAAACAAGCTCCATTGTGGAGTTATTTGTCCTAACTGTATCACAATTAAAATTGTAAAGTTTGAGTGGTTTATTTTAGTGTGCCATCTAAGTGTGTACTATGACTCTTAGTGTGATTAGTTGATTAGTTTTTGTTTAAAAACTGCATGCAGTTTATTTATAGATATTATGGAGCTCAGTGATCTTTCACAGGTGGTTTAATTATTGAAAAGATAGTCTTGAATTTTTTCAGAAAACCCAAGTACAATGCATCCATTGATTTGTGTTTGTTTATTTTGTTTTCTGCTCCTCCCGGAGTTTGGAACATTTTCTGTGGATTGGATTTTAGCAAGCACAGTCCTGTCTTTAAAGAGAGCTCCATGTTGTGAGGTTATCGTACGTACTGTGGGGGTGAGAGAGGGAGAGAGAATGTGGAAGAAGTAATAGAGCACTTCAGAACACAAATAGTCATTGAAGTTAATTGATAGAAAATAGGGGAAGAATCAATAGGTCACTTCTCAGTGGATAGCTGGGAATCCAAAGGGATCTTTAACTATTTCCAAAACTTATCAACTGATTGTGTGCAGTTTTTAGACCCCTTACATAAAAAGCATGTACTAGCATTTAGATAGTACAAGAAAGATGCGTTGGCTTAATTCCAAGAGTGCAAAGGTTATCCTGTCATGAGTGACTAGAAAAACTAGGTTTCTCATCTTTGGAGTGTAGAGTGCAAGTGATTGTGCTGCAAAAGAGTCTAGCAGCAGAGGGCAAAATAGATTTTGAGATGTTTCCCTGGTGGGACAGATTTGAATGTGGGGACATACTCAGTGGCAACATTATTGTTGAGTTTCCAGGAGTGGAACTCAGTGAGGGCTTCTGTCGCTGTAGCCCATCCACTTCAGGTTTTGATGTGTTGTGCATTAGGATGTGCTCTTCTGCACACCACTTTTGTGACGTGTGGTTATCTGAGTGGCTTCTGACCTCTCTCATTAGCAAGGTGTTTTCGCCTGCAGAATTGGGGGTCTGTGGATGTTTTGTTTCTCGCACCATTCTCCGTGAACTCTGGAGACTGTTGTGCATGAATATCCCAAGTAACTTGCAGTTTCAGTGCTATTCAAACTACTTCATCTGGCACCAACAATCACAGGTCCACAATCCCTTATCTGAAATTCTGAAATCCAAAAAGCTCCGAAAACCGAAGTTTTATTCGCCAACAGCTGACGTCACTCAGGTGTGATGTCACAACACTAGCAGAGGCCGCCAGACGTCAGTTGTGGCTCAGCGCTCGAACTGGTTACACGTGCATTTGCTGTTCGCTGATATTTTGTGTTCACTGTTGACTTTGTGTTTAATTTCACTGTGAAAATGTCAAAAAGAGCTTCAGATACCCCTGTGGATAACAATGAGAAAAAGAGAAGGAAGCATCTATCATTATCAACAACGCAGAAAGTGGAGTTATTGCAGAAGCTTGATCGTGGTGTGTCTGTGCGGTGTCTTACTGAAGAATATGGTGTCGGAACTACCACTGTATATGATTAAAAGAAAGAGAAGTTACTGAAGTTTTATAGTGATAGTGACGTTCTACATTTATTCCAATATGTAATTTACTTGTGTTTGATTTGGTCTGTTTGAAGCTGTATATTTTTATATTTTATTGAATGTTTTTTTCTTGTCATTATTCCCTGAACAATGCAGTATAACAACTATTTACATAGCATTTACATTATATTACGGATTATAAGTAATCTGGAGATGATTTAAAATATATGGGAGGATGTGCATAGGTCTGGAGCTCCGCCAGGTCCTAAAGTCCGCCCATACTGTTAAATAAGGGACTCGAGCATATGTGTTTTTTGGTATCCGCAAGGGGGTCCTGGAACCAATAAGGAGGGATTCTGAAATCGGAAAAATTCTGAATTCCGAAATGCAACTGGCCCCAAGGATTTCGGATAAGGGATTATGGGCCTGTGTTCATGGTCAAAGCTTAGATCACATTTCTTCCCCAGTCTGATGTTTGGTCTGACCAACAACTGAAACTGTTGGCTGTGTCTGCATGCTTTTATACATTGAGTTGCCACATGTTTGGCTGATTAGATAGTTGCATTAATGAGCAGGTGTACAGGCATACTTTGGAAAGTGGCCACTGAGTGTAGTTGCAAGATTAGAGTGCGCATTTTAAAACTGAGCTGCCTGTGACTATCTTTTCTTCCAGAAGTTTTCTGGAATTCTCCATCTTAGAGCCTTGTGGATGACTGGATGTTCTGTATTTAAACATATTTGCAAGGCTGGGGCATTGAGAACTGTTGCAAAGAGGAATGGAGGCCTGTGGCCTATTAATGATGATTGTATTGAATATGAGGCAGGCCTGTGGGTCCAGCTGGCCTGCTGCTACTCTTAGTTCTTGTGTATTGTGTAGTTGAGGAGTCAGTGCAGTACTGAGCAAAAGTCTTAGGTGTGTGTGTGTGTGTATTATAGCTAGGTTGCCTAAGACTTTTGCATAGTGCTGTAGCAATTTTATATATTGCGTTGTACTACTGCTGCTGCAAAAAAAAACAAATTTCATGACCTGTGAATAATAATAAGTGTGAATCTGTTGTGCATCTCTATTGTGGTCTGAGGGTGGGAATGGAGCAGGGAGAGGACAATTTGAAAAAGGGGAAGGAAGATAGGAAGATGCAGATAGCATTGGGGTGTAGACAAGTGCAAATGGGAAGAATTTTATCATGTGGAAATATGAAGCTATCTATTTGGTAGGAAAATAGAAAAATAGAGTTTTTAAAAGTATGAATTTCTGTTTAATGTTGATATTTAAAGGGATTATATATCCTATTAAGTTAACATGCAGATTGTATGGATATTTGGAGGGTGAATGGTAGTTAGCCTTCATTACAAAGAGTTGTAGTACAGCTGAAGATGTGTGATTGGTGAGATCACCTCTGGGTCCACTGTTGCCCTCCTTTGTGCTACTGCGTAGGGAGCTGATTTACCTACTGGCCTGGAATCTCGGGTACTTCAGGAAAAGTGTTTTCCTGGAATGTGGACTGCTATATCGTGTGTAAACCTTTAATCTTCAGTGGAGCCTCTGCAATGAAATAGCCACCTCAACTTGGGGTAAGCCACGTGATTATGGGAAGACACAGAGGCTGTCTGGGAGGATTAATGTGAAGGCCCCAGCCCCTTCCTACTCCGATGTGGGGGTGGAGATATAATGTTGCCAGACTGCCCTGATCCTGTAATCTCTCATCATCTGCTGAACGTGAGGAAAGTTGTTGTCTCTCAGAACCGCGCCACCCCCCCCCCCCCCCCCCCCCCAGCTTCCATCAGTGGAGATGATGAGAAACCTGCCTGAAGAAATTCATCATTACATCTAAAAACTGGGAAGACATTGAATCAGTAGATACACCTGAAGCAAATCTGTTCAAGAGGGAGTTGTGCTTCATAAGAACGGCCTCTGCTGTGCTGCAGAGAACAAGCAGCTGCTACAAAAGGAGAGATCTTCCTGTCTAAGATAGGACCACAGAAGATGTGTGACAGCTTACTGGTGGTTTGAAGGAAAAGGAATTTGATTTAAAAAAAACATTAATAACACTTCTTCTGAAGTAAATTGTGGTAAACTGTTACCACGGATAATGAAGAGGCGAGCGAAGACAAAGTGAAGTTTTGAGATGTGTGCTTGAAAATTGCTGCAGTTGGAGTTGAAGCCACGCTGGTTGGAGTGAACAATTCGGAGGGGAGAAGATGGGACAGAGGAGTTCCAGTGCTAGCCCAGCTTGCCCAGGTGTGAGGGTGGATTGTTCTGAGCGCTGAGCTGATTCGGAGAGGTTGAGAACAGCTTCTTCAGTAGAGAAATCTAGGTCTGAAGTGAATTGCTGGGTAGCATGCTCTGGGCCCTGAGCGGTTCGCTGTGGCGAGTCCTGGGTCCTAATGCGAGGTATAATCCGCTGTTTGCACAATCGGGTAATATCGGCCCAGATAGACTGGAAGGCAGGGTGTCGGGTGAGGTTGGATTGCTCTGGGTGCCAAGACTGTTTAGAGAGGTCAAAAATGGCTTTTCCAGCAGCAAAATCTAGGCCTGGGACGATTGACTGTGCTGGGGCTGGATTCCAGTGCAAGATTCAGACAATTTAAATGCCAGCCCAGATGGTCTGGGAGCGCCTCTTTCTGCCACACTAAGACTGTGAGACTGTCCCAGCTGCTGTGCTTCGTGTCTGCGAACTTTGTGGTGATTTGCCCTGCTAATATGATGAACTGAATACCGAGACATTGGACCTACTCCGGGGATTTGAATTTAAGGACCCAATTTGGTTTGGAATGCTGTAATTGTTACTCTCTTCTAGTGTTTAGATGATTTGTGAATTTTTTCACCTCTCCTCTGGACACGGTGGGGGGGGGGGGGAGGGAGGGGGTTCGTCTTATTTTTTAATTGGGTTCTTTTGGGCTCCTTGCTTTGTGATTGTTTGTTAGCAAACAAATCTCAAGGTTGTATAATTGGTACATTCTTTGATAATAAATGCACTTTGATTCTTAAACCTTTGATTGAACAACCAAAAGAGTCAATCTGCCAGCGTTGCCAGACTTTGCAGTTCTTTCCACACTAAGCCATTGCTGTAGAAGTCCTCCATTAGGTTTGACATAGCTGTGTTGTAAGTAACCACTTCAGTGCTGATTCCACCAGCAATTTCTGTTCCTGACAAAGCATCCTGCGAATGACATACCAGTGTATTGTGGAGGACTTGGTTTGTTCAACCTGATTCCTGAGATGGTTGAGATTAAGTTGCCTAGGCATATATTTCCTAGATTTTAGAAGAAAGGGAAGCATTCTATTGAAAGATTAAATTCTCCATGTATACAGGGTTAGAGATCAGGATGATTTTCTCTTGGCTCAAGTCTGCACTTGATATCACAGACTTGAAATAGTGGTTAGATATTTATAAGACAAGGACAGAATCCTTCACACTAAATATTATAAATCATAGATGTACAGCACCAAAACAGATTGCTTTGGGCCACCTTGCCTGTACTAATTGCAATACTTGATCTCATGTTGCGGTGGTAGTGTGTTTGAAGGTGGTGTGTTTGATTAAGTCGGGATCATAAAAGCAGTGTCGGATTTTGTCATTACAGAGGTTGCAAGATGTCTGCTCAAAATCAACTTCTTTTACATTAATTCATTTTTAAAAATTTGTCGTGTATTTCATTGTACTGCTGCTGCAAAGTTAACAAATTTCCTAACATATGCTGGTGATATTAAATCTGATTCTGGTGTCTATCTATTGCTAATCCCATTTGCCTGCATTGCTCCCTTCCTGTGCATATATCCGCGCTAATGCTTTTTAAATGTTGTAATAAATCCCACCTCCAATACTTTCTCTGGCATCTTGTTCCAGATAACCGTTATAGTATGTCTGTAAATCTGACCTTTCAGAACTTCCTGCAAATTTCTTCCTTCTCACCTTCAACCTGTGCCCTCTAGCTTTACACTCCCCTGCTGTTGGGAAAAGATTCTAGCTTTCTTTTTGAATTTTGTACAAGATCCTGTAGGTACCTTATTGTTGAGTTTTGGAATTGTCCCCCCGTCATGGCTTGTTTGTTGAATATGTTTATGGCAGACATCGATAGATATGCGGATAGCTTGAGGATCATCATTTTTAAGGGATGGCAGGGAACTGAAGTTTATGGAAGATCATAAAGGTGAGATTCTGCAGATGATGGAAATTCTGAGCAACACAAAAATGCTAGGGGAATTTAGCTAGTAAGGTGGCATCTATTGGAGGGGTCCATGGTCCAAGGTCCACTGTCCTCTCATTATTGGATTCATTTTTCTCCAGCCCCTTTCCTTTTCCACCTGTCTCTTCCTATCTTCTTTCTTCATTGACCCTGCCCCACCCACCCACCTCCCCTACCTGGTCTCACCTATCACCTGCTACTTGTCCTCCTACCTTCTTATTCTGGTTTCTGCTTGCTTCCTTTCCGGTCCTGATGAAGGCCCAAAATGTTGACTCTTTATTCCCTTTCCATAGATGCTGCCTGACTACCTGAATTACTCCAGCATTTTGTGTGTGTGTTGAAGATCAGCTGTGATCTTCCTCTCTGAATGTATGGGCTTGAAGTAGAGAATAGCTTGCGTCTGCTTTATCTTATTGTCAGTGCTGCCACAGTGAATTAATTGGACTTTGTTTCTTCTTGATGTTAATAGTGTTTCTACTGACGTGGGCATCTCCGTTCTGATGATTGAAATATAACTACTTGTAGACTGTTAGTGAAGGAAAATATATGAATATTAAAGCTGTTTTTCTTCATGCAAGTCTGGCACCACTCTGTGCTTTTTGATTTTTCTTTCAAAGCAACTGTCCAATTTTATTTTGAGATTGGATTGTTGGGAAGTGGAGAGTGTTACAGGTTCTGGTTGCCCTCTGCAAATACAGTGTGTTAAATTCTCTCATTAGCTGTTCCTTGCCAAACTATGGGAGCGTTTACTGACAATTGGGTTTCAGAATCTTGACAACTTTGGAACCTGTCCCTGTTAATTCTATACTCTGGCAGTGTCTAGTGGATCCACAAAGTCCTGCTTTTACAGTCAACCCATGGAGATCCTTTCAAATTCATTTTGAAAGTTAAAGAAAAATATGTCACGACACCAATAGAGACCATTTGCGCCATTGTGCCTGTGCCCTCTGAGGAAAAAACTAATTAGCTTAATTTGACTTTGTGTATTGCTTTGTTGGTTCTACCAGGTCAGGATCGTAATATCCTCCTGCGCCTCTCTGGTGTACTGGGTAGCACCCTTGCCATTTATCTGTTTTCCGAGGCCGAGTTGCTAGCTTGATGCTCAACCCAGCACGGATGGAAAGCGTGCAAGGTGCCAGCTGGAATTGAACCAAGTCCACTCACCCCGAAGTCTGGTGCAGGTGCTGCTACACCACCAGCCAGCTGAGGTCAGAATCAGTTTATTGTTGTTTTGTGGCAGCAGTGTAGGCATAACAAATGTCGCAATTTTTTTTAGAAAATGCAAAAGAGGAATAGCAAGATAGTGTTCATGGACGTTCCTTTACTCAAATTCAAGTATTGCTTTCACTGATTGCTTAAGAATTAGAACAAATGGACCCAGCACAAATCCCTGTAAATGGCATTAAACAAGTATTTGAAGTTCCCAAGTGTTGAACGCATTTTCTGTACATCCTGTAGAAGTCGTTTTCTTTCCCACAATGTTCTTTTACATTGAACATCTTGTTGACATGACTCGGATCAGCGTAAGCAATCTTGTGCTAAGTAAGTGAAGGTGTGTGGCTGATGTTTTGTTAGTACAGTGCCCCTCACTGGCAGATCCATTGTCCTGCTGAAGGGTCTCGGCCTGAAATGTCGACTGGTCTGCTGAGTTTCTCCAGCATTTTGTGATTTTTTTTTGTGTATTGCCATTGTGTTATGAAGTTGATTGTACAGTTTCATCCTGATAAATTTCTTTAGATGACTTTCCCTGAAAAGTATCTGTGGTGATTCTAATCTTTGGACTGACACTGTTCTGCTTTTACTATGGTTGAACTATTTATTATACTGGTACTGCTCAAACCTGAGGACTTAGTCTGCTCTTGATGTGCCTGAGGTCTTTGCGTTTTCACATCCTTTAGGCTTTTAAATGTCTTTGCACAGCCAGATGTTTAAAATTTGCTCTCAGCCAAAAGTGTGACCCTTTCCAATGAAGTGGAATCTCTTTGTTAATCTCTTATACATAACAAGCACTATATAAAGCTTCCTATACTTTTAAATAAAACTATACTAGTACACAGAAATGTAAGGGTCTGACTGATAGATTTTTTTTTGTTTCTTTTGCCCTTAGAAGAAGGTTTATGGTCTTTTCTATTGGAAATCCGTAGTAAAGTAATGGAGGTTTTTAAAAAACTTGGTGCTCTGTGACCGAAGTAATAAAAAGTGTAGATCAAATAGTCACAGAGACATTGGCATTTATGTGGGTGACTGAACTCTCAGCTGGAGAGTTATGGAAGGGAAGTTTCTCGTATGTTGGGATTTTTTGAGGTTAATGGAAATGATCTTTTCAGAGGTTATGTTGGTATGTTTTGTTATTGTTACAAATATCAAGACATAGTGAAAAGTTTATCATGCATACTCTTCATACAGATCGAATCATTATATGGTATTGAGCTAGAATAAGGTAAAAAAAAATTGAACAATAAAATATAAAAGCTACAGAAAAAAAACGCAGTGCTGGTAAACAAAGTACAAGTTCATAACAAGATATATTAGAAACATAGAAAACCTACAGCACAATACAGTGCCTTCAGCCCAGAGTGCTGTGCCGAACATGTCCCTACCTTAGAAATACCTAGGCTTACCTTTAGCCCTCTATTTTTCTAAGCTCCATGTATCCATCCAGGAGTCTCTTAAAAGACCCTATCATTTCCGCCTTCGCCACCGCCAACAGCCCGTTCCACGCACTCACCACTCTCTGCATAAAAAAAACAACTTGCCCCTGACATCTCATATGTTGTGAGGTCTAGAGTCCATCTTGTCATATAAGAGGTCCATTCAAGAGGTCCATTCAAGAACTTGATAACAGTTGGAGAGAAGCTGTCTTTGAGTGGGGCTGCTGTTATCTCATCGTTAATTTATTCTATTGTAGGAGGAGTCAAAAATATTGGACCAACCATGGAGGGACAACTTCTGTGAATGCAGAATAGGGCCTGCACAACACCTTTGATTTGTTTGACCCCACTTACACTAATGTTGTGAATAATCACATATATTTGGAGAGTATTGTGGGTGTGTTGAACAAAATATTAATTGGGAACTTAAAAGAATTGCCATGTTTGCGTCAAAACGATATTTCATAATGGTCTGGGCAAAGCGAGACTGTTGGCTTGGGCACTAAAGTTTTTCAGGTGGGTGGCAGTACAATGTGGTGAAGAATATGCAGTGATTACTGGGGTACAGGAACAACGAAGTCAAAGTATCACTGTCATATGGACAGGTGCAAAGAAAAACTTCAGTATCATCACAGGCATGTGGCATCAGATAAACTGCATTAAGCTCTCTTCAATTTCTACATGAAAGAGCACAATTAGATCAAAAGTACAGAATCTGTGCAATTGTACTTGTACAGAGATTGGGGTACGTGAAAATTGGGTAATAATGGAATGGCAGAAAGTTGGATTTGAAAAGGCCATGGAAGATGATTTAGGAAACAGTGTTTTGAGGGACAACAAACCAAAAGAAAGTGAAGACAAAAACAGCAGGTGGATGAGAATGTTTACACTATAATGTGAGTTGGTGTTGACCAGTCCAAACTTTGGACTTACTGGAGAGTTTTTGAGAAGTTGAGGACAGAAGTGTTGTAGGGTTAATAGGGCTGAGGGCTGGTATTGTGGAAATAGAAATAAAGCATTAAAATGAAAGATAAGAATTGGTTTAAAATAGGTATTTGGATTGTTGTTGCATCTCTCTTTCCCTTCTTGCTCCCTCCACCTCGCTCCCGCCTCCCCTTGCTCTGTCCCTCACCCTCGCTCGGCCCCTGCCCTTCCTCTCCTCCCCTCTTTCCCCCTTGCTACGCCCCTCCACTCTCTCTCTATCTCCCCTCCCCCTCCCACCCCCCTCTCTCTCCCCCTCTCTCTCCCCCCTCTCTCTCCCCTCTCTCTCCCCCCCTCTCTCCCCCCCCTCTCTCCCCCCTCTCTCTCCCCCCTCTCTCTCCCCCCTCTCTCTTCCCCCTCTCTCTCCCCCTCTCTCTCCCCCTCTCTCTCCCCCTCTCTCTCCCCCCTCTCTCTCCCCCCTCTCTCTCCCCCCTCTCTCTCCCCCCTCTCTCTCCCCCCTCTCTCTCCCCCCTCTCTCTCCCCCCTCTCTCTCCCCCTCTCTCTCCCCCTCTCTCTCCCCCTCTCTCTCCCCCTCTCTCTCCCCCCTCTCTCTCCCCCCTCTCTCTCCCCCCTCTCTCTCCCCCCTCTCTCTCCCCCCCTCTCTCTCCCCCCTTCTCTCCCCCCCTCTCTCTCTCCCCCCTCTCTCTCCCCCCCTCTCTCCCCCCTCTCCCCCCTCTCTCTCCCCCTCTCTCTCCCCCTCTCTCTCCCCCTCTCTCTCCCCCTCTCTCTCCCCCTCTCTCCCCCTCTCTCTCCCCCTCTCTCTCCCCCTCTCTCTCCCCTCTCTCTCCCCTCTCTCTCCCCTCTCTCTCCCCTCTCTCTCCCCTCTCTCTCCCCTCTCTCTCCCCTCTCTCCCCCCTCTCTCCCTCCTCTCTCCTCCCTCTCTCCCTCTCCCCCTCTCTCCCTCTCCCCCCTCTCTCCCTCTCCCCCCCTCTCTCCCTCTCCCCCCCTCTCTCCCTCTCCCCCCCTCTCTCCCTCTCCCCCCCTCTCCCCCCTCTCTCCCTCTCCCCCCCTCTCTCCCTCTCCCCCCCTCTCTCCCTCTCCCCCCTCTCTCCCTCTCCCCCCTCTCTCCCTCTCCCCCCTCTCTCCCTCTCCCCCCCTCTCTCCCTCTCCCCCCTCTCTCACTCACACTCACACACACACACACACACACACACACACACACACACACACACACACACACACACACACACATCTATGGAAGGAAATAAATGGTCAATATTTTGGGTAGGTACCATTCATTAGGACTGATGAAAGAGTTTAGATCTCTATTGAGAGTTCAGCTTGAGTGAGCAGAGAGGAAGCTGAAAGGAATGAGGAGAAATGAGCAATTTTTCTGGAGTGAAACATGGTTACACTGCTGGATGGAATTCTGGTTTATGTACAAGCATGAGAGAGAGGTCCATTGTCCGCTGACTGGAGTAATAAACCTAGTTTTGGTGGCACACATGAAACTGATCATGTAACTCAGATGCATGAAAGTAAGGAGCAAAGGGAGAAAAACTGGGAGTAGACAGTGGCCCCATGTATTGGGAGAGTGAGGGCAGACAGTGGTTGGGATACCGAGGTTCTGCTGTTTCACTGAGATATTCAGTTGAAGTTAGAAGTTTACATACACTTAGATTGAAGTCATTAAAACTCATTGTTTAACCACTCCACAGATTTCATATTAGCAAACTATAGTTTTGGCAAGACGTTGAGGACATCTACTTTGTGCATGACAAGAGTAATTTTTCCAACAATTGTTTACAGACAGATAATTTCACTTTTAATTAAATATATCACAATTCCAGTGGGTCAGAAGTTTACAAACAAAATCAAAAGAAATCAGCCAAGACCTCAGAGAAAAAAAAAATTTGGACCTCCACAAGTCTGTTTCATCCTTGGGAGCAATTTCCAAATGCCTGAAGGTACCACGTTCATCTGTACAAACAATAGTACGCAAGTATAAGCACCATGGGACCACGTAACCGTCATACCGCTCAGGAAGGAGATGCTTTCTGTCTCCTAGAGATGAATGTACTTTGGCGTGAAAAGTGCAAATCAATCCCAGAACAACAGCAAAGGACCTTATGAAGATGCTGGAGGAGGCAGGTAGACAAGTATCTATATCCACAGTTAAAGGAGTCCTATATCGACATAACCTGAAAGACTGCTCAGCAAGGAAGAAACCACTGCTCTAAAATCACCATAAAAAAGCCAGACTACAGTTTGGGGACAAAGATCTTACTTTCTGGAGAAATGGCCTCTGTTCTGATGAAACAAAAATTGAACTGTTTGGCAATAATGACCATCGTTATGTTTGGAGGAAAAAGGGTGAGGCTTGCAAGCCAAAGAATACCATCCCAACCGTGAAGCATGGGGGTGGCAGCATCATGTTGTTGGGGGTGCTTTGCTGCAAGGGGGACTGGTGCACTTCACAAAATAGATGGCGTCATGAGGAAGGAAAATTATGTGGATATATTGAAGCAACATCTCAAGACATCAGCCAGGAACTTAAAGCTCGGTTGCAAATGGGTCTTCCAAATGGACAATGGCCCCAAGCATACCTCCAAAATTGTGGCAAAATTGCTTAAGGGCAACAAAGTCAAGGTATTGAAGTGGCCATCACAAAGCCCTGACCTCAATCTGATAGAAAATTTGTGGGCAGAACTAAAAAAGCATGTGCGAGCAAGGAGGCTTCCAAACCTGATTCAGTTAATCAGTTCTGTCTGGAGGAATGGAACAAAATTCCAGCAACCTGTTGTGAGAAGCTTGTGGAAGGCTACCCAAAATGTTTAACCCAAGTTAAACAATTTAAAGGCAATGCTACCAAATACTAACAAAGTGTATGTAAACTTCTAACCCATGGGGATGTGATGAAAGAACTAATAGCTGAAATAAATCATTCTCTCTACTATTACTCTGACATCTCACATTCTTAAAATAAAGTAGTGATCCTAACTGACCTAAGACGGGGAATGTTTTCTAGGATTTATTGTCAGGAATTGTGAAGAATTGAGTTTAAATGTATTTGGCTAAGGTGTATGTAAACTTCTGACTTCAGCTGTCTATCTCCGAAGGCTGGTGTGTGCACAGAAGAGAGAGCAGACATGATCACTGTCTCTCTCTCTCTCTCACCCCCACCCACCCCTCTTTCCTTTCAGTTCATGTATCTGTGCGTGCATACTTCAAAAGATGGCAACTTTCTAGATCTCTGCATGCCCCTGACAGTTTAAGCTGGCTAATTGTGCCTCGCCTGCTGCAGACCAAATGATCTTGATCATCACCTCAAGTTATGAGAGTGAATGCACTTTAGGAACTCTTGAGTGTTGGAATGCAGAGCAGTTGTGCAAGCTGCTTATTTAATCAACCGAGCCCAAACAATGTGTTAAAAGTCATAAATACGCACCCTGCTGTTGGGGTTCTCAAATGCTATAACACGTAGTTTGAATTCCAACTTATGTTGCTGCTGAAAATAGCCATTCTGTTCTTTCAGTGACAATGAGTGTCGGTCTGGGTTGTATAATTAGAAAGGGTAGTAATTCATTAGACTATGTAACTAGAATAAAATAATGGTGGGATCAGGTATTTTCTTTAGTTCACAGCTGGGTATGTTGTTATATATAAATACACTATTTGTTTCGTGACCTGTTTTTGATGTGGAGTTTTCTCATGTTCCACATTCCCAATAATTAATCCTGAAGTGCACATCAGGCTAAGTGTCTAGAAAATCTGCATGAGTAAATTACAAGGTGCGTTTCTGTTGGTAGACTTTATTCAACATCAGGAATAGCTTTTACAGGCAGTGCTGATGTGAAAATGGCCCAGCTGGCTCACGTGAGAGTCTTTGGCTTAGGAGGATGGAATGGGAATGCATTGTGACTTGCTGTTCTGCGTGTTTGAAGAGGTCTGTTAGTTTGCTGCCAGCGGTAGGCCTGTGATTAAATGGTGTAGGCTGGCAGTCAATGGCTTGTTTTCTTGTGTGTGAAGTGCTGTATGCATTTGTACCTGTCAGGTGGAGAATTAAACACACGAATATCCAGGGAACAGTTTAGGAAATTGCTGATGTCTGGCCTTTTCCCTTTTAACCTCTGGTGATGATTCGTTTGTCTTTCTGTGTTCCTTGTTTTTTTTTGCTTGTTACCCTTCATGCATAACTGACCATTGGAAACATCACCTCATGCAAGCTCAGCTTATTTCTAGGCATGCATGGATTTTGGAAACTCCAAATCCTTGTCTTTATGGGGAAACTCCCAGCAGAATGATAAGATCTGACTGCTTTAGCTCATCGCTTTGAATTTAATTTTAAAAGGAAAAAAAAAGAGCTCCTTTAATCTTTTTTTAGTCGGGTGTTATCTGATGTTAAGTTGTGGACTTCACGCAGCAGAATGAGTGTTATCATTTTTCTGTTTGTATCTTTGTAATGGTGTATGTCACATGATCAATGCAATCGTTTGAAAATACTTTGCAGTAAGGCAAAGGAAAACATTTCAATGTTACAGCAGTCCTTCCAATTATCAGTTTAGTTCCAACATGCAATTGTTATTTATTTTTTCATTATGCTAAAAAAGTGCCTTTCACATTTGCAGTTCTTCACCTATTTGGATTACAGGAAACATAAAAATTGGATTGAGGAACAGATTTGTATAGCTTGTCAAAATGTAGCATTTATGCACCTCTTGCACATGTCGGTGAGGGTTTGACTTTTACTACCTTAAAACAGAGGTCACGATCCTGTACAGTAAGTTTTCATCTTTGGGATGGAAGTTGAACTATTATTGCTTTATGTATAAGACTGTGTAGTTGTATCAGTGAATCTGGTAGTAATCTTTCAATGAACAGTAGACCTGTGAAAGCTATTTGGTCGCAGTAAAATTCTGTGGTGAAGTTTTGTGCTGCACAAATTATAATTCCTCAGATGTGATACATCTCCTAAGGACCACTAGGTAAGTTATAAGCTAATTAGTAAAAGCATTTAAGTTCATTTAGAGAGGACGATGGGTGTGTTTTAACAGCCTCTGCATCTCACTTTCAGACTGTTTGTATATGTAGTCAAAGTTGTAGTAGTAAGGATAAAACAAATTTCTGAAACTTCCCTCAAACCATAATGTTCTTTTGTAATTGTTATATTTCTTACTTGTGGATACAGCACAGTTACAGGCCCTCCTTGCCCAGCAAGCCTGTGCTGCCCAATTACACCTAAGTGACTAGTCAAACTACTAAACCAGGCATCTTTGGAATGAGGGAGGAAACCGGAGCACCTAAAGGACACATGGAGAGAATGTGTCACCTCCTTACAGATAGCGGTGGAATTGAAGCTGGGCTGCTGGCATTGTAGTACTGTTGCGCTAGGATAAAGCTTAATTGGTGGTCAGCACCGTGGATAACTACCCAGCTCTATTCTGAAATAGTGTCACCTGACCTTTAATATCCACCAAGTCCTTGTCTAATCTTGGTTTAATGTTTTATCTGAAAGGTGACCTTCCACCTACTGTTTAGCACCTCATGAATACTACATTTGAGTGTCAGTCTGGGATTTTCTTAAGGCTCATGACTTTGTATGCAAACTTAACCTAAAAGCTTCTGACTCAGAGAAGTATCAACTTGGCCCGAACAGTCAATTTTGTAAAACCAAGGTGAGTTGTCTAATTTTTGAAATACTGTTTTTTTTTAACCTGAGTATTTTTTTCTGAAAATTTGCACATTTACACACTAACTTTAGAATTTTCTTCAACAGATACTTTACACTTTTGATAAATAATTCTATGTCCTGAGTCAGCTGTTTTGACAACCTGTGTTTTAATTAGTTCTGGGTTTGCAAAGGTCCCGAGCACTTAAGTAAAATTCAGTCAATGTAAGTTGCATTTTTGAAATCTAGTTGTTGTCATCTGAGATTGCATATAAGCTTTCAAATATGTGTTAATTGTTTTTCACTGAAGGAAAATAGAATTGTGGCCATTTTTGAAGTTCAAAGTACATTTATTATCAAAGTCTGTATACATTATGCAACCTTGAGATTCATCTCCTTACAGACAGCTAAAGAACAAAGAAACCCAACAGAATCCATTAAAAAATATTAAGTTAGAGGGGAAGCATATTTACTCGATTCAAAGGAATTGGTGGTATGGCAAAAGTGAGTCAAGAAAAGGTTTTGATAGTTTATGAAACTTTGGTACATTTTGGTTTAGTTGTGAATCTTCTGGTATAAGAAGCTTATACCAGAATGGACTGAATTTTCCATTAATTCAAGACAATCATTAACCCTGACCCCCCCCCCCCCCGGTGGAAATTCTCATATAATCTAAATCTTAACTGTACTGCAGCATGGAGCTGTTTCTCTCTGATTTTCTTTGTGAATATCTATCCTGATTGCTAAGATATCACCCAAATCTTAATGTGATTTCTGGTTTGCATTACAGACTTTCTCAACCACTTTTTCCTCAAAATTACAAAATCTGCAATATTGATCTTGGGCTCATGCTGACTAGTGCGATTAAACTACCCTGAACTCAATCATGAACTTCAATGTCCAGTTTGTGCCACATTCCTGTAGGCTCTGTGGTATTGTAATGCCATTAGTGAATATCATTGATAAATCCTGTGCAGATGATTTGCTGCTTGCACCTTGTAATTCATTGCATCGTTCCTGATGAAGCTTACTTAAGCAATAAGATGTAAAGTGATTGTAAAATATTTATGGTTTTACCATTTTCTATGTTTTTACTGTTTTGGTAGTCACATTTTGCTATCAAACTTAAAGCCCTTTGCTGGGATCTACTGAGTCTTCAAAACTAAGTGTCTGTGTTTTTCTGGCAAAGATGTGCTCATCTTGCATAATGTCACTGTCACTTGACCTGCTCCTTTCTGGATTGACTCCAGTTTCAAGATGGACTATTTTTAGACTGACAGTAGCCTTAATGCCTACTTCCTGATATGTATTCAAATATCTACTTTTAATAGCAACACATGCAAAATGCTGGAGGAACTGAGCGGGTCAGGCAGCATCTATGAAAATGAATAGAAGGTTGATGGTTCAGGTTTCCCTTTCCTCAGTTTCTTTGTCTCTGCTGTATCTGTTCCCATGATGAGGCTCTCCTTTTCAGGACATCAGAGATATCCTTCTTCAAAGAATGGGATAATGGGATAGCCCTTACTCCACCCCCCCCCCCCCCCCAACTCTCTGCCTTCCACGGGGATTCCCTCGTCCATTAATCCCTCCCAAATTCTGTCTGGCACTTATCCCTGCAAGTAGAAACAGTGCCACACCTGCCCATTCACTTCCTCCCTCACCTTCATTCAGGGCCCCAGACAGTCCTCCTAGATGAGGCAGCACTACACCTTCAGATCTGTTGGGGTTGTCTACTCTATCGAGCATTTCCGATGCGGCCCCCTCTACATTGGTGAGACCCGACGTAGATTGGGGATGGCTTTGTCGAATGCCTTCGCTCTTTCCGCATAAAGCAAGATAACCTGGTGGCCAGCTATTTTAATTCCTATCCCCATTCCCATTCTGACATGTTGGCCCATGGCCTCAAGTACTGTCATGGTGAGGACACTCAGGCTGGAGGAGTAACACCTTGTATTCAGTCTGGGTAGCCTGCAACCTGTTGGCATGAACATAGATTTCCCTAACTTCTGGTAATATTTCCCCCTCCCCATTTTCTGTTCGGTTCCCCACATCTGCTTCCCTCTTATCTTTTCTCTTCTCAGCTCACCTGCTGATCACCTCCCCCGGTGCCTCTTCTCCTTCCCTTTCTCCCATGGTGCACTGTCCTCTCCTATTAGATTCCTTCTTCTCCAGCTCTTAGCTTTTCCACCTTCTGCTTCCCAGCTTCTTAATTCATCCTCCTCCCCCACCCACCTGGCTTTACCTACCACTTTCTGTCTTGTGCTCCTTCTCCTCCTTTTATCTTTTTATTCTGGCTTCTTCCCTCTTCCTTTCCTGTCCTGATGAAGGGTCTTGGCCTGAAAGAGCGACTGTTCATTCATTTCCTTAGATGCTGCTTGGCCTGCTCAATTCCTCCAGTATTTTGTATGCTTTGCTCTGGATTTCCAGCATCTGCAGAATTTTGTGTTTATGATTTGCTTTTCTTTACTTATTGTAATGGGTGTACAGTACAATGGTATCTGTTTTAGAGCAGTAGATGGAAATGTATAAAATCTGAATTTTCTTTTCAACTACCAGTCACACAATGTTTTGAACTATAGAGTGATTCTCTTTTTAAGTTTGCTCTCACATGAAGAGTATTGCTGAGTGCAACTAGTGCCTTGGTAGACTTAAAACCTAGACAAGATTGAGGAACAGAGTGGTCTTGGAGCCCATGTCCATAGATCCCTCACAGTTGCTAGGGTTGTCCGGAAGGTTTGAGAGGGCTGGCTTTCATAATTGGATGAATTAAATTTTAGAGCAGTAAAGTAATGTTGTAGCTCTATAAAACCTTAGTTAGACCACACTTGGAATATTGTGCTCAGTTCTGTTGCCTCATCAGAGGAAGGATGTTGGAAACTTTAGAGAGGGTGCAGAGGAGATTCACCAGGATGCTGCTTGAGTATAAGATGGTGCCAGCGTACATCGGCAACTGTGTGGGCTGCAGAAAATTGTACCAGTTTTCCTCTTAGGTATACTGCTTTTGAACAACTGTTGCTGCAATCTTCAGCATGAAATTTCCTCTTTACAGCAGGTTATGAAATTGCATCATTGATCCCCAGATCTCATGAACGACAGTTAAATGCAGAGCAGTTAAGTGTGGCACCTTTAAGTATCAACGCTATGGCTGAAAACATGGCAGGAGAGGCGGAATTCAAACCGGGCTAAAGGGTAGAGGGATGAGGCCTCCTCTACCCAGTATCTTGTTGCTGAATGTGCAGCCACTGGGAAATAAGATTGATAATCTCGGCAAGGCTGCTGTATCAGAAGCAGATGAGGCAGATCTCCATTGTTTGTTACATTGAAATTTGCTTAACAATGACTATGCCAGATGGGGTTAATTGACCAAAAGGTTGTACAGTTTTCAGAATGGATTCAACCATGAACTCTTGTAAGGAAAAAGGTGGCAGCATGTGCCTTTAAGTTAATTTTTGTTGGTGTATGGACTTTGGGGTTATGTTGACCTCTTGTTCCCCTGACTTGGAACACCTGACAATTAGATGTAGACCATTCTTTTTACCTTGCGAGTTCTCGTCTGTGATCCTAACCCCAGTTTATATACCCCCAGTGGCCAAATAGGAGCAAGCACTGGCGAAACTGCAAGATGTTGTCTGCAGGCAAGAAATAGTCTATCCTGACGCTTTTCAAATTATAGTCAGCATCTTTAACCAGGCCTTCTTGAAGAAAACCCTGCCCAGTTATCACCAGCATGTAGCCTGGTGCACCAGTCGTCCCAACACATTAGGTCACTGCTACACTAGAACAAAGAATGCCTACCATTCCTTTCTGAGACTGCATTTTGGCAAATTGGATCATTTGACTGTTCCACTACTACCTGCATACGGATAGATCCTAAAAAGGAAAGCGGCAGAGATCAAGGCAACGAAGAAATGGTCGTAGGGAGTGTACAAGATCGCCTTGTCAGTGGACTGAGCCATGGTCAAGAACTCATCTGAGGACCTGAATGACTACACCAGGGTCATACCAGACTTTATTAAAACAGTTGTGAATGAGTGTGTCCCCACCAAATTGTTCAGGGTTTTCTCCAATCAGTTCTCCAATGGATGAACCATGAAGTCTAGAATTTGCTGAGAGCCAGATCAGAGGCATTCAAGTCTGGAGATCAAGAATGCTACAAGAGGTGCAGGCATGATTTCTGGAAAGCCATCTCTCGGGCAAAATGGAGATTCTGGACTAGACTGGAATGAATGAGGGATGTTCGACTGCTGTGGCAGGGTTTGAATGCCATAACCTTCCACAAAGTTAAAACTTGAAGCATCAGGGTCAGCAAAGCTTTGCTACCAGGTGAGCTCAATGCCTGCTATGCTCACTTTGACCACCAGACCAGGGAGCAACCATCGTGCACTCGCATGTCTCCTGATGACCTTTTGGGTCTCAGTATCTGAAGATGACTTCAAGAGAGTGAATCCAAGGAAAGTATCCGGTCCGGGCAGTGTACCTGGCCGAGTACTGAAGACCTACGCTGACCAACTGGCTGGTATGTTCACAGATATCTTCAACTTCTTGCTCTGGCAGTGTGTGATTCGCACCTGCTTCATATTGGTGCCAGAGGAGAGTGGTAACCTGCCTCAATGGCTGTTGCCCAGTGGCACTAGCATTCACAGTGATGAAGTGCTTGGACAAGTTGGTGTTGAAGCATATCAGCTGCTGTTTGAGTAGTGTCTTGGACCCGTTCCAATTTGCCTATTAAAGCAACAGGTCTAAAGCAAATGCCATCTCATTGGCTCTTTGCACAACCCTGGAACATCTGGACAGTAATGATGCGTGCATAAGGATGCTCTTTTTCGATTATAGCTCAACATTTAACACCATCATCCACTGAAAACTTAACTCCCAAGAACTGGGCCTCAGTACCCACTTTTGCAATTGGATCCACACTTGCAGATCCCAATCATTTGGATTAGCAAAAACATCTCCTACAGACTCTCCATCAGCACAGGAGCACCATAGGGATATGTGCTTAGCCCCCTGCTCTACTTGCTTTTCTCCTATGACTGTGTGGCTAAGTACAGCACCTACACCATATACAAGTTTGCTGATGGCACCACTGTTGAGGACTCCATCAGAGTTGGTGATGAATCAGCATACAGGAGGGAGATTGAAAGCTTGGCAGAGTGGTGTGATAACAACAACCTCTCACTCAGTGGTAATAAGACCAAACAACTGATTATAGACTTCAGGAGAGAGAAACCAGAGGCCCATGAGTACTTATCGGAGGATCAGGGTAGGGAGAGTCAGTAACTAAATTCTTGGGTGTTGCTATCTCTGAGGACCTGTCATGGACCCATCTAATAAATGTAATTGCAAAGAAATCACAACAGCACCTCTACTTCCTCAGGAGTCTGTGGAAATTCGGCATGTCATCAAATACCTTAGCAAACTTAGATGTGTAGTTGGAAAATGTGCTACCTGACTACATTATGGCATACTATGGGAACGCCAATCCCTTTGATTAGAAAATCCTACAAAAAGTAGTGGATTTGGCCCAGTACATCATGGGTAAAACCCTCTCAACCATTGAAGCGTTGCCGTAGAAAAGCAGCATCCATCATCAGAGATCCTCACCACCCAGGCCATCCTCTTTTTCTTGCTGCTGCCATGAGGCAAGAGGTACAGGTGCCTCAGAATCGCAACACCAGGTTCAAAAACAGTTACTACCCCTCACAACCATCAAGCTCTCGAACAAAAGGGGATAACTACACTTATTCTATTTGTGGTATTTCTACAACCAATGGCCTCACTTTATCTTGTTATTTCATACTTATTATCTATTACAATTTATTTTTATTTACATTTACACAATTTGTTGTTCATTGTTTTCGTTGATCCTATTTACAGCTACTGTTCTATAGATTTGCTGAGTATGCCCGCAGGGAAAAGAATCTGGGGTTGTATGTGGTGACATGAATTTACTCTGTTAAGTTTTACTTTGAACTTTGATTAGAGAGTGTGTCTTATGAGGATAGGATGAGCAAGCTAGGGCTTCTCTCTTTAGTGTGAAGGAGGGTCAAGAGGCAACTGGATAGAGGTGTACGAGATGCTAAGTTCATAGCCGGAGACTTTTTCTCAAGGTGAAATGGGTAACACATTTTAAGTGTTTGGATGAAAGTGTAGGGAGATGTCAGAGGTACGTTTTTTACATAGAGGTGGCTGGTGAGTGGAATGACCTGCCAGGGGTGGTGGTGGAGCAGTTACATTAGGACATTGAAGAAACTGTTAGGCACATGGCCTTCAGAAAAATGAAGGGCTGTGTGTGAGGGAAGGGTTAGACTGACCCTTAAGATTAGGTTATGAGATCAGCACAACATTGTGGCTGGAGGTCCTGTATTCTGCTGTAGGGTTCGATATTCTCAGATGTTAATACCTTGAGGGGATTGGAAAGGTGCAGAAAGACTTGTTTAATTCAAAAAGTAAAAAATAGAAAAATTAAAATGGCATCCAATGGGACCATGGTGTGTATTTCTTCCCCTTCGATAACAGTAGTTTTAACTCATGCTTCAGCAAGGTAAACTGGTAATTGGTTCATTATTGTCGTACATACTGAAATACCATTTTAAAAAATTGCATAGCAACCATCCAGATTCCTACAAACATAACTTATTGAGGTAGTGCAAAGGGAAAAGCAATAGCAGAATGCGGACTATAGTGCTGTAGTTACTGAAAAGAGCGCAGTGCAGGTGGTCAAATAAGATGCAAGGACCATGACAAAATAGATTGAGAGACTCAGGTCTGTTCAAAGGCCCTATATCAGCGGGATAGAAGCTATGCAGCAAATTATGTAAATTTCTTCAAACAAATTCAAGTTTTGGGTAGATACCTCAGCCCAAGTCTGCAAAGAAATATAGAAATGATGAGCATCAGTCTGCTACATTAATGTCATGCAGCCTAACTGCACAGTATTAGGGAAGATCGCTAAAAGAAAAAAACAACTGCAATGCTGGAAATATGAAACAAAATTAGAAAATACTGGTTATTCTCAGCAGGACAGGTTGTATCTGTGGTAAGAGAAATATAGATAACGTTTCAGATTGAAGATCCATTGAATATTGAGTATTTCCAGTATTTTGAGTTCATTATTAAAGCAACAGGGAACCTGTGTGTTATATGGTGCCTTCTTGCTAGCCAAGTACCCAAAGCTTGATACCAAATGTATTTAGTACAAAATCACAGAAGATTTAAGGAAAATGATGAATAGCTTGATCCAAGTGGGAAGTTTTAAAACTGCTTTGGAAAAAAGAAAGGGGAATTAATAAGTTTATAGAGGGATTTTTTTGAGATTAATGCTTTGGCGTATCTGCTTCCACCACCTCCCCTGGCTGTAACTTCTGAGCCCCTATCACTCTGTGTTAAAAGCCTCAATTCTCCTTTAAACTCTCTTTACTATATCCTCTACTATTTGAGTTTTCACTCTGAGAAAGGGACTCTTAAGTATCTACCCTCTATGCCTCTCATAATCTTAAATACCTATATCAGGTTGTCCCACAACCTTTACTCCTCAGAAGACAATCCAAGTTTATCTAACCTCTCATTATAATTAATTCTCAAATCCAGGCTGCATCTTGGTTAACCTCTTCTGCACCCGTTACAAAGCTTCTACTTACATGTAATGCAGTAACCAGAAATGCACAGAATACTCCAGATGTGGTCAAACCAAACTTTTAGACAGCTGCAATGTGAATTCCTGACTTTTGTACTCGGTAC
This sequence comes from Hypanus sabinus, assembly GCF_030144855.1. Lineage (NCBI taxonomy): Eukaryota > Metazoa > Chordata > Chondrichthyes > Myliobatiformes > Dasyatidae > Hypanus > Hypanus sabinus. The sequence goes on along the minus strand of NC_082708.1, from coordinate 140,809,572 downwards.
TCTCAACTTCGAAGGCAAGTATGCTGTATACCACCTTTAACCCCCTATCTACTTGTGTTGCCACTTGGAGGGTATAAGGGACACATATCCCAAGATCCCTCTGTATATTGGTGCTCCAGATAATCTTCCCATATATTGGATGCTGTGCTGTTAAATTTGACCTCTCAGGTTGGAACACCTCACAACTTGTATCAATTAAATTCCATCTGCTGTTTCTTTATCCTTATTCCCAACTGGTCTGTATACTACTGAATCATTTTGCAAACTTTTTCACTATCAAACTTTGCTGTTTTTTGTGTTGCCTGTACACTAACTAATCAACTAACCTTTTTCATAAACGAAGGGAAACCCGGCCATTGAATTGAATTGACTGTATTTCTTACATCCTTCACATACATGAGGAGTGAAAATCTTTATGTTACGTCTCTGTCTAAATGTGTAATGTGCTATCATAGTAATTATAATAAATAGAACAGTCAGTGTAACATGAAAATACACTCAAATTAGTATGAGTTGGTCAGTCAGATGGCCTGGTGGAAGAAGCTGTCCTGGAGCCTGTTGGTCCTGGCTTTTATGCTGTTGTCCTGCTTCCTAGATGGTAGGAGCTGGGATAGATTGTGGTTGGGGTGACTTGGGTCTCCAAAGGTCCTTCGGGCCCTTTTCTCACACCTGTCTGGTGTAAATATCCAATTTTTTCAATTACATTTTGTTCTTTGACCCAAACAAGCGACTGTCCTGATTAAACAGTGGCGCAATTAACTGGAATCCATAGTATTTTGTGTTTAACTTCAGATGTTCAGCAGTATCAGAATCGAGTTTATTATCACTGACACTTGTTTATGCACATCTTATTCCTTATCTGTACTTCTAATTTTACTTTTAAATAACTCTTTATTCTGTATAATTATTGAAAGTTGTCGTTTTTGTTGAATGTAATTCTAACATACCACAGCAATTTTCTAATACTGTACATGTAAACGTATATGACAAATAAAATTGATCCTTGCTAAGTCATGAAATCTGTTTTGTGGCAACAACATGGTGCAGGCAAAATATTACTATAAATTACAATCATAAAATAGTAGTACAAAGCAGGAATAGTGAGGTTGTGTTCGTGGACTATTTTCAGAAATATGCTGGAGGGAAAGAAGCTGTTCCTAAAACTCTGAGTGTGAGTACTCGGGCTCCTGTACCACCCCCTGACCGTCATAATGGGAAGCGGGCATGTCCTGGATGGTGAGGGTCCTCAGTGATGGAAGCCATAGCACCTTTTGAAGTTGTTCTTAGTGGTGGTAAGGCTTGTGCCTGTGATGGAGCTGGTTGAGTCTATAACCCTTTGCAGCCCCCTTTGAACCTGTGCACCGTTTAGAAAGCTTCTCATGGTACATCTGTAGAAATGTGCTTTGCATCTTTGGTGACGTACCAAATCTCCTCAAACTCCTAATGAAATCGAGCAGCTGCCGTGCCTTTGTTGTGATTGCATCAGTATGTTGGGCGTCTATGATATTATCTCTAGAATTTTTCTGGTTTATTTTCCCATCTAGTCCCATCTAATTCCCATCTAATTCACTGTCAGCCCTGATAACAACTTGCCTCCCAGCTGCAGTGCTCTGAATGAAAACCATCTCGAACAATAGAGCAGGTGTAAATATTTGCAAATTGAGACTAATTAAAACCATGAATTCTGCTGTTGGTGCGATTTACACTTTCCGCTTCTAGCAGTTGTTACACATATGAAATAACATTAATTTCACCACCTCTCTCCAAGAATAGAAAGATTGCATACTGTTTCCACAAAAGGGATGGAAAAGAGTTGTGTTGTCCCTAGCGAAGTGTACTTGTACCATTTGGAAATTGCTTTCTGCTGATGTAATTTAAACCATTCTACTTTTTAAAACGTATGATATAGAAGTTGGTGAGTGAGGACTCTGTGGAAAAATGATCAAATTGGGTAATTTATCTTGTGCTTTATTCTTATGCTGTGAGGCATAGAACATCACAGCACAGAAAGAGGCCCTGAGGTTCATCTAGTCTATGATGAACTATTAATCAACCTAGTCCCGTCAACCTGCAACTGGACAATAGCTCTCTATACCTGTCCCATCCATGTACCTATTGAAATTTCTCTTTAATGTTGAAATTAAACCAGAGTCCATCACTTCCACTGGTAGCTTGTTTCAGTCTCTCACCACCCTCTGAGTGAAGAAGTTCTCTTTAAACATTTAACCTTTCACCCTTAATCCATGACTTCTAGTTCTTGTCTCGCCCAAACTCAGTGGAAAAAGCCTGCTTACATTTACCCTGTCTGTACCCCTCATCATTTTGTATCGTCAAGTCTCTGCTCATTCCCCTACACAACAGGGAATAAAGTCCTCACCTATTCAATCTTGCCCTAAAAAATCAGGTCCTCACATCCTGGCAACATCCTTGTAAATTTTCTCTGCACTCTTTCAATCTTATTGATATAATTCCTGTAGGCTGGTGACCAGAACTGCAGTCAATATTCCAAATTAGGCCACACCAGCATCTTGTACAACATCAACATAACATCCCATCTCCTATACGCAATGCCTGAATCCACCACTTTACTGGCAGTTCATTCCACACTCCCAGCAGTCTCTGAGTGAAGAAGTTCACCTCATATTCTCCTTAAACAGTTCACCTTCCAGCCTTGACCCATGACCTATAGTTCTAGTTTCACCAAACCACAGTGGAAAAAAACCTGCTTGTATTTACCCTACGTAATTTTATATAGCTCTATCAGATTTCTCCATTCGCCTATACTATGGGGGAATAAAGTCCTAACCTATTCAACCTCTCCTTATAACTCAGGTCCTTAAGTCCTGACAACATTCTTGTAAATTTTTTCGGCACTCCTTCAACCTTTCCTGTAGGTAGGTGACCAGAACTGCACACAATATTCCAAATTAGGCCGCACCAATGCCTTGTACCTTCAACATAACATCCCATCTACTGCACTCAGTGTGTTGAATGATGGCCAATACGCCCAGAGCTCTGTTTATGACCCTGTCTACTTGTGAAGCTACTTTCAAGGAATTATGAATCTATATTCCCAGATCCCTCTGCTCTGCTTCACTCCTCAGTGCCCAAACACTGCGGTTTGTCCTCCCAAAGTGTGACATCTCACACTAGTCTGCATTAAGTTCCATCTGCCATCTTTTAGCCTATTTTTCCAGCTGGTCCAGATCCTGCTGCAGACTTTCTTAGTCTTCCTCATTGTCTACCATGTCCTCTATCTTGGTGTCATTTGCAAATTTACTGTTCCAGTTTACTACGTTGTCATTTAGGTCATTGACATAGAAAACATACGAAAAATCAGGCCCAGCATTGATCTCTGCAACACTTCACTAGTCACAGGCCTCCAGTCAGAGAGGCAACCCTCTACTACCACTCTCTGGCTTCTCCTGCAAAGCTAATGTCTAATCCAATTTTCTATCTCATCCTGAATGCCAAATGACTGAACCTTCTTGACCAACTTCCTGTGCGGGATCTTATCAAAGGCCTTGCTGAAGTCCTGTGCCTTACCTTCATCAATTTTCTTGATAACTTCCTCGAAATACTCTTTAAGATTGGTTAGACATGACGTACCATGCAGAGAACCATGTTGACTATCTCTAATCAGTTCAAATACTTGTATATCCAGTACCTTAGAATACCTTCCAATAACTTACCCACTACTGCTGTCAGGCTCACTGGCCTATAATTTTCAGGCTTATTTTTTAAGAGCCTTTCTTAAACAATAACACAACATTAACTACCCTCCAATCTTCTTCTACCTCACCTGTTGCTAAGGACATTTTAAATATCTCTGATAGGGCCCCTGCAATTTCTTCACTAGCCTCCCACAAAGTCTGAGGGAATACTTTGTCAGGCCATGGGAATTTGATCTCGTTTTATTTGGAGCACAAGGAGGATACTATTATTAACATACAAGGCATCAAGGGTATCACAGTAGCCATTCCTGGCCTTCATGCCCTCACACTGCTTGGTTGACCTAATGTTGGGTGTCATGTGTGATTATGTGATCTAGTCCTGCTGGAACTGGGGTGGATGTATGGGGCATACTAGCTACTGGGTTGCAGCAGAGTTTGTTCTCGGAAGGACCAGAGGCAAAGATGGTTCTGGGTAGGGACATCCCAAGAAAAATAGCTTTTGCTTTCCAAGGTGAGGTCTTCACTGCCAGCAATGTACTTTGGCTCTTCTGGGTTGAACCAACTCTTAAATTTGAGGTCATCACCACATATGATGGTCAGAAGATCATAATAGAGACATCAAGCAGGCATTGCAACATCATGCCAAGTGCTTGAAGACCTGTAATCAAACTTCCAAAAGCACGCTTGCAATGTCATGTTCAACAATTAAGTCTCAGATTAAATTCTTTCATGAGTTGGAATCGTGCTTTGCAGTGGGATTTCTAGACCCATGATATTCAGTTGTACAATTTGTGAGAGCAAAAGCTGACAAACTGAACCTCCTATGTAGTTTGTAAACAATCCTATGTAGGTAATTATACTTTGCTATAAAGGCTTGTACACTTTTATATTCTAGTTAGAGTCCCATCTACCTGTATTCATAAAAGTAGACCTTACTGCCCTATAATGGTTAACATTTTAGGAAAAAATGCCTGAATTCACTCAAGTCGATGGACTAGCTGTAGTCAGAAGTGCAGGTTAGAGACCTTTATCTGCTATGAGGCAAAAGTTACTTTTTGCATGATGTTATGTCTGCTATTTGATCTTTCCATTGATGCAGTTTATTCTGTTTGAATTGAAAGGTTAATGATGATCTGTATCATAATTGCGTCAGTTAATTTGAAATAATATGGTTGATATAATTTTCCACAGACGCTGCCTGACATGCTGAGTGTTTCTAGACTTTCTGTTGTGACTGATATAGCTGCCAGTTTCTGTCATTTATGATATCCTTGCTCTTGATTTGGAGGTTTATGCATTAAAATAGAGCTTGCCACACAATCGTGATTGACACACGCTGTATTGAGAGGGTGCTTCATGTCAGAAGTCTTGAATGAAGAATTGAAATGAAGAACTATTTCCCTGTTTGGTTGAAGGTGACACATTTCTGCAGTGAAGTCTGGAGAAGGCAAGAATCTTGAGCAGCTGCTTCACTGGACCTTTGGTTGCTGTTTCTCTGAAATCAACACACTGGAATTTCACAGCATTTAGCTAATGCAGATGAATTTCTGTCCTTGAGTATTGTCCATGAATTCTGTCAGCTAGTCAATGACGAGTGGCTTTGCATATGGCTCCAGATTAGGTTTATCTTGCTTGTCCGTCAGTGAAAAATAATGCAGCCTACTTATGACAGGAAGTATATTTTACAGACATATAATTCTGGATTATTATCTTAAAGTAGTCAACATCCTCAAAAAATGCTGCTTATTCATTTTTTTGTGGCAGTTCTGTCAAAACAAATGAGCAAAATTAACAAACTCAAAACCAAATCTCTCCAGTTTTTTTTAAAAAAAGGGTACAGATCAGAAATAAAAACCCAAGAAATGCTGAGTGATGAAGATAGCAATAAAAGGGAGCATGTGGTTGATCGGGAGAATTGAGTTCAGGGTCCGGTTTTGGTGGTGCTGGACTACAAGGCACTTAACTCTTAAATTCCATTATACTAGTGTTTTCCGTTCATCTTTCCCACGACATTACAGCAGCTGTTCAAATTCCTGCAGGTGTCCGTGTTTCTTCTCCTGAGAGTGCGTAGTGAAAAGTGTTCTGGGTTTCTGCCAGACTATGCATTAGGAAGTAGATCGGAACAGACTGGATAAATTGCTTTTATCTCTCCTTGTGTATTTGGGAAATACATAGCGCTTGTTTGCCAGCTCTTGAGTCATCTACTACCATCATTCTCCTTTTTGATTATAGAACTTCCCAAGAAACTGCTTGAGTCCACAGTCAAATCTTGCTGGGCCAGCAGTGTTCTACCCTGAACATCTCTCTGGTGTGTTTTGGTTTCTCATGCGTCTGGAATTTTTGGCTAAACTACTCTTGCACAAGGGGGTTCCCTCGTGAGAAATTCTGACGGCAGCTGGTACTAACTTGATGGGTGATGCCCGAGATAGAGCAGGACTTCCCTATCTGGGATCCCACAACAGCTTGTAAAATCACGCAACAGACTGAAGCACCTGCCAAGTGGCTAGAATATACAAATGTAATTGAGTCAACCATGTTTTAGAGCTTGATCTCTGAATCTACATAAATGTAGGTCTTGTGTGCAAAGCGCAGTTCAGCTTCAGAGTGGTGGGCGTTTTGGCCACTTTAGCCCACAAAACCTGAGTGAACGCAAGTCATCATTGAACCTGAGGAATTACCTAAGAAGATGGTATACAAAAGTTTACAAGTAATCCAAGATCATACAAAATGACTTAACATGCTACTTTTGTCAAATTTAGTAGAATTAATACTATGTTTAAAGCAATAACATGCAAATTATTAATTTGTACTAATTAACATGCACTAATGTTTATTTTGTATAATGTATATTAATTTAAGTTTATGCAATTTCTATTTGTAATGTCTTGTTGCTGTAAAAAGCTATTTTTCTTGGCATGAACTCCTGGATATGTACTATATGTCCATTGCGATAAATTTGAGCTTGAAAACTTTATTAATTAATCGTAACTACTGGATCTACAGGTAGTTACGTTCAAGAGCAGTCTGTATTCAAAGTGGAAAGTTCCCCGTTTGGATGTGTGTGGCTTCATCCATGCTTAAGAAACTTGATCATTGAGGTCAGTCGAGAAGATCATTGGTATCTCTCTTCCTGCCATCACGGACATTTACACTACACGCTGCATCTGCAAAGGAAACAGCATTATGAAGGACCCCATGCACCCCTCATACACTCTCCCTCCTGCCGTCTGGGAAAAGGCTCCGAAGCATTCCGGCCCTCACAACCAGACTATGTAACAGTTTCTTCCCCCAAGCTATCAGACTCAATACCCGAAGCCTGGACTGACGCTTTGCCCTACTGTCCTGTTTATTATGTATTGTAATGCCTGTACTGTTTTTGTGCACTTTATGCAGTCCAGTGTAGGTCTGTAGTCTAGTGTAGCTTTCTCTGTGTTTTTTTATTATGTAGTTCAGTCTAGTTTTTTGTACTGTGTCGTGCAACGCCATGGTCCTGAAAAACATTATCTCATTTTTACTATGCACTGTACCAGCAGTTATGGTCAAAATGACGATAAAAGTTGACTTAACTTGACTTGAATTCCCCTAAGCATTCATTCCAATAAGGTCAGAGTGCCTAATTCTTGAGGATTCCTCTACTTCCTGAGGAGACTGAGGTCCTTTGGAGTATGCAGACCTCTTCTTCACATGTTCACCCAGTCTGTTGTTGCCAGTACAGTCATCTATGTAGTGATGCTAACTGGCCCGATAAACTGATTTGAAAGGCAGGTTCTGTTATAGGAGACAAACAGGACACACTGGAGGCTGTGGTAGAACAGAGGACCCTACAGAAAATCCTGGCAATTCTGGACAATGTTTCTGGCTCTCTGCAGGCCACTTAGCCTGAATGGAGGAGCACTTTTAGGAATAAACTAAGACAACTACGCTGCTCCCAAGAGTGCTATATGAGGTAGCCATTAGGCTCTATAATGAGTCGACCTACAGGTTGGGAAATGATGACCCCCTCCTGTTAGACTGTTTGAGGTAACTTATTTTTTATTCTTTCTTACTCCTCTTATATTTGCATGTCTGTGCACTTGTAATGCTACTGTGACACTGTAATTTCCTTTGGGATCGATAAGCTATCTGTCTAATCAGTGTCCACATTCTAGAAAATGCTCTCATGTAACGTACAATGCCAGCACCTGCTGAACCCTTGACCTTTGTCTAGAAGAAAAGTGACAGCCACAATGGAACATCACAACTTGAAGGTTCCTCGGTGAGTTGCACCTTGCCCTTCATTGGAAATGTATCAGTGCCCCTTCACCATCACTGACTAAATCTTGCAACTCTGCACGCTATGGTGTTGAGAGAGTACCTTCATCAGAAAGACTTCAACTGTTCAGGAAATAGTAGAAACATCAGCTTCTCGAGTAATCAAGCACTAGACTCTGAATTTGTTACTGGTGTCCATGCCCCAATAAAATGAATAAATAATAAAAGTCTGAATAACGTTTGTGGGGTGCTACACAGGGGACCTGAGTCTACCTAACAGGTATGTGAAGAAATGCCAGCGTTTTGCAGTGAAACAGCCACAAAATGCTGGAGGAACTTGGCAGGTCTGGCAGCATCTCTGGAAATGAACAAACGTTCAACATTTTGAGCCAAGGCCCTTCCTCAGGACTGGAAAAGAAAGGGGAAGGCTCTAGAATAAAGAGGTGGGCAGAGGGAAGGAAGGCTAGCTAGGAGGTGATAGGTGAGTCTAGGTGTGTGGGAAAGGTCTCCCAATGAAGCTTGTCCCAGATTCCGCTGAGTTTTTTTAGAGGTGATTTTTTTTCTCTGTGTGAGGCTTCTTCTGGGCACTCGCGTTTAGCTGTACGGCTGCGCACAGTCCTGGTCCAGATGGTTCTCGGTATCAATAACTGTCTTCTGGAAAAGAGAGGAGGAAATGGGGTGGTTAGCATAACACAAAAGTCGCTGATGGCGAAGGTTTTAAAAATTCATTTACAGGATATGACAAGGCCGGCATTTATTGCCCATCCCCAACTGCTTATGGGAAACTTTTTTCTTAAATGCCTTCCACCGCTGTGGAGAAGCATATTAGCAATGCTAGATGTAATAAGGTGCTGGAGCTATTACAAGAGTAGCAGCCAGTAGGGATTGCAAAGACATGGATGAACTCAGTGGGTTGGGCAGCACAGGAGTGAAATGGACGGTCAGTAGACCTTTCATCTGGATTGGAAGTCAGGATGACGTGTGACCTGGAGTGGGAACCTTAAGGGTGGTGGTACTCTGGGCCTGCTCTCCTTGATCTGTCAGATGGTAGTGGGTTTGGGAATTGTGACTGTGCAAACAAGTGTTTGCATGTAACTGCATTATGCTGGATAAACTGAACCAATGTGTAAGTTTTACAAAGTTTAACTTCTGGGATTGGAAGCTCCTTAAACTTGAATGGAATTTCTGATGCATTTAGAAACATTGCCTTCAGTCCTGATGAAGGGTTTCTCAGTGCAAAACCTCGACACTTTATTCCTCCCTGCAGAGGCTGCCTGAGCTGCATTGTTCCTCCAGCACTTTGTGAGTTATTCTGATGCATGTCATTCCTTCCTTAGCTGCACCACCCTGCTTTGTACAAATTAACAGTATTTTTTTACTGAGAGAGGTTAATCGCAGGTCAGGGAGTATGTTTAAAACACCAGTTTTATCTGTTAATTGAAGCGCATTGCCTTTGAATATGATTTGCATGTTACATTCACTTCAGGAAAGGAAGTTTCCGTGGCGAGGGACAGTGTTGCACGGGTTTTGTCAAGCGGCTCTGGCGAGTGTAATGCTAAGGCCCTGTGGTGACCTCAGCAGTCCACCCTTGTTGTCTGCCTTCAGTGCATCGCAAAGCATTGTATTGTTGTGTCACCACATTCTGCCTTTTTGCTGCAGTGGAATGTCAGCAACTCTGGCAAAAGATCTTGGAAGTTTTTTATCCCTGTAAACTGAGATGGTACAGCTGCTCTCTTGCAACAGATGGCAGCGTCGCCAAATAGGAAAGTCTTAGATGCTGTCCTGGCTGACAGATATACTTACCTTCCCTCAGACCGTATGTGAAGGCCATATCCTCATATCTATGGTCATACTTGTACTGCACAAAGTCAAGATGAGAACAAATGCAGATGGGCTAAATTATCAGCCTTTGTTAATGATGATGTCTTTGTAAATCAAAACACCCATGGACTTCATATGCATGTGGATTTCGGTGCATGTACTTTCTCGGATCTGTAGTGGCACAAACACTTTGTCTCTTGTGTTTAATCTCCCCTGTGATCTCACACACTGTCGCATGCAAACCAAGAATTTGAATCTGAGTGGGTTGTACGGGGTGGTGTAACGGTTAGCACGATGCTATTACAGCTCAGGGCTTCAGCGTTCAATTTCGCCATAATGTGTAAGGAGTCCGTATGTCCACCCTGTGGTCACTATAAATTGGTCTGTGATTAGGTGGGGTTAAATCAGATGGGTTGCTGGTGGCACGGCCTGAGTGCCGAAAGGGCCTATTCCACACGGGATCTCTAAATAAATAAATAACCCTCTGTGCTGTATAATTCATTAGCGACCGAGAAAGTTGCCAGTTGTTGAAACAGATCTGACGATCATTGATATGCAGTAGTTTATATAGTAATGCTGAGATGTACCAATATCTGGGTTAAAGTTAGAGAATAATGATAATTAGAGAAAGTATGTTAAGTGTGGCAGGCAGCAGCAGCAATGTACATGTTAAGGGGTACTGTTGTATGATGAGTGTTTATTGGATTAAACCTAGCACCTAATTAGCAGTACTATCTAGTGCAGGGGTGGGCAAACTTTTTGACTTGTGGGCCACAAAGGGTTCTAAAATTTGACAGGGGGGCCGGACCAGGAGCAGATGGACGGAGTGTTTTGGTAATACACCTCATAAGAGAAAATAAAATATCATGGGATATTATATTCTTTAAAAACCGCCACAGTCTCTTGGCATATCAGGCATACAGCAGTTGATCGGTGTTCGGTAAAAAGATATTTAGTTGTCCACTCCTTATTAAGCACCCGACATTCTCTATCCACTTTTCTTTTCTTAGCTCCACTCATCTTTACAGAAGGGGGTGAGAGGTTGTAGCGGTGTGCTACACGCAGCACTAAAATTACGACACGGAGTCGGTAACTGCAGTCGAAGGAAAAAACTTTATTCAAAATCCCCAGCCTCACTTTTAAGCCTCCCTCAACCTGCCCCCCCCCCCCCCCCGGCGCAGAGGCTCCAAAGCTCTGTGCTCGCAAATCCCCGCAGGCTATCTCCCTTAGCCGGAACGCTGGCTAATTGTGAGCCAGTTCGGATGTGCCAGGAAATGGGTTGCCACAAGGTGACAGAGTAAAGCGCAAATGTGGAGTAATACACTGCACCTCAACAAAGGTCAATGTATATAGAGCGCGTCATCTATTGGGAAAACGCCAGAATTGCGGGGAAAAAACGTTAACAAGGTTTAGTAATATAATTTCATCAAGTTCTGCGGGCCGGATTAAAAAGCTTAACGGACCGCATATGGCCCCCGGGCCGTAGTTTGCCCATGCCTGATCTAATGATTATTTTCTTCTCCAGCCAGACTTGCTTTGAACCATGTCGCAGGTGGAAAGAGTATTTCAAACCATTTGGCTGCCAGGACCGTCAAGGCAATACCTAATGCTCCCTCACTTTGAGTATTAAAGCACTGCTGTAATATGATACACTTGCACTTGGGTGCTGGTTGTTTGGCCAGATGATGAGCTTCAAAGTGAATGAAACCTTCTCCCAGGATAGTGGAGCTTCGATAGAGATTTTTATCTTTTGGTACTGTCAGGCGTTGAGTATAATTGTGGCTTGTACTGTTGCAACTGCCCCCCCCGTTGTATCTGTCAAAGCATTGTGGATTGTGGGCATAGTAAACACAAAGTATACTGCAGATGTGGTGGTCAAATCAACATGTACAAACAAGCTGGAGGAACTCAGCAGGTCGGGCAGCATCCGTTGAAACGAACAGTCAACGTTTCGGGCCGCAACCCTTCGTCAGGACATTGTGGGCATAGGTCTTTGAAACTGTGAATCCTTGATGTGCAGCGGTATTTTGAGAATAAAGTTTTGAAATGTGGGTCACATTCCTTTTAACCATTGCTTTGACACCACACATTAATTGGTATACTTAATCTGTCAATGGGAATCATGGTAGAAATTTTACATATTTCAGCTGGGTATCTGATGACTGGTAGGATGAATGTGTTGATGGCTCTGATCTTGTTCTTTCCATTTTACTAGCCTTTTAGGACCTGTCACTCTTTAGAGGTACTTGAATGTTGCAGCCTTCCTTGTGTCCTCATTGTGGCTTCCATGCATGTGCCTGATCGTAAGTTATTTGTAGCTGTCCTGTACACCTAGGACATGGCCTACAGGTAACTCAACACCTTAGTCTTGATGAATTTGCCTCTTTTCGCTACCATCCACCTGCACTTTTCCACTCCAAATGATATCCCATGTCTCAGCTGTACACCTTTGTCAGGTGGATACGTGAGTCAATGTCTCTTTCACTTCTGGCATACAGCTTGATATCATCCATGTACAAGAGGTGACTGACAGTGACTCTGTCTTGAATCTGTACCCATATCCACTCTTTGAGATGATCTGGCTGAGGGGGTTCAAGCCTACTCTGTACAGCAGTGGGAATAGTGCATTACCCTGGTATATTCTACATCTGATGGTCACTTGTGCTATTGGCTTTGAGTTAAATTATAGCATTGTCTTCCAACGGCATTGAGTTCTTGATGAAGGTCCTTATTGTCTTGTTGGCCTTGTACAGAGATAGGATTCCAGAATTCTTGTGCTTTCTGATCATCGATTCAGGCTCTACTTAGGTTGGTTTTCCTGTTCCTGGAGTCTTGCATGACTGCTTCATCTACAAGAACTTGGTGCTTGGGGCATCGGGTTCCATTACCAATCCCACTCTGAGCAGGGCTCAGGAATTTACACACATGTTCCTCCTTGGTAGCTGTGATGCCTGATAGGAGCTTTCATGTTGTTGACAGGCAGGTAACAGGCCGGTAATTTGATGGTATTGTTCCTTTGTGAAGATCCTGCATTATGAGCACTGTCCTTCCTTGAGTTAGCCAGTCAGGGTGGAGGCCTGCTTTAAGCACCTGGTTCATTTGAGCTGCCAGCTATGTATATAATGCTGTTAGTTTCTTCAGCTAATGGATGTGAATCATGTCAGGTCCTGGTGAAGTTCAGTTCTTCATATTTAGTACACGTTGCAGGACATCTGTTGACCTTTGTGTCAGTGACTGGTTCTTCCACTGGGAGATTGCAGAGGCTTGCTTGTCGGTCTTTCAGCCATTGGGCACTGGTGTTATGTGATGCTTCTTTCTCCCATATACTCGTCCAGTGCTCTTCAGTTGCTGTTTTGGTTGGTTCAGGTACTGGCATGTTGTCGTTCTGGAACTGTGCGAATACTTTTCCTGGCTCATTGGAGAAGAATGCATTTATTCGCTTGGCCGCTGCGTGATTAGTGTACCTCTGTAATCTGGTAGCCAGAGCTGTTAACCATCACTTGGCAGGTTCCAGGGCTTTGGCTACAAGCATAGTACCTTAGTAGCCAAGATGTGTCCTTGATCTTTGCATTCAATCATTGTCTCCAGAGGCGATCATGATAGTACTCGCCACTGTATTTCATTTTGTAGCCCATTTCTATGCTTGCTGCTGCCGATGCATATATCAGATTATTGGTCTCAATTATGTGGGAGGTTGCAATTGTGAGTAGTGCTTCATTGGCCGCTTCTAGCATGCTTCCTGATGGAATTTTACCACTGTCTGGGGAGCCTAGTTCGTTGATTTACCGTCAGCAGTTTAGCTATGATCTTCTCTCTGATTGCAGCAGCCAGTGTTGATATGCCCTGAGATGAGGCTCAAACTTACATTTCCCGTGTACAAGGCGATGCTATTATCTTTGTGCCATCTGTGAGTTACGGAGATGGGGTTTAAACTCGTGTTTCTCGATTGGCTCAGTTCTGCGGCGCATCGTGATTGTACGTTTTCCAGTTCAAGATGTGATAGTAATCCTGTGTTGACAATGTGTGATTGCTGGGTAACCAGTTGTTTTTCCGTGAATGTGGACAATGGTCTTCAATGTTGCCAGGATCCCCACATGTGCTTGATGTATACTCTTTCACGTGGGTAACATTCCATTAATTCCATGCTGTCCAGTCTCAGCCATTTATGCTTTGTTCTGGTAGCCAGTTTCTCGCCAGATGGTCCCAGTTCCCCAACCACTGAGGCGCGCGCGCGTGTGTACACACATATAGATAGTTGGATTAGCAAGTTTGCAGATATGGGTAGAGAAATGGCAAATGGAGTTTAACTTAGATCTTTGGGAGGTCAAATAATAGGAGAAAGCATATAGTTAATGGTAGACCCATTAATAACATTGACATAGAGAGCTGCCTTGGTGTCCAAATCTATACAGGTTTCCCCTGCTATCGGAAAGTAGAGCATTCCTATGAAACGGTTTATAAACCAGAATGTTGTAAAGTGAAAACGCAATTACCATTTAATTATATGGGAAAAATCTGTGAGCGTTTGCGGACCCAAAAAAAATAACCTACAAAATCATGCCAAGTGACACATAAAACCTAAAATAAGAGAAGCATTTAGTAAAAGCAGGAATGATATGATAAAAACACAGCCTATATAAAGTAGAAATACTTTTCTGCAATGATTGCAGCACTGTCTAGCGTGGCGAAAATCTCACTACGTAGCAGAAACAGTCTCTCCAGTAACCTTAAAGCTATGAAGCTGCCAAATCATACCAAATAACACATAAAAATACACAGCCTATATAAAGTAGAAATAATGTACATACAGTGTAGTTTCACTTACCAGAATCGGGAAAACAGCGAGCACACTGATGATGGTGTGTTGGGCTGAGTCATCAGAGGTTGGGGTGCTTTGCAATTTTTTCCAATAAATTGCAGTTTCGTCACAGTTAAGCACTTACTTATACAAAAAACCACTGTCTGTAATTATTCTCTTCAGTTCTGCTGGGAACTTTTCGGCAGCTTCTGTATCAGCTGAAGCACTCTGTCCAGTAAACTTTAAGCTGTGAAGCTGCCCTCGCCTCAGAAACCGATCAAACCACCCATGCTACCTTTCAATTCTACTTTCGCAACACCTTAGTCACCATCGTCCAGTGCTTTCTGTTTCAGCTTATTAAAATGTGACTGATTTCTCCTTAAGTGTAAGATAACTTAACGGAACACCCCACTTTGTACACCCATCAATCCACTCAAGCAATAGACTTTCCATTTTATCCATTATTGGACGCCGACTAAGAGAGACCACTTTGCTACGAGCACAACCAACAATAACATCAAAAAGATTCTTTCTCTCTGTGTATAAATAGTGTGAATGGTGGACGCAGGCAAGTTCAACGCGCGGACAATGCCCTTTGTTCACTATGATTGAAATGCTTTATTACATCTCGTTTTACGCTAAATGTAACACCCTTATGAGCTCTTTTAGGCTTTTCCGATACCTTAGACCTCATCTTGCTAACGGATGCACAAAATAAACCGACATAAAGCACAGATGCTCACAGGCACATGTTTAAGCAATGCCGGCTAGAATGCAGTTCTTGGGGAGGAGCTTGGCTGTGTGGGGCGTGCGCTGCCTTTTTTCGTAACGGAGAAAACACCTTCTGTTAGTGAAAACAGATAACTAATGTAGGTTTTTCGTAACAGTGAGGTGTCGTAAAGCCAACGGGCCACCTGTATCTCCCTGAAAGTGAATACGTAAGCGGCTAGGTGGTAAAAAAATGGCATTGAAGACATGCTTGCTTTCATTGGGTTTAAGAACAGGCAAGTCAGGCTATAGCTATATGAAGTTTTAGTCAGACCGCACTTGGGAGTACTGTGTACATTCTGTTGCCTCATAGGAAGGACGTGGAGACTGTAGAGAGATGTAGAAGAGCTTCGTCAGTCTGCTGCCTGGTTTAGAGGGTAGGAGCTCTCAGGAAAAGTTGGGCAAACTTGGGTTGTTCCAGGGTGCTGGAGGTTAAGGTTTGCGAAGTTGTGCGAGGCACAGATAGGGAGTCAGTCAGAATCTTTCTCCCAGCTTAGAAATGTCAAACGCCAAATGACATGCTTTCGAGGTTGGGGTGGGGGGGGGGGGAGTTTAAAAGCAGTGTGAGAAGCAATTTTTAACGCGGCGAATGGCAGCTGCCTGTAACGGGTTACTAGAGGTAGTAGTGGAAGCAGGAAGTTGGGTGGGGTTTAGATTGACTTATGACAAAAATATGAAGGAAAATGGAGGGGTATAGGTGATTCACAGGTCGGGGACATTCAAGACCATAAAACATAGAAGCAGAATTCAGCCATTCAGCTCATAGCGTAGCAGCATCAATATTGGCACAGTATTGTCACCTGTCCCATGGAGCACTGTTACCTCATCGCCTCTCATTCCCCTCTCAGAATTGGACTGGACATGTTTAACACAGTCCTCCTATTTGAGCTTGAACTAAGGCTCTGGCTCTTTTCTTCTCTCCATCATAAATGACTGCTTTCTCTATTTTGACCATCTGCTGAAACTCTTGTCCATATTTTTGTAACTTCTAACCTTCACTGTTCAATTCTGTGATCTTCTAATTCCCATAAGCAAGCTGATTTGAAACACCCTGAAGGAGCAAGTTGTGGTAAATTTTCTGGGCTGGCATTAATTGTGCATTGCTCTAGCCTCTGATTTAATAAATAATGCAACAGAAACATTTTGCTGACTGGATAAATATTTCACATAGTGGAAACACAACTGAACACAAATGTAATGTTGTTAAGTTTGACGGCCACTCTACTATTGTGGTTTGCATTCTATTTTGGGAGAAACATGACACTTGATTTTTATTTTCAGCTGTCTTTTTTTCTCCCTGCCTTTTCTGGATTTCTAAACTGAGAGTTACAGTTGGAATACATTACTTTGCGTACTGGGTTTCAAAATACTGTGGTAATTTAGTCACTTCAAAAGCATGATGCACCTGGGATTGTTTTTCGGAGAAAAATCTCGTGGTTATGAAACAGGAAGATAAAATGTTCATACTCTTTTTTTTAGTAATTTTTTTATTGAAGTTCATCATCAAACAAACTTCCATAAGATGTATTACAGACATTGTACATATATATCATATAATCATATATATCAGAAATCTCCACAAAGTATTTATCTGAGGTATACACTTATAGAAAAGAGTGGAAAGAAAAAACAAGCAAAAGGAAAGAACTATGTACAAGTAGGGAGTGATCTTTTTTTTTTACAACAGATTCGTTGATTTGTGAGAATAAAATCAGGCCTATGAAGCATTATGTAGTTAAACCATTTTTCCCAGTATGAATCAAATTGTTCCAGCTTATGATTAACAGATGCTGTTATCTTCTCCATTTTGTAAATGTCCATTGTAATTTCCATCCATGTATTTAAAGTTGGGCTCTCCTGTGATAACCATTTCCTAGTAAGAGTCTTTTTACCTGCCACCAACAGTATATTCATTAAATATTTATCTCTTTTCAACCATTCTTGAGGTATATATCCAAAATATATGGTCTTACTCTCTAAGGGTATTTCACATTTAAAGATATCTTGTAGGGCATTGTGTATCCCCCTCCAATAGTTTTTGATAACAGGGCAGTCCCAAAAAATATGATTTGCATTTTGATTTCAACAATTTCTCCAGCAAACGGGGAGGTTACTATCATAATCGGATTTCTGAGAGGGTGTAATAAAATATCTTACCAAATTTTTCCATCCAAACTCCCTCCATTTCTGTGAACTGGTACACTTCCATTGATATCTCCATATTGTTGTCCATTCTTCCTCAGATATAATTATCCCTCCTTCCTTCTCCCATTTTGTTTTAATGTATGAAGTCAAATGTGTTTTAAGATTTGACAACCCCTTATACATGCTTGAAATGATTCCACTACCATTATCTGAATTATATGCTTTTCTAAAGAGCTTTATCAAGCATGTATTTGCCTTGGTTACATTTTTAAGTGTCTTATTAACATATTGCCACATCTGTAAATACCAATAAAAATTTTGTTTTTCTAATAATGTTTCTCTTTAAGCATTTCAAAACTGAACAGTGTTCCTTCCATAATGTTGCATAGAACTGTTATTCTTTTAGCTGTCCAGTCCTTAAATGTAGCATCAAATTTATTTTGTGTAAAATCAGAGTCATATGCACACCATTTAAGAATTGCAATATTTCCCTCTAGAATATATTCTTTTATAGTGGGTTTTCCATATTTTAAGAGTCAATTTCACCCATGGGTTATCAATAGTATTTATGTACCTTTGCAGGTTGTTATCAGCCAAAATTGCTTGTATGGGGATGGGAAGTACCCGCTCCTCAATGTTTTTCCATTGAGCGTCATATGATGGGTTGCACCAACATATCACAGCTCTCAACTGTGCTGCAAAATAATAATCTCTAAGAGAAGGCAAGCCTCATCCCCCCCTTTTCCTTTGCTAATTGCAAAGTTTTGAGATGAACTCTAGGCCTTTTACCCTGCCAAATATACCTTGATAGCATCTTGTTCCATTCATTGAATTGGTTTTGATTAATCTCTATTGGTAGGGTCTGAAAGAGATATAACAGTCTGGGCAGTATATTCATCTTAATAGACTCAATCCTTGAACTGGGACTGAGAAAAGGAATCAGGCTCCATCTTGCCACATCTTCCTTAATTTTTTTTATATATAGAGGCTGATAATTACATTCTGATAATTATGCCAAATCTGATAATGATGCCCAAATATTTGAAAGACTCTGTGTGCCATGCCCAGGGGTATCAACTTTCAATTTCTCTTGGTGCGCTATAGTAATAAGAAAGTAATTGGGTTTTATCTATGTTGATCTTGTATCTTGATACTGTTCAAAGGATTGCATCAATTTAGGTAAAGAGTATGTTGGTTGCCCTAGATAGATCAAAATGTCATCCGTGTAACAAGCCAATTTATGTTCTGTCCCTTTAATAGTAATTCCCCTGATATCTTCACTTTGTCTGATGTATTGAGCTAATGGTTCCAGGTATAGCGCTAAGAGTCGTGGTGACCATGCACAACCCTGTCTCGTGCCCCTTTCTAGGGTAAGACTATTTGATAAATATCCATTGATTTTAATCCTAGCAGTAGGATTGTTATATAGTGTCTGTATAGTTTTAATAATTGTGTCTTGGAAACCAAATCTATGTAAAACTCTGTAAAGAAAATTCCAATTAACTGATCCAAATGCTTTTTCAGTGTCCATGCTTATCACTATTGCTTTGATTTTAATTTTTTGTATATGATCCATAATGTGGAGTGTCCTTCGTATATTGACTTGTGTCTGGCATTGTCGTATAAAACCTGTCTGATCGTTATGTATCAGTATGGGTAGAAACTCCTCTAATCGTTTGGCCATGATGGAGGTAAATAACTTATAATCTACATTAAGAACGGATATTGGCCTAAATGACCCACATTCCATTTTATCCTTGCCTTCTTTCGGTGTAGCTGAGATTATCGCTTCCTTCCAACTGGGTGGCATTTGTGCCTTTTTTTAGAGCCCAGTTCAGTGTGGGGAGTAAAACAGGAATTAACTCATTTTTAAATTCTTTGTACCACTCTGCCGTATGTATACCCATCTGATCCGGGTGACTTGCTTACTTTAAGCCTATTAATTGCAGCTTTTAATTCAACTTCAGTTATATCAGCAGTCATCGTTCTATTTTGTTCTTTGCTTAAAGTGGGTAACTCTAGAGAATTCAAGAAGGTGTCAATTTGGATTATGCTTCGCCCTGGAACTTTGGAATATAGAGTTTTGTAAAACACTTCAAAAGCTTCTTGAATTTCACTTAGCTTATTTTTTATCATTTTCGTTCTTGGGTCCCTAATTCTATGAATTGTATTTTCTGCTATTTTTTTTTCAGTTTCCACACCAGTATTTTCATAGATTTCGATCCACTTTCATAATGCCTCTGTTTCAGAAACATTAATTTTTTCCTGATTTCTTGCGTAGCCAAATTATTTATTTCATCCCTAATTCTTTTAATTTCCCCTAATGTGTCCTGTGCCAAATTCAATTTGTGTTTTTTCTCTCGTCCCTTCAACCTATTTTGTAATTACTCTAATGTTTTATTCCTTGTTTTTTTCTTATATGAAGATATCACTGTAATTTTCCCTCTTAAGACAGCCTTCAGAGTATCCCATAACACGGGAGGTGGAACCTCTCCATTATCATTGGATTCTAAGTAGAGACCAATTTCTTTTTAAATTTGTTCCTTAATTCCTTAATCATTGAGTAGACTTGAATTTAGTTTCCAAATAGTATTCTTTGGTTGTATGTCAAAATCAACAGATAAATATAAGGGTGCATGGTCACTTACATCTCTTATCCCAATTCCACAGGTGTTTATTTTGTCTTTGTCTTTTCCAAATGTCATGAAATAGTCTATTCTTGTATATACAGAATGGGGAGCAGAATAATGAGTGTAATCCCTTCTGTCAGGGAAAAGGTCCCTCTATATATCAATTAAACCAACATCCTCAAAAAGTGTATTAACTTTCTTATGTAAAGATTTTGTTTCATAGGTTTTTTTATTGGAAGGGTCTAAGTTTGGTTGTAATTGTAAATTTAAGTCTCCCCCACATATCAGGAGACCTTCTGTTTCCATTACCATAATATCAGTAATTTTCTGAAAGAAACCAATATCACTTATTATATATAAGCATATATATTCAATAGAGTAACTGAATTGCCATCTATATTCCCCCTTACCAGAATATATCTGCCCTCTTTATCTCCCATATTGAATACTTTTTCAAAATTTAGCTTACTTGAGATAAGAATAGCAACTCCTCTCCTATGTCCTGATTTATATGAGAAGAAAAACAGATTAGTGAAGCCCATTCTCTTTAGTTTTTATGCTCATTATCATTTAAATGAGTTTCCTGTAAATATACTACATGGGCTTGTTCTTTTTTCATTTTGGATAAAATTCTCTTAAGATTGATTGGCTTTAATAGCCATTAAAAGACATGAATTTTACCTTGTCCTTGGCCATCTGTATTTATCTGTCAATGTATCATTGAAATTAGAATAAAACTTAATTGATCTACTCCCTGAACAAATAAGAACCAAGAAACTTAAATAATAACAAAAATGGCAACGAACGTGTGATTCCAAGGCTGAGGTCTCTAGTAGATGACCCTGTGTTGAGCTAGAGGAAATGTCTAGCTGTGGGGGATAGCCCCTCCTACTTGTGAGTTGGGGGCCCCCATTTCAGTATTCATAAAAGTCAGTGAACAAATCCAGTACACAGAAAAGGTTTCCCTGTGTACTCCTATATGTACATACACACATACACACACACACACACACACACACACACACACACACACACACACACACACACACACACACACACACACACACACACACATTCTCATTTTGGTGGGGCAAAAGTAAGTGAGCGAATAAAGAATAACAACGAAGTAATATAAAATCCACATTATAATAAGTGTTTCTTGAGATGGGTATGTCACCATGTGCTTTTGCTTCTGTTTAGCTTCTCAACATTTTTAAAATTAGCCAAACCTTATGGGCTCTTCTGAAGCAGGTGAGGACTGTCTTTGGGAAACTCCCGGTCCCTTCCTGATATATTTCTCTCGGCCTCCTCCTGTCTCCTGCCTTCCCGATTCTCGCACTATTTCCCAAGCGGAGCGGGATAGTTCCTGAGTCAGGCTTTCCCTCGTTTTTGTCATGCTGACGGGCAACCCTCTGGCCTTCATGTTTGTAGTCGCCTCTTTGACTGTCTGGTACAACCGCGTCCCGTTGTCATAAAACACTCGAACTTTAGCAGGGTACGGAGTTTGAAATCTAATCTTATTTTGCTTTAGCCGGGGGAAGCTCCAGTGCGTCCCGCAGTAACTTTCTGATAAACTCCATCATGGACGAGCCCTCCGCTCCTTCGGGAATGTTGTAGATTCTGATATTTTTCCGCCGTGATCTTCCCTCCAGGTCAAGCAGTTTACCTTCTTGGTGATGGATGATTCTTATTGTCTTGCTCAGTATCCATTCCACGTTTTGAACGCAATCTCCCACCTTCTCAATGCGAGTCTCTGCCACCACTAGTTTTTGATTAACGCTGGTGAGCTCTGCCTTAATATCACGGAGCTGCTGCTTTATATCTTTCTAGACCTCCATTATTTCTTTCAGGATTTCAAAGACATTCGCCGCTTCGACTGAACGAGGCCAGGCAGCCGCTTTGCTCGCACGTGGTCGGGTAGGAGAGCCGCTCGCTGCACTCCTCTCAGACACAGGCTCCACAGTGTCGCTTTTTTAAATTTCTGTTCCTTTTCCCCATTCTTGTCCCTCTTCAGTTCAAATATTTTTTGAAAAATATTCTATTTGATGGGTTAGTGGGGCTTAATACGCGTTTTTCTGGAGGAGCTAGTGTCTTAAGCTGCCATTCTCGATGATGACATCACCGGAAACCCATAATCTTTGTTTGCAAGTTTATTTTTTGTAGCACCACTGAACACAGTCATTATAAGAGGGCAGAAACCAATGGTGACGTGCGTTGCACATGAATTATCAAGGATAGTGCATTAGCTCATAATACAGGAAAAAATCCAGTATCCTGCCTGTTTCTGAGCTATGGACATAATTTCTATAATGTTTTATCATAGTACCCAGAGCAATAAGTGGCTGAGGGATGCGAAAAAATAGATTTACTCTGATTGGAAAAAGTATTGAAGTATGCAATATGAAAAGGGATTCATTGGTGCCCATTGGTGATCTTGGTTATATCATTTTTATTAATACATAATGTTTTTTTATGTTTTCAGACCTTTACGGATGAATCTAGTTTTATCCAATCTTACCAAAACACAACTTTCCTCAATATCCTTCAGATGTTTTTTTTTAATTGTATCTGCTGTCAACTGTATTGTTTAGTGACATAATGGCCACCTTAAATATTTCAGTAATTGCACAATGGTGAAGTTCCTGGAGTCGTGCCCAGGGGCCTTAACTATTGATCTGGAGTCATGAGATCAAATCTCACCATGGCAGGGCAGAATTTAATTGCAAGTATTTAAATCAATGCGATTAAAAGGCTGGTATCAAAAGTGAAAACTGTAAAACTGCTTGATAGTCATAAAATCCCATCTGATTCACTAACGTCCTTCTGCCTTTTGCTCCGTTTGGCCTACACTTGATTACAGATCCAGGGCAAAATGTTGATTCTCAATTGACATCTGAAATGGCCCAGCCAGTTGCTTAGTTCAAGGAGCAATTAAGGTCAGCTACAAGTGTTGGCCTTGCCAGAAACATCCATGTCCTGTGAATGAATTTTTTTTTCTTGAGTTATTAATTCTACTTGTACCAGCCTCAGTTAATTCTGCTTTTTTGATTTTTCTTTCAAATGTATGTGATTATCCTGGTGGCCAATGCACCCACACTGGCTAGGTGAAGGCAGATTCTCCAAAGGATAGTCAGAAGATACCAGCCTCTCACAAGGAATGGCAGCAGTGGACAAAAGAATGACTTGCTATGTTTAATTTTTTTTTAAATGAAGGAATTCAGTCCATTGAATTTGTACTGGCTCTCAGAACAATCAGTTCTGTGTGCAATCTTAAAGAAGGCATGGCAGAGGCTTGTTAGGGATGTGAAGAGATTTGGTACGTTGACAAAGATGATTACAAATCTTTTGTAAAGGTACAGTGGACAGCATTCGGACTGGTTGCCTCACAGCCTGGCATGGAAGCTCCAGTGTGCAGGATAGAAAAAAGCTACAGAGCATTGTCGACTCAAACAGCTCTATCACAGGCACAAACTTCCTACCGTGAGGACTTCAGAAAGAAGGAGTGCCTGAAAAAGTTGGGGTGGGGGGGAGGTCTTCGGAATCTCACCATCCATGACATCCACCTCCTACCCAAAGATAGTAGCAAGAAGACTCTCACTCGATTCAGAAACAGCTTCTTCCCCTCCACCAGCACATTTCTGAATGATCCATGATCGCTACCTCATTATTCCTTTTTAAAACCATTTATATTTGTAATTTATTGTAATTGCTATCTTTGCATTTTAGTACTGCTACAAAGCAACTAATTTTTCTTCATCTAAGCCAGTGATAATAAACCTGATTTCGTAGTCTATCTTCTCTCCCTCAAGCGCATCAATTCCATTCCCTTGCCACCCATTTCCTCTTGAGGTATGTAGGGCTCTCAGTACCAGTAACTGTGGTGTTAACTGTTCATGGTCCAGATGGCAGCATATGAATACATTGTCTGAAATTGTTCCCACTCCTATTTTAGCAGAGGTCTTTGTTTAATTTAAAGTTTTTTTTTGGCTGAAGTTATTGTATGAGGTGACGGTTTGCAGCAGCCTTCTGGTATTCCTCAGGATCCAGAAGTAACGTGACTTAGTTTTTCTCCATGTATTGATGTTCCAGTGCAGACTTTCATGTTGAGATAATGTTTCCATTGTGATACTTGCCAACTTTGTTACTTAAATAGCAAACCTTTTGACTTGTGTGGTGAATTGGTGACCTGGTGTGACACAAGAAAGAAGGGGTTTTCAGCATTTGAACATCCTGCGCCCTCATTTGTGGAAACATGGATCGCCGTTGGTTAGTTGACCCTTGACATTAACCTTGTCTATTTCTTCACAGTCTTCGTGCCAGAAATAGAGAAGACCATGAAAAGGAACCGGCTTCCAAGCAGCAGCGATGATTCTGACGACAATGATAGTGAGTGTTTTGCTTACTTACAGTGAAAGTCACATAGCTTCCAGATTATGTCTAACACAGCATTTAAAACAAGTGACACAGAGTAATTCGATGCTTGGTTCTTAGTCCAGAGCTCCTGAATAGTTATTAGGCTTGAATGCTTATCCACCATTGTGCCCAGTTATGGATATCTGATGACGTCCAGCATTCACAGAAAATATTTAAGCAGCTTCCTCATTGGATCAGTGAACAGGTAGTACTGACCCAAGAAGAGTAAAAAGATTATAGATCTTTCCTTTTGCTATACTGAGTAATCTGACTTCAGCCAAGATAGATACTTGGATTCAGAAGGTCAGCGTGTGTACTTGGCATGAGAAGCCTACAACCCTACAGCATGAAGATTGATTTTTCCAATTTCCAATAATTTTTCACTCTTCTTCATCCATTTCCCACTCCGGCTCCCGTCATACGCCTTCTGTTCTCCTCTCCTGCCTGTCAACTCCTTGGTACCCCTCTTCCTTCCCTTTCTCCTCTCCTATCAGATTCCTGCTTCAGCCCTTTGCCTTTTCCACCTGTCACCTCCCAGTTTCTCCTTTCATCTCCACCCCCACCACACCCACTCACCTTTCTTTCCCCTCCCTCGACTTTACCAATCTCCTTTCACTCCCCCCACCTTGTTACTCAGGCTTCTATCCCTTTACTTTCCAGTCCCGATAAAGGATCTTGGCCAAAAATGTTGACACCTTATTCTTCTCCATAGCTGCTGCTTGACCTGCTTAGTTCCTCCTGCATTTTTAGTATGTTACCCAGGGAATACATCCATGTCTTGACTGTGTTCTGCTTGAACTGGGCACACAGGTCTTTTAAGTTGTATTCTCTTTGCCTACACTGCTGCTTTGAGAATACTTGAGAAATCGTTGCAGTCTGTGCGACCATGTGCTCAGAGCTTGGAGAACAGGGATGCAATTACAAAATAATTAATGTGTCTTCCAAAGGAGTGAATGAAATGTTTCTTAAAAGCATTTATGTTTGCTTATTTTGCCTCTTTTCCTTCTGTTCTAATTGGCTACATAACAAAGTCATTACATAAATTGTAACGTTCTCCTTCGCGTGTCACGAACGCCGAATTTAACGTCGAGATAAGCCACAGTTAATAAGAACCAGATCGCAGCAAGATTAACCATTTACTGTTCACTCTTCACATTAACATATGGTGAAAACTGTTGATAAAACAATACAAGATTGATACAGTATTTGTTCCTTCCTTAATATCACATTTCAAGTGTAAATACTTGCAAAGGTGACTATAACTACATTACACTAAGGTGCAGTATACAGGGAGAGTTTACCTGCTCCATTGACTACTTTAAATACACTTCCATGCAAACTATCCGCGACTCTTTAACTAACGAAAGCATAAACATTATCTACCGTCGTTACTTCTAACAGGATCGGCATTAACATCTTAGTTCAATATATCGATTATCTATTAACTTACAGCGTTGCTCTCACTGTGATTTCTCATGCCTGCAAAACAACTTCTGCTCGGGTCTGCCTCGTGGTAAGCCCCCACCCTCGCGCTAATTTCAAACCGGTATTTTCCCACAAGACGCGGGGAAACCGGATGTGACGTCATCGCATGCCGATATATTTTACATGCAATGAATATACTTTAAACACTTCTAATTCTAACTAGAAAATACTATCGAATGAATTACTAAGCGGAAATATTATAAACTAAATAACTGTCGTAAAGACAGCACATAAATATAACAATCCTCTTTGGTATTGAAATGTAAAGCTCTACCTTATGAATTTGAGTCATCTGACTGAAGTAAATCATAAATTTCAGAGCATTGGTCAGTGAGTGGGTCCTGTGGAATTAACTATTTTTTCTCATTTGACACAATTGCTAATATTTTTTGCCATAATTCTCAGAATATACAGGTGAATCATCTAATCAAAAGGAAGAAATAGTTTTAATTTAACCCCTTTTCCTTTTAGTCAGTTTAGCCCTATTTTAAGTTGGTTTTCATTTCCTTTACTTGTGATATTTTGTTCTGAGAATTCAATGTTGTTGTGTAGTTACCCTTTGCCCCCATAGGAACAAAATGAACTCAAACATTTCCATGAGTTTCATCATGTTAAAGTCGTAATTAACATCCTAAGGTAAAGGTGTAAAAGGATTAAGCTAATTTGGGTAGGAAATGCATATTTAAACTCATTGTAAATTGTATTGTGTTTATTGATGCTTTTTTCTTGTATTGTTCTGATTTAATTATTGCTCTGTGGAGCATTGGGGAGGAAAACAAATGTCGAGGATGTAGTTAAGTTGACCCTTGTCCAACATCGTGTGCTCTGTTCTGATGTCTTCTTGTCCTGGTTAAGTTTGATTATCTGCTTAACCCATGTTACATCCATTAACAACACACACAAAATGCTGGAGGAACTCAGCAGCCCAGGCAACGTCGATCGGAAAAGAGTAAAAAGTCAATGTTTCAGGCCGAGACCCTTCATCAGGACTTTTGAAGGGTCTCAACCTGAAACGTCGACTCTAACTCTTTTCCATAGATGCTGCCTGGCCTGCGGAGTTCCTCCAGCATTTTGTGTGTGTTGCTTTGGATTTCCAGTATCTTCAGAATTTCTCATGTATGTATTACATCCATTAGTCTTCAACTTCTGATGAGATGTTCATTTAATCTTTGTAACCGTAATAAGAAAATTTTGACAACCCATGGGCAGATAAGTATTTTAACCAAATTAATATGTAGTTGAAAACTGTTGCAAGGAATTCAGACTAGAAATGTTCAAATGTAAAGATGCTGGATCTTGAAGTGCTCTGGGGCACACCTTTGGCATATGGTATGTCTCAGTGTAATGATTTTTTTTCACAAGGAGGACAAATGATCTAACAAAGCACAACACAGCACTAATAAAGTTTGACAGCTTGTCCCTGAAAACAGGACATTTCAGAGGCAGTAAAAGTGCTGCTTCTGATCAGAATTGTTGTATGACAAATCACTGTGCCACAAAAGATCACTTGTCCTATTTGTAACTGATCAGATTACTCTTCGTAGAAGAGAACAGAAATGCTGTTCATTCTTTTTTAGGTCATTCAACTTCCTGGTCTCAGCATTCCAAATCACAGCACAGGAGAAACTCAACTTCAAGGCACAAAGACCGAAAACCATCTGAGGTAATGTCCTGTTCCTGTTGTCGGAAACACTTCCTTCTAATTTTACTTTCCTGAAAGTGCCGGTTTTTAGATTGGTATTTGGGATCACCTGGACAATGGCCAGTTTTTAGTCTTGTCCTATGTAAACTGTGGCAGTGAATGCTAATAGATTGGATGCCATTATAGCTGATCTTGGTTAGTAATGATCAATTCAAGGTGATCAGAATATTGAATATCAATTAATTTTTCTCATATCTGGCATAGAACCTTAAAATCAATGATGGAACCCATGGCCAAGGCCATCAATTTGATGTAGAGTGAGCCTCACGTGGCTTTGGGATGAAGTCAGTTTCTGAACTTTACAATTCAGGTCGAACCAATATCCAAGTGTACTTATGGCTGAAATGTTAGGTCATTAATGCTGAGGTATAAATGAAAGTCTTCAAGATTTTCATTGTTGTTATATTACTCTAAAAATGAGGCACTCTCTGGCCTTTACAAATTAATTATTTTTCTGTGAATTGTTTGAATATTCTGTGGATGTGACCGTGTACTTTTTTGTTGATAATCTATCCTTTTTAGGGCTTTGAGACCAGTTATTTCCACATACTTCCCTTTATTTTTTGTATTTTATCACATATAGCTTTCAAAATATAATTTACAACTGCCATGAAAGACAAGTAAAATTTATGATATTTTGAAAAATAAAGAACAATTTAGTGTAAGGCCTTTTCAAAACAGCTCAGTGATCAAATAAAACTTTTTTATTTTCACAGATGAATTATTTTCTCTCTGGGAAGAAAAATATACTCACTAACATATCATTCAATACCAACCACTATAATTCTGTTAGGGTGATTTTATTTTGCATGAAAGGTAGCTGGATATTTATTGAGTATTTCATTCTTTGTACCACAGTTTAATATCATATAATTTTCTGAGTGTATTGTGTAATAACAACTATCTGCATGTAGCTGGCACACTACCAATGAAAGCTGTATCCTCAGCTCTGGATTCCCCCAAGGATCTGCCTTGTCACCATTCTGTGCAACACTCCTAAATGGTATCATCCAGAGCTACTGGAGCAGTCCACATGTTTACTGATTGCATTCAGCTCCACTCCACCATGTCTTTTGACCTCTCTGCTGCTTCTAAGCTGTCAAATTGACTGTCTCCCTTAAAGTTTTCATGAGTCTCAACTTACTTGAGATGAGTGTTCTTTTCTTTAAAGGTTTCAAAGGTACGCTTAATCTCAGGGAAACTTATACAATATACATCCTGAAATGCTTTTTTCTTCACAATCATCCATGAAAACAGAGAAGTGCCCCAAAGAATGAATGACAGTTGATGTTAGAACCCCAAAGTCCCCACCTCCATCCCCCCTCCCTCCTGCGCGTAAGTGGCAGCAAGCAACAATATCCCCTCCCCCACCGGCAAAAAAAGTGTCGGTACCCGCCACTGAGCACTAAAGCATGAGCAAAGCAACGGCAAAGACACAGACTCGCAGTCTCCAAAGACTACTTTGTTCACCTGGCATTCGATATACCCCAGCCTCTCTCTTTCCCTAATAAGGGAAAAAGAGGTGTCCCCATTTCACAGTGAGAGGGGAGACAAAACAAACAACTTGCTGGCTTATGATGTTAAAAGTTCATTGCGTTGCTTTTTTTAGGCCCTGTGCCCAAAGATCTCAGGTCTCTGGGCACACAGCCAAAGATCTTCCAGCTCCCATGACACACTGGTCTGGGACACCCACCTTCGACCCGCCCGTCTCCAGAGCCCCGAGATCCTCGGCCTCCAAAGTTGAGCCGAACTCTTAGGCCGCACTCCTGCTCTGCTGAACAACGGCGAGCTATGAAACCCGGAGAGCGGGTCCCATTCCCGCAAAGAACTGTAGTCAGTGTATAACTCAAGGTCAGGGTCTTCAAAAGAACCCTGAAAGGGAAAAATAGAGATATTAAAGATGGAAATAGAGCTGTTTCCAAAGATGTAAGCACGGGAGTCGCCATTAATTCTCCTAAGCTCCTCCTCCTATCTGAAACAAAAGCTCAACATTTATTGAAATTAAAACTTTTCACATCTAAGCATAAATTTGGTGGGAGTATAACACTGAAGGTGGGAATTGATATGATTGGCAAAAGGACAGGCAATTGGAAACGCAAGAGGAGGCTACCATGGCTAAGACTACTCTGTGTAATCTACCAGGGATGACTTGACTGGGATCAGGTAGTTGCTACTTTCATGACTAGCTTTTAAACACTTTTGACCAATAATTAAAGACAGTCGCTGTTTAGTGCCATCATCACTTTGCTCCGCCTCCAAATGTTTCCAAGATTTCCAAGATGGCGGTGCGACGCAGCTTGCAGCGGCCACTCCAGAGCTGATTATCTGTTATTTGTGAGTGGGGTGCCGTGTGCAATCATAATCGATTGAAAACTGACGTGGGAGCATAGAGGAACATCTGGAATTCTCCAGGAAGACCTTCTTCGTTGGTGCTGCTGCTGTGAGGTCCGGGACTCTGCTGTGAAGAACAGGACCCCAGTCTTGGGGTCGCGTTGCTGATGGCCGTTGGCGGGGGCGTCTTAATACGCTCAGCAGAAGATGGTGCTCGGAGAAGCTGTGCCGGAAGGGATGGTCGTCGGCTCAGAGGTTCGACGGACTCGGATTCCGCTGCGGTTGTCGTGGTTTCTCGTGCCCCACAAACGACCAGGAGACGCAGAAGATTCTTCAAGAAGTGTTCAACTTTAATTTGCAAATCAAAGCTGAGACAGTCGTTGAGCTAGTCGCTGATTGCCCACCGATCCTTGTACAGAGCATTTTTTATAGCAATCTCCTGGTTTAGTGCATTAGCATATCCAATCGGTCTACAGTTGCGTATCACAAGTACATCCCCCACTATTGTTTCTACCCATTGACCTAATCCTGTTCTAATCTACATCTCTTAGCTACCTCTCATTAACACACCATTATCTTCTACATTCTTAAGATTTCATTCTCCTACTAAATTGGATACATGCATAGCAAATAGCAAACTCAAAGCTGATTACATAGTTTTGATTACGCAGCAAACAATGCAACTTTTATACTCCAATATAACCTCCCTTTGAGACCCATAGGGTCTCACACAGAGCAAGAAGACTAAGAGTCCGCGCACTAAAGCCCCAATAAACTCAAGCACTTATTCCCAAATCTCGGGTTAAACTATAATTTTCTGCGCAAAGACCTCAAAGTATTCTCTCCCTGTTACCCTGGGCATCTGAGCCAAAAACCTGTCCCTTTGTACTTGAGACAGGGAAAAAAAAGCTCAGAGGCTCTTACAATCTACTCCCACACTGTCGCTTTGCTCTTGTTCATCCTGCAGGTGTTGTAGACTGTAACAATACATCTTCGGTGTTTCTTTCTCCACTAAGCTTGCTTCAGTAATTGCCATGAGCATCGGAAATTGTTTGGTTGCAGCACGCACTACAAGAGACTTGAGACAAGGAAGAAAACAGCACAGCACAAGCGCACAGCTCAAACAATACAATACTGACAGTTATTGCCATTTTAGTCAGCCATGCTCCCCATCCTCCGAGTCTACTTTCTAACCAGTCAAATAACTGATGTCCGAACCCTGCATTCTTTTTAACTTCCTTTCTTAGACTTTTCAACATATACATTGCCTTAATAAACGATCGTTCTTTATTTTCTTTATCACTTTCCCCCTTGCACAATGGTCAATCCCATGCGCTTCTGAAATCAGAATCATCAGTAGAGGGGTGGGCGCTACCAACAAACCATCTTCCATGCTCCACAAGCCTTCCGGGTTCTGCTTGGCCCCCCTTCGTCTCCACATTGTCTGTTCTGCCAAAGTTGCCTTACCTTGTATTTCAATTAGGTCCTCTACCACAGGTTCTGGAGCTAGGCTTACCTGGGGGGCAATGACAGATGAGGTACATCCAGATGCTTTTCTGGCTGCCTCGTCCGCACCTTGATTTCCCTTTGTTATTACATCATTTCCCTTTCTTTGTGCCTGGCGTTTTACTATAGCAAATGTTTTAAGTTTCATTATGGCGTTTATTAAGTCTAGAATTTGCTGACAATGTTGTATGGGATCTCCACTGCTTTTTTTAAAACCTCTCTGTTACCACACTGCCCCGAACAAATGGCATACTCCATGAGCATACGCCAAATCAGTATAGATGTCTACTTTCTCCCCTTCCATCATTTCACACGCAGCTGTCAGGGCTTTGATTTCCGCTAGTTGGGCGGAACACGGTTGGGGACAGGACTCCATCCTAATAATCTTATAGCTTGACTGATCCTGCTGCACTACTGAGAACCCTGCAAGATTTCCATCATAATCCCTATAACAAGAGCCATCTACCAACAGAACCTTTCTCTAGTGGTTCTGACCGTAAATCTGCTCTCAATTTGGCAAATGCCATCGTCTTCCCTACACAATCATGGGGTTCTCCTTCATAGCCCAAAGGGACAAAATCGGCTATATTACTGGTAGTGCATCTCTGTATAGTTATGTCTGGAAATGTCAATAGCATCTGATACGCTGCTATCCTGGCTGGCATATTTCATTATAGCACAAATTTCCCTCTTTCCAGCAATTCTGTTACTTTGTGGTGTGTGTACAGAGTCACAGGATAGCCCAGGGTTACAGATGATGCCTTTTCATATGCATAGTACAGCACCGCCAATCCCTGATAACAGGGTGGATACCCCTGAGCCACCTCATCTAGTCTTGTACTGTAGTATGCTATTGGCTGCTTTGCTTTTCCTGTGCCTGTCTCTTGTGTTAGAACCGCTGTGACATAACCCTCCTGTCTGTTGGATACATACAAATGAAAAACCTTCTCGTAGTCAGGCAAAGCTAATGCTGGTGCTGACTGCAATTCCTGCTTAATAGTTTTGAAAGCTATCTCTGCCTCTTCATTCCACTGTAAGCCGTTCCTCAAATTTGTATGTCCAGCTTCTTTCATTATCTTTCTCAAAGGTGCCACAACTTCAGCATATTCTCCTATCCAATCTGAGCTGTACCCTGCTATTCCCAAAAACTTCATCATCTGCCCTACAGTCTCGGGTTTTGGGGCCTTAGTTATTGTCTCAATCTGATCTGGTGCTATCGCCTTCACTCCCTTGGATATTACCCTGCCTATGTATTCCACTTGCTGCGTGCAAAATTGCAGTTTCTTTTTGGATACTTTATGTCCTCCGTGCGCCAGCTTCTCTAACAGAGTTATAGTGTCCTGCTCACTCTGTTCCTTACTGTGGGAGCAAATCAACAGGTCATCCACATACTGTAACAATGTACTTTCCAATAGTATGCCCTCTAGGTCTGATTAAAAACGTGTGGTGAATGTTTAAATCCTTGCGGCATTCTGGTATAGGTATACTGAGCACCCCTGTAAGTAAATGCAAACAGATACTGACACTGGTCGGCTAGAGGAATGCTGAAGAAAGCCGAACACAAATCAATCACTGAAAAGTAACTTGCTTCTGGTGGAACTTGGTCAAAAGCGTGCGTGGGTTGGGGACTGCTGCTGGCCAGTCCTCTACCACATCATTTACCGCTCGCAAATCATGCACCAATCTCCACTTAGATTTATTTGCTTTTAAGACAGGCAGCAACGGGGTATTGCATGGACTGTTTGTTCTTTTAAGCACTCCTATTTGAAGCAACCCCTGCACTGTCGATGCTATTCCCTCTTCTGTTTCTGGTCTTAGAGGGTATTGTGGTCTCCTGAGTGGAATTGCTCCCCTTTTCAGCCTTATTTCCACCAGACTAGCTGTTTTTATTTTCCCTACGTCCATGTCATGCTGTGACCACAGAATAGATGGCAACTCATCTACCTTCTATCTTTCTGCTGGCCTCTTTCCT
This sequence comes from Hypanus sabinus, assembly GCF_030144855.1. Taxonomy (NCBI): domain Eukaryota; kingdom Metazoa; phylum Chordata; class Chondrichthyes; order Myliobatiformes; family Dasyatidae; genus Hypanus; species Hypanus sabinus. The sequence goes on along the minus strand of NC_082708.1, from coordinate 140,776,076 downwards.
TTCCCAGCAATGGCATGTGTGGTTGGGGAGTTATTTCGACCTCTCTCACTGTTCCTACCATATCTATACTTACCATTATTTTAATGCAATTGTTGTCTTCTGATATCCACACCTCTGGCGTGATTTTCCTCCACACTGTTACGTTTCAGCACTCATAACTAAGGGTCCTAAGTCTTTAGACTGATATCCCTTGTTTACCAACAACGTTACGTGGGGTGCAGCCTCCAATATCCTGTACCATTTTTCTAAAAAGGTGTTCCACTTAACTTGTAAAGCTGCCCCTTGCTTTCCAATTATCACAGCCTCCCCTTCCAGGTGCTGTTGGGTACATGCCTCCAGGTGCCATCTCTCCTGTAACTCCCTGTTCTGAGTCTCGTCAAAAATCACTGTACAATGTAGCTCAGATTTGGGCATTACAGCCCTCGGTAATATAGCCTGCACGTCCTTTTTCCATTTTCCCCAGGTTTCCTGAATCTGATCTGCGATTTCTCCCATCCAAAAGACATTAGCCTTCTTGTCTTCTCGCACTATCAATTGAGCCCCTGCTCTTTCCACACTCAGCCCATTTCTGGTGCATTCTAATTTTAATTCCAGTTTCAATAAGGCATCTCTGCCTAACAAATTAATCGGGGTTCCTTTAGATAGTAGCACAGACAAAACAATTCCTTTATTTCCCATTCTCAACTGCACTGGAGCTGTGCACTGTGTCAACTGTGTTTTCCCCAAACTTTCCTGACATGGGAAGGTGAAGGGCATACTGTGGCTGTACACAAGTGTACGTGGCTCCAGTATCTATCATCATTGGTGTCAGTTGCCCTTCTAACATAACCTGAACAATGGGTTCCTCGTCTGCCTCCCTTGTTATCATTGGGTAATGTCCCTTCCCACTCGAGTTCTCGGGGCAGCCCTAATACCTCGCTTAGGGGTTCACAGGTCCACTTGGGCCTGTGGGGGCTGGTCCTTGGCTAAACTTTAGTTCCCCTCTTATCCGTTCCTGCTGGTGTGTGACAGGCCATGGTGTAAACGGACAATCTCTTCTTATGTGACCTGGCTGATGACATCCCCAGCACAATCTCTCTACCTCTCTTTCCCCCTGTTCCTCACTGGTCCCCTCTGCCCCCCTCCTTGGGACTTCCAGTCCTGTCTGGGCTGTTTGAATTTAGTCTGTTCCTGATAGGGCATTTGTGGGAATGCTCCTCCAAAGACGTTGATTATTGGCATGGGGTTTTCCAGCCCTTGTCTTACAGTATGATCAGTTCCTCCACATAGCGGTGCTTCATCCAGTTCGATGGCTGTACTCGGACCGGTGGTTGCTGGCAGCATCTTTTTGCTTTTCTCTTTTTCCTTCTTTTTGAGTTCTTTGAGCTGCATTTGTATTAACTTTCTTTGCACCTCTTCCTGCTGCTCAGCCAACCTTCGTTTGTCTTTCCGATATTTCTCAACCTCATGGACTACGTGGTCTCTAAATTCTTGTGGGGTCATTGACGTCAGCCCAACCACTTCCTCCAGTTTGGATTTTACTTGCAGAGGCATTGCATCCAAAATGCTATGTCAGAACAGTGTGGTGATAAATAAGCTATTTTCCACCTCTTGCTCAGTCGCCAGTCTCCACCTTTTCAACTGGTTTTCCACGTAGGCTGCTGGGTTCTCAGTGTCTCCCAGTGGATCCCCCATTAAGGCTTCAGGGTCCACTTTGGGTGGATAAAGCTTCCTGAGGGCCTGCCATACACTCTGCCTCACTCTGTCAAACCCGTCTCCATCAGTTCTCGGGTCATTCGAGTTTACTATGCCAGCCATTTCCATTAGCTCGTTAAATTTGGAGGTTCCCATCAACCTTATCAATAGTGTCTTCAAATTTCTCATAGCCAATAATCGTCACACCGTTTCTTCTTCAAAGGCTCTAATCCATTTCTCTGCTCCTTCATGTAGATTGGGCAGAGTGTTTTTCAGCCCTTCTAGGTCCTGGGATCCCCAAGGGATATACTGCACTTGTCCTGATCCTTTAACTAACAACGGCATCATTCTTCCTCCTTCTTCCCACCTGCCCTGGCTCTCCTCCTCACCTGACTCCCCATCTGTCTCAGGGTATGTCTTTACTGCCTCCCACACAAATGTCTCCGGGGTCCTCTTCTTCCCTCGGTCTCCCTCCCTCTCAGTAACTTATCTAGCTCTCTCTCTACTTCCGCAAGTCGCTCCCCTACCGCCTCCTTCTGCTCTTCTAGGCTTCTGCCTCCTACCTCTTCCCCACAAATTCTCGTATCTTCTCTCTCTCCACTTAACTCTTGCTCCTCCAACGAGTCACCTTCTCTTTCTTCCTGCCCGTGTCTGTACACCTGTGGCAGGGGCTCCTCATGATCCTTACTCATGCTTGATTCCCTTCTCTCTTGTGTTTCCCCAAGACTTTCATCTCCTATCTTTTTTCCACTTTCTCTTGAATGCCTCGTCTCTTCCTGCCCTGATGAGCCACTTTCTTTTCTAGTCTGTTTATTTCTATGGTATAATCGATACTCCTCATACTCCTTTTCCTCTCTCAACTATTTCATCCGTTCAGTCTCTTCTTTCATTTCTCTCTTTGCCTGTTCCACCTTTATCCTTTCTGCCTGTATCTCCTTCCATATCGCCGCTTTCTCCTTCTCGTATTGTCTTTTTTCCTCCTCATTATCCCAAACTTGTACTTCTCCCTGCTTGTTTACTGTTCCCATCAGCATGGGGCACTGCTTAGGGGTTCCTTCCGCATAATAGGGAGGGGGCTTTTCTGTTTCTTTCACATCCGGGTACGGAGCTGAAGCCAGCTTCTCACTGTACCTTCCTCTCTCTCTAACAGGCTGTTTCTCCAGCACCTGAGTGTCTTCCTCGCTTGTAATCAATATCCTACCTGTCCTCCTCAGCCTTTCTCCCTCCGTTCTGAAGAGTTTCAGCACTTCCATTTCTCGTTCTCTTTTTTGCCCTCTTTTCTTAGATTTATCTTTTGGTTTGTAATTTTTAATTAGTCCCTCCATTTCTTCGCCCAAGCTTACAACAAACGTTCCTTCTCTTGGCCATTTTGTGACCAGGTTTTTTGTTCTCTTTTCCCATTTTTCTGAAGTTTTTGTGATCTCATATTTATTTACTGGGATTTTTTTGCTCAGAATCTCTACTGCCGTTCCTTTACCTGTCATGTTGTTCTCTCTTTTTAAGGTATTTCAGAGATTCACAGTTCGTTTACTGGATATTATTATTTACTTTAATTCTATGCCTAGTCTATCATCTATCTACCAGCGCTTTAAACTATATATTGGACTGTCCTTGTTGCCTATTCTGTTCTGTCCGTACAGACCTCTATTCAGAGCAGTAGCCACAGAACTTTCTCTTCGCACCTCGTCTATTCAGACCCTTATCTCTTAAGGCGGTATCCACGAGGATTTTCTCTATTTTCCTTTCCCTGTCCGTTCAGACCTTCGTTTCATACGAAGCGGTATCCACAGGCATTTTCTCTATGCACCTCGTCTATTCAGACCTTTATCTCTTAAGGTGGTATCCACGAGGATTTTCTCTATTTTTCCTTTCCCTGCCTGTTCAGACCTTCGTTTCATACGAAGCGGTATCCACAGGGATTTTCTCTATGCACCTCGTCTATTCAGACCCTTATCCCTTTAGGCGGTATCCATAGGGACTTACCAACACCACGTGGAATTTTTCTTCACTTAACTTCTTATTAGCTTATTTGTACTTACCCTCACTGCAGTGTTCTTGATCAATCCTCTGAGCCTCCTGTTACCCCCAATTCTGTCAGATTCTTTGGACTGGAGAGACCCTTCGGCAGTGGTTCCACACTTCTGAGACTCCAAGACCTCCCCAAAACCAACAGAATTCTTAGTCCAAATTGTCGCAAAAAGTGCTTACCTTTTGTTTGGGCGCACCCTTAATTCTGTTAGCCTTGTGGGGGTCCCTAGAGGACTGGGAAGCATCCCCAATCTGCAGTTTCCTTCCCGCGGGTCTCTTTCCGGTCCTGCCGCGGTCGCCAATTTTGTCGTGGTTTCTTGTGCCCCCACAATCGACCAGGAGACGCAGAAGATTCTTCAAGAAGTGTTCAACTTTAATTTGCAAATCAAAGCTGAGACAGTCATTAAGCTAGTCGCTGATTGCCTACCGATTCTTGTACATAGCACTTTTTATAGCAATCTCCCGGTTTAGTTGTATTAGCATATCCAATCTCTACAGTTGCATATCACATGTACATCCGCCACTATTGTTTCTACCCATTGACTTAATCCTGTTCTAATCTACATCTCTTAGCTACCTCTCATTAACTCACCATTATAATCTACATTTCTTAAGATTTCATTCTCCTACTAAATTGGATACATGCCTAGCAAATAGCAAACTCAAAGCTGACTACATACATAGTTTTGGTTACACAGCAAACAATGCAACTCTTATACTCCAATACTCTCAGGTCGCTTTCGGTGTGTGCTGCGCCTGCGAGACTGAGTCGGGCGGCGCCATGAAAGTCCATAGCGGGGGTATTCCCTTCTGCCGCCGGTGTGGGATGGCAAGTCTGTCGGGACCCTGGGGACTTGTGGAAACTGTGTGGTGATTTCTTTTGAATTTATAGTCCTTTAACATCTTTGGACTATTTTTACTGTGTCCATAGTCTTTTTTTTTATCAATTATGCTATTGTTTGCACTGTTGTAACTATGTAGTTTTGTGCAGGTCTTGTAGCTTTAGTTCTTGGTCTTGTTTGTCTGGTAGATTTGGGGTTCCTTTCCGGGGAATGCGCTAATACGGTAGCGCAATATTAATACGCAGCAGCCTCTCTGGTCTCTGGATTGGGGATTGCCAAATGTTATGTGGATTTTCTGGTGTAGTCTGCTATGTCATAAGCTTTTGTGATATCATTCTGGAGGAACGTTGTCTCATTTTTTAACTGCATTGCATTTGCGGTTTCTAAATGACAATAAATTGAATCTGAATCTGAATCTGTTGCCCTTGACTCCACTTTCACCAATATGAATGTTTTGTTGGTAGTTGTTGCAGTAGCCAGGGGCAATTAAAGTTGGATAATAGTATTACGAACCCCATAACTAGGTTACTTAACAGCAAAGATAGAGACGTCCGTTGGAGTCTGGTGATACTATTTTTAACTATTTATTAGTAAAAATACACAAAAATAATATCAATGCAAATATACAGATAATATACGTCATCAATACTAAACCTAAAAGTGCGGGTATAATAATCATCAATAAGAAATAAGCTCTATTGTCGTCTAGGGGATAATGAATTGTCCGATGGAAATCTAAAGTTCATTTCAGTTCATACAGGCTGCAGCCATTGTTGATTGCTGTGTTGCAATTGTTAGGGGGGGGGGGAGAGAGAGAGAGAGAGAGAGAGAGAGAGAGAAAAACTTGCCGACTTTCCTTGTTACGATCTTGATCCGTATCCGTCCTTTAGTTGGACCGTTCCGTGGAGGACTCGCCACCCAGGCAAGGATGGACACACACACACAAGCCCCCCACCGGTCTCGAACGTTTCTCCTGGTGTGTCTGAGGGGTGTTCCCCAGACCTGACTTTTATCCTCACTCACCTGGTCTCAGATGTCAATCAGGTTGGGATGATGCAACCCACTCTGGTTGCTCCCTGAGGGGTTTGAATGAATAGTACAGTACTCAGTACAGAATTTCTTCTCCAAGAGACAATAGCAGTAATCAGTGGTTCTGTTCCGCTTTTGTTAGGAGACATTCCACCTTGTTGTGTATTCTGCGTTGTCTATAACAACTGCCTTAGCTGTGATCCTGTGTCTCTGTCTCTCTGTCTCTCTCTCTCTCTCTCTCTCTCTCTCTCTCTCTCTCTCTCTCTCTCTCGTATCTCTCTCATTTCCTGGGTATCAGACCCAAAACAATAATGATTTTGCAATTCTCAAAAAGGAGGGGGTGACTTTGCACCCTTCGGCCCATCAGAGTTGTTCCACATTCGTAACACCCCCATCCTTCTAAGGATTTTTACCACAGGGAAAAATTAACTAATACAGAGTCTTACAGAATTTCAGAATCTAACACAATACAAAAGAGTTTTTTTTTCACTACAGAGTAATACAGTTATACATTCAATTCAGCATCTAAACAGTTAGCGATTACATTGTCACTTCCCTTAATATCTTAATATCTTGTACCTTAATAAATTCCTGTAGCATCAGACTCCAATTTAATAACCACCCATTTTTTTCTTCAGCAAAACAAAACTAAAGAGTTGTGATCTTAGCTTACGTGTATATTGCAAAAGTTTATGCAAATGCTAATCTTTATTTTACTTTCAAACTTAACAGTCTATCTTTCATTGTGTTTTCTTTATTATTTACATGCTTTGTCGAAATCCCTTAAAACCAGATCCTGTTATTTAAAGTGGCATCCCGTCAACCCTCGCCCCTTTTCCAGTTAACTCTCACGTGGTTAGCTTGCTTACCAGTGTGGAATAGGCTTTTGCATGCTCCTTTCATAGGAGTTATTTTATCAACAATGTTTTCCAAACTTAGCCCATTTTCTGAACTTCCACACAATTCCTTATTTCTAAGCAAGTCGTTAGTTTTATCTTCAGGACCCTTCATTCTGTTAGTTTTCAATTTAATATCTTCAAGCGATCCCTCTTTGTCCAAACAACATTTCAAATTCTGCCTCTTCACAGCACACCCTTGAATAACATTAGCGAGTGGGGCACCTTTACATTCCAAATCAAACTGTAATTGATTCACAGGCACCTTGGTAACAAGCCATTGTTCCTTCAACCTGGTTACTGCTTCTGACACCAATCTAGACTTTAAATTTTCTTCATTCAATTTAGGAACTACACTTTTCCCTTTCCCTTCAATAATAATATCCACGTCACCACCTTTTATCTCCTCACTAACTTTTAACACACCTTCGAACACAAACAACTGGGAATTCTCACTTCCCACTAGTACCAAGGTTAACCCTTTCTTCACTGAATCAAGTCCATCTGACCCACAAGGACTGTATTCCTTTTTAACTGAATCAGATACCTCAGACTTTCCTGAGTTTCATTACTAGGTTCAGTACCATGTGCATCCACATCTTGAACACACTCAAACGGGACATCTGCCTCTTCCAGGCTTTCAATATCCCATCGCCTTTTCAAATTCTAAGTTCCCCTGATCCTCCCAGTTACTCTCTGGGCAACTCCCTTTCAGAGTAAACTCAACCCTGCGGGCTGAAATAACCTCATCTGTCAACCCAGCAGACTCCTTCAAGGTAATGGCATCTTTTTCGTCGAGGACTGCCCTCATTTCATTATCGGGAACACCTTTAAAATTTTCAACTTCTTCAACCAGTTCTGTCAAGCCAGACAGATCATCCATGTCCAACCCTGGACCTTCGAACAGCCTTATCTGTTTCTCATTTTTACTCCGTGCCTCTAAATTTCCTCCTGGCTAAGGGTAGGTCTACCTTCTCTCCTTTACTCTCTTTCACCTCCCTATTCTCCGTTTTCCCACCCTCTAACCCCTCTTGGTACAGGGTCGGTAAAATCGTCTCAGCCAAATCGATACTGGCCTGATTTAAACTGGTATCTTTCTCAGCTACCCTTCTCGACATGCTGCGAGTGGTTGCGCATGTGGGATAGATCTTGGAATCTAGGGGCGGGTCCTTAACACTTACAGGCTGGCGCGTCAGCTTCATTGCTGACCAAACGTCACCACCAGCTAAATCGTTACCAAGAAGGACGTCCTCGTCAGCTCTCGGAAATTCTGATCGCACCCCTATTTCAACTGGTCCAGATACCAGCTCACAATTTATAAGGATCCTATGCAAAGGCACAACTTCTGTCCCTTTTCCTATGCCTCTCAACGCTACCTCTCCCATCTCAGGATCAAAATCTAATACCTTACTGAGAATCAATGACTGCTCAGCTCCAGTGTCTCTCCAGATCCGCACTGGAACTGGTGTGTCTCCCTCTTTCACAGACACGGTCCCTTCTGAAATAATTTTCTCACACCCCTGTCGTATTTTATCTACCTGGGGCTTTCTTGTCGATTTACTGATCAACACAATACATCCTGTAGGGACTGCTGCTTTCCCTTTTCCTGTCTCCTTCCTCGGAGCAAGGCACTTAGATGCAATATGACCCACCTTTCCACAATTAAAACAGGTCAAGCCAGGACCCCTCCTGCCATCTTGCCTTTCTTCCTCCTTATTTTTACCACTAGCTCCCAGCTGAATCTCTGCATCAGCTGGCAGGCTTTCTCTACCGTTCCTATGGTCTTAATGGTAACTCTTTATTCGAGGAAAACTTTGTCTTGTGGGTTAGGGCATATTCACCTGTGAACCTGGCAAATTCGGATATGGACTTATTTGGCTTCTCATTCAAGTACATCTGGATATCATCCGAAACACAACCTTTAAATTCCTCAATCAGAATTAACTCCCTGAAATGCCGAAAATCTTCTTCCACCATTTCTGCTGCACACCAGTGATCCAAGAGCACACCCTTCTCATAGGCAAACTCTGCATACGTCTGATTCCACACTTTCTTTAAACCTCTGAACTTTTGTCTATAAGCTTCAGGTATTAATTCATAGGTCCGGAGAATGGCCTCTTTTACTTCCTCATAATTCTCAGACTTCTCCACAGACAAAGCCGCATATGCTCATTGTACCTTCCCTTTTAATGCACTTTGCAACACCGCCATCCACTGATCTCTGGGCCACTTCTGACTCACTGTCACCTTTTCAAAATGCAAGAAATAACTATCAACATCTGTCCCTTTGAACGGAGGTATTAACCTAATCTCCCTACTAACATTAAATTTCTCCTCTCGACCTGCCCCTGGAGCTCTCTGCTCTTGCCTTAACTTCTCCATGTCCAGCTCATGCTGCCTCTGTTTCTCCTTCTCCTTCTGGTTTTCAGCTCTTTCCTTCTCCTTTTCAGCTGCTTCCAGCTGTTTTAATTTCATGTTCCAACCTTATTTTTCCAACTCTAACTGAACCTTCCAACTAGCTGGTACCTTTTCAGGGATCTGTTCCACTACCTCAGCTGAAAACATGTTCTTCTCAATATAATGCTGAGTTACGACCCTCCGCATTTCCCACTTTTTCATTGACGACCTCATCTCTGCGAGATTTAGTCCTTTCGCAATATTTACCATGTCCGACTTTGTGGCCCCCTCCAGCGCCTTCAAAGTCAGGTTTTGTGTAAATTCGTCTACGTCCATCTTTGCTGGTTTCCCGTCTGGTTACCCGCGCAACCAGATCCTAGTCTGGACTCAAAAGCTCGATTCACTGGCCCTCCAATTTGGTATCAAATCTCGAGACGAGGCCCCAGGTTGTTACGAACCCCGTAACTGGGTTACTTACCAGCAAAGATAGAGACGTCCGTTGGAGTCTGGTGATACTATTTTTAACAGTATTTATTAGTAAAAATACACAAAAATAATATCAATGCAAATATTCAGATAATATACGTCATCAATACTGAACCTAAAAGTGCAGGTATAATAATAATCAATAGGAAATAAGCTCTATCGTTGCCTAGGGGATAGTGAATTGTCAGATGGGAATCTAAAGTTCATTTCAGTTCATACAGGCTGCAGCCATTGTTGATCGCTGTGTTGCAATTGTTGGAGAGAGAGAGAGAGAAAGAGAAAAACTTGCCGACTTTCCTTGTTACGATCTTGATCCGTATCCGTCCTTTAGCTAGACCGTTCCGTGGAGGACTCGCCACCCAGGCAAGGATGGACACACACACACAAGCCCCCCACCGGTCTCGAACGTTTCTCCTGGTGTGTCTGAGGGGTGTTCCCCAGACCCGACTTTTATCCTCACTCACGGGGTCTCAGATGACAATCAGGTTGGGATGATGCAACCCACTCTGGTTACTCCCTGAGGGGTTTCGATGAATAGTACAGTACTCAATACAGAATTTCTTCTCCAAGAGACAATAGCAGTAATCAGTGGTTCCTTTCCGCTTTTGTTAGGAGACATTCCACCTTGTTGTGTATTCTGCGTTTTCTATAACAACTGCCTTTGCTGTGATCCTGCGTCTCTCTCTCTCTCTCTCTCATTACTGACATGATGTGTACCTCTCTCATTTCCTGGGTATCAGACCCGAAATAATAGCAATTTTGCAATTCTCAAAAAGGAGGGGGTGACTTTGCACCCTTCGGCCCATCAGAGTTGTTCCACATTCGTAACAATAGATATTACCCTTGCCAGCAATGTTGTGTCCTAATGTTCTGTCTACTTGAGTAGACAGAAGCTGCTATTCCAGTGATTTGCCCCAACTCTTTCTCCTCTTTGTCCAAACAAGACCCTGCAAAATACTTGGGTCATGTTTTAGACAGGGTTTCAAACTCTGAATTGATTCCATCCTATTTCATTACTGCTCTTTTATCTCCTGTTATGCCTAGACCACCAACCTAATTTTAATTGACTCTAGTCTGGATTATTCCCTTTTGGTGCTGAATTTATCCATTTTACCTATCACATTGAGTCATTAGATCAATATTTTAAATATAAAATATTCTGTATTGTTTTTTGAACCAGCTCTCTACAACCTACTTTATTTTAAAGATTTTACAGCCAGGCCTGACAGCCAGTGAATTTGAGGTAGCTGTGGCTTATGACCCAAAATAGTTCGTGCTGTACAGCAAGGTCAGTTTACTCCTGAGCAGAGGAAACAATCTACCTCAGTATCAACCTTTCTCAGTAAAAGCAGAGAACTTCTCTAGAAAAGAGAAGAACAGTTGCATGTAAATTCAGTCTACCACAAATCATAAAATTTGACCGACAGTGAATTTATGCAATCATCCTTGGCCTTGGCTGTCTATGGTGTTGCATGATATTTAGTGTTTCTTGCATTAAGTAGTTTCTCATTGTCCTATTGAATTTTGAATTTGACAGCTCACTGTTACTGTTAAGCATGGTTTTGCCAATATCCCCTTGATGTTACTGCTATATTTTATTGGTTTGAATATTGTCTAGGATGCATTTTTGTTCAATTTTAAAAGGGCTTAAAACAACGTAGAAGCAGGGTGAGACACCTTTCCAATAATGGGCAGTAGAGCTTTTCTGATGATCTGAAATGAGCAATGTGGTACTTAATGTACTGCAAAGCAAACAGAAATCCTCGATTGATTCATGTTCCCTATTAAATTAACTGATATTAGCCAGTGCTCCATTCTAGAGATTAGTCTTCCATTCCTCATCACTGCCCTGTCACTTTGGCTAAAAATGGGCTGTTTTTGATTTAGATTCATTGCGAATGGGGATGATGAATGGGTTCATCAGTCTATCTATAAGCCTGATGCGTTTAAATAGTCTGAAGCATTGACTGTCCAGCCAAACTGGATGTCTGCTTGAGCACAATATTGGACAATTTGAGATGCCAGTGCAGTTGTACCCCAATAAGAGTCAACAATTTCAAGGGAGGAAATGTAGGGGTGGGTGGAGATGGTGGTTTGGTGTGAGAATGAGGTGGGGAAAATGATAATAGTTGTCTTATTGGATATTGGTAATTTGTATTTTGTATTTCAGGTCTACAGAACAGACTTGATTACTGCAATGAAACTACATGATTCATACCAGCTGAATTCAGATGAATATTACATTCTAGCTGATTCGTGGAGACAAGAATGGGAAAAGGGAGTTCAAGTACCTGTTAGCCCTGAATCAGTGCCACAAGCAAGTGTCAGGTATTGGAGAGGAGAAATGTTGTCTTTCATATTGTTTAGTGTTGTATTATTAATTTGAGCCATATAGCACTTTCTGATCATTCTTCATTTCAGGCTGGTTATGTATTTGGCATAGAGTTGTTGCTATGTGAAAGGGTGATTGCTGGCCGTGACTGATTTCCTTCTTCAATTCATTTACAGTCATAGAACGCTACAACACAGAAGCCACCCTATAGCCTATTTAGTCCAAGCTGAACCATTATTCTGCCTATTCCCACCGACCTCAACCTGGACCATAACCCCTCCACACCCCTCCCATCCATGTACCTATTCAAACTTCTCAAGTGTTGAAATCAAACCTGCATCCACCACTTGCGCTAGCAGCTCGCTCGCCACATTCACCAGCCTCTGGGTGAAGAGGTTCCCCCTCATGATCCCCTTAAACATTTCAGCCTTCACCCTTACCCCATGACCTGTATGGGTGTCTCTGTTTGGGTTCTCGCTGTATTGGTGCTCGCAGTGGGAAAAGCCTGCTTGCATTTACCCATCTATACCGCTCGTAATTTTGTAAACTTCTATCAAATCTCCCCTCTGTCTTCTATATTCTAATGAATAAAGTCATAATCTATTCAACATTTCCCAAAAACTCAGGTCCTCAAGTCCCAGCAACGTCCTTGTAAATTTTCTGTGCATTCTGTCAATCTTATTTACATACATCGTTTCTGTTGTAAGTGACCAAAACTACACATAATTATCCAAATTAGGCCTCACCAATGTCTTGGAGAATTTCAGCATAACATCCCAACTCCTGTACTCTATATATTGAGTAATGAAAGCCAATAACTTTCTTTATGAACCTATTTACCTGAAACACTACTTTTAAGGAATTATGGATCTGTATTCCCAGATCTCTCTGTTCTACCACATTCCTCAGTGCCCTACGTGTAAGGCCTTGCTTGTTTGGTACTCCGAAAGTGCAATACCTCACACTTCTCTGCATTAAGTGCCTCCTGCCATTTTTCAGCCCATTTTTCCAGCTAGTCTAGTTCCCAACTGTAAGCTTTGATGGTCTTCCTTGCTGTCAACTAAACCCTCAAATGGTGTCATCTGAAAATTTGCTGATCCAGTTAATCATATTATCATCCAGATCATAGATATAGATGGCAAACAATAACGGACCCAGCACCGATTCCTGCGGTACACCAGCAGCCACAGGTCTCCAGTCAGAGGAGCAACCATCTACTACCACTCTGGCTTCTTCAGCGAGGCCAGTGTCTAATCCAATTTGGTATCTCATCTCAACTGCCAATAACTAAACCATCTTGACCAACCTCCTAATGCGGGACCTTGTCAAAGGCCTTGCTAAAGTATGTGTAGGCATCATTTACTGCCTTGCTTTTATCAACTTTCCTGTTAACTTCCTTGAAAAAATCTTAAGATTGGTTAAATATGACCTACCATCTATGAAGCCATGTTGACTACCCTTAATCAGTTTCTGTTTATCCAAATACCTGTACATCTGGTCCCTTAGAATACTTTATAATAACTTTCCCACTGCTGATGTCACGCTCACTGGCCTATAATTTCCTGACTTACTCTTGGCGCCTTTCTTAAACAACGAAACAATGTTAGTTATCCTCCAATCATCCGGCACCTCAACCATGGCAAAGGATGTTTTAAATATCTCTGCTAGTGCCCCAGCAACTTCTGCACTTGTCTCTCACTTGGGTCCGAAGGAACACCCTGTTAGGCCCTGGGGATTTATCCACCCTAATTTGCCTCAGGATAGTAAACACCTCCTCCTCTGTAATCTGTAGGGGATCCATTACCTCGCTGCTGCTTTGCCTCACTTTTATAGACTCTGTGTCCATCTCCTGAGTAAATACTGATGCAAAAGTGTCCATTTAAGATCTTTCCTCATCTCTTTCAGCTCCACACATAGATTACTACTTTGATCTTCTTGCTATCCTTTTGCTCTTAATATATCTGTAGAAGCCCTTAGGATTCTCCTTCACCTTGTCTGCTAGAGCAACCTCATGACTTCTTTTAGCCCTCATGATTTCTTTCTCAAGTGTTTTTCATTTTTTCTATTCCTTAAGTACATCTTTTGTTCCTATCTGCCTATACATGCTGTACACCTTTTTTCTTAACTAGGGCCTCTGTCTCCAGAAAACCAAGGTTCTCTAAACCTGTTATCCTTGCCTTTTATTCTTACAGGAACATATAAACTCTGATCTCTCAAAATATCACTTTTGAAGATTTCTCATTTACCAAGTACATCTTTGCCAGAAAACAGCCTGTCCCAATCCGCACTTGCCAGATCGTTTCTGATACCATCAAAATCGGCCTTTCTCCAATTTAGAGTCAAACCCCTGGATCAGATCCAGGTGCAGTGGCTAACGGACTGGTGCAGAGCCAACAACCAATGTGAAAAAAACAAAAGAGATGGTTGTTGACTTCAGGAGGGCATGGAGTGACCACTCCCCGCTGAACATCGATGGCTCCTCGGTAGAGATCGTTAAGAGCAGCAAGTTTCTTGGTGTTCACCTGGTGGAGAATCTCACCTGGTCCCTCAACACCAACTCCATAGCCAAGAAAGCCCAGCAGTGTCTCTACTTTCTGCGAAGGCTGACAGAAGTCCATCTCCCAGCCCACCCATCCTCATCACATTCTACAGGGGTCATATTGAGAGCATCCTGAGCAGCTACATCACTGCCTGGTTCGGAAATTGCACCCACCATCACGGACGTTTACACTACATGCTGCATCCGCAAAGGAAACAGCATTATGAAGGACCCCATGCACCCCTCATACAATCTCTTCTCCCTCCTGCCGTCTGGGAAAAGGCTCCGAAGCATTCGGGCTCTCACAACCAGACTAACAGTTTCTTCCCCCAAACTATCAGACTCCTCAATACCCAGAGCCTGGACTGACACCTTGCCCTACTGTCCTGTTTATTATTTATTGTAATGCCTGCACTGTTTTTGTGCACTTTACGCAGTCCTGTGTAGGTCTGTAGTCTAGTATAGCTTCCTCTGTTTTTTTTATGTAGTTCAGTCTAGATTTTGTACTGTGCCATGTAACAACATGGTCCTGAAAAACATTGTCTCATTTTTACTATGTACTGTACCAGCAGTTATGGTCGAGATGACAATAAAAGTGACTTGACTTGACTTGAGATCTACCCTTTTCCACAATTACCTTGAAACTAATGGCTTTATGAATGCCAGATGCAAAGTGTTGAGCACAAACGTCACCTGCCCTGTCTCATTCCCTAATAGCAGATCCAGTATCACACAGTCTCTCACTGGGACTTCTATGTACTGATTAAGGAAACTTTCCTGAACACCCTTGACGAACTCTTTCCCATCCAGCCCTTTTACAGTATGGGAGTCCCAGTCAATATGTGGAAAGTTAAAATCTCCTACTGTCACTACGTTATACTTCTTGCAACAGTTTCTGATATCTCTATAAATTTGCTCCTCTAAATCTTGCAGATTGTTGGGTGGTCTATAATATAATCTCAATAACATTGTTGTACTCTTCTTATTCCATAGTTCTACCCATAAAGCCTCACTAGACGAGTTCTCCTGTCTGTCCTATCTGCACACTGCAGTGACATTTTCCCTGACTAGTAATGCCACCCTTTCCCCTTTAATCCCTTCCACTTTATCATTTCTAAAACAATGAAACACAGGCACATTGAGCTGCCAGACCTGTTCCTCTTGCATCGAAATCTCAGTCATGGCTACTATGCCGTAGTTCCATGTGTTGATCTATACCCGAAGTTCAGCCATCTTTCCTTCAATACTACTTGCATTGAAATATGCCTAACTCAGAACATTAGCCCCACTATATTCAACCTTTTAATTCCTGACTTTATATATAGGCTTAACAACATCTTTCTCCAAAACCAGTCCACTATCTGTTCTGGCACTCTGATTCCCATCCTCCTGCAAATCAAGATTAACCCACAGCACCCCCCCCCCCTCCACCCCACACACCCATGCAGCACTAGCAAATATTCCAGCTTGGATATAGGTCCCCTTCCAGTTCAGGTGCAAATTGTCCCTTCTGCACTGATCCCACCTTCCTTTGAAGAAGCAGAATGATCTAATAATCTGAAGCTCTCCCTCTTGCATCTCCTTAGCCATATGTAAAACTATATAATCTTCCTATTTCTGGCCTCACTAGAACGTGGCACAAATCCTGAGATCACAACCATTGAGGGCCCGTCCTTTAACTTAGCGTCTAACTCCCTGAGCTCACTTAGCAGGACCTCGTCACCTCATTGGTACCACTGTGGACCATGACCTCTGGCTGCTCACCCTCCCACTTAAGAATGCAGTGGACTCGATTAGAGATATCGCTGACCCTGGCACCCAGGAGGCAACATCCCATCTGGAAATCTCATTCACGATAACAGAACCTCTCATTCTGTTCCCCTAACCAATCACTATCCGTATCACTACAGGCTCACCTGCCAAAATCTCACCTACAAATGTGTGAGATTCAAATTGCCAATTACTTTGACTACCAGGTGACTAGCACTCTAATGTTTTTACAAACATATCACCAGCAATATCCTGTTGCAGCCAAAGTGTGAACATGAATAATATAAAGACTGTCAGAATAGGATAAACATCCAGTGCCTTGTAAACTACTCAGCCCCCAACCTTTTGTTCACATAAATGAGTATTACAACCAGGAATTTTGATCCATTTAACTGAGAAGTTTTATTTGTGAATCACGTGCTCCTTTTTCACAGTGGAACTCTGCAGTGTGCTTTGGGTCAGAGGCTAGCAGGTTTTTAACCAGGATCTCTCTGTATTTAGCAGCATACATCTTCACATCAGTCCTGACCAGATTTCCAGTCCTTGCTGCTGAAAAGTTTACCCAGATCAATAATCATCCCAAAACAAATGGTTGGGTACCCTTGCATAGCCTCTTTTACAAGTGCCATTCTTCTCTAGTGACTAAGTTTAGAGGGGTAGCCTGACTTGGGCCATGTGTCTGTGGTGTTACATTTTTTCCACTTTTACACAGTGGACTGCACTGAGCTCCAAGGTATGTTCAATACTTTTGATATGGTCTTCTAACCTTCCCCAGATTTGTGCTTCTCTATTATCATGTCGTTAACTTGTCTTGAATGCTCTTTTGTCTTCACTTTGATTTGGTCTGTTAAAAATCTACCATACTGATGGACCCTGCAGAGAGAGGGGATATTTATTTTTATGAATTCATTGAAAGCAGGTGATCCTCCAACGTTGTACATCAACAAATTGGGTGAGTCGGTAAGGTAATATTGTGCCTGAGGGAAGATAGTGTAGTAATCACAAAGAGGATGAATACATTTTTAGCCTCACAATTTCGGTTCTTAATTTTTAGTGAATCGTTGGGATTTTTCTTTTTATTTGACATGATGCCCAATGTTTCATAGATCAGCTCAAAATCTTCCTACTTCAATATATTTTGAGTTTAGGAAATGAAACAGTAAAATGTGAAATAGTTGTGGGGGCTGAATACTTTTTCAAGGCACTGTAATATTGCTACATTCACATTTAATGATATCAGACAGACAAACTTTATTGATCCTGAGGGAAATTGGGTTTCGTTACAGCCGCACCAACCAAGAATAGTGAAGAAATATAGCAATATAAAACCTTAAATAATTAAATAATAATAAGTTAATCATGCCAAGTGGAAATAAGTCCAGGACCAGCCTGTTGGCTCAGGGTGTCTGACACCCCGAGGGAGGAGTTGTAAAGTTTGGTGGCCACAAGCAGGAATGACTTCCTATGATGCTCAGTGTTACATCTCGGTGGAATGGGTCTCTGGCTGAATGTACTCCTGTGCCTAACCAGTACATTATGGAGTGGATGGAAGTCATTGTCCAAGATGGCATGCAAGTTGGACAGCATCCTCTTTTCAGACACCACCGTCAGAGAGTCCAGTTCCACCCTCACAACATCACTGGCCTTACGAGTGAGTTTGTTGATTCTGTTGGTGTCTGCTACCCTCAGCCTGCTGCCCCAGCACACAACAGCAAACATGATAGCACTGGCCACCACAGACTCGTAGAACATCCTCAGCACCATCCGGCAGATGTTAAAGGACCTCAGTCTCCTCAGGAAATAGAGACGGCTCTGACCCTTCTTGTAGACAGCCTCAGTGTTCTTTGACCAGTCCAGCTTATTGTCCGTTCGTATCCCCAGATATTTGTAATCCTCCACCATGTCCACGCTGACGCCTTGGATGGAAACATCAATGATATCACTGCTGTTAAGTGCTTGGCACTAGAATAAAGTGGGAAGTCCTTTAAAGTTGCAAAAACAAAATGTTTGGATGTTTAGATTTGGACCTTGGCCACATTATTTTCATACTTTTACTGAGTAACTAATGACATGCTCTTTGCCATTAAGAGTTCCTCCCAGATTAGGAAAACAATGGGATTTGCAGAGTTAAAGTGCAGTTTTTCTCTGAACTGTGATATAATTATCAGTGTGGAGATGAAAAACAGCACATCAACAACCCAGTTCTTAAGATCATCAATTCTGGTTTGATGCATTACTGGAAGTTTAAGTATGTAACATATAGCCTTTTCCAGTATTATTATGATTAATAGGTACAGGAGGGGTTGCAAAGCCCAACACTTTTGAAAGCTCTTTTGTTCTTTCCCTTTTTTGCTTAATTCCTAGAAATTCTAGGATGGATGGAAGAGTATTTGTGATCCTCTTTCTTAATGTGCAAGTTTCTGATGTTTCGAAATTGCAAAAGCTAAATATTACTTGCACGATACGATGGCTTGCCAGGTGACCAGCAGTCGCCAAGCTGGGTATATGAGTGGGAAGGTGGGAAGGCCGGATAGATCTCATTTTCTGCAACCCATATGTGAATCCATTTTTTCTTTGAGGAATTTACAGCCCTCCAGAACTATTTTCACATTTTATTGTTTCACCTTCTTAACTTAAAATATATTGAAGTAGGATTATTTTGAGCTAATGTCTAAAACATTGTGCATCATGTCAAATTAAAGAAAGATTCCAAAACCTAACAACAATTTACTAAAGATGAAAAACCAGAATTGTGAGGCTGAAAAAGTATTCATCCCTTTTGTAATACTTCTCTGCTATTCTTCTTAGAATTTGGAGCTAACTGAACCATGTGTGGGAGAGCCACAATTAATGCCAAGTTCCCCAATTTAAAGTTCCAATAAATAAGCTTTCTTCAAGTAATATACGTAATTCTGGTCTTCGTTTCAAACTACAGTACTTGGCAAAATACTTATTTTGCATATTATCAGGTTGTCATGTTAACTTACACTTTTGAAGCAAAGATGCTTTCATTTGCTGTTGGAAATGGGACAACATTGCAGTGGTTGGATGTATAGCCTGTTCCTTATGATCTTGATTGCAGTTTGCACGATACTTAATGACTTGTCAGGTCAACAGCAGTCACTTGTAGGCCAAGCCGGGTATATGAGTAAGAAGGTGTGATGACTGGACAGATTTAATTTTCTACAACACATATGTGAATCCATTTGTTCTTAAGGAAACGTACCTAGCCCACAAATATACTGCCATTGTGGGGTTTGAAATTGTAATTCTAGTTTGCTTTAGCACTCACTGCGATTCTGACATAGTACAGGTTTTCCTCGCTAGCTGAAGGTAGAGCATTCCTATGAAACAGTTTGTAAGCCGGAATGTCGTAAAGTGAATAAGCAATTACCATTTATTAATATGGGAAAGATTTTTGAGCGTTCTCAGACCCAAAAAATAACCTACAAAATCATGCTGAATAACACATAAAACCTAAAATAAGAGAAGCATTTAGTAAAAGCAGGAATGATATGATAAAAACACAGCCTATATAAAGTAGAAATACTTTTCTGCAATCATTGCAGCACTGTCTAGCGTGGCGAAAATCTCACTACGTAGCAGAAACAGTCTCTCCAGTAACCTTTAAGCTATGAAGCTGCCAAATCATACCAAATAACACATAAAAATACACAGCCTACATAAAGTAGAAATAATGTACATACAGTGTAGTATCACTTACCAGAATCGGGAAAACAGCGAGCACACTGATGATGGTGTGTTGGGCTGAGTCGTCGGAGGTTGGGGTGCTTGGCAATTTTTTCCAATAAGTTGCAGTTTTGTCACAGTTAAACACTTGCTTATTCAAATAACAAGCTTTTGTAAGGTTTTCAGTTCTGCTGGGAAATTTTCAGCAGCTTCAGTATCAGCCAAGGCACTCTGTCCAGTAAACTTTAAGCTGTGAAGCTGCCCTCAGCTCAGAAACCGATCAAACCACCCATGACTGCCTTTAAATTCCACTTTCGCGACACTTTAGTCACCATCGTCCAGTGCTGTTTCAGCTTATTAAAATGTGACTGATTTCTCCTTAAGTGTAAGATAACGGAACACCACGCTTTGTACACCCATCAATCCACTAGCAATAGAATTTCCATTTTATCCATTATTGGGTGTTGACTAAGAGAGACCACTTTGCTACGAGCACAACCAACAGTAACATTGGCAGCTTTCAAGATTCTTTCTCTCTGTGTATAAATAGTGCGAATGGTGGACGTAGGCAAGTTCAACACGTGAACAATATCCTTACTTCATTCACCACAATTGAAATGCTTAATTATGTCTAGATTTACGAAGTGTAACACCCTTATGAGCTCTTTTAGGCTTTTCCGATACCTTACAACTCATCTTGCTAATGGATGCACAAAATAAACCGACATAAAGCACAGATGCTCACAAGCACGTGTTTAAGCAGTGGTGGCTAGAATGCAGTTCAGGGGGAAGAGCTTGGCTGTGCGGGGCGCGCGCTGCCTTTTTTTGTAACAGTGAAAACACCTTCTGTTAGCGAAAACAGGTAACTAATGTAGGTTTTTCGTAATAGCAAGGTGTCGTAAAGCCAATGTTCGGAAAACGGGGGCCACCTGTGTCTTTTTCTGCTTGGTCTACCCTTGGCGAGGATCAATCACTGTCTGATGTTACTTTGACACTTGGTTCCTGGGTATTTAACTTATTTTGCAACAGACCTTCACAGAATGTGATTTGTCTCCATGCTACAGCCACTGTTAACATTTCAATCTGTTTGTCTTACCACTTTCTTTACACTTTACAGCTCTATGGGACAGTCCTTATATTTCCCATTGGATTACAGTCAGAGCATATTTATCAGGAGCTTCTGTTCTTACTGCTATGTCGTTTACACTGAAGTTCCTAAGGATCTGTCACTGCTCCTCATTGAATAACATCCAAACTAGATATCTGGTATTTAATCTAATGTTTGTCAAGAAAACACTGTATGCAAATTGCCTATCTAAATTGATCCCTATACAAGATCTGATTGTTAGTAGCTCCTATGATGTCTTCCAATGAAAAAAATGCCATTTATGAATAAAGAACTGGCAAATGAGGAGGACCTTAACAGATAAAGGAAAAAGCAAAAAGACCAAACATTTCACACAATGATTTCAATGCAGTTCAGGTCTAAGTTGCAGATGGCAAAGGTGAATCAAAATTAGAGAGATCGCCTGGATGAGTTGTGGGGTGATTCTATGACTCAGTCTGTATCAAAGCATTTGTTGAATTGGCATCTGGTATATGTTGAGATGCTGAAGTGAGAGATGGATCCTTAATTTTCAGATTTAATTGGTCAAACTGACCTTCAGATGAATAAAAGGAAAACTAGGAGAATTCTAATGCCAAAATGTCCAGTGTTGATGCATCTGAAAAAAACTGTGTCTAGCTCTTTTCTTTTGGGGTCATTTGTCTTTGGAGAAGCCCTTCCTCAGAATTTAAAATGCACTTTTGTTTTCCCAATCAGTTTAAACCTAACATATTTCATTAAAAGTGTCTGATATTTCACAGTTTCATTCCTTGAACTCAAAAATTAGTTGCTTCCCCAACAACCCCCGCCCCACCCTCCTCACCATGTTAGGTCTTTCTAAGTCTCAGAAAGATGACTTCAGTGGCCGTATTATAGTCTTTCTTAAAAAAACTTGTAAAAACTATGTGTATGTCCAGACTCTGCTGAGATATTACTGTGTTGAATAACTATCAGAACATGCAGTCATTTCAAAGGCAATAGAAATCAATCTAATTGTAAGAATTCTAAAGGCTATGTAATCCTAATCACGAGAGGTTATATATCACCCTCCAGAAAGATAGAGAAGTGCCACAAATGCTCTTAATTTTCTGTTTCCAACAGAGACCTCGGGAAACACATATCCAACTGCAGTCAGACAATTTGAGGGAGAGTTGCTGTCAAGTAATTACTGTGCAGCTTGCTCGTTGTTTACGCCGGTAAATGAGGAGATGATCAGTTGGCATGTCACTTCATAGCTTAAGAATGCACTGAAGAAGTTGATGGATGCATGCAAATTAGATGTTCAAAGTCAAAGGATAATATTCTAAGTAATTTCTGGAAATTGAACGGAAGGTTTACACATTGCACTTATTTTAAAAAATACCCAGATGCAGCATTATGGAATGACAATTGGAGTAAATTATTGTTTTAAAGAAGCTTGGATTTGGCTAATAGTCTGCCAAAGTACCACTACTGTTGCCTAGATCATGTGGAATTCTCACTTGCACATTTCAGTCTGTCAGTTATGAGCAAAGTTAAACACTTGATTTAACACAACTGGGAGAGAGTGAGCAAACACGAGGAAATCTGCAGATGCTGGAAATTCAAACAACACACACAAAATGCTGGTGGAACACAGCAGGTCAGGCAGCATCGATTGGGAGAAGGGCGAAGTCCTGACGAATGGTCTTTGCCCGAAACGTCAACAGCGCTTCTCTCTATAGACGCTGCTTGGCCTGCTGTGTTCCACCAGCATTTTGTGTGTGTTGTTGGGAGAGTCTGAGCTGAGTTCACACCCAAATTTTGCTCAAACTGGGACATCCCAAGTTATCTTTTGAGCTTGTGTTCTAAAAATTGAGTAGATACTGAAAAAACAACATGATTTGCCAAACTCACAGCACAGTTTCCCCTTTGCTAGTTCTGTAAGGCAAGGTTGAGAAATTTTCACTTTAGTGGAGATTTTAATTGATACTGATGGACTTTATGTGCTTTATATATCCCAGCAGACCATCTACTCCATTGGAGCTGGAATTATTGCTGGCTATTTTAACCTCTTCCTGGCATGGCCTCAGAAACCCCATCCGCGTGCACATTCTTGGCTGTTTAGTACATTTCTGCCTTCTCCCCCCTCACCCCCCCCCCAGTTTTCTGGTGGTGTTATTCCAGTAAAAGTGGATGTAACTTGGTTAATTGCACTAAATAATCCAAGAAGGGAATTACTTCTATCCATTTATTTAAATAATTAGTTCTGTCTGCTCAGTGCAGTTTCATTGCTGATGAAAGTAGGTACTGTACTAAGGTGAGAGTAAGGTTTGTTTGTGTGTGCCTGTGAGCATGAGAAACTGAATTGAACTATCAGCTTTTAAAATGCTAAACTTCTGACCAATTACTGTTGATGGATTCAACTCTAAATCCACAGAGATCAAGGTTTCATAAATTTGTAACCTACCCCACTTCATATTTTTTTCCTAGTGCTTTTACATGTTATGTAGACAGCTTGGCTGCACTGTCACGGAATATCGTACTGCCTTGTGTCCTGTCGTATTTTGCTTTCTTGTGGGGAGCAATGTTTTGCAGCCTGCTTTTAACTTTTTATCAACACAGCTAGTCAGTTGGTCTTATTAAGGCTTCATTGCAACTGAGATCAAAACTGGACACTAGCTGGGTAGCAATGAGTACGCTTAAGAAAAAAAAGCAACCATTTGGAACAACTGTTCACTTTGTTACATATCCCGTAACTGGATCACTTACCAGCAAAGATAGAGAGGTCCGTTGAAGTCTGATGGCACTATTTTCAAAAGTTTTTATTTGTAAAGGGGCACAAAAGTAAGGTTAATACAAACAATCAGATAATGCACGTCGTCAATACTCAATCTAAAGCGCGGGTATCGTAATAATCATCATTAAGAAATAAGCTCTACTGTTGTCTAGGGGATAATATATTGTCCGTTGGAAATATAAAAGTCACTCAGAAGTCTGCAGGCTTCAGCCTTTTGGGAATCGTTGGGTTTCACGTGTTGGACAGAGGGAGAGAGATTGATGAGAAAAGGAAAACTTGCCCGGGTCTTTATGAAGCAAATCCGTTGAATCAGGGGAGCGGGCTCCCCCCGATGTTAGTTAAAAGCGGTTTTCCATGATTCCAGCCACAGATTCCAGGCCCGGAATCTAACGCACGTGGCTTCCTTCAAAATGGCTTCCCACTACGACGGGATCGCTATCGTGTCTTCTTGGTGCATCTGAAGGGGCTGTTCCCCCCCCCCCCCCAGACCCTCCTTTATACTTCCTCACGGGGTCGCAGGTGTCAATCAGGTTGGGATGATGCAATCTCTCTCTCAACCAGCTCACTTTG
Source organism: Hypanus sabinus (assembly GCF_030144855.1). NCBI lineage: Eukaryota > Metazoa > Chordata > Chondrichthyes > Myliobatiformes > Dasyatidae > Hypanus > Hypanus sabinus. Next base: position 140,751,960 of record NC_082708.1, on the reverse strand, counting down.
CCCGAGGACTTTACACGTGGTCTCCATGAGACAATAGTCAATGTCGCCTTATTTTGCATCCCGGTGGAACGCGGTATTCGGCACGTCTCTCTCTCTCTCTCTCCCACTTCCTGGGTCTACTGACCCCCCCCCCCCCCCCAACTAGTGCTCTTGCGATTCTCACAAAGGAAGGGGCTGGGATCATAACAACTTCTAAGGCCATTTATAAACAAGTTGTCAAGTTACTACATTTCCAGAAATTATTTAAAATCTGATTTATTTTTAGCATCTTATTTACATGCAACACATACAAAATGCTTGAGGAACTCAGTGAGTCAGGCAGCACCTGTGGAAACGAATGTTGACATTTTGGGTGGAGACCCTTCATCAGGACTGGAAAGGAAAGGGGATAATGCCAGAATAAGACTGTGGGGAAGGGAAGGAGTACAAGTTTGGAAGTGAATGGTGAAGCCAGGTGGGGTGGGGAGGGGGATGAATTAAGAAGACGTACAAACAAGCTGGATGAACTCAGCAGGTCAGGCAGCATCTGTTGAAAGGAGCAGTCAACGTTTCGGTCCGAGACCCTTCGTCAGGACAGTAAGAAGTTGGGAGATAATAGCTGGAAAGGCTAAAGGGCAAGTATAGATAGAATCTTGGAGGAGAGTGGACCATGAGAGAAAGGGAGGGAGGAGGTGGTAGGTGAGGAGAAGAGGCAAGGGGAGCCAGAGGCCAGAGTGGAGAATAGGAAAAAGGGAGTGGGAGGGGGGAAATTAGTGGAAGTTGGAGAAATCGATGATCATGCCATCAGGTTGAAGGCTCCACAGACGGAATGTAAGGTGTTGCTCCTTCAACTTGAGTGGCCTTATCGTGGCAGTAGAGGAGGTCATGGATTGATGAGTCTGAATAAGAATGGGGATTGAAATCAAAATGGTTGGCCGTTAGGAAATCCTGAATTTTTGCGGTTGGAACAAAGGTGCTTGACAAGGCACACTCTCGCCCCCTCCCAGTCTCTGTTGGGTCTCACCCGTTGCGTCAGGAACACCAGATATAGTAGAAGACCGCCAACAGTTTTGTAGATGAAGTGTTGCCTCACTTGGAAAGGACTCTTTAGGGCTCTGAATGGAGGTGAGGAGGGAGGTGAATGGGTAGGTGTAGCACATCTACTTGCACGAACAAGTGCCAGGAGGGATTTACATGCATTTGCATTTTGGGAAATAAAAGTGATGCTTTGCATAAGATATTTAACATTTCTCCCCACTTAATCTATTTTTAAAATGTTTGGAAGAAATTTTTGATTTCAAATAAAAATGAGGTGTGTACATTGAGGTTAAAATTAGTATGATTGTAACTGGAGGACTCGAGGCTAGAATATGTTTGTTCTTAACTCAGTGAAGCAATAGCATGAAAGCATGAATTATTCATCAGGTCAAATTGGTAACAAAGGTGGACTAATTCTGGCTACATCCACACTACGCCGGATAAATCTGTAACCAAAGCTTTTTCTCTTCGTTTTTACCCTCTGTCCACACTAAAATGGCGTTATCGTCCCCCAAAACCGGAGCTTTTTAGAAACGCTTTCCAGGGTGGGTATTTTTGAAAGCGCTGCTCGGGCAGATCAGTGTGGATGGGGTAACCGGAGACTTCTGAAAACGCTATCAGACGGTAGCGCGCCATTTCATTGTTTTCTTGAACGCAACCTAACAATTTCAGAACAGGCGGCAAAGAGGCTGAAGCCAGAAGAGTTAGAAATGTCCTCACCAAATACTTTGACCCATAACTTACTGAATAAATAAGTATACTCACCCTGTTTTCTGTCCTTGCTTGTATGAAGGTGGCTTACCTATTTATGCAAGTACTTCTCTGACAATAGATGTGTAACAGCCTAATGTAACATTGTATGGAAATACAAGATAACACTGATGCAGACGTGTTTTATACATTTAACAAGGTGCTTTATTAATGCAACAGAATTAGTCAGTTTTTCAATGTTCGTCGTCAGCCGGGTCAATCTGTCCATGAACTTCCTGTCGGTTGCCTCCATATGCTCCAATATTTGTTTTTTTTAGTTTTAAGTTCTTCTGCACGAGAGCCAACAGCTGTCCATCTTTTTTTTCCATTAGTTTTTTTATACATTTTCTACATTGCTACAGATAAAAAACCCCAGATCGAAATGAAGAGCATTAATACAGTGCAAAAATAAACATACAATAATAATATAATACAAAAGAAGATAATTGAGAAAGCACCCAAATTGAGGACATGTAAAATTAGTATCCTCCCCAAGCCCCGCAACAAAAAAAAACTCCAGACCAACCACAACACAATATAGAGAATATAAATCAGGACATTCAAACCCCCAAAGCTGTAAATACACTTAAAAACAGAAGATATTGATGCCTACTACCAAAAAAAAGGAGCTGAAAGCAAGGGACCGAAAAAAAAATCTTAGTTAAGAGGAAGGTTATGAAAGTACTCAATAAAAGGTCCCCAGACCTTATGGAACTTTGTATCTGAATAATGAATTTTTTCAAGGTCTAAGCAGGACATGATATCATTAAGCCATTGAGCATGCGTGGGTGGGGCAACATCTCTCCATCTAAGGAGGATTAAACGTCTAGCCAGGAGAGAAGCAAAAGATAATATTCGACACTTGGTCGAACTCAGACGTAAATCTGTCTCACCCAAAAAACCGAACAAAGCAATTAAAGGGTTAGCTTCTAGGTGGTGATTCAGAATATAAGATAACGTTGTGAAGACATCTTTCCAAAATTTCTCCCAGCTAGGACAAAACCAGTACATATGAATGAGAGAGGCCTCGCCCTTTTTGCATTTATCACAAAGAGGACTAATATTAGGGTAAAATCAAGATAGTTTAGATTTAGACATATGGGCTCTATGAACAATCTTAAACTGTAAAAGACGAGCACAAAGAGAGGTTGTATTAACCGATTTGAGAATCGAGTCCCAAGTCTTGTCAGATAAGGAGATATTTAAATCATGCTCCCAAGCCATTCTAATTTTATCCACAGGGGCACGCCTTAAGGATACTAATTTATCACAAATAAATGATATTAAACCTTTACCTAGCGGATTAATAGAAAAAAATAAATCCATAACATTTTTCTCAGGCATTTCAGGGAAGTTAGGAATTAAAGGATTAATAAAGTGTCTAATTTGGAGATATCTAAAAAAATGAGCATTGGGCAGATTGAATTTAGCAGATGTGAAGCGATTGTCAATAAAAAGATCTTCAAAATGTCTAATGCCCTTCCTATACCAATCATGGAATGCTGAATCATAAGTAGTAGGTAAAAAAAAGGCGATTATGTAAGATAGGGCTAGAAAAGGAAAAACCATGGAATCCATAAAATTTCCTAAACTGAGCCCATATACACAGAGTGTGTCTAACAAGAGGATTAACGATTAATCTGGACAAGCTACTAGGGAGTACAGAGCCAAGAAGTGCAGAGATAGATAAATCTTTAGTGAAACTCAACTCCATTGCCACCCAATTAGGGCACTCGGGTTGGCCATGGAAAAAAGACCAAAAGGTAGCATAACGTATATTGGCTGCCCAATAATATAAACGAAAGTTAGGTAAAGCCATGCCACCCTTTTTAAAAAAAATTTTTGGAGATAAACTTTATTAATTCTAGAGCGCTTATTCTTCCACAGATATGACAAAATAATAGAGTCTAAGGAATCAAAAAAAAAGATTTAGGAATAAAAATTGGGATTGATTGAAATAAATATAAAAATTTAGGGAGAACATACATTTTAACAACATTAATATGACCTACCAAAGACATAGATAGAGCTGACCATTGTAACAGACTCTGTTTTATAGTATATGAAAGATTGGCAAAATTTTCACGAAAGAGATCTTTAAACTTCCTTGTGACTGTAATCCCAAGGTAAGTAAATTGATTATGAACTACTTTAAAAGGGAGATCACGAAATGTTAATTCTCGTGCTTCTTTATTAATTGGGAAAAGTTCGCTCTTATGTAAATTAAGTTTATAGCCAGAGAACTAGCTAAACTGATCAAGAAGTGAAAACATTGGAGGTAAGGATGTAGACAGATTTGAAAGAAAAAGTAATAAGTCATCAGCATAAAGAGAAACTTTATGCTCAACACCCCCTCTCCAAATCCCAGTCAAATCAGGACAATTTCGAAATGGTATCGCCAAAGATTCTATAGCCAAATCAAAGAGAAAGGGACTTAAAGGGCATCCCTGACGGGTGCCACGTTTGAGGTTAAATAACTGGGATTTCTGAAAATTAGTCAAAACAGAGGCAGTAGGACACAAATACAGCAATTTGATCCAAGAGATAAAACTTTGACCGAAGTCAAATTTTTCTAAAATTGCAAAAAGGTAGTTCCACTCTATACGATCAAATGCTTTCTCCGCATCGAGGGAAATGACACATTCAGGAATCCCAGTTGGAGGTGAATATAAAATGTTAAATAAACGCCGAATGTTTAAAAAAAGGAAGACGGTTCTTAATAAAACCAGTTTGATCATCAGAAATAATAGAGGGAATAACAGTTTCTAATCTATAAGCCAAAGCTTTGGCCAAGATTTTAACATCAACATTAAGCAAAGAAATCGGCCTATACGAGGAACACTCTGTTGGGTCTTTACGTTTTTATTAAAATAATAATAGATGCCTTATTAAAAGAGGGTGGCAATTTACCGTAATTAAATGAGTCAGACAATACTGAGAATAACTGAGGAGAAAGAAGTGAAGAGAATGATTTATAAAATTCTACGGGGAACCCATCAGGTCCAGGAGATTTCCCTGAAGACAATGCAGAAATTGCAAAAGATATTTCTTCTGATGATATAGGTGTGTTAAGTTTGGCTTTAAAATCAGATGAAAGCGAAGGAATATTCAGATTATTTAAAAAATGATCAACAGAGATATTGTCATTCAAAGATTCAGAGGAGTAAAGTCGAGAATAGAAATTTTTAAATGCATCATTGATTTCTAAGTGATCCGATGTAAAGTCTCCATTCTCCTTCCGGATCTTTGTAATATGTTGTTTGGCTTTGGAACACCTCAGCTGATTGGGTAGAAATTTACCAGATTTGTCACCATGAATATAGAAGTGACTCTTACTTTCAAGAAGTTGGCATTCGACAGGTTGAGTAGACAGAAGATTAAATTTAGTTTGAAGTTCTACACGCTTCTTGTATAATTCAGGATTCTTAGTTTGAGCATACAGTTGATCCAATTCTTTAATCTGATTAATGAGGTCTAATCGATCTGCACAGGACTTTCTATTAAGATTTGCTGTATAGGAGATCATTTGACCCCTCAAATATGCTTTCATGGCATCCCAGACAATCTGGGATGACATTTCAGATGATGTATTACGGCTGTCCATCTTGTAAGTTTTTCTAGTCTGTAACCGGAAAAACATGCACTTCCACGGCGAGATTTGACACCAAACATGTAGCTTGTGTTTGATAGATGTGTCCTGCGCAGGAGGAGGAGATTCGCTGAAATCTCCGTTTCAGTGTATAGAGATATTTTCAAAAATGCATAGTGTGAACGCCTATCATTTTTATGTGAAACCAACGTTTTCAAAATTATCCGGTCTAGTGTGGATGTAGCCTCAGTCACTATCCTTGTTAAGTGAATTAAATTGGCTTTTCTGATTAGTTGCAAGTACAGAACCTTACCTGTTGTGCTGCCATCAGACCATGCTAGCATGTATTCTTGTTACTAGGCTCACTGCTGGCTTCTGGAAATCTGGATGACAATGATAGTTAATGGTACTGAAGATGCTTGGGGCCATTTCCTGCCTCAGTTGCTTAAGTTGCACTGTAAACTGGTATCTCTTCCTTGTAGGGTTATATGTAGGGTTATAATCGCTTTGTAGATCAGAATCATAACATCCAGCATGGAACTAATTTGCCCGGATCTCTTTCTCATTCTGCATAGCTTTGTATGAATCATCTTTTCAAATATTTACCCTATTATTTACTGAAAGCTGCTGTTGACTTTGATTTTGCCTCCCGTTGAGGCAGTGCATCTTGAATCAAACCAAGATACCCTGTAAGCAAAAACCAAAAGCTTACAATACTTAAACTTATCCATATATATTATCCCTGCCATGTGTTTTATTTTGAATGTTGACATATTTGACATACTACCCAAAGCCACTAAATTTATTACTTCTGGGGAATTAAGATTGAAGTTGTTTAGTACCATCTGACTTTCATAAACCATCCTGCCTTCGAACACTTACATAGCCATTGGTAGTTAGTCCCAAGATTTATTGCTGTACTCTCTCAAATTGCTTACTTATAGACTTAAGATCTTGTACAGCAAAAGAAAATCTAGCTAATTATAAAGTATTTTGGTTTTCCTTTTATCTATAATGGTAACTTTAATGTGTCTTGCTTTTGCAAATTAACAACTTACCAAAGTTTTGTTATTTTCTCCCTTTTTTTCACTTGCAATACTTTTGGGAACGTGATGGGAAATAACCATGCCAACGCAATATTGAGGGGGTGCTGCCCTCTCTAAGATGTGACTTCTTTCTGGACAAGATAGAAAATCAAAAGATCTCTCTGTGTCCAGTGGATATAAAAGATATCATGGCACAATAGATAGAAGCAAAGGCTGCTTTTCCCTGGTGATGATCTTGTTGCAGTTTCTTTTATATTTTGATATGTTGAGTATACTTCACTATTTTTACCCTGCATCTTTTTTTACCCCTTTCTGTTTGGATCTCACCTTCACTATCTGGCTTAAATAAAAGTTGACCTGTTTGTGAGTCTGGGGAGAATTCAGTGAGACAGATTCAGGACATAAAAATCGAGTCCATTGCAAAATGATTCCCATGGCGAATGGGCCCAGGCAGCTGATGCCCACTTAGGGGTTGGAAAGTAATGAAAATGCTATCAGAAACAAGAGAGCAACGGGGAGCATTATCAATACCAAGTAAAGAGATACCAATTTTTTGTCTTGTTTCTAATGGTGACTGTTCAGGGAGAGCTGAATTTTGCTGCTTTAATCCTTTCAGACAGTGGTGGGAATTGAACCCTGGTCCCTTGTACTAACCACTACGCTACCATGCCGTTCAGTGAGATTACCCTCCCACCCCCCCACCCCCCCAGCCCCTCAGTTCTTTAAATTCCAGCAAGTACAGGCCATCGAATGCTCCTCGTATTTTAACCCTTTCATTCCTGGGATCATTCTTGAAAACCACATCTGGATCCTCACTAAGCCTCATTCTTAGATAATGGGAGCAAAGCTGCTCACAGTACTCCAAATGGGGTCGAACTAAAGCCTTATAAAGTCATGGCATTACGTCCTTGCTTTATGTTCTTGTCCCCTTGAAATAAATGCTAACATTTTGCAACTGATTCAACCTTCAAGTTAACCTACACTAGGTCTTCCAAGTCCCTTTGCACCCCCGATTTGTGAATTTGGTTCCTGTTTTGAAAATGAGCTGTCTTTATTCCTTCTACTAAAGTGCATAACTATATGCTACCCTACACAGTATTCCGACAGCTACTTTGTCCATCCTCTTAATCTGACCAGGTTCTTCTGCAGACTCAATGTTTTCTTAATACTACCTGCCCCTCCACCTGTCTTTGTATTATCCACAACCTTGGCCACAAATCCATCAATCCTGTCATCCAGATCATTAACATATAATGTGAAAAGTAGCAGCCCCCCCCATCTGTGCACCTCCACTCGTCACTGGCAAGTGGAAGCTCTGGATAGGTTTTCTCATTAAACTGCAGACTTTAACCTGTGGAAAAACATCATTAGAGATAGTAAAATGAAAGGCATGCACACCACGGCCCTCTCCTGTAGATTATTCTTCTCTAAAATAGCCAGCAGAGTGGAAAATTGTAACAGTGCCCTGACTCTCCACCTATTACCGCCTGATTTCTGAAATAATACCCACATTTTAAAACAAAATGCTTTGATCCTCAGTCACCAGAGTAGCCCCTAATCTCGGTCAGTATTTGAAAATAAACAGAATTTGTTTCACTAATGTTTCACAGGACGTCAAACAAACACATTTTGTCTTTTTTTTTGAATGTTTACAGTTTTCCTTTTGACTGAATCAGTGAAACCCGACACATAGGAGCAAACTGAATATAAACTTTTATTTTCTCCTTTTTGCATTTACAGAGTAACTAATGAAAAGGAAACAGCTGTGATATTTTCTAGACCGAGGAAGTATATCCACTCCTCTGGCTCTGAGCCCCCAGAACTTGGCTATGTGGACATCCGCACGCTTGCAGAGAGTGTGTGTCGCTATGATCTCGACGACATGGATGTGGCCTGGCTAGAGCTGCTGAATGAAGAATTCAAAAGAATGGGTATGTCTTCAACGGACCTATTGGAAATGTAGCTGTCTCCCTTATGGCTAAGTTTAATAGTCTCGTTGGTTTAGAAATTGCTATATGAATGTAAGTCTTTCAGAATACCCCTCAGTGATTTACAGTTCATAGTATATTTTGCGGTGTAGTCACTGGTTAACACAGGCACCCTCGCAGTTAGGCCCTCCAAATGCAATGGGATAATAACAGATCAAATAGTATATTTTCATAAGTGCTTCCTGTTGAGATGTGAATGTTGTACTGAATACCAGGAGACCATCATTGCTGACTTCTGAAATATGCGTGACAAAATGTCATTCCAGCTATAATTTATGGCATTCTCTTAATATCCTTCTCCTGCTCAAAGCAATGATGAGATTGTCAGCAACACAATAATTGTATTTCAAAATTAGATCATTGCTGTTGTACGCTTGTCAGTGTTATGAAACATGCAAGTTTGTATGCTTATGAATTTTCAAGACTGTCTTAACATCTGCTATGTTTCCAGTCAGTGCATCTGGATTTGGTCTGCTACTTCACTATAATACAGGAGTACCTCGTTTCAGAGTTAAGACTCATCTCTACAGATCTTAAAGAGTTTTTGCACTACTTTTGCATAAAAGAACAGGCAATTGTGGGATAAAATTTCATCCCTGTTTGCCTGTGATAAATTTGAATGTACAGCAAATGCAGACATCCCACCCTGCAAAATCTCATTTCAGGGAGGTAGCACCACCACCCCCACCCCTTGCAACCCATTCTAATGCAAATAGCTTTTCTATTCCTTTTGCAAACTTTCCTTGTACTGTTTTGTGGCTTGCTTGGCAGATTTGAGCATTTTCTCGGAAGTCTCAACCTCATAGCAGTCTGTGTCAATGGATTTGTTAATTTTACAAGACATCAGATTCAGAAGTGTTTTGTGAGACAGCTGACTTCTGAATGCTGTCTCAATGTGCCGCACCATGCTGAATGCCCTTTCTACGTCACAATTAGAATTTGGCAGCACCAAAAGCAGCTTCATCAACCGGCAGAGCTCTCTGAATCTCAACTGCCCTGTGCTCACAGATTTTACTTCCCCCAGAACTCAGCAACTGGCAAACTTTTGTAGTTTGGAACCAGTCCTTCAAGGTTAGTTGAGACATAATCCAGGACTTCCAAGTGGAGTTGTTCTCTTGCATCTGCCTTGCTCACATTTGGAAATCTCTCTGCCAAAGTCAAAATCTGCTCTGGATTCACCTCATCCTGGCTCTCTGTATTGACCATTGAAAGATTTTTCAAGATTTGGTCTCTCATTGGGAACTTCTCCAGGATATTTTGAAAGCACTTGACACAGAATGCTGTAGCATCTTGTAAGGGGGGAATCTCTTGTGCTTCCTCGCTTAGCAACTGCCTGCTTGCCAGGTACCCAGTAAAAAGCTCTTCATCTGGGCGATGAGTTTCAGAGTTGCTCACATCTATCTCCTGAACGTTCTGTTCTCTCAATACTTTTGGCTCAGTAAATCTGCTTGCACTATGTCATGCACGAGCTCTTCTACACTCTGATCCAACTTGAAGAGGACAGGTGCCTAATATGTTGTGGTCCCAAAAAGAAACAAAATCATAAGGTGTATCCTTATTATATTGTCTTATGCAGAAAATTTGACTTTAAAGTATGTACTTTTATATTATATTATCATGGAGTCGTTTTTTTATTCTATTACACCTTTAAGCAAGTCTACAGGGAGTTTGGCCTCATCACGTAGGACATCAATAGAGTAGCTCCTTAGCATCTAGCCAGGTAGCTTAAGTAACTTTAGCTATGCTAATGAATGAATGACACCTGTTAAACTCTCCTCAAAATTTCTTTTACAGCCATGGGCAATAAAAAAGTCACTGTTGCAAACAGTGCAGCGAGCAACACTGTCATTATTTTTGACCTCTATTAGGCGGGGTGTACACTTTAGTGTGGTCTGGGGTGAAGTACGTTTTATATTTTCTTTTTTTTGGAACACTCTGGCATGGTGCTGCAGGACACTAAACTGAACTGATGGACAACAAAAGAGAGAGAGAGGTCGAATGTAAAGCCCGCCCACAGAGAAAACTGATAGGTCTACTTAGCACAAAGAAGGACCAATCAGGAAGTTCTCTCTCTCTCTCTCTCTCTCTCTCTCTCTCTCTCTCCCTCTCTCTCCCTCTCTCCCCCTCTCTCCCCCTCTCTCCCCCTCTCTCCCCCTCTCTCCCCCTCTCTCCCCCTCTCTCCCCCTCTCTCCCCCTCTCTCCCCCTCTCTCCCCCTCTCTCCTCCTCTCCCCCTCTCTCCCCCCCCTCCCTCTCTCTCCCCCCTCTCTCTCTCCCTCTCTCTCCCCCCTCTCTCTCTCTCTCTCCCCCCTCTCCCCCCTCTCTCCCCCTCTCTCTCTCTCCCCCTCTCCCCCCTCTCCCTCCCTCCCTCCCCCTCCTCACCTGCTCTCAAAAAAATCGATTTCCGGGATGTTGTATATAATTTGTGGGCGCCAAGGAGCAGCTATCAATATGTGGGAGACTCTAGGAACTTTCCGGAGAGTTGGGATGTCTATAAATGGAACTGCTCTTGAAATTATGTTCCATTGAAGATAATCGAACAGAGGTGAAGTGCAGTGTGCAACTGTTATTAAATTACATGCTTAGGACTACAACAAAAACTAGTATTTTGCTCTCTTTCAGAAATACAAGAATCTTACTAATTACTTGCCTCCTGTTAAGTAAATACATTGTGATATTGTCCCTGTGATTAATGCTAGGCAGTAAAATGTACAATCTGTGCCAGTTTATCTGTCAAAATCTGAGATTTTCCAGTTCAGATCAGAATATGAACGACTTCATTGTCTAAATAGTTATGATGAGGAACAAGTTTAAAATTCATTTTCTATTATAGAACTCCAGTTGATGTGGCTGATTTAAAATAACATGAAAGACTTTTGCTCTTTTTATAGCTAATACAGTACAATATAGCCACACTACAGGTTTGTGAAATGAGAGTGTGTGTGTGAACTGGTACTTAAATTGCAACATTTTTAATAATGTGAGGAATGTAGGCTGTTGGTGCTTTGTTGTGCTAAGGGAACCGTAAATGGAGAGAGAGTTTTCTAAGACAAAGAAATAATGGAAGACTAGTATTCTAAACCGATGGGTACAGGTTTCCCTGCTGTTCGAGGTAGAGCACTCCTATGAAACAGTTTGTAAGCCGGAATGTCGTAAAGTGAAGAAGCAATTACCAGTTATTTATATGGGAAAAATTTGTGAGCGTTCACAGACCCAAAAAATAACCTACCAAATAATGCCAAATAACACATAAAACCTAAAATAATAGTAACATATAGTAAAAGCAGGAATGATCTGATAAATACACAGCCTATATAATGTAGGAATACTTTTCTGCAATTATTGTAGCACTGTCCACCGCAGTGAAAATCTCATGCAAGTGCTCTCGGCAAAACACACGGTGCAAGCGTTCTTGGCAGAAGCACTCTTTCCAGTAACCTTTAAGCTATGAAGCTGCCAAATCATAACATAACAAATAACACACAAAAATACACAACCTTAATAAAGTAGAAATAATGTACGTCCAGTGTAGTTTCACTTACCGGTATCGAGAAGAGAGCAAGCACACTGATGATGGTGTGTTAGGCTGAGTTGTCGGAGGTTGGGGTGGTGGGAGGTAGAGGAGACCGGGGGTGTCATGTCATGATCGTCTGCTTCCATCAGGGCAGGCAGGTCATCTTCTTCAATGTCTGCCTGCCTCGATGTCAAAGGGCGAGTTTCATTGTCTGCTGTGGCTGATGTGGAAGGCTTGAAAAACGACAGTATGCTTGACTGCTTAGCCTCGCGCATTTTTCTATCATACAGTTCTTTGTAAGCACTCAAACCTTCCTGCAAGTATGCCTTAAACCTATGTACCCTTTCAAAATTAAAGTCATACTTTTCTGCATCCATTGCAGTGTTGTCAATCGCAACAAAAATCTCACGCAATTGCTTCACGTTCAGTTCCTGGATGACTTCACTTTTGGGCCGTACACAACTGCGTTCGGCTTCAGTTGGTATCCTTTCCTTTTCATCTCTGAGTTCTTGGTCATGGGATGCCAAAACCTCTTCAACATCATCTTCATCAACTTTCACAAACCCTTAGCCAAACTCACTACATCTTTACTTTGTTCACCACGATCGAAACGCTTAATTATATCTAGTTTTACGCTAAGTTTAACACCCTTACGCGCTCTTTTAGGCTTTTCCGATATCTTAGAACTCATCTTGCTAACGGATGCACAAAATAAATGGACGTAAAGCACAGATACTCACAGACACGTGTTTCAGCAATGCTGGCTAGAATGCAGTTCCGGGGGAGGAGCTTGGCTGCTCAGCATGCGCGCTGCCTTTTTTCACGCGCTTCCTTTTTCGCGCACTGCTTTTTTACGTAACGGTGAAATCACCTTCTGTTAGCGAAAACAAGTAAACTAATGTAGGTCTTTCGTATCAGCAAGGTGTCGTAAAGCAAACGTTCGAAAAACGGGGGACACCGGTATCTTGTTCCCGTTTAGTTTTGTTTATACAGAATTTTTGTAATTGTACTAAAAATTATGATGTTGAATTAATGTGACACTGAATTGGATAAAGTAAAACTGCTACTTAATCTGGAAGGGTATGGATACATGACAATTCTGTGAAGTTCAAAGCCGTATTTATGGAGCAGATTAGAAGATAATTTGTTGTGAAGTTTTACAGTTGGAGATTCCAGTGGAAATGAAGGTCCAGAATGGTTATTCAAATCTCAAGCTGCATGGTTAGGAAATCCACACATTGAATCCCTGATTTTTTTTTAAATGCAGAAAACTTGTATTTCCTCAAAATTCTGTGGTTGGCAGTGTGCTGTGCAATGCACCACTGCTGCTGGGTGGTGCATCTTATAGTACTGCTCACGGGCATATTTGCAGGTAATAAAATTTCAATCCAAAATGGGAAAATGGATGTTCCCCAGTTAACTGTGGGATTTTCTTGCTGTGTGGTCTGGCACAGTTGCATTAGCAGAAATGCAAAAAAAAACCCTGTGAAGTATGTGAGATTATGCTACCTAAAGAGCATATAAAAGTCATGGTGCCTAGCAACACTTAGAGAATAGGTGCCTTTGTCCCTTTTACTCTCATGACCACTTATTACATTCTGTTGACAGATGTACTAGTTAATTTGCACATTTATTTAGCTCCCAATTTGCTTCACTTGCATGTCAGCAGTGTATTTCTCATCTCTGGGTCAGAAGATTAGAGGTTCAAGTCCCACTCTAGACAGTTGACAAAAAAATTCAGGTGGATGCTACAGCGTTTTGCTGAGGAAATGATTCGATAAACTGAAGCTATTCTCTTAAATATAAAAAGATAATACTATTTTGAAAAGAGATCCTTATTGTGAAAATAGTGGAAAAGTTAACTTTGGTATCCTTAACAATATTTTTGATCAACATCACAAAATCAGATTATCAGACAAAGTCAAATAATGCACTACAATGAAAATCACATTATACATTTGTTCCTTTAACATTAAGTAGCTTTGGAACATTCCAAGGTCGTCATATTTATATAAATGCCAGTTTTTAAAGTCCTTTTCTGTTATGTAAAATTGTTCCTCAAAGTCTAACAATCTGAATTGCTGCAAAAGACCCTTTGTCATATTTAAAAATTACTTGAATGGTAAGGTGCACAGTAACAGACCAAGAGTTGTACAGTAGAGAAGCAGGTCCTTTGTCTGACCAAGCTCATGCTTTCTACTATGTATCCAAATACAAATCCCGTTCCATTTGACCTACTGGCTTCTGTGTAGGGCCCTACTACCTTGGGCCCTGGGCCCTACTACCACAGGTTCAGGAACAGTTATTGCCCTCCAACCATCAGGCTTCTGAACCAGTGTGGATAACTTCAGTTCGCTGCCGTTTTGAACTGATTCTATGACCTACAGACTCACTTTCTAGAACTCTTCACAACTCGTGTTCTTAGTGTTATTTGTTTAATTTGCACATTGGTTGTTCGTGTTCTTTGTTTGGGTATAGATTACGTACATTACATACAGTCCAAAGGAAGAAGCTATCACCCAGTCTGGCTATCCTATTCCTGTTCCTCCTTTGTGACAGTACTGGGTCAAAGAGATCGTGGAATGGGTGGTAGGGATCCTCAACCGGGTTTCGGCCCTTCGTCTGCAATGCTCTCAATAAATGTCACAAATGGGGGGAGGGAGACCCCGGTGATCCTTTTGGTGGTCTTTACTTTCCTGTGTACGGTCTTGCGGTCCGATGCCTCTCAGCTTCTGTAACAAACAATGAGGCAGTAGACAGGACACTCGATGGTACTCCTATAGAAAGTTGATAAAATGGGGCGAGGACCCTTGCACAACTCAATTTCGTCAGAAAGTGCAGATGTAACTGTGCCTTCTTGACTACTGAGGAGGTGTTGTGGGTTCAGGTTAGATGGCCTGTTGTGTCCACACCAAGGAACTTTGTGCCCTTCACTCTCTCCACGGCAGAGCCATTAATGTGCAATGGAGAGTGGTCGACCTGTGCTTTCCCGGAGGCCACAATCATCTCTTTTGTCTTGTCCACGTTGAGACTTAGGTGGTTGTTCTCGCATCATTTGGCAGGACACTTGACCTCCCCTATATATGCTGGCTCTTCATTACTGCTGATGAGGCCAACCGCTGTTGTATCGTCAGCAAGCTGGATGATGTAGTTTGAGGTGGATCTGGCAGTGCAGCCGTGAGTCAGCAGTGTGAAGATGTTGCTGCCAACTTGGACACACTGGGGTCTTTCCATCAAGAAGTCCAAGATCCAGTTAAAGAGAGAGGTGTTGGGTCCCAGCAGGGTCAGTTTACCCACCAGCCTCTGAGGGATGATCATGTGAAATGCTGAGCTGAAATTGATGAACATCCTGGCATGTGAGACATTATTTTATAGGTCTGAGGCCAAGGCATCATCAGCGGATGGTTTGAGTGCTAGGCAAGCAGGACAGGGTCCAGTGTAGTTGGAAGAGGGAATTTTATGTGATCCATTACCAGCTACTCAAAGCACTTCATGATTGTTGAAGCCAGTGCCACTAGGTACTAAACCTTTTGGCCAGTTACCGTCGCTATCTTGGGCACCAGGATGATGGCGGCTGCCTTGAAGCCTGTAGGGATGGTGGTCAGTTTCAGAAAAATATTACAGATGTCCCTTAAGCCCCCTGCTACCTGGGCTGTACAGTCCCTCAGCACCTGACCAGGTATGTTGACTAGCCCTGCAGTTTTGCGTGGTTTACCCTGGCTAGTGGCTGCAACCAGACAAGCTGCCTGTTCCTCGGGGGAGCGGGGGCTTTCTTTGATGTCACATCGTTCACTGCTCAAATCAAATGAAATGATCCAGCCCATCAGGAAGGGAGCTGTTGCTATTGTTGACGTGCAGAATGGACTTGTAATCAGTTGTAGTCTGTGTACCTTGCCACATGTGCCGCATGTCCCTGGTGTCACAAAGGTGTCTGTCAATTTGCTGTGTATTCTCATGCTTTGCCTTCCTGATGGCACGGAAGAATGTGGCTCTTGTTGACTTTAGAGTCATCCTGTCCCCCAATCGGAAGGCAGCGTTTCGATCCCTAAGCAGTACACGAGCCTCTGTAGTCAGTCGTGGTTTCTGGTTTGCCCTGGCCGAGTAGTGTTTAATCATGGTAACGTCCCCATTGCACCTTCCTATGTAGCCAATCACTGATCCTGCATATTCATCAATATTGACCTGTTGATCATCGGTAGCCACCTGCTGATAAGATCGCACCTTCTGGCCAGTTCCTGATTTCCTGTGAACTGGTTTGACTCGCTTAACCAGTGGCCTGTATGCAGGGATTAGCAAAGCGGATATGTGATCTGAGTATCCGAACTTCAGTGCAGCGGCAGAATGGGGCAAATTGGATTGTCATGGTGCCCATTGTGATGAGTCTTGAGTAAATACTCTGGGGGAAAAAAATCATTAAGGCCCTTAGTAAGAGTTAAATGTGAAAATTTCTGCAAATGTTTGCATAGTAGGTAATCAAATGGATGTGCTAGTGCAATTTGGGGATTCCCAATTAAGATATCAATTTAGTTTATTCTTTTTAATTGCAGACAAAACACTTTGACATTGAAAATACATATAGTGTGTTGCCATAGGAATTGTATGATTCCCTACTAGAATTGTTCAAAATCAAATGTTTCATTTTTCCCAGTTACTATTTCTCATGCACAAAAACCTTAGTAGGATTTTTATTTGTTTGCCCATGCTTATGTAGTAATTGAGTGTTATTTAATAACACACTAAACAGAAACCAAAATGAGAGAATCTAATTGCTGTACTCTCGAAATAGTAATAATCACCTGTATAACTTGAATAATTGTCACTGAAATAAAATTGTTTTTAATAGACATTCTGTGCCTGATCTCCTGATCAGAACCACTTTTCATTATGTATTTTTTATGTGCACTCTTGAAAGATTTTTATCAAAAATTCAATCCAGACTCTCTGAGTTCACCTGATCTTAGTCAGGGACTTAAGTCTTGCTTCGTTGTTAAAGTGCTGCTATATCTTTCTCATAGTTTCTGATTACTCAACTCCTTTTGACAGCTCTAGCTGATGTCCAGGTCTTCCTGGCCCCACCCCATTCATCATCTAGCTTGGAGCTAATTGTTTTGTCAGTCTACGTGAATATACAGTTTGTTTCCCACAATACTTCCTATTCTAGGGAGCGCAGTGTCTGTTGTTTCACAGAGGTGGAAAGGGTGTTCCCTATAGTTGGGGAGCCTAGGGTCAGGGGCTACAGCCTGAGAATAGAGGACCATCCATTTAGAACAGAGATGAGGATGCATTTATTTAGCCAGAAGATAGTGAATCTGTGGAATTCTTTGCCACAGGCAGTTGTGGATGCCCAGTAATTAGGTATTTAAAGTGGAGTTTGATAGGTTTTAATCAGTCAGGGTGTCAAAAGCTACAGGGAGAAGGTAGGAGAATGGATTGATGGATAATAAATCAGCCACAATGGAACGGCGGAACAGACTCAGTGGGCTGAATGGCCTAATTCTGCTTCTGTATTTTATGATCTTTCGAATAAAGATGGACAAACAAGTATCATTTGGGGTAGACTGTCAACCAGATATGCATCTCTGCCCTATGCCTCTTGTGGAAATTGTTGGTTGCTTGGTTAATTAACCTATACGTTGGATTGTGGGAGGAAACCAGGACACCCAGAGGAAAAGCCTGCCGTCACGGCTAAAGTGTAAACCTCCTTACACTAAGCAATGGGAATTGAACCAGTTACCGGTGCTATAAAGTGCTCCTTTACTATGCTGGCCACCCCTCTGCTGTAAATATACATAAAGGCTGAGCATCCACAACGGACTGTGGCAAAGAATTCCACAGATTCACCACCCTCTGGCTAAAGAAATATTTCCTTATCTCTGTCCTATTCAGACGCTCCTCTATTCTGAGACTGTGTCTGCTGGTCTTAGTCTCTTCCACCATTGGAAACATCTCTTCACCGCCACCCTACAAAGGCCTTTCAACACTCCAATAGGTTTCAGTGAGATCATCCCTCATTCTTCTGAATTCTAGTGAATACAGGCCTAGAGCCATAAAACATTCTTCATATGACAAGCCATGTTTTGTTGCATGTTGTGCCCTGACTAACACACCAAAGCAAATTCCTAATAGATGTAACTGTATACGGCAAATCAAATTGAACCTTGAATAGATTCAAACGCAAATAGGAAGTATTTCATGTCTCTCATTAATAAACTGGAAACTGAAACTTACAGTCCCTTTCTACTGAGGGTTTAGTCTAATGTGTGTCTTAATGATTATTCAAAAAAGTTACTGGACGTATTTGCCCTCAGGTAGGAGAACCCTTGAATAAGTGTTTGAAGAGCCCTGTATTCTAAATCCCACCATGCAGACATGTGAGGGGAACTATAATGTCAAAGGTGTCTGAGTGGGATAAATCTGTTTTTATTGGAAGCAAAGTAAATGAGGGTTCAAGTTAGTGTATGTGTATAATCAAAGTACACATTGCTGGAAGCTGATTGAGCAGGTTGGATGCCACTGATTCACACGGAGAAAATAAAAGACAAAGGAAGCTTAATGGCATGACATCTCCAAAGCTATTAAATTGCTTTATGGTGCCCTACAGAATTGATTGGAATTGTCCGAATTTTAACAAATGCTTCAAAGCAGCTAAGTAGCACTTGGGAAGGTATTTAGCCTTTGTTTAGTGTTGTCCATTCATCATGCTGCACATTGTAATGCTGTGGCATGTCTTTTATTTGTATTTTTGGATTTAAATTATGTGATTTCTTGAATTCAAAACACCTAAAATGTATTAAGTTTGTAAACTTTTATTTCTTGTAGATGTTAACAGCATACGAAAGAAATTGTTTATCTTCTAGCTAGATTGAACGAGTGAGGTGCCCAAAGTGATTTTATATTATAAATACAGTTGTAAGGAGCTTCCTTGCTCCATTGTCTTGGGAACAAGGGCTGGCACCTGTTCAGCTGTCGGGAAAGTTTCAGCATCTGAACAAATGCACACTGCACGATTATAATACAATTTTTTCATTCAATCTGTCAGGGATGGCTGACTTAGATGAATTCACCATGGAGAGGGTCATGGAAGAACTAGAGCGGAGATGTGATGACAATATGAACCATGCCATTGAGACAGAAGAAGGTCTAGGGATTGAATATGATGAAGATGTGGTGTGTGATGTTTGTCAATCTCCAGATGGTGAAGATGGCAATGAAATGGTTTTCTGTGACAAGTGCAATATTTGTGTCCATCAGGTAAGATTACATGCATTCAAGCACGTTGTAACTATTTTACTGAATGACTTCATTCATTCAATTGGAAAACAAGCCTGTGATAAAATGAGTGTTTGCTCCTGTTATCAAGCCAAGCATGAAAGGAACTTGACAGTGTCCAAAACCACTTTGTTAATTAATGTCTTGCATTACAATGGTAACTGTAGATCAGCATGTGAGCAGGTGGTTTAAGCAGATGAAACTAAGGTGCATTACTAACCGTGTAAGGAAAGCTTAACTAAAAGTAACATTAGGGAAGGTGTCTAAACCTCGAATTGTGAACAATCCTTTAAAGGGAGAGCGAGAATTCTAAAGATGGTAAGTTGCATTGCTGTACATCCTAGGTAAAACAGAGAAAACTAGAAACATTCAGTGGGTTAAGATAGTATTTGTAGGAAGAGAAACAAGAATTGATACTTCAAGTGAAAGATTCTTTATCAGAACAACCTAATGTTATTGGTGACATGCTGTGGAGATGGCTGAAGGTTTTAAAAACTGAAATGAAATGTGATGTGGCATTGAGTGATTTAGAGTTGTCAAAAATACTAAAATGTGCTATTTTGGCAGGCAGAGAGCCAATGTGGATCAGTTAGGAAGTGAATAATGAGAAGTAGATGGAGTTTATCAAGGGTAGAGAATAGATGGACAGCCACTAAGACATTGGCTTAGACAGAGACAGGGGCACAAAACAATGGCAGATATGGTTGTTTTGGGACGGAAGGATTGCAGAAGTGGAGGCAAGCAATTTTGTGATGATAAGGGAATGGTTTTACTTTGATAAGGTTCCAGTATTATGGGTGGTTTAGAACAAATTAAATCAAAAGGCTTGGTTTCTGTGGTATATCGGTAAAGTTTATTATCATTAGACCATAAGATATAGGAGCAGAATGAGGCCATTTGGCCCATCACATCAGCTCTGCCACATCATCATGGCTGATCCAATTTTCCTTCCTGCCTTCTCCCTGAACCTCTTCATGCCCTGACCAATCAGTAACATATCAACCTCTGCCTTAAATATACATAAAGACTTGGCATCCACAGCTGCCTGTGGCAAAGAATTCCACAGATTCACCACACTCTGGCTAAAGAAACAAGAAACTCCTCCTCATCTCCGTTCTAAAAGGACACCCCACTATTCTGAGGCTGTGTCCTCTGGTCTTAGACTCTCGCACCATAGGAAACATCCTCTCCACATCCAGATTATCAAGGCCTTTCACCATTCGATGGCGACATTGAGGTCACCCCTCATTCTTCTGAATTTCAGTGAATACAGGCCCAGAGCCATCAGTTGCTCTTCCTATTACAAGCCATTCAATCCTGGTGTCATTTTCGTGAACTTCCTTTGAACCTTCTCCAGTTTCAGCACAAACTTTTTAAGATAAAGGGAGGGTCACAGTATTCCAAGTGAGGTCTCATCAGTGCTTTATATACGTTTCAACATTACATCCTTGCTTTTATTTTCTAATCCTCTTGAAATTAGTACTAACTTTAATGCCTTCCTCACCACAGACTCAACCTGCAAATTAACCTTCAGGGGATCTTGCACAAGGACTCCCAAGTGCCTATGCACCTCAGTTTTCTGTATTTTCTCTCCATTTAAAAATATCGTCAACCCTTTCATCTACCAAAGTGCATGACTGTACACTTCCCAATACTGTATTCCATCTTCTATTTCTTTGCCCATTCTTGTAATCCGTCTAAGTCTTTCTGTAGCTTCTACTTCCTCAAAACTACCTGCTTCTCCACCTATCTGCAAATTTTGCAACAAAGCTATCAATTACATTATCCAAATCATTGACATGTAATGTAAAATGTATCAGTCCCAACACAGACCATGGTGGAACACCACTAGTCACCGGCAGCCAACCAGAAACGGATCCCTTTATTCCCACTTTTTGTCTCCTGCCAGTCAGCCAATGCTTTATCCATGCTAGAATCTTTCCTGTTATGCCATAGGTTGTTAAGTAGCCTTATGTGTGGCACCTTGTTAAAGGCCCTCAGAAAATCCAAGTGCACAACATCAAGCGATTCTCCTTTGTCTATCCTGCTTGTTCAAAGAATTCCAACAGATTTCTCAGGCAAGATTTTCCCTTGAGGAAACTAAGCTGACTACGGCCTATTTTATCATGTGCCTCCAAGTACTCATACTTAATAATTTTTTTTAAAAACTTTTTTTTATTGAGTTTTCAAATAATTACAGAAAGAAAAAGAAAATATGTAAAAAAATATATATACCCTTCCCCCTCCTCTTAACCCCTCCCCCCTAACATCCCTATAGAAACAAAAAAGAAAGAAAGAAAAAAAAGAAAGAGTGCCTGGATATCGGGAGATCCCCACATGCTCCATGGAGTTCAAAATAACTTTAGTATATATATTTATTTCTTTCCCCAAATAACCAATAATTTTATCTTCGGAGCACCTATTTATTTAATCCTGCCTTTTGTAAATAAGGGCGCCAAGTTTTCAAAAATGTTTCATATTTATCTCTTAAATTATAAGTAACTTTTTCAAGTGGAATACAGCTCTAAATTTCATTCTTCCAACGATCTATACTTAAATATGCATCCGATTTCCAAGTAACTGCAATAGCCTTTTTGGCTACTGCCAGTGCAATTTTTATAAATTCTTTCTGATAGTTATTCAATTTGGGTTTCGATTTTATCCCTTCAATGTCAACTAATAAAAATAATATTGAATTATGTGGAAGTTGTGTTCCAATAATTTGTTCCAATAAAACTCTTAAATTTGTCCAAAAAGGTTGAATTTTACAACAAGACCAAGTAGAATGTAAAAAAGTACCGATTTCTTGTTTACATCGGAAACAGTGATCGGATAAATTTGGGTTTAATTTATTTATTTTTAGTGGTGTAATATATAATTGATGTAAAAAAAATATATTGCACTAATCTTAACTGGACATTTATTGTATTTGTCATACTATCAAGACTTAGTTTTGACCAATTTGTTTCTTCAATTTTAATATTCAAGTCACTTTCCCATTTTTGTCTTGACTTATGGACTCCTTGTTTAATTGCCTGTTTTTGAATCAAGCTATACATACAAGAAATAAATTTTTTAGTCTTTCCTTTTTGAATTAAAGTTTCTAGTTCATTAGATTTCGGCAATAACATTGTTTGACCTAATTTTTCTCTTAAATAAGCCCTTAATTGGAAGTAACAAAAAAGAGTGTTGTTTGGTACTTTATAGTTATTCTTTAATTGATCAAATGACATTAATATACCTCCTTCAAAACAATCTCCTATATATCTAATCCCTTTTTGAAACCAATTATATAAAAGTTGATTATCCATTGTAAAAGGAATAAGTCTATTTTGAATTAAAGATCTCTTTGCTAATAAAGATTTCTTTGTCTCATCATCAACATTTATCTTATTTCATAAGTCAATCAAATGCTTTAATATAAGAGATTCTTTCTTTTCCCATATCCATTTAGATTCCCATTTATATATAAAATCTTCTAGTGTATTTTCTCCTATTTTATTTAGTTCTATTCTAA
Organism: Hypanus sabinus; assembly: GCF_030144855.1. Lineage (NCBI taxonomy): Eukaryota > Metazoa > Chordata > Chondrichthyes > Myliobatiformes > Dasyatidae > Hypanus > Hypanus sabinus. Next base: position 140,729,272 of record NC_082708.1, on the reverse strand, counting down.
TCCATGCCGGTCTATCTCTCTCAAAAAAAGATGCAATAAATCTAAGTTGATTTGCTTTATAATAATTCTTAAAATTTGGAAGTTGTAACCCTCCTAGATCAAATTTCCATGTCAATTTTTCCAACGATATTCTTGACATCTTACCTTTCCAAAGAAACTTCCTCACATATTTATTTAACTCTTGAAAAAACTTCTGGGGTAGTTGTATTGGTAGTGATTGAAATAAGTATTGTAGTCTAGGGAATATATTCATTTTTATGGTATTTACTCTACCTACTAATGTTATTGGTAATACCATCCATTTATCAAGATCTTCTTGAAATTTTTTCAATAATGGTAAGTAATTTAATTTATATAGTTCTTTATATCATTATCAACTCTTATACCTAAATATTTTATACCGTTTGCCGGCCATCTAAATTGAGTTATTAATCGACATTGACTATAATCTCCTTTAGTAAGAGGTAAAATTTTACTTTTATCCCAATTTATTTTATAACCTGATATTTTCCCATATTCTTCTAATCTATAGGATAATTTACGCAACAAGTGCAATGAGTTTGTTAAAATAAAGCAGAACATCATCAGCAAATAAGTTAATCTTGTATTCTTCCTGATTAACTCTGAAACCCTTAATATCTGGGTCCATGCTAATTAATTCAGCTAATGGTTCTATTGCCAACACAAGTACAGCAGGTGATAATGGACAACCTTGCCTAGTTGACCTTGTTAACTGAAATGGTGTTGAAATTTGACCATTTGTCACTACTTTAGCTTTGGGATTAGTATTTAAGGTTTTAATCCATTTTATAAAAAGATACTCCTAATCCATATTTTTCCAATACCTTAAATAAAAAATCCCATTCCAATCTATCAAATGCTTTTTCTGCATCTAAAGCAACTGCCACACTCATTTCCTCCCTCTTTTGCGCCAAATGAATTATACTGAATAACCGAGTTACATTATCTGCCGATTGTCTATTTTTAATAAATCCTGTTTGATCCATATGTACTAATTTTGGTAAGTATTTAGATAATCTGTTAGATAAGATTTTTGCTATTATTTTATAATCAGTGTTTAATAAAGAAATAGGTCTATATGATGCTGGCTTTAAAAGATCTCTTTTTTTGGCAATACTATTAAAATTGCTGTCGAAAAAGATTCTGGAAGTTTATTGCGTTCTTTTTGCTTGATGTATTAACTCCATAAAAGGAGGAATTAATAAATCCTTAAACTTTTTATAAAATTCTGGCGGAAAACCATCTTCTCCTGGAGATTTATTACTTTGAAATGATCCTAAAGCTTCTTCGACCTCTTTCAATGTAAAAGGCATACCTAATCCCTTCTGTTCTTCCGTATTTAATTTTGGAAGAGTTATTTGTGATGAAAACCTTTCTATCTTGACATTATCATTTTGTGATTCTGATTTATACAAGTCAGAATAAAAATTCTTTAAAATTTCATTAATTTCTAAAGGTTTATAAGTAATTTTACTTACTCTTGTTCGAATTGCATTTATTGTTTTAGAAGTCTGGTCTGTTTTTAACTGCCATGCAAGGACCTTATGTGATCTTTCACCTAGTTCATAATATCTCTGTTTAGTTCTCATAATTGCTTTTTCTGTTTGATATGTCTGAAGTGTATTATATTGTAACTTCTTACTAATAAGTTGTCTTCGTTTTTCTTCTGTCATATTTCTTTGAGATTCTTTTTCTAATTTTGTAATCTCTTTTTCCAATTGGTCTATTTCTATGATATATTCCTTCTTAATTTTAGAAGTATAACTTATTATCTGACCTCTCAAATATGCCATTGCTTCCCACAATATAAATTTATCATCAACTGTATGTGAATTTGTATCTAGAAAGAACTGAATCTGCTTTTCATAAAATCACAAAAATCTTGACGATTTAGTAATATTGAATTAAATCTCCATCTATAAATTGATTCCTCTTTATCTATCATTGTCATTGTCATTATCAAAGGAGAATGATCTGACAATATTCTTGCTTTATATTCCATATTTTTCACTCTATCTTGAATATTCGTTGATAATAGGAAAAAAATCTATCCTTGAACATGTTTTATGTCTATTTGAATAAAATGAATAATCTCTTTTGGATTAATTCTTCTCCATATATCAATCAAATTTAAGTCTTTCATCAATGATAGAGTTAATTTTACTACTTTTGATTTTGTGACAACCTTTGTTGATCTATCTAAAACTGGATCTAGACAAAAGTTAAAATCTCCACCTATTAATATTTTGTCATGTGCGTTAGCCAAATTCAAAAAGACCTCTTGTATAAATTTTACATCATTTTCATTTGCTGCATAAATATTCATAAGAGTCCATAGTTCTGAAAAAATTTGACAATGTATAATTACATATCTCCCCGCTGAATCAATTAATATGTTTTGTATTTTAGTTGGTAAATTTTTATTAACCAAAATTGCAACTCCTCTCGCCTTTGAATTAAATGAAGCTGCAATAACATTTCCAACCCAGTCTTTTTTTAATTTCTGATGTTCTATGTCTGTTAAATGTGTTTCTTGTAAAAAAAAAGCTATATCTGTTTTCATTTTTTTAAAGTATGTTAAAATTCTTTTTCTTTTCAGCGGTCCATTAAGCCCATTAACGTTAAAACTTTAAAAATTCAGTAAATTAGTCATTATTTTTAATTATGTTACTCCAATCTATAATAATACCTAATCTTTCAGCTTTCATGGTATCTTGGGAAATCTTTTTAAAATTCTCCATGTTGCTATGTGTGTCCCCACTGATCATCCAGTCAGAAAGATAGAAGAAAAATAGAGTATAAAGAAAAAAACAAAATACCCCCCTACTAATGTTGTGAAAAAAAAGAACACAACATTACCCCCCTCTATTGTACGGGTCATGGCAATCGCCATGATTACACATGTGAATCCCGTAGTAACCGATTCAAAGCTCCCCAGCCCCCCCGCAACATAAAAAAGTATATATATATATATATATATATATATATATATAAGAAGAAAAAAAATACTATTCTCAATTAGTATTTCTGAAATTTTGCTTTTCTCCCCTGTATCATCCTTAAATGTCCATCACTTCCATTCACTGTCTCCATCTTCATCTTTAATCCATTATGCTTGGAAATCTCTATGTGTAATTAGCGAATAGATGGAAGTTTTTGTGCGAACTCCTCCGCTTCTCGATAATCGGTAAAAAATCTTCTTTTTCCCTCCTCCAAAAAAATTATCAGTGTTGCTGGGTAATGCATTATAAATTTATAACCCATTTCCCATAAAACATTTTTCGCTGGGTTAAATTCCTTCTTTCTCTTCAAAAGGATTTTGATCAGCTTGAGGTCTTGACCTTAACGCTCTATGAGCCCTTTCAATTTCAATTAGAGTATCTTCTTCCATTTCCAATTTTTCAGGGATCCATTTTTGAAAAAAATTTATTGGATCTTCTCCTTCTATATCTTCTTTAAGTCCAACAATTTTAATATTGTTTTGCCTACTAAAATTTTCAAGCTTATCAATTTTTTCCATGAATTGTTTTCTTTCTGATGTCCAGGCCGTAATGTCATCTTTCATTTTATTCATTCTTTCAACTATGTCTCCGTTGTAGTTTCCAAATCTATAATTCTCTTTTCCATTTTTCCCTGTCTTTTTGTCATTTTATCAAACATAATCTCCATATTTATCACTTTTTTTTGATTACTTTTAATGCATTTAATTTTTCTAATTTACTCATTATTTGCATCATATTTCCAGAAAAACTTTTACTTCCATCTTCGTCTGAATTTTCCAGAGAATCTGACTCTCTCTCAGATTCACTTTCACTTTCGGTTTCAGTTGTAACTGGGATTTGTAGTTCTGGTTGCTCCCGTTTGCGCATGCTCCTTCCTTCACGTTTGCGCAGTTCTCGTTGGTCTTTTTCTTTAAAAATGGTCGATGTTGCCGCAGTCTCCTGTTCTGTATCGCCGGCGGTATCATGTACCTGAGCCCACTGTTCTGTGGCAGAAGTGGGCCTTGATTCAGTTCCAACTTGCGTTGCCTTCACGGTAGTAGTTTTCTTCATCTTCTGTTTGTGAGGCATAACTTGAAACAATCTGGAGTAGTTTATAAGTAACTTTTAGAAAGTATTAACTAACTTTTCTTCACTTAAACATTAGTTTATTGATTTTTTTACGAGAGAGCTCCAGCGTCTCGATCCTACGTCATCACGTGACATCCCCCTCATACTTAATAATTGACTCCAACATCTTCTCAACCTCTGAGGTCAGACTAGCTAGCCTGTAGTTTCCCTTCTTCTGCCTCTCTCTCTTCTTGAAGAGTGGAGTGACATTTGACATCTTCCTCTTATCTGGAACTATTCCAGAATATAATGATTTTTAAAAGATTATTACTAATGCTTCCACTTTCTCTTCAGCCACCTCTCTCAGAATGCTAGTTTGTACACCATTTGGTCCACGTGACTTATTTACTTTCAGGCCATTCAGTTTCCCAAGAACCTTCTCTTTAGTTATGGTAACTTCACACACTTCATGCCCCTGACACCTGGAACTTACACCATGCTGTTAGTGTCTTTCACAGTGAAGACTGATGCAAAATACTTGTTCAGTTCATCCACCATTTTGTTGTCCCCCATTACTACCTCTCCAGCATCATTTTCCAGTGGTCTGATATCCACTCTCACCTCTATTTTGCACTTTATGTACCTGAAGAAACTTTTGGTATCCTCTTTAATATTATTGGCTAGCTTACTTTTGTAATCCATCTTTGTCTTCTTAATGTCTTGTTTAGTTGCTTTCTATTGGTTTTTAAAGGCTTCCCAATCCTCTAATTTCCCACTAATCTTCGCTGTATTATATGCCCTCTCTGTGGGTTTTAGTTGGTTACAAAGCAGCGGAGGTAATAACTTGTCATTTTTCCGGATGGAGTAGCAATTCATTTATGATTTGCCATCAAATAGAAAACCTGAAAGCAAAGAGACTGTTTAGAAATATTGTCAAGTGTAAAGGTGGATGTTGTCAGAATTTGTGCTAAAGGTGACATAATGCTAAGTGGATGGCACCAAGAACAATATTTATTACAAAACCACTTTTGTAATAAGTGGTTTTATTATTACAAAATAAAAAATAAAACCACTGACTACTTCTGTCATTGGGGTAACAAACTATTTGATTAAAGAGGTTCCATAGAAATCCCTTTCCACCTCATTTTCTAAACCTGAGCAACAGTCTTTCAGATGTGACTTGGCCTTTTAAAAATAGCAGGTAGTGTACTGGGCTATTGACCAGCTTTATTGAGCAAGGATGAACACGAAGCAACTGCCTATAAATCTGCACATGAAAAGCAAGTATTAAAACCACTTTTGGTACAAATGGTGCTAGTGCAGATCCTGAAATCTCAATGCTACAGTCTCTGGCCTAGGCCTCTGTTTGTCCTATTTCCTTGAAGATCCAATCCCTACTGGCCTGTAATCTCGCACAATTGTGACCTCCTACCCACTATCCCTCTAATATACAACAATTTCAATCTGTCAAATTTGTGACAAGGAGTCCAAAGGTGCAAACGCTCACCAAAAAGCTGGAGCAAATCCTTGTAACATGTCTTCCGGCCGTACTATTCATTGCAATCTTGCCTAAAGTCCCAAAGTAAAGACTGCATTAAACAGGACTTCTTCTGTAATAAGTAGTATATTGGTGCAAAAGTCTTACAGTTTTTAGTATTTTAATAACTATATAAGATACTCATTTAGCAGATTATATATCTCTGGTCGGCATATAAATTCCTTTCCACTTCTATTATAATAGAACAGCAATTTGCTCTAGCAATAATTTATTGAAAAATGTCTCCTTGTTTTTTCTCAAATAAGGAAAATTAAAGGAATGATCTTATGGAAATGTTTAAAATGATTAAAGAAGTTAATAGCATGAAAAGTACTCTTCTTTTGTGATAGAGCCCAGTGTAGTATCTAAAGTTAAGGCTCAGTCTTTCACTTGAACTACTTTTCTGCTCACATCCCTCTTTATCCTGCAGGTTACTCAATGTTGATTTAAAAACAAATCCTGATTCATCCATAACAGCTTAATTTTTGGAGAGCAGTTGTGTCTGCTGTAGAATTTTACCCTGTATGCCTCCGTTTAAAACCTGTCCACTCTGAATGTTGGGTTATCTCTTTGAGCCAGTGCCCAAAGCAGATTGTTCTCTAGCTGCAATCACCTCTGAGAACAACTTGGCTTATTTCCTGCTCCTCAAGCTTTATCTGTAATTAAATGTAGAGCAACTTGTCTTTCTCAACCATGCTGATTCACTGAACCAGCAATTGGCCGTGCACTGTAGCCTCTCCACTATTCAAAGCTTGGGTGGACCATTTTTCTTGTAATTTGAAGGGAGGGAGGGAATAATTCTTTGTAACCTTCAGCAGTAATTGGGCACTATTAATGATTATTGACTGCTCTGTTATAAGAACATGATTCTTCTCAGTGTTTGCCCTATCTCACTGACAGTCATACAAGTTTGAACACTGGTAGTGAGATCTGCTTTAACTGATGCCCCAGGATCTGCCAGTGAATACCCGAGTTAGTCATTCGCCATGCCTGAGTCCCTGTGTGTGTGTGTGTGTGTGAGATATTAGACAGACAGACACACGGGTGGATATTCAGCACAGAAGCAGACCTTTAGCCCAATGAGTATGCATCAGGCATATGTATTCAATGCATTTTTTGTGCGATTGTTACAGGCTTGTTACGGAATTTTGAAGGTTCCTGAAGGCAGCTGGCTGTGTCGAACCTGTGCACTAGGTGTCCAGCCAAAATGCTTGCTCTGCCCCAAGAAAGGTGGAGCCATGAAGCCCACTCGCAGCGGAACAAAGTGGGTTCATGTCAGCTGTGCTTTATGGATCCCTGAGGTAAGTTTCCTCAGTATTTGTCCTTGTCAGAGATTCTGTGGTAACTGCAATCATTTAAAGGGAAATTCCATTCATGTTCTGACGATGAAGTAATTAAATAGAACACGTTTAGAGTTTTAGTTCTGATACTAAGATACAGTGATTAGTTTTCCAATGACATGAATTTCTACAGAGATTGTCTTGTAGGAGTTATTAAATATTTTTAATATAGCCTGTGAAGAGATTTGAATCACAAATTCAGAAGAGTGAGTATTGATCTTACAGAAAATATAAAATTATGGAAGAGATGATAAGATAGAGTCAGGAAAGTTGTTTTCACTGGTAGGTGTGACTAGAACTAGGAGACATAGCCTCAAATTTCAAGAAAGCAGGTTTATGACAGATGAAGAGGAAACACTCTTCCCAGACAGTAGTAGGTTTCAGTAATTCAGCATTGGGAAATAGTAGAGGCGACCTCATTAAGTATATTTAAGACGGTTGGACAGACAGTGGGGGTGGAAGCACAGGTAGGTGGAGCCATGTCGATTGAATGGTGCAGCAGTCTTGATAGGCCAGATGCCTTACTCCTGCTCTTATTTCTTATGTTCTTATATGAAAAATTCTGTCATTCTGTTAGATGTTTGTAAGTAAGGAGTCAGTTTTGAAAGGACTTTATATTTTCATGGTGAACTTTGATTTTGATTAAAGCTGTAATGATTTTTATGGTTAATTGCTTAGCCTCAGGAAATTCATGCAATAGACTTGTTTCTCATAACTGCACAATAATTATAATCAACAACTTCTGGGTGAAGTTTGATCCAGAATCTCCTCAGTCAAGACGGTTGTGAAAATAGATGGGGCCGTGATGTGAAAGTGTAGGATATAGGTTGGCTTGAACTTTTGCTTTGAAGCTAAACTGGGATTATTATTATTTCTGTGGAAATGTTAGTGTTGGAAGAGAAATAGGAATGATGGTAAGAGAAGGGATACATTTGGAGGCCTAGATTCTTGGCCCTCTCTTCTGAACCTGATTGTGAGCATCATTGATTGTATCCAGGAGCATGTTTAATAACTATCTTGTGATGTGGGATCTGTGTCAAGAGATTCCGGAAAGAAAGTGGAGAGAAAAATAAGAAAATTGAATATGTTTTCAAAGTTAGTTTCTCTCAATATATTTCTGTTGAGAAAGAAGTATTTAATTGGCATTTAACTAGTTGGAATGCTACATACAAATAATTTTGCCAGTTAAAATCTTTACATACTCTTGTCCATTTTCTTTAAGAGAAGCAGCCAGTGTGTCTAAAGTAACAATTTTTCCCTTTGCATCATGTGGCTGCAGCTCCAATTCTAAATATTTCCTTGCAGCCCATTGGGAATAATCCAAAAGTAAACTTTATTCATAATAAGCATTCACAAAAGAATAAACAGTGCAAAACCTTTTATGGTCAATACATTCAGTGCTGTTAACTTAGTTTTTGAACCCATGGCACCATTGCCACTCATATGGCCTCCCTGCATCATGAGAGCTTGTCTCGTTTAGGCACAGAATCCAAATCTAAATGTGTAGAGATACCACTGCCAGCCATGTTGTAGTCCAGTTGACAATAAAACAGTATTACTGGAGTCACCACCATTTCCTTAAACAATTAATTTGGTGTTTTGAAGTATTAATGTGGTTTCTTAAGGTGGTATAAGATTGTATGTGCACATCAACAATATTTGCAAACTTCAAAGAGCCTGAATAGAAGCAGGTAATTGCCTCCAATTTTTGTAAGCAGAATTGTGAAAGCCATGATTTGGCTGCCACGAAGTTGGTGTTACTTTTAGTCCAATTGTGATGGATATCTCCAACTGGATAATGTTCAGAATGATTGCCATAAGGTGAAGCCAGGATAAACACTTTTATTTTCTGAAGACTTGGCTCAGATTTTGAAGTCAAAGTAATAAAAATGCTTTCTTTGTGTACCTGTTCAGTTAAGCAGTGTTGATGTTGAGATAAAGCCAATACATTTGCAGGATGTGTACACTGTATTGCATTTATGAAGGTCCTTACTGATGAGGTTTGTTTTATATTTAAAGAAAAATGCAATCTGGGTTGGTTGACTCTTTTTGTTTTAATTATTTAGGTTAGCATAGGCTGTCCAGAAAAGATGGAGCCTATTACAAAGATATCACATGTCCCCGCCAGCAGATGGGCATTAGTGTGCAGCTTGTGTACTGAAAAGACTGGAGCTTGCATACAGGTTTGGAAAACTAAAGTCTCGTTGCTGAATTTCCAGCAGTTTTTCAAGTAACTTTATCACATCAATTATCTTCGTTTTGTATGAATTAACATGAGGTAAAAAGGCATGCAATAAACAAATAATTGTGAGTATGATACTTCGCTGGTTGAATTAATCAGCAGGAAGTTGATTAAAATCTAGAATGTGTTTTATGGATACTTAATTCATGTTGTTCAGTTACTGAGGTAAAATTTTCATTCATAATTTTAATTATTTTAACAAAGTTTCCATTCTTACATAATGCACATTGGAGTACATTTGTTTAGATTTGTGGGCACAATGCAACATAGCAAGAATATACAAAATACATAGAATATATAACATAAACAGATCATTTAACCTAACTATTGCTATTGGCTAGATCAGGGGTCGGCAACGTTTACCACTGAAAGAGCCAATATGGACCCATTTCCCACAGAAAAGAAAACACTGGGAGCCACAAAACCCGTTTGACATTTAAAATGAAATAACACTGCATACAACGGGTTTTTTTGCCTTTATGCTATGTATAAACAAACTATAATGTGTTGCATTTATGAAATTGATGAACTCCTGCAGAGAAAACAAAATTACATTTCTGCATGCAACAAAAACATTTTGAACTCCGAAAAAAAGACGTTGGGTTGAAGGTTACTCCATAGTTAGCCTACCTTGGATCGAAGAATTAAAAGAAAGCGCGCACTGGCGGGTGTCAGGCATTGGCAGTGGTGATGTATATTAATAGCGATAAAAAACACGTAGCGGTGTGCTACACGCAGCGCTAAAATAAAGACTGCAGTCAAAGGTAACTTTATTCGAACTAAACAGCCTTGCTTTAAAGCCTCCCTCAACCTGTCCCCGTGGGCGCGGATGCTCCAAAAGACACGTACTCACAAACCCCCGTAGGCTATCTCCCTTAGCTGGAACAGTGGCTAATTGTGAGCCGGTTCGGATGTGCCAGGAAATGGGGTCTCCACAAAGTTTTTAGATTGTACAAGATCACCATAATCTTCAAATTTCGAATTACATTTCAAAAGCTAACAAACCACGGGGAGCCGCATCACAGAGATGAAAGAGCCGCATGTGGCTCCGGAGCCGCAGGTTGCCGACCTCTGGGCTAGATCATGCTTCACTTCAACTTCTCTTCCCAGGAGTAAATCCGGGTCCCAGAACAAAATAGATTTGTGTACAAGATAAATAAGGCATGAAACCTTTTGATCTCCTGCCTTTAATTAACTTATACACAAACCTTCTATGTTCTACTATCTCCTATTCTTCTGTAGATTAGAATCAATTATTTGTTCTGTTAGTAACATTTCACATTTTAGCTTATTCTAGCCATTTGCCTTAAATGTTGAGATTTTAACTTTTCTTGGCACAATAATTGTGTAGACAAAATTATGTTAATTAACTACCCAGCAAAAACATTTAGTTCCTGAAGGCTGTTTGAGTTGACATTTTCATGCTTGAAATCCGTTTCGGTATTCCAACAGTTGAAGGGAAGGTGTGGCTAAGATCTGAATGTGAAAGTCATAAACTGCACCCTGTTGTCCAGTGATACAATCTTGATGCTGAAGCAAAGTCTTTCTATCCCATGCCATTATTATCTGTCCTTTACAGGGAAAGAGTGGACTTCCATTGATTTTTTTTTTGTATGTTAATTAGAAGTTATTGTGCAAAAACTTTGCTCGAAGTATTTTATAGGCCAAAATAACATGGCTATGAACTTAAAAAGATATAAATTGCTTTGATTTATTAACTTGGCCACTCATACACGGGTCAGTGCTGGAGCAAAGAAGTGAATGTGTTATTCTGTGGGCAATCGATACACATACAATATATTGCTGCTCAGCAATACAGTTCTTTATTACAGACTTTAAAGTTTACAAGGGAAGATTGGTGATAAAAATTGAAAAGAAAATAAAGCAAGAAATGTTCAGCAATTTAAGAACATCTGTGAAGAGAGAACACTGACCTAGATGTTAACCCTGTTGTTTTCTTCACAGATGCTGCCTGACTTGCTGAGTATTTCCAGTACCTCCAGTTAATAATGTATCTGCCAATGGTACTGTAGCTGATTCCATTTATTCACTGCACCGTAGTTCCTCATTATTTTGAACATTTAGTAAATCCCCTACTCAGAGCTCAATTCCAATTTCCCCACCCTTTCCTAATTTCTGAAGTCATCCTTCCCTTGCACCATTCTGCCCTTGACCTTGAAGCCCTGCCCATTGTTTGGTGCCTGAAGTGGAATGTTGTGTCACTTTACAGCTGAGTCTCAACCAATCTTTTTTTTTAATATTCAGAACAATTCCCTTAACTTCTAATAGGGTTCTGTGTATAAAATTAAAGACAATACTTGTCTAAATTGATCCATTTCCAAATTATTTGAATTGTGACATTAAGGAACTGTTTGGAACTTTGTGCTTCAGAGGGTAGGAAAAGGCTGTTTTCCTCTGTTTAAGCTAGTCAATTTTGTTTTTACTTTTAGCAAAATAGTTAGTAGCAAGTAAGTTTTTGATCTTTTTGTGGCTATTACTGAAATCCATCTTACATCTAAAAGGAAATATATCAAAGATAGAGCCGGCAATGTAGATCTGAGTACATGACATACTGTCTTTAATGACTGTGCTTCAATTTGTTAATACCTGCAGTGTTCAGTGAAGAACTGTCGAACGGCCTTTCATGTGACTTGTGCATTTGATCGCAATTTGGAAATGAAGACTATACTGGCAGAAAATGATGAGGTGAAGTTTAAATCTTACTGTCCAAAGCACAGCAGCAAGGAGCCAGATGAGGGAACAAAAAACTATTCCAATGCAGAGAGAGAGGAGAAACCCACCGTTGTGGAAAGTGCTCTGGATAGCATGGACCAGACCCAGGCAGAGGCTCAGAGGATCAGCCTCCGTAAGCAAAAGCTCCAAGAACTGGAGGATGAATTTTATAACTTTGTCAGCATCTCCGACGTGGCCCAGCATTTGAAGTTGTCTGAGGAGCTTGTGGACTTTATTTACCAGTACTGGAAAGGAAAAAGGAAGAGCAACTTAAATAAGCCTCTCTTCACTCCCAAAAAGGATGAGGAGGACAATCTGGCAAAGCAGGAGCAAGATGTCTTGTTCAGACGGCTGCAGCTTTTCACCCACCTCCGACAGGACCTAGAGAGGGTGAGTGCTGTTGCTTGGAGCTGCAATTCTGCAATTTAATATCATCCTCCCTGCAAATTCCCTATGTTTTTAGAAAATGAATGTTGTGATTCTGAAAGTTTTTATCTTCCAAATATTTTTATTGAGCTGGTCTGGGAGAATCTTAGTGGTTAAATTTTCCCTTCAAGTGGATGCAGGCTGGTACCAAGTTCTGAGTAACTTATTTATGAACAAACCACGATCAAGTTAATAAAGACAATCCAGCACACTTGAAGGAAGTTAACTTTCTGGTGCACTGTTTAGACCTTGGCTGGGAAAAAAAGTTCTACAGCAGCCATCAGTAAAATCTTCAAACCCTCCATTCCCAATTAAGGTTTTCAGATTTAACTGTAGGAAAGGTGAAGAGGCAATAACATTGAAGGAGTGTCTGTCAGTCTGAAACCTGTTTATTTTTGTCATGCTGTTTTTATGTAAAATGTGGATTCCTCTTGTAGTTCTGAAGTAACTTGTTGATGGCAGATTATGCAGATGTAAATTTTGTGATTGGTGACCAAAGTTCTACACTCAAATACTAAGCAATATTCCTTGCTGAATTGGGGTGTTCTGCCACAGAAGATCTACATTAGAATTAATTTATTTGTATCAAATTTGAGAAGTAGAGCCATGTCATTCCTTTTGGAAAGTGAGGAATATTCTTGGAACTCCAGAAAGAGAAAGTGTTCAATTTGTCTATATAGTTTCCCTTCTGATGCTGCGAGCACAACCATTTTGGCTGAGCTGAACACGTGTGTGGGAAGAAATTAATGAAATTTTGTTTACTGTTCTTTCTGAGGGGAATTTTTTTTCTCTTAAGTTCTTGTTTGTAATTATTGAGAAAAATTATTGAAAAGATTGTATTTGTTCTGGAATCAGTGGTGTCCCACTGGTCAATTTGTGAAGCGCGGGACTTTTTAATCTTAATTCTTATCTGGGTGCTCAAGTCTCCTGTTGTGTTTTCAGTCATGCACACCATTGGAAGTGTTTTAGTGGGCTGTCGATGGTGGTTCTTCTGCCTGCTGCATATTATCATAGCCTTTACTCAACAGTTACCTGCATGAGCTTTTTAGGTTGGGAGCTAAGCAGTTTCAAGCATGAGTTTCAATTTTTGCAGATAAATTCTCAAGTTTACTTGAATTCTCAACTGTACTTGAAGTGTAAGAAAATTAACTTTAGAAAGACAAAACTGAATGTGTTTGAAGTATTACAGATATTTTCCCAGAAAACTTAAATATAGTGTCATATATAGTCTTGAAGCTCTTGTCATTGTCACAGAGACTGGTGGATTTCTGGAAGAGCATAAATGACCATTTTTGCTGCTTTTCTGATCAGTGGGATATGTTGGTTTCACACTAAGAACTGTAGAAATCCCAGATATTTGCCTCTGAACTATAGGAGCCACCAAGCTTGTTAGCTTTGTTCCTGTTCCAAGCTGAATAAGTTACCTCTACTGGAGCAGTAGGAGCTTGAGAAAAGCAAATGTGCTCAAAATTCTTCTTCCATGTTGTATGCAGTTGCTGCTGTAGGCATTACATGGATATGGGCATTGGCTTGTATATGAAATTCCCCATTGTAACATTCACCGGCTGCAACAACAAAGAAATAATTGCTGATGGGCAAGAAACTGGAAGATGAAATTACCTTTGGAACAATTCCTCAGCATTAATTAAAAGGCACACCACTACTTCACTTTAGTTTTGCTTGTAATACTTGTGAAATACAGTAACTAAGCTCGAGAACTCTGAGGTAGGATTGGAGCAAATTTTCTACATCGTGGAGAAAGCTTAAATAATGAATGTTATTTTTAATACAGTAAATGCTACCAACAGCTGTTTAGCTTGGCTTCTTTCTTTATAGGATTCTTCTCATTTAGAAATGATCAGTTTTATGACATTAAGAAAGGGTGTGACCACTATGAATATCTTGGCATTAGGTTTCCCCCAAACATTGTCTCCTTCCAGACTTAACAGCTTCTCCTTTGTTGTGTGGGGCCTTTTAGAAAGGTTAGCTTGCCTCACTTACCCTCCCATTAGCAATGACTGCTCCTCAAATTGTATTTCGTTAGTTGGCATCTCCTGAGAATCAAAGCACATGGTCTGTTAAATTTTAATTATCTTAATGCCTGGTCAAGAGCACATTCTCTAACTGTTAAATTTAGTTATCTTTATTGCCTGAGTATCATTGGGGGGTGGTGTTCAGTACAGTTTGCATCACTTGTCCTCTCTAAATTGCGTCCCTTATGCTTTCTAGTTACCAACAGAAAATTAAAGTTTTTACTTGTAAAGATGTTAGATTAATTCGGTACTGTGTAGCCAATTCATATCTATACAGTACTGTCCAGAAATGGCAGAGAGCAGGGATTTTCAACAATTGTTAGCTGTTTGCTGATTGGGAATAAACTGAACTTGTGACAATTACATCAGTTAACTATGACAGTTTAAAGATTTATGCCTACGTTACGTTTCTATTTCGACAGTCAAGTAAATTTGCTTAACTGAACTAAGCCCATCTGTTAATAGAACTATGCTCTCCAATTACTTTTAAGCCAGTAAATATTTATTTCCACATATTTTCAATATTTTCCTATTTATTTATTTGTTACCATATTATTATTTCTTTAAATACACTTGCCTCTTAATCTCAGGGTTTATATGACATGCATGTACATATTTCCTTTAGTGGGATCCTAACTTGCATTTTATGAAGTACTTTCTGGTCTTGAGTAACCTGCATGACCCTCTTGGTTTATGCAATCAGTTAAAAGTATGAATGTCTTTTGATTCATGTTGGGCTGGCCTTTTCTTTTAAGTTTGCGGCTGCTGTCATCAATTTGCTGTCTTTGTCAACTTTCTCATTGGAGCTTAGTTGCAGAGTGGCTGCTGAAACAGTTATAGTTGTTTTGTGCATTTGGATTATGGGAGATCAAATCCAGTTTGCGCACAGAGCTACCAGATTTCTTGTGGTTTATTAGCATATGGGGCTGTGTATTAACTGTGCCACAGTAAAAACTTCCTACTTATCACATCACTAGACAGATCAGATCACTTTTCGTCATGCCACTTTAAATTTGGCACAAACTGTAATGCACTTTTAATTAATTATGTGCAATAAACATTACACCAAAGTGATAGCGTCAAAATGTTTGATTAAATATCAGGCTAGGATATTCTCATACAACCTTTTGTTGTCCTGGCTTTTGTGCTTTATTTCATTAGTTGGCACAGTATTTCCTGTTCATGTTCCAAATGAGTCCTCATACCATCATCGGTTAGAGATTTTCTTTTTTTTAAATAGTAGAAGAAGAGTTGCTGATATACTGTTTTGGTGTGTATTTCCACATAACTAGAAATAGCTGCAATGCAGTTAGAACTGTGCTATTTTTACCCTATGGCATAAATATAGAATAATGACCAATGAAGGATGAGTTACAAGGAATTAGATAGTGATCTAATCCTTGGGTTCATATTATTAGGTTTAGATTAGATTACAACCCTGACCTTGTTAGCTGACATCAATTTGCTGTCAGTCATGATTTAATAAAGCCCTGAATTGCGTTTAACATTTTGTATGTCCAGAATTTAGGTATAAAACTTGCAGGAAATGAACTGCGCAGTGGGTCAGAGAAGGGAAGATTGTATTTGGGGTGGATGGGAATTAACTGCCTGTCACATGCCACTATGCAGATTTGGAGAATCATCCTGGCATTCTATATATGGCTCAGAAACTGAGTAACTGATCATTCCATCTGGGTTAATCATCATCTTGAAGATGTTACATTGTGAACTTGCAGTTAAACGTGTACTTTCCATTGCATGTTCAACTGTCCCTCTCTGATTGTTCCAGCTGTTAGCTATCCATGATCTTGATCATGTCTTACTACTTCCTCAGTCAATTGATGGAATTGGCTATCCATTCACCAGGCTAATTAAAAGGGCATAATTGGAATAAAGTGCCTGCTGATATGGTCATTTGTGGCTGTGTGCATGTCGATGATCAAATTTAAAGCATACTTGTTTCTTCTGGGGTATTATATGAATCTAATTTCTGTGTTGCTTTCTTAATGTTTATTTCAATTGTAGCAAAGTCAATCTATTAAACAAAGGATTTCAGAATTATGTTTAGGCAGTTTAAAGAAGTTCATCTTGCAAAACAGGGATTGAAATGTAATTATTTTCCATCTATACTGGTGCTGCTAATTTACACTGATGTTTTTGTACAATGATCCAATTTCACATCCTTACAAATCAACTGTTTTCAGCATGTTGACAGTAGCCAGTTTCTTCTGCATAATTGATTACATGGAGTTGATTCTTCATTGCCTTTAAAAGCAGCATTAGAATTGACGGCATCAGACATCAAAGTTTGGAAGTCCTCCATTCCATGACATATGCTAAGTTTCAGTGTACCTGAAATATTCTGCAAAAAGTTCAGATTTGTGATGAGGACTGTGACTGTTGTGGGGCTGAGGCATAAAGTCCATTTGTAATAGTTGCTATTGCAGTAGGGAAGGAGTTGTAGATATTTGCTGTTGCATCCTTGCCCTATATTCTTTCTAATCTGTACCACGATCAGGTCTGTCTCTGCTACTCCCTTATGGCTTTACGTTTATTTCAAACTGTTGGCATTTAACTCTGTGCAGTGTTGAATGTACAGTATTATAACATGTATTGTAATGAAATCCAATAAAATTGGGTGCATTCTTTTATATCGTACTTACTGTGTGGTTGCCCTTATTTTCTGCTTTTACTTCTATCCTCTCTGACACTGTCTTCTGCACTGTTGCTTGTACAGCACTGTAATAGTTACTGCATCCTCTTATATGTGCACTGCTCCCCCTCTCTCTCTGGTTGCTGGCAGTTAATGTTGTGTAGACTGACAGCTCCATTATAAGCAGATATATCTCACACTCCCGTACAGAAGCAATGTTTCATTGGTGTTGTGGAAATGGCTCGTGTGTTTGGGGTGAGGGAGTTAGTGTGTACTTGACCAAGCAGTGAAGATTTTACTCTGGATGCTCAACAGTTTGTAAATGAGCTTAAGCCAAAGTCTTTATATTCATAAAATACCTTCTGTTTTTAAGGATGTAGGTCTCCCTCAGCTACGAAGGGAGTTAGATTCCAAGAGAATTCTTTGTACAATGTTAAAATTTGAATTGAAGGTAAAGTAACTCCTCACCTTTCATGGAGAGTGGGTGGGGGTGCAGAATACCAGATACTGGTCAATCTCATTTCTGTTAGGTTGCAATAAACTGGAAGCAAACTACATTTGTTTTGACAAGCTGAAATTTTTGAGTTTATTCATCCGCTGGCCATTTTGATCAGATGGAAGTGTGCAGGTGTTCAAGAGTTATTTCTGTTTTAAAGAGCATGTTTATTTCCCAATGAAACGTTACTGGTCTTTACGGACCCGCGTTTGTAAGACAGCCTCCTTTGTTGTAGCTCAAAGTACATCTATTATCAAAGTATCTATGCAGAATAGTGAAGATGTGTCATGTGAATGTTTGTTAACCGGGGGAGACCTGTCCCATTTAAAGTAATTAACAGATGCCGGCAGGTCTCCAGTACTATTGCTGATGGTAAGTCCATAATGATGAGTGTTATACCATATGATGTGCTCATTGGACATAACACACAGTACATTCTCCTGCCAAGTCCTTTAGGCTACAAGATTTAATTGTTGTACAAAAACACAGACTATTTTAAGGAAAATTTGCTTTCAGAGGTTGAAATGTAATGGACCTTTTTTTAAGGCTTTTGAAGAATTAATGTTTCTTTTCTGCCTTAGTTTATGTTGTAGTGGTAGGGAGCTTTCAAACAGTTTTGCTCGTTTTACTTCTTGAAATGAAGTCAGCTTCCTGAGGTGGGGGGCAGAGGGCACACGTGGGGAGGGTATTTTATGTATATAAATATTTTGGTGAGTTGCAGATGTGGTGTAATTTGTAACAAAACTATCAGTGTTTCTGTTCTGTAATTAAGTATGAGGAATAATTCTGAGCAGGCCGAGAAATTAAAGCTTCTTTCTCTTTCAGGTACTGATTGACTTGCTCTTTCAGCAGTTTCTGTTTGTATTCTAGGTGGGCTAGTATTAAGTTGTAGTTTTTTTTCTTTGAAGAAGACCATGCAGGTAAGTTTCCAAACATGTAGCATTTGTTATTAGCTGATGACTTTCAGAGTTCTGATCATTTTTAAGATGTGAATTGGTTTCTTGCACTGTTGTTAAACTGCTTTGAAAAACTGGTGTTACAGCTTCTGATGTTCCCCCGTTAGGTTCGAAACCTTACTTATATGGTTACGAGAAGAGAGAAGATTAAGAGATCAATTTGCCGTGTCCAAGAGCAAATATTCCACCACCAAATGAAACTTCTTGAAGAAGAGCACATTTCTGGTAAGTCTAAGGAAATTGCTTGGTCATCCAACTACCCAGTTCTCAGACTGCTACTTCCAAATGAGGTCAAGCTTAGAACCACTGAAAAGTTTGCATATGCTGTAAAGTATATGGAATTGAAATACTTGTTTTTGAAATTCTGAGGTCTCATTGTCATGATATACCAATTTAACTTGTGCAGAAGACCCAAGCGCCTCTAACGTATTCTACAGATGGAGGTGAAGAGAAGGCTTTGTAGGTACACACTGAGGAACACTGCTCAGAATGTCACTGACAATTTATAAACTTGTAAAGTGCTTTAATATTTGTAGCAATGCTTGCAATAATGTTCCTTTCAGTGCTCTCAGTCTGCTTTCAGTTCCCATTCATATAGTCATGTAACACAGGAATTATATTGCATCAATTCGGCCACTATAATCGTGTTTAATGGTGCCATTTCCATCTCCTTCCATTCCAACATAATCTGTTTTCTGAGAACCAGCTGTTTGTATCCTGATCTTTGTTTTGCTATCATGGGCTTTCACTCCATTTAACACTCCCACTTACTCATCTGTTTTAATCTTTATGTGCCTGAGGTGCTGTTTGTCTTTTGCTTTGTCCACGTTGGTTTTGCTAAAATAAGTGCTAGAAGAGTGCTAAAGTCCAAAGCATTTTTACAATTGTTTGTGAGATGTTGACTTTTATGTTTCTCATGTATAGATTTAATTAAGGGAACTGATTTTTATGTTCTACTTAATAAAAAAGCGAACAATAAATATAGTTTTGTTTGTAATTTTGTTAGGATGTAGACTTGTATTGAATTCACTGCTGGGGTGAAAGCATAGTTTGAGTTATGCCTGATTTAATCCTGTCTAATGCATGAAGTCATGTTAATGATGTACAGGTCTATTGTTGCTGTTTGTTGTGTTAGGAAATTCGATCAAGTAAACACAATACATGCATTTCCAACGTTTTAGATTTTCCTTCCCATACACAGAAAATTTTCATAACTGAAGTCTGCGATCAGCTAGTGTTGCATTCAGATTCTTACTTTGAAAGCTATTTTTGGTGGCAGCTTCATTGTTTTCTTACCTGTAAGATTCTTCAGATCTGCAGACCAATTGGTCACTTTCAGTGATCATGTGATACACTTTCTGCAAAGCAAAGGTAAATATTGCCTCATAGAACACGATGCTAACACCTCTCATTGCACTGAACTGACTGTTCAGGCTTCTGCTGTTCTGGGCAGTGCTTAATGTCAGCACCCTTTTAGCTAGTTTCTTGTCCATGCTTGCATGTGATGTTGGTTTAAAAGTTATGCAAAAATGTTGAAACTCCAATGGTTTGGACAAAGATTGCACAAGTGAGAATTGGAGATGAGAGTTGGAGAGGTTCGGTTCTTCTTTTTAACTTTTCTCCTGTGTGTTTTACTATAAGGCCAATAGGGAAAGACCTGAGAATAGACACATTAATGAGCCAGCGCAATATTCTTTGTATTGTGCTAAAGGTTTTTATTTACATCTATTTCTTAGCTCCTGTGGTGTGCTTGCTTCAGGAAATTTTATGAAATTAAAGTCTGACTGAAGTCAAATGACTAAGTATTGCTACATAGTGCTCAAAAGGCAGTCAGTTATTTTAAGACTTAATTGTAGAAATAGAAAGGCGCCAACTTCATTTAATTTGTCACAAAATAATTCAGTAATTCTTGATTGGTATCTCATTCTGGGTGTATTTTACTTAAACCGAATAGACTCTTCTTCAATCTTAGTGAAACGCCTGAGCTCTTATACATCAACGGATGCTTCTAAGGCAGTTCTTTAGGATGAAAGCTTAATTTCTGTGGATTCTGAGTTGATTGAGAGGTCAGGGTTCTGAACACTACTGCTGATGGAACAATAGCAGGATGCATGGGCATTTTTCAAGTTGTTGATCTTCTGCTCCCATTCCAAATGCTGCATCTCGATTATTGAGCCTGAGGATCCCAAGAACTGGTGAGGATGTTAAGCTTTTAAGGTGTTTTTTTTGGAGAACCTTTAGATCCTTCCCACTGCCAACCTGACTGTGGCAGCCTGTTTCAGAGGTCTGGTGCTGAGTTTGTAAATTCTGTGTCCTGCCTTACATAGCTCACTGAATGAAATGTCTTCAGTGTCGGTGGTTTTAGTGCTTCGAAGTGCCTTCTGTCTCAGGAACATACAGAAGAAAGAAATCACTGTTATCCAATAGACTGAGTTTTGTGTGGTGTTTGTGGCCTTTATCTTCCCTTTACTCCTGGAAATGATGGTGGTTCCAAGGTATAGGAGGTAGTCCATGTTTTTCATAGTCTTCTTGTGGACCTTTTATTTTTAAAGCAGATCAAAAGAGGACCTTGTTTTGCAGATGTTAAGAATGAGTCCCATTCCCTCATGTGCTTTAGGGAACATGTCAACAGTGACTTTTGAGCTCAGCCTCGGAAAGTGCACACAGATGAAGATCATTGTGCATTGCACCTCAGTGATTGAAGTTGGAGTGAACAACAGAAAACTTGCCAGCAAATTGCAGTGGTGTCTCTTCGAATGATTGATCCCTCATGAAGAATACATAGGAATGAACATAACATTAAATGCATTCACGATAACTACAGGAGTACATCATAATTTATCTGCCTATTAAAATAAAAATGAGGAATTTTGGTAAGATCTGAGCAAGGCTATTAAAAATACAGAATGCTTAGACCCTCAATTTAACAGGATGTATTGGGTGAGGTCTTGCAAAGTCCAGCCTGTATCTTGCATTAGCCCTACAGTTGTACTTTAGTGGCTGTGTGCCTTGAAACATCCTCCCAGTGGCACAGCCATGGTTCTACCACAGAGCTGCCTGCTTTCCTGCAAGTGCTGTTGTCACTCATAGAAAGGAACTGTCACCCATCAAAGAGCAGCATGTTGGTGGGGAATGGATCAGTGTTTTCAATCCTTTCTTTTCTTATGTTGGTGCTATCTACAGGTGCATAGAGAAAGGAAGAACAAGTCAAAAATTGGGGAGGAAAGAGATAAAGAAGAAAAAAGTACTTCCTGTGATCAGAAGATATAAAACTTTATAATACTTGGGGGGGCGGGACCCTTAAACTTGGACTCGGTGTAGGCAATGCCATTGAATTTGATAGAGATGAATTATGGAAATTGATTTACTCTAATTTTGGTGTTATTTTCTATCAACTCTAGTCTTTGAGAGAAGGGACGCAGTGGTCATGAAATAGATGTTAGCTGCCTCCATTTCGATCTTAAAAAGCTGCATCCAAGAGAATTGCTCTTCCTGCTTCACAATTCAAATGAGATCATTTGCTCAATAAATTGAACCGTTTTAAGCCGCTGTGAGGTTAATGTTTCCTCTTGATTCCACATGTAATGAATTGCATGAAACCACAGTTGGAGCTTGTGCTTTATTGAATGCCATATTTTGAACCAATACATTTGAAATCAGCATGTTAAATACTGTTGAAAAACCACACTGTACTTCAGTGAATGAACAGCAGGCTTCAATGTTACAGTTCTGCTCTGACAGCTGGAATTTTAGAGATGCCCAAGTCTTAGTCCATCAGGTTGTCAGCTCCATCTACATGTCTTCACCGAATACAGCTAGATCTCATTGTAAGGGATCCATCAATACAACTGCTAATAAATTGTTTTATTGCTAAACACCCAAGCACTAATTCTTTCCTTGAATTAAACATTGAATGTGCTTGTGTTTCTTGACCTGTCTGCATTTATTAATCTCATCAGGAGTTCATCTCGTTGTTCAATTGTCAAGAACAACTTAGATTTTTAATATAGTAATGGTTGCTGAGGTAGATCTTTCACACTGCATATGTACTTTGAATTTGTACTCATGCTAGAGCTTGCAAAGATTTTTTGAGCTTTATATCATATGGATTTACTGAGGTAAATGCTGCACAGTCACAGCACGTGAATTACCATAGTCACATAGTCACCAAGAGTATGTCCCAGACTGGAAACAGCTTTTGTCCTCTGTTTATCCAAAATCAAACTGATTTACTACTCTCATTTCTGGTGATTTAAAGTAGGATGTTACAGTGACCCCCTCATGCAGAAAGGCATCCTAGAGAAGATTAGATGATGGTGGACAGAAGTCAAAGGAATTAGAGGTTTTGAAGAAAGGGTTAGAACATGGAGGTGGATAGAAAGTTGTTCTGAACCACAGGTAGAGAAGAGGGAGCTGAGAGGTCCTGTGTTGGAAGAGTACCATGATGTAATTCAAAGCCTCATCAATAATATAATTAAGGGAGAGAATTCAAAGAAATTTGTAAAGGAAGACACAAATTTTGATACTGATGAATTAAGTGCATGAAAGCCATTGGATAATGGTGGCAAGAATCAGGTGAACTGAAACTTGCAGAAAATTAGAGAATTATTGAGACTTTACAGAAACGGAGCCGAATTTTCACAGCAAAGCATTGGGTAAGTCCATGGAAGTAGAAAAAGATGGTTCAAGAAAGAAGCTGAGCAAGAGCTAAACAAATTCCTGTATTTCTGCTCACATAGATCATGCTTGAGTTGGAGAAGGTGATGTAATGAAGCCAAAGACCACAAAGCTTTAAATGGAAAGGGTATCTTGATTTAACTCAATTAAGTTTTGGCTCAGACCTACCTTGGTATTATGTGGACATTTTGTAAATGTGTCAGACACGTTTGAGAAGAGCAGAATACCACAAGTATGTTTTTGCTTCTTGAAGATGATGATGTGAAAAGATTGAAGACCAAGTGATGGGTGATCTTGATGGATTGCAAGGGGGAGAAAATGATCTAGCTGATTACTTTCTGCTGACTGAGGAATCGAGAGAATGGCTACTAGCATGAGATTATAGGCCTTTACTTTTGATCCTGAATACTGTCATTATTACACTGTGGATTAGAGGATTAGTGGTTGAAGGTGGACTTTTGAGTCATCATTGCATTCTCAGGACATGGAATTTAACAGAGAAAAAGGCTGCTTGGCCAGACTTGTCTTTGCCAGCGTTAATATCCTCCACTGTGCTTTCTCATCTTACTTGATCTCCAAAGCTTATCTGTCTTCATATCCCCTGTGTATCCATCTTCCCCTTAAATATGTCCTTGCCTCGATCACCTAATGCCACAATTTGTCAGTCTGAGCCAAGAAAATAGTGCTTCCTCAGGTACTGCTCAAGATGGTTGGGGAATATTACCATCTAAGTTTGACTTTGCAGGTTGTAAAAATCACGTGAATCATCTAATGCCTCCACAACCTCACAAATTATTTTACAGATGATATGCATCCTTGGAGAAAGCACGGATGCCATTTGCGTATGCAGCAGGGTCCCACAACCAACAAAGTGATAATAACCAGATCACGTCGGTTTTAGGGATACTGGTTGAGGGAGAAATACCGTCCATAGTGTCTGCTGGAACTCCTTCGCTCTACTTCCTGAAAATTGTCATGGATTCTCTTACGTCTGCCTAAGAAATGCAGGTGGCATCTTGGTTTGACATTTTGACTAGACAATTGCAGCTCTCTTGGTACTACAGAATACTTCACAGTCATAGCTGCTTTTGTCAGTCTTCTCTTTGTACTTTTATCTCTGGAGTGAGACTTGAAGTCACAACCTTTGGACTTAAAGGTAAATTTGCTGCTACTGAGCCTCTGCTTACACCAAAATGTCAAGTGGCATACTTGTAACTTTCTTAAAAAATGTCATGATCAAACATTTTAACACAAATCCCTTTCTTTCAAATTGCTATGTTGTACAAAAGTGAAAAATTGAACCTTAATATTTGATGCCAATTATGATTGGGCTTCAAATTTGCCGGCTGTCCAGGAAGGCTAGTCAAGGAGTGGAGACTTGGGAATAGCCCCTTTCTGTCTCAGTCAAGTTCAGCTCCTGGTGAGTAACAAGACTAGGTTTTGATGTTTGCTAGAAATGATTCATTCTCCTGCAGAAGCAGCAGTATTGACAACAGACAACAGAGAAATATGGTACAAATCTAACTTGATTTTTTAAAAACTGTAATTAAATGTTCGATGCCAGCTTCTATAATAGAACGATGACTGCGTTAGTTTTCAGTTCTATCCCGTATTTACATTTTAAGTAACATCAGAAATTTTGTAAAATAACCAAGAAAATCAACAAAAGAATTTATGAAAAGTTAAATAGTTTCAGGGATTTTCAAGATAATAATTAGCAATTATTTTTTCATTTGTTTAGTTTCCAGCCTGCTAAACTTTTTGTTTTGTTTTCATTGAATGTTACAAGTTTTGGGCTTAATGTAATAAAAGTAAAATAATAGGCAGGCCTAATAGAATATTGCACCTTCTAAATAATCTGTGCTCTGTTTGTAGGTGTGCCTTCAGCATTCCCATCAGCAGATGCTTTATTCCTTGGTTGGCTGGCACAATCTCATCCGGTTTCCAAAACGGGCAGCTCACAATGGAAGTTGAATAGAGAACTGGAGACAAGCCGACATCCTGATAAGGTCTGGCGTGAAAAGAGCTCCCAACTGAGTGGCCGAATGCAAAGTCACTCTGACTCTGCTAAACAGAGTTTATTGAAACAATCAAACCGATCCAGTGAATGCAAAAACACACCTAACCTTCACAGGATCAAAGAGGACTACACCAGCTCAAGTATTCTACCGCCATACGACAAGATTCGTGGTGAGGCACGAGGTAATGCCCGTGAGAGGAATAATGGTCTGAGTGCTCCTGACCTTAGGAAGAAAACTGACATCAGTAGACGTAGTACAGGAGGAAAAGTTGAATTGAGAGAGAGAGCTTGTTCAAAACGGGATAAATCCTACATACCTGCAGAATTAACCCTACGGCAGTCCGAAAACAAGCAAGCTTTGTGTGGTCCAATGTGTAAAATTCCCTCTGTTAGTATTCGGAGGTTACCTGGGGATGGTAGTCAAACACACACCAAATTTAATGGTACCTTGAGCAAGGTAGCGTGCAATCAAACCGCTGTTCCTACTGGACGATCTGCAGTCAAAGTGCCTACAAGTCCAGTGAAAAACTGGGGTGGGTTCAAAATCCCAAAAAAAGGAGAAAGGAAACAGCATGAGGAGAGACAGGAGCCCTGCCGGCAGAACTCTGAATCCACACAATACCAGCACCTGGCATCACAGCGAACCTTGCCCAAGGAGAGAACCAAGGTGAGGTTGCTGCCAGATAGTGAAAATGATGGTTATAGTCCTGACGTTGAGATGAGTGATTCAGAAACAGAGTCAACAGACAATTGTAAGCCACAGAGGCTTAATTCAAATAATGAACAGGAGGTATGGGACAGATATTACTCGAAGAAGCATCCTGGCCTCCTGATATGGGGGTGTGGGGTGGGGGTACGGCAGTAAGTCCACTTGCCTGGTAACCATTACCAGTCCCAACGTTTTATTCACATGCCTTGTTGTGATGTGATATTTCTTCAAGCTAACTATTGGTACCCAGGGACATTTCCTATCATGGAATGTTTGTCAGTAAAAACACTTGTCTTCACGTCATGTGCTACAGTTTTGTTAATGAATCTGCCCCGTGTACAGTTATCATATAGATCTTTTGCAAAGATTGTTGAAACAAAGGCCATTAGTCCATAATACGCCAGATGAAAGCAAAGATTCAAAACCTTAAACACTTTATTAAAAGAAAATTAACTTGGAATCCCAGTGGTTGAGCATTTAGTACACATTTCATTTTTGATCTTTTAAGCACGCTAAAAAAAAATAGCTTTAAAAATCAGCAAGTTTTATCTAGTATTTTGAGCAAAACAAAATTGAAAAGTAAATGCAGCAAATTCTGATCCAGCAGATATTACTATCAGTTTGTTAAATTGGAAAATCCAGTAATCAACAGTATTAAATTGTCATTGCAGAGTTCTTCACTTCAAAGTGTTCAACTGATCTGAAAGTGGTCAGGCGGAAGCAGTGAGAGGTTCAGATATACAGTTCTAGCAGGAAGGAACCCCGTTTGATTCATAAATTTCTGCACAAAGTATGTGCAAGGATTTCTTGCAACTTAATGAATATGTGGAGTTGTGTTTCTGTTTTATTCCTTTCTTAAAAAAGCTTGAGTGCAATTCATTTAGTTTGTGTTAATTATTAAGATTATTAGTCCTTTACATTTAAAAAGATCTTATGTCTGCACCATGCACGTATTACCTTTATTTTAGTTTTTAAAAAAAAATGCTACTAACCCATTCCACATATTTGAATTGTATGCCACTCACATACTGTTATAAAGGATGTGCATTGCAGAATAACCCATTCCAACAATTAAGTAGGAGGGCTGAGAAGAAAACTACATAAACTTTTTAAGTTCAATATAGGATGATGGCACACTATCCATAGTGGTCCCAGCATTAAAGGTGCTCTGAATATGTGATGCATCAGTATTACCATGAGGCACTAAATCATATCCAATTCACCATTTTGATTTCTCCCTCCTTCCCTCAAAGACTAACCTGCAGTATATTGTATGAACCCACAATGGAGCAGCCACATTACTTTGGTAATCTGTGTCATTATGTTCATTAAGATTTCTTTGTACACCAGTGAAGGGGTATAACAGCAGCACTAAAGAGTTTTTCAGTAAGTACGAAAATAGTCAATCACATTTGTAATCTACTTTTTAATTACAAGTTCTGTTTAAAGTCTAGTATGGTTTAACTGGGATTATGTTTGGCAAGAATGGTCTTGTTTGAACATGAAAACCACCAGAGATTTTAAAAAGGGGTTTGACGTCTCAAAGCACAGCTAAATCTACTGTTCTTATTCACAAAGAAATACTGACATAGTCAACCCAATGACCCTCAAAATACAAAATAGCTGTTTTTAGTAATTTAGGGGAAACCTATTTAAAGTTCCAACATTTCAATCTCCTAGAAATTTGTTAAAAAATATCTTGAGGTTTGAAAACTCTACATAAACTTTAATACATAGTGTTGCATGCACTGTATTGAATTCATGTGCTGTAATGCATTTCAAAAATACCAATATTGAAATGTATATTTAATTTTAAGTGGCCTTTTCTAATCCTTACTCAGTGCAATAGCTATGTATTAAATTTGTAACAAATTGTAGAAGGGTCTTTAGCTTACATGTTTGAGTATTTATGCATCTTGGATATGCAACTTAGTTTGAAATATTTGGAGCATTTTAATCTTATTTTTAGTGTTTAACATGCAGGTACTGTCACATTGTGCTGTACAAAAGAAACAGTCATTAATTTTATGCTTAACCGTTTTACACCTGCACTAAATAATCTCTTGGGTAGAAATAGACAGGAAATTAATAGTTTGAGTACAATGGTTTGTTTAAAGACCATTACTTAGACTGACAGTTTCATGTTTAAAATTTTATTTTTCCCCCAATTGTGCTTATTTGTCAAGATTGATCTTAAATTATGATTTTTGTATTCTGTAGTTTGTAGTTTAACATTAGCTAGTTGAGCTACTGTGTAGTTGCTACTGGCATGCGTACATAATATTAAACTGAAGTGATGTAAAGGGGTTAGTTTTTACATATCCCCTTTTTGATTGTTCCGTACAGACCTGCTGAACAAACTTTGCAGTGTGGTGTTGTACAGAAGAAACCTATCACCATGTGCCTAGCAAAGTTTAACTGGTGTCCATTTAGTTACAAAGAGCATGGAAATAAAAGCAGAAATAAAATTTATATAGAGATGACTATTTTAAATTACCTGGCTCTTTGATGTATTTATTTTTCTTGTATAATATTTATAAAACTACTTTTAAAAGATAAAGTTGTGTTCTCTGAATGTTGAATATACTTAGATGAATTGTGCCTTTTTGTGTTTGATATGTTGAGTTTAAATTAGTAGTATGAGAATGGTACATCAACCTGTAAAATATTTCTCAGACTTAAATCTCATCTGGAACCAACAGAGAGAGACACTGGGCTTCTTTGTGGGCCTTAAGAGGCCAGAGTAACAAAAATAAGGGTCTTGCACACTGTCTTTTATGTATCTGTAATTTTTCTTAAATTGAGATTTTGCTTAAAAGGTTTAATAACAATGAATCTGGATTTTTAAGGCAGTGCTGTTAGAAAATATACCATTTTAATATGTTGCATCAGGGAAATTATTTTCATAGATACTTCAACATATCTTTCCTATGCAAAGCAACACAACAGGATTTTGAATCTTAGTCAAGTTATTTAATCTAAATATGCTTTCTCTGCTGGATGTTAATTCCTTTTTATGGTAGCATCTTGTCTCCTAGGTTAGAACATTGTAGGTTTCCAATTCTTGTATAGGAAACTTTTTCTACAAGTATTGTGGGAGCACTGAAATAAAGCACTGTGCTTTTAAAGACATATGTACCAGATTGCACCATGCAATAAATGTATATGTTTGTTTTCTCCCCAGTAAAGTTCAACGATAATATAAACTTTTGATGTGTGTTTTATCGTTAAAGATTATGGTAATCCCTCTTGTATTTTATAGGTAAATTACATGAAATATGATTAATGTGTTCACTGTGTTTTAAAAAAAACTGGCAAATGAACCAAGTTTCTGGTGTCCACTAATCCAGGAGTCTGTTTGCCACTTAACCATACATATTTTAAAATCTGTGGCAGGGATTTGAGATAAAGTGTGATGGATCAACACTTCACTGCCTTCAGTCAGAAGAAATGTAATGGATACCTGAACCTCAAACTAAAAACATATTACTCCACCCTCTTGTTCTTCTCGCATCCTGTGTGTTACTTCACTGACTACCTCTTTTCCATCTCCTCTCATTCAGGTTAGCCTTTCAGCTGTTGATTTACAGTAGCAATGTATTTAGTTTGGCAATGCCAGGGACTGTCCATAATCTCAAGTGTGCAAGTCCAGTTTTTTTTATTTGTTTTCAAGCACGTAGCACTTTGGGATCCAGTCAAAGATGTTAAAGGTCATTTAACAATGAATGGCCAAGAGTAAAAACAAAATTTTACTGTACAAAATCCACCTTTGCTAAATTGGAAAAAGAAACAGGCAGAACTGGATTTTTAAAAATCTGTTTTTAAGTCCATTTTACTGTAACTCTTAAGATACATATCCTATCACCTTCAATCTTGTACTCCTCTCTTCCCCCCTTCCTACTATCCAGTCCTGATGAAAAGTTTTGGCCCAAAACATCAACTGTGTATTTATTTCCATTCATTTTTATTCATTCAGCCTAACTGGCTGAGTTCCTAAGCATTTTGTGTGTGTTGTTCTGGATTTCAAGCAGCTACAGAATCTGTGTTTATCTTTCCCCTTGGTTGCACAGTTTTAGGTCCTTATTTTGCAATTGTGGCTATGATTTATTCACTTGTTTGTAGATGTTTTAGTATAATGTAATGATAAGATCAAGCACCTGGTTCCATAGAGAGCAGAGCAAACAGCTATTACTGTATGTACTGAATTAAGTTGAACACTGAAGAGAAAGGGTACAACAAATTGGAATGGGGAGGAATGCAAAAAAAAAATGTTGAACTTTAAAACCTAACAATTCAAAAAATACCATAAAATATACGAGCAGAATTAGGCCAGTTGGTCCAGTGTCTGCTTCACCACTTAATCATGGCTGAGCCTTTTTCCTCCCCCATCTCAGCAATAAGACCCACACATTTAATAAATAGCATTTTGAAAGCCAAAGCGGTTGACTGAAGCTCTTGTGCCTCATATTAATGATGTCTGACCTGGGATGCCCATGTTCATTGGACTATTCAAATGAGAAAAACTTAAGGTTTAGTACCAGATACGTGTTTATAAAATGTATATGTGTGTGTGTGTATATATAAAAATAAAAATGTGTAGGTGTATATAAATAAATAAATAGATTTTAAGTACAAAAATACATACTTTGAAACTTTAAGCAACTTTTTGTACTTAAAATTCTCATAATTCTCCAGAATGAAATTCTGGAGTTTGTTAGGACAACTCCAGTTTAGTTGCTGGATGGCAGCTTCCAAAACTTTGTAAACCTTAGCCATGCCCTAATATCTGCATTTCAAACAGTGGAGTAGAAACCAGGCCTACAGTCAAGGTTCCCAATCTGGGGTCCACAGTAAGGGTCAATGGCATAAAAAAAGGTTGGGAATCCCTGGTATACAGCATCTTTTGTTTAGATGGCATAAGTGGATCAGCTCGCAACTAGACCAATTTACATAAAACACCACCATAATACAGCATCATTCCAATAGATTGTTAATGGACTTTTGTAAGGCATCGTTACCTAAAAGATGATGGTGCTCTCATGCTGCCTGTTACATGGGAAATTCCACAGCTTTGACTGGTATCATACAGGAAGAATGATATCTAGTTAGGATGAAAAAGAATGTGGTGGCTAATGAAGCGCAAAAATAATTGCACTAATTAATTTCCAAGTGTCTACAACTAAAAAATACAATTGTTCCTGATCTCAAAGGTTTAAGCAATACCCTTTTATGGTGGGGTTGTTGGGGGGGGTGGGGGGTGGGGGGAGGTGTTTGGCTGTAAAAATAGAACCAGAAAGGAAACTGTGCTACAATCACCTGACTGCTTTTTACAAAGCACTGACTTAAATTCATGGGACAAACATAGCAGTAGGCAACATTTCTATTTTCAGATATTTCAACTTGAGAATTACAATACACTTGTAAATGGTTCTAGTTTGACAGGTTCAGGACTGGACATTAACAAGTTGTCCAGTATTTCTTAAAACACCGTATCTTTCAAATTTTTATATCATTACAGTTCTTAAAAACAAACTACACTTTCATTTTCAAATTGTTTCAATTGGGAGCCCATAAAATAATAAAGAAGAAAAACTGCATCATTTAAATAGAATGTCTGCAGGTTAAATTGTCATGGCCAACAATAGCATAAGGCAAGATGTTTGTGCTAAAACAGAAACATTGATTTATTTTGTATAGCAGCATATACACACGAGGGGGGAAAAAAAGGGAA
Organism: Hypanus sabinus; assembly: GCF_030144855.1. Taxonomy (NCBI): domain Eukaryota; kingdom Metazoa; phylum Chordata; class Chondrichthyes; order Myliobatiformes; family Dasyatidae; genus Hypanus; species Hypanus sabinus. The sequence continues at coordinate 140,697,649 of NC_082708.1, read as the reverse complement.
ATTGGCCAAGATAGGTCTTCCAAAACCACACAGGAAAGTAAGCATTTGGAAGTATCTTCTCCCAAAAAAAAAATCAATATTTTTGAATGTATTCCACTGTTTTAAAAACAAATCTACAGTTCCCAAGGAAGTAATTCAGCCCATGCTGTCCAAAATTTAATTATTTAGGGTAATTCCAGTTTTCAGCTTTTGATCCACAGCCTTGAGTTGCATTCTTGGAGGTAATCCAGATTCTTTGTTGAATTCCACTGCCTTTTCCAATGACTACTTATTTCAATTGGATATGAACTATTTCCACATCACCTGTCCAACCTTTCCACAAATTCACAGGAATTGAGATCAGTAACTTTGAATTTTACTTTGTGGTCTTGGAAAAGGGTGAATTAGAATTTCTAGATCACATTTTGCAGAGTTGAAACCTCAATTTCTTTTAAAGCTTTAAGAAAAAATGTGACAATTCTGAAGGATTAACAAGTCATACTTGTTCCTGTGACTTGGAATAAACATCTAACCAAACTGCAACACTGGCAGAACCCCATTAGATTTTGCAATTTTATGAACTTCAAAAAAAAAATCCATCTGTAAATTAGATATAGAAAGACCAGTTCATTTAACAATGTCAATTCACACTAAGAACTCTGATCAAGATTTTATGTAAACATCTTACAACATTTAAATTCAGTTAATGGCTTGGAATGCAGACCTGGATTTTTGGTTGTTTCCACAATTGACACTATTGCACAGGTTGGAAGTCTAATTGTTCTGGAAGAGGAAGTATTCAGTGATTTAAAATGCTCTCCAGATCAAAGAGTGTGTCAACTTTTCTTCTTGTGACTGTGCTGAGCTGTTGTAAAACAAAATTCAAAATCATAGTCATTTTATGAGCTATTCACAATCACCAGAGAGATGGAAGGAGTTATTAAGTAACATTGTTTTTCTGAGGTTCTGCCAAGATAATTTTGTTTGATTGTCATTCACTGTACATGAATACCGCCAAATGAAACAGTTACTCTACAGCCCAAGTACAAACACAGTACCAACAGTCTCACACAGCACAATCTTGTACATGCTTGCTATCTTATCAGTAAAATGCAGTCACTCAAAAACATAGTCCAACATCCAATACTCATTATAAATTTAATCAAAATTTGACAAAAATTGTTGAATTCTGGGTGAGATATGAATTACTTTTTGACGATGAGGCAGTATTGACAGAGTGGCACTATATTGTAAAACGTAAATCATATTAGGGAGTTTTCCCTTGACCCTCCTCATCTAATACACTAAGCTCCATTTACTACAAAGAGGAGGATGGTCATTGTTGGAGATCAAAGACCACTGACATTGCGTGGAACAGCTTCATAAATTCAAATAATTAATAGTCATTTTATCAGTTACCTCCTTTCTAATTATAAGAAGGGTTGACCACTGAAAGACTGCACAGTAATTCATTTCAATGCTATTCCCTTGTCTGTTGTAAGGGAAACGTTTTTCCCCCACAATGTTCAGTAGCACTACCAGTACTAAATCTTAACTACCAATATTCTAGGGATTATCAGCAAACCACAAGCTTAATTGGAACAGATATAAAACTGCTGGAGCTACCAGCATAAAGAAGTCTATTTGTTATTAACCACTTTAAACATACAGTTCCTCCACTACCAATGAACTCTGGCTACATTTTGCATCATTCACAGGATGTACCTGCCTGGTCCTGGATAATGTAACATGATATTACACAGCAAGACAGTCAACACATTTGCACTAAGAGAAGCTACATTTCATGAATACTTTTTGTATTTGTTGATATTATCTTGATTTGTATTATAATATATTCAGTACGTAACACAATCATTATATAAATAAAATTGCAAACTGTTGCTAAATGTCAGTAGACTCTAGGTGTTGTGGTGAGCTGGAAAATGTAACTTCATATCAAGATGTTTAAGTTCTATGCTACTCTCCCAGGGAACAGAAAGATGGATCAATAAACAGGGCCTGGAAGAGCTCTGGCTGCTGTTGGTACTAGTGACATTAGATACGGAATTTGGGGAACAGCACAGGAGGAACAACTTTGGATTCTATGGACAATGGGACAGTTCAAGTAGAGGCGGTATTTGCAGAGGATGGGTAGGTTGCCTTTCAACATAGAAGGGACCAAAAGTCTTAATACTTTCTTGTGATATTAATACACAACATCTTATTTGAATTTATAATACAATTATATTGTGCTTCAAAGCTTTAAATTAATGGTCCTTTAATGACAAGCACAAAGGGAGTAATAAAATAATTTTGACCATTAGGTTGTGAATTTATAAAAGTTCAAATGATTCCATGAAGTATAAAATATTAATGGTTATTTGCAATGTGTAACTTATTGAAACAACAGTTAATAAATTATTGTCTTGCAACTCTATTAAGATCAACCAATTATAGCCAAGACACAATTGTTATAGAATCAGAAATGGCAATTTAAAATTGAACAATTTAGTATGGAATCAATTAAAATTTTACCCAAATCTCTTAATTGGATTGAAATTTGCAACCAGCATTCATATACAATTAGACTATTTTAAAATTAAGATAAACATACTTAGATTATGTGACATGTTATATAACTCCTCTGGTAGCTTTCATGATCCAGTGCTCAGTCATTTAATGAACAGCTATAATTACTGAATTGATGGATGTGGCAAATTTAATGGCTATTTTAAATTCATTCCCATGATGTGGGCATCATTGACAAGTGCTACATTTGCTGTCCATTCTAAATTACCTTCAAGTTGAGCGGCTTGCTGGATTGCTTCAGACAGCAGTTAAGAATCAACCACTACATAATTTACTTCTATTATTTTTATTGTAAAGGCAGCAGATTTCCTTCCCTATATGACATAATGCACTGGGTGCACTTTTACAATAATGTATTCATTATTTTACTAACTATTATTGATTGCAGTTTTATATTTCAAAAATAATATTTGTTAACCAAAGAAAGCATATAGTATAGTTCATGCGGTTCTGCTACAATGCAATAGTTATGTTCCCAGGTTACCCCATGTTACAGAAAGTCATATTGTAGCAGAACAAGCTGCAGTTGTCTTTAAAGCAGAGGTTTAAACAGATTCTCCCAATCATGATCAAACTATAACCAACATTGAGTGTAATACAGTGTTCCCTAATTCAATCACATTATAACTGATTTGTGTTATGGAAGGGGGTTTTAGCACAACTACTTTCATTTACTTAAATTAACGGTTTGCATTTTACTCATCACCACACTCAGTGGCCACTTTATTACAAATATCTAATCAGCCAATCGTGGCATCTATTCAATGCACAAAAGCATGTAGACATGGTAAACAGGTTCTGTTGCTGTTCAGACCAAACATCAGAATGCAGAAGAAATGTGCTCCAAGTGAGTCTGACTGCAGAATGGGGTCGGATGGGCTGGTCTGCGCATCTCATAAAATGCTGATCTCCTGGGATAATCATGCACAACAGTCTCTAAAATTTACAACAGATGATGCAAAAAACAAAAACATCCATTGAGTGGCAATTCTGTGTATGAAAATGCTTCACTGATGAGAGAGATCAGAGGAGAATGGCCAGACTGGTTCAAGATGACAGGAAGGTGACGATAACTCAAATGACCACACTTTACAACAGTGGTGTGCAGAAGGGCATCTCTGAAAGCCCAACATGTCCCACCTTGAAGTGGATGGGCTATAGAAGCAGATGACCACAAACACAACTCCTGTACCTAATGAAGTGGCCACTGAGTGTATACTGCCAAAAATACAATCTAACCTGGGTCCATGGACCCCTCAGTTATAGTTGGAGTCTATCACATACAAAAGGCTGGGAACCCTTGGTCTAAACAGCAAGGTTGAATGGAACCTTCATATCTAATTTTTAAACATTGGAAAGGAAATAGTTCTCAACTATCACTGCTATTACTAAACATACTTTCCTTTATTCTTGTTCCTTTTTTGTTTGTTCTTTTTCATTAATATGAATATAATAAACCAGTTATAATTTATTAATTTAAAATGAGTTCTTCCTCCCAATCCAGACTATTAGCATTGAAATATAGTCGGGTACCAATGCACAAGAAAAAGTGCACCAGTTAACTGACCATTAGAAACCACAGTGTCCATGCTGATATTACTCCCCTTATTTCTATGTAACCCTGAAATTTATTCCTTCTCATCTGCTCATCAACATCTACTTGATTATTTTTACCACTTATCTACACAAAATTGTAGGTGGCAAAGTAGTCAATTAATATATCATGGAATATGGAATTAAACAGAAACATGATTATGGAGAGAAAATACAAAGTCCACAGATTGAAGCCAAGTCACTGGAAGTGTGAAGCAGCAGCACCAACTGCTGTGTGTTGTCTTTGGTTAATCTCCAGGGCAGGGGTTCCTAACCTTTATAATGCCATGGACCACTACCAATAACCAAGGACTCTGTGAGCCCCAGGTTGCGAACGCCTGCCTTAAGGAATCCGGCACTACGATTGTTTTTCAACTGTCACCTGCTCATTTTCCTAATCTGCCCAAGTTCTTCTGCAGACTTCTGCTTCCTCACCACTACCCGTCTCTTCACCTGCATTTCGCAAATTTATCACGTTCACACACTTTAGTTACAAAGCCATCAATTCCATCATCCAGATCTTTAAAATATACTGTGAAAAATAGTGGACCCAACACAAAAACCCATTTGGAACACAACCAGTCACTGGCAGTCAACCAGAAAAGGCCCCATTTATTCCCATTCTTTGCCTCTGTCAGCCAGCCAGTTTTTTGTCCATGTTAGTATGTTTCCTGTAATACCATGAACTCTTATCTTGTTTAGCAGCTTATCAAACCTGCATGTGTGGCACCTTATCAAAGGCTTTCTGAAAATCCAAGTAATCATTTCCCTATCCTGCTTGTTATTTCCTCAAAGAATTCTAACAGGTTTCTCAGGCAAGATTTCCCCTGATTTCCCCTGAATCCCCTTGGTGATTTTGGCCTATTGTGTGTCTCTAAGTAACCCAAAACCACACCCTTAATGGACTGTAACCACATAAATTAACTGGCCGATAATTTTCTGTTGTTTGCTTCCCTCTGTTCTTGAAGAGTAGAGTGACAATTGCAATTCTCCAGCCCTAAAGATTTTTGAAAGATCATTACTAATGCCTCCACAATCTCTTCATCTACCTCTTTCCGAACCTTGGGGTGTAGTCCATCTGTCCATGTGACTCATCTATCTTAAGATCTTTTAGCTTCCTAAGAATCTTATTAGTAATAGTGACTACACTCTCTTCTGCACCCTAACATTCAAATATCTGGTAAACTCTGGTGTCTTTCACAGTGAAGACTGACACAAAATACTTACGGTATTCAGTTTGTTCACCTTTTCTCTGTTCCCCATTAATACCTCTCCATTGTCATTTTCCAACAGTCTAGGACATAGAAATCTATAGTACATTACAGTACCTTCAGTCCACAATGTTGTTCTGACCATATAACCTACTCTAGAAACAGCCTAGAATTTCCCTACCTCATAGCCTTATATTTTTCTAAGTTCTATGTACCTATCTGAGAGTCTCTTAAAAGACCCTATTGTATCCACCTCTATCACCATCACTGGCAGTGCATCCCATACCCACCACTCTATGTTAAAAACTTACTTCTGACATACCCCTGTACCTACTTCCAAGCACCTTAAAACTATGCAACCTCGTATTAGCCATTTCAGCCTGGGAAAAGCCTCTCGCCATTTACGTGATCAATGCCTCTCATCCTGATACACTTCACTATCACTGATATACTCCTGATTCATCCTGATCAGTGACCTGATAAACTTCTATCAGGTCATCTCTCATCCTCCATCACATCAAGGAGAAAAGGCCAAGTTCACTCAACCCATTCTCAATAAGGCATGCTCTCCAAGCCAGGCAACATTCTTGTAAATCTTCTCTGCACTCTCTCAATGGTATCCACATCCTTCCTGTAGTGAGGTGACTAGAACTAAGCAGAATCTGGTCCACTTCTGCCTCACTTTTACTCATTATATATCTGGGAAATAAAAACTTTGATATCTTTTTTAAGTTAGCTACCCTACCTTCATATTTCATCTTTTCGCTCATTATTGTTTCTTTAGTTGTCTCCTGTTTTTTCTAAAGGATACCAATCCTATAGCTTCCCACTAATTTTGCTATAGTGTATGCCTTATTTAGGCAGTCTTTAAATTGCCTCATCTTCCCTTTGGAATGCTTCTTTTTTGGGATGAACTGATCCTGTGCCTTCTAAATTACTCCTAAAAACCTCCAGACATTGTTTCTCTGTTGTTATTCCTGCTAGTATCCCCTTTCCATCAACTTTGGCCAGCTCCTTTCTCACACCTCTATATTTCTCCTTACTCAATGGTAATACTGATACATCCAATTTTAGCTTCTCCCTCTCAAACCGCAAGGCGAATTCTATCATATTATGATCACTGCTGCCAAAGTGTTTGTTTACTTTAAACTCCCTAATCAAATCTGATTTCATGACATAACCCCAAAACCAGAATTGCCTTTTCCCTAGTGGGCTCAACTACAAGCTGCTCTGAAAATTTATCTCTTAGTCATGCTACAAATTATTTCATGACACAAAGCTGGGTGGCAGTGTGAAATGTCAGGAGGATGTTATGAGAATGCAGGGTGACTTGGACAGGTTGGGTGAGTGGGCAAATGTATGGCAGATGCAGTTTAATGTGGATAAATGTGAGGTTATCCACTTTGGTGGCAAGAACAGGAAGGCAGATTACTATCTAAATGGAGTCAAGTTAGGAAAAGGGGAAGTACAACGAGATCTAGGTGTTCTTGTACATCAGTCAATGAAAGCAAGCATGCAGGTACAGCAGTCAGTGAAGAAAGCTAATGGCAGGCTGGCCTTTATAACAAGAGGAATTGAGTATAGGAGTAAAGAGGTCCTTCTGCAGCTGTACAGGGCCCTGGTGAGACCCCACCTGGAGTATTGTGTGCAGTTTTGGTCTCCAAATTTGATGAAGGACATTCTTGCTATTGAGGGAGTGCAGCGTAGGTTCACAAGGTTAATTCCCGGAATGGCGGGACTGTCATATGTTAAAAGATTAGAGTGACTGGGCTTGTATACACTGGAATTTAGAAGGATGAGAGGGGATCTCATTGAAACATTTAAGATTATTAAGGGATTGGACACGCTGGAGGCAGGAAGTATGTTCCCGCTGATGGGTGAGTCCAGAACTAGAGGCCACAGTTTAAGAATAAGGGGTAGGCCATTTAGAACAGAGATGCGGAAAAGCTTTTTCACCCAGTGAGTGGTGGATATGTGGAACGCTCTGCCTCAGAAGGCAGTGGAGGCCAAGTGTCTGGATGCATTCAAGAGAGAGTTAGATAGAGCTCTTATAGATAGCGGGGTCAAGGGATATAGGGAGAGGGCAGGAACGGGGCACTAATTGTGTATGATCAGCCATGATCACAGTGAATGGTGGTGCTGGCTAGAAGGGCTGAATGGCCTACTACATCTACTGTCTATTGTCTCTTGGGATCCAGCATTGACCTGATTTTCCTAATTTACATAAGCAAACACCCATGACCATCATAACATTACCCTTTTTAACTCCTTTTGTAATTAGTACTTCATGCCCTGGCTACTTGTTTGGAGACCTGTATATAACTCCCATCAGGGTCTTTTTACCTTTGCAATTCCATAACACTTTGGTCAATGTGGAACTCCTTAATGTAAACATTCTGTCCTGTGGAGGATGTGTCTTATTCTGTCTGTCATGTTTGGTTAGGTTCGAAACTGAAGCTGCTTCTCCCATTGGTTAGCTGCCTGGTGTCCGGTTTCAAGTATCCTGGATATACAGAAGAGCACTTATGGGAGGTCTCACTCTCTTTGTTTAAGGCAGGAGGTGCACATGACCATTGGGAAGATATGCTCTGTGCACACTTTTAGCTCTGTATGTTTGTTGAATATTCAGCTTTGTAGTTTTTGTAACTTTGAATGCTTGGTCAAATTCTTACTGTTTGTAAATAAATGATAATATATTTATTCGCAGTCAGTGTTTTCTTTCTCACTCACCAGACCCACGAACCTGATTCGATGTTACATTTTGGCGCAGCAAGCCAGCAGCATCTAGCTTTTTAAGCAGAAAAGCATTTCTTTAAAAGGTTATAAGAGCAGATCCCTCTGAGAGATGCAGAGTGCCAGAGTGGACTGATAATAGTGAGGGCTTTGGAAGTCTCTCTAACCATTCCAATAGGTATTGGAATGCCAGCAGATTGGTCAGACCAGTTACATTTTGCCGGTGTTGAAATGGGACACCACCTTGTTTCCATACTTAAATTTTTGGGTTTTCTCAGGATAAATGATAACCAGCAGGATGTTTTCTGGCTGTTTGCAGCGATTGTAAGACATCATTACAAAACAACAGCAAGCCCCAAGAATGAATTTTACAATCTGTCAATGCTGTATTATTCTGAGACTCGTTATTGTTGCCTCAGGATAGGGCTGCGAAATTGAGAGATATTGAGAGAATTTTGGGAGAAATTGAGAGAATATAGTGTTACGCCTGTGCCCAACTCTGAGGGGCCGAAGGGTCCAAAGTAGCCCCCTCCTTTTTGAGAAGCGCAAGATCGCTATTAATTCAGGCCAGCAGACCCAACCCAGAAAATGAGAGAGAGACGTTTGGAATGTCCTGGCCCTCAGTGATACAAAGTCACGGAAAGCGGCCATTGTCTCGTGGAGACGGAATTGTGTATTGAGTACTGTACTTCATGGAAGCCCTCAGGGAATGATCAGAGGGGGTTGGTTGAGGGATTGCATCATCCCGACCTGACTGACATCTGAGACCCTGTGAGTCAGGATAAAAGAAGGTCTGGGGAACAACCCCTTGAGACGCACCAGGAGAAACGCTAGAAATCCCGTGACAGCGTTTAATAGCGACAGCCGGTGGAAGGCCCAAGTGTGTCCTTTTCCGTTGCCCGGGATTGAGGCCTTACCACGGAAGACGGCTTAGCTAAAGAAGAGATCACCACCGACGACATTTCGAAGGATCGACATCATAAAAAGGAAAACGGGCAAGTTCTAAAAACATCATCTCTCTCTCCAACCAAAAGCTGCAGCCTGAATGAACTAAAGTGACTTTTATATTTCCATCGGACAATACATTATCCCCTAGACAACGATAGAGCTATTTCTTATTGATTATTATTATACCCAAGCTTTTAGATTTAGTATTGACGACGTATATTATCTGTATGTTTGCATTGATATTATTTTTGTGTATTTTTATCAATAATTGCTGTTAAAAATAGTACCATCAGACTTCAACGGACCTCTCTATCTTTGCTGGTAAGTGACCCAGTTACGGGGTACGTAACAATCGTCATAGCACACCAATTAATGAAGCTACAGCACTTAGATGCTAGTTGGCAGCCCAACCCTTTCAAGGTTTGAGTCATGATGAGGCAGGGCGATTATCCTACTGTGGGGCTGGTGGTTGGGGAGGCCTGGCTGGATAATGAAAATGAGGGAGCATGGACCCTTTGGTTTATCCCTCAAAATGATGGCTCTCTTCCCCCACGTACCTGAAACAGTACAGACCAACATGGGGGGCATTGGCCTACGGCTTCTTCCTCTCAGGAGGGGGAAGAGGATCAGAAATGAATGGTACAATGGACACCTTTGAGACAAGAGAGGTCAGGGAGTTCTCTGGCCCAGTGGTTACTGAGGATATGGGGTACCAGAGTGATGCTATCTGAGATGGGTACTTTAGGGAGCCTATTGTCCCAGTATGTGATCAATAATGCTCTGAGAACACTGCTTGCATCCTCTCAAAATGATGCATCACTACGAGTTTGTGGTAGCAGCTACCCTGGTGGTTCAGAAATGGAATTAAATTATTACTATTTTTTAAAGAGTTGGCTAATTTATTTTCTCTCTCCCATCTATCTATTTCTCATCCCTCAGTTTCATCTCAATCTGGTTCTTTCCTTTCAAAGATTCAGGAGGGAGGGTAATTTCTTACCGAATGGAATGTAAAATCCAAAGGAGAATGGAGCACAGTGGGGGGGGGGGGGGGGGGGTGCGGAGAGAAGCACTAAAGTTCTACACCAGTTGGCTTATCATAGAATTATACCATGATAGTGTAGCCCACCAGAGGATATTGAATTAACTTAAGGTATGATAAGACACATAGATCCCTCCGTGGTTTTTCCCAGTAAAAGAGGTAGTGTTGTCTTTAATAGCAGCAGCTGTTGGTCATCCTACAAGTACAGTGACTCAAATATTACAAGGTTTGGAATATGTAGAAGAGGATGCACGTAGAGGTACACAAGTTGGATAAGCAGACAAAGAGTGGGGGATCCCGGATATCCTGTAAAGAATTCTTTTTTAATGTTGCTTAATGCCGGGAGCAGGTAACTGAGTTTCCCACCCCCACCCTCTGTGCAATGTGGAGGAAGAACTGTCTGGGGTAGCAAAAGAGGGAGCGGGAGAGGGTTATTCTTCAAGCCCTCTACAGATAAGGGCTCCTTTTATCCTCTGCCAGATTCCTCGCATTCCATTCAGGAGTGGGATCTGGGGGGGGGGGGGGGGGTATTTAGCAACTCGTTGTAGGGAGAGTGTTATTCGACCTGCATCCATCTTCCCTGTAAACAGAGTGTGAATGATTTGAATTCGAAAAAGTGAGGTGTGGCCACACACATCAGTCTGCTTGACAGAAAGAGGACTTTGCCTTTAAGAGACGGTGAATGTGTTTTATATACCCTGCCCAGTTGCTTTTTCCTGATCAGTTGTTCTCTGAAAAGTGTGCTTTCTCAGGCTACGTCCACACTAGGCCTGATAATTTTGAAAACACCAGTTTCGTGTAAAAACGATAGGCGTCCACACTATGCGTTTTTAAAAATATCTCTGTCCACATTAAAACGGAGATTTTGGCGAATCACTTCCTACTGCGCATGCGCAGGACACATCTACCGAAAACAAGTGACATGTTTGGTGTCGAATCTTGCCGTGAAAGTGCGCGTTTGTGTAGTTAGAGACCAGAAAAACTTAAACAACGGACAGCTGTTGGCTCCCGCGCAGTAGAACTTAAAAGTAAAAAAAATTACACATTTTGGAGTGTTTCTGAAAAGCTCCGGTTTCGGGGACGAAAACGCCGTTTTAGTGTGGATGGAGTGTAAAAATAAAGAGAAAAAGCTTCAGTTATGGATTTATCCAGTGTAGTGTGGATGTAGCCTCATTGAGAAATTAATTGTTTTATGCTTTATTTCCATACCAAGTTTTACTGAGGAGGACTACAGCCTGGGCTTTGCGTTCTAAATCTGCTATTTTGTTTCTTGAGTTTGTTTAGTCACTTTGTTTCTTGGACCAAGGGTCTCTTTGTCAGGACAAAGGGTCTCAGCCCGTACTTCTTCCTATAGATGCTGCCTGGCCTGCTGCGTTCCACCAGCATTCTGAGTTCTGTTGTTATGTGTTTTCTAAATATCCAGTGACTAATCAGGAGTGAGTGCATTTGTATTTCCCTGCATTACAAAATGGCTAAGTGGTGGCTGTTGACTTGTGATGGGAGATCCTATGATACATTCCTGGGGATAGCATTTGAATTTGCACACTGGTCCAACGGGTCAGATTGCTGAATTTGTATGAGGACTCCTTACTACTCCACAGAAGGGATGCCACTAATATCAATCCCTTTGATGAGAGAAAAGACTGCTGTGGGATGTTATCTGGCTTCTTGGCTTTTGGCATTTTGTTTTGAAGGAACTGGGAGGGATAGTCTATTCCAGCCAACCTCAACTCCAAATATGGGACTTGAGCTTTAATAACACTGGCGGAGTGAGTGCTTTAAGGGCTGGTATTTCCCTACATACCATTTGTTGAATTGAAAGGTCCACAGAGGAAATCACAGAGTATTGGTGTAGGTGGTATGTTGAGTACATGTGCAGGGTGCAAGGTGGATGGCAAGTGTGAGCAGGAATAGTATCCTTGGAACAGCTGTGTCTATGCCAAACGGTGTTGTGAAGGTGGGCTCTTGTTGGGTGCTGAATGGCACTTACTGGACCTCAGTTCCTAAGCCTACCCATGGTTCCCACAGCGTGGTGCAGTTGGCATATCATGCTGTATGTATGACACGCCAGTCCTCTCAGAAGAGCACTTTGTCCTTGCTGGTCAGTACGAAGGCTATTACAAAGGAAGGAAGATTTTGAATGATAGCCTTTCTCAGCATGGTATGGCCAGACAGACCCGTGAACTGATTTTGATGACCTTAGATTACCTGCTCACCAAGGAATGTTGCACTTGTACTGTTATTAGTCAAGAATGCTGCACTTACATTCCTGATAAGTCAGGTAACATCACTCACTTGGTTGATCACATCTGAGTCTGTGTATAAGATTATGTGAAAGGACCAGCTCATTAGCTATTACACTCCAGGGTGGTGCTGGTGGCCTTTTGGGGCACAGCAAGGTTGATGGATTGCTGTAGTATACTGGGAGGTGTCTATTGGGTTTACAGTACTGGGTATTGTACTCTTGGGTTTTATAAGTGACTTTGGGAGTTTGCGAGATAGCAGTTTGAGGGTAGGATTATCCCATTCACAGCTTTTGAGGGGTGGAGTGTCCTGTGCAGGACGTGGCTTATTCTACCTGTCAAAACTTGCTTTGTTGTGATTAGTCAGTTTAGAAACTGCCGCTGTTTTCCCTCATTGGTTAGCTGCCTGATGTCCGGTTTCAAATATTGTGGGTATACAGAAGAGCACCTGTGGGAGGTTCTCATGACCGTTGGGAAGATGTGCTCCGTGCATGCTTTTAGCTATGTATATTTGTTGAATATTCAGCATTGTAGTTTCTGTAACTTGGGGAACATGAACGTTTGGTCGAATTTTTACTGTTTTTGTAAATAAATGATTAATATACTTATTTGCAGTCAGTGATTTCTGTCTCACTTGCTAGACCCGCAATTCAACGTTACACTTTCTCTGTTATGGGAATGCATTATCATAGCTGAAATAATATTACCAATGACCTCCCACTGTATAATTGCAGTTTTACCAGGCAAGCTTTGACCCAGCCATATCTGTTTCATCCTATTCAAAGTGACCTTTGTTCAACTGATGATATTTACTTTGGAGTGCTCCATTTCATTTTCTTTTGCTATGATATTTTGATCACTGTTTTCTAGATGTTCCCCATTGATCTTTACTTCACCTGGCCTTGTTTATTTCTGACGACCAACCTCAGCATCACTAAGTCCTTCATTAGGCCAGAAACACACTGCACAGGACACACTTAAAGTCTTGCATTTCTTCACTCTAATATCATTTCCAAATCAGACTGCATAGATCATAGGTGTCAAACTCAAGGCCCGCGGGCCATATCCGGCCCGGCGTACAATTACATCCGGCCCGTGAGATCATTTTAGATAGATCTATTATTTTAATTATTAATGGCCCGGCGATATGAAGCCTATGATTGTAAGTTAATACCAATCATAAAAATAATGCTTGCTCAGCAGTCTTCTTCATAAGAAACGGAATTTGTGAGGTGAAACACTTTGTAGTTACAGCAGAGACTGAGACACATGAGAACAGGCTGAAAAAAAGGAGGCAAAAAAAGCTGCATTCACACGCGCCCGACTGATCCGGCCCAAATGAAGCTGCATTTTGCCCAATCCGGCCCGTGACCTAAAATGAGTTTGACACCCCTGGCATAGATGGATGAAGTTTTCTAATTATCACTACAGCATTTGCACATCACTGAAATTCTCCTGCAAACATACTCATCAATATCTTTCCTATTACGCGGCAGCTTACAATTGGTATAATTGTATGTCCATTATTTCTTAAAACTAAGAGGTAATTTACATCATTGATTATTCCAGAACATTCACTCTCTCTTTTCCACTGCAATATTCTCTTTAATCACTTACAAGGTGTACACAAGCCATTTGTAAGATCATTTGAAATCAAACATCAAGCTTATAGTGCCCATTATTTTATAGCTTGACTCTGTACTTAACGACATAAAAAGAAAGATATCCTTCACAAAAGTTAAAATAATCATACAGTTGTTAAGCAGCTTGTCTGACTATACATCCATTTACCTTTTGAGAGGCTGTAGCTGCTCTGTTCTCTGAGTGGGTCAGCCGCCTTTGAAGTCTGTTAATTTTTTCCTGACTTTCCGACAGCTGTTTCTCATACTACCTCAAATTAAAAATGGAAAAATGGAAAAGATGAATTCATAAAAAAGATATGAACTTTTCTGATATTCTGGATTTAACATTTTCATATATTAAAGCAAATTTGTGGTTAATCTAAGGTTAATCTGTCAAAAATAAATGGAAAACATAATTGATCCCAGCAAGAAATGATTATAGAAAAACATATTAGTCTAGAAATGATATGTCAAAGTACCCTTCATTAGTTTAGTGTTAAAAAAACAGCATCTAGTGGTGAAAAGATGGATGTGGAGTTCCAATATATTATAAATTATTGGATGTTTTTTTTTCTACACTATCATTAGCAATGTTGGAACTCAAAATAATCTGTTCCTCAAAAATGTCAAAAGATTTAATGAAATTCATGTTTATTGCTTTAATACCAGTGAAACAAGCCATGGCGATTTTGAGCCAGTGATTCACATTATATAGAGTTTTTTTTTAATGGCGAGGATTTATTTCCTCATGTGCCACAATGCCCTGGTGGTTCAGAAATAGAATTAAATTACTATTTTTTTTTTAAAGAGTTGGCTAATTTATTTTTTCTCTCCCATCGCCTCCACTCCTTCTCTCTCCCTCAGTCTCATCCCACTATTGTCTCAATCTACTTATTGTTCTTTCCTCTCAATGATTTAGGAGGGAGGGTATTCTAATTTTACTTGACCTATCACGTCATCAATTTTGTGTCCTACAGCTGAATGAAAAAAAATTAATCCATACCTAATGGTGAGGTAAAAGATTAAATTCTTGACAATTACTGTAAGATTCACTACTCCAAAACTTTGGGTCAATGTATTTTCTGTAGAGAAAGATCATTAGCTTTTTCATGTGGTGCTATACTCAGTAATTCCCTTCCATTCATCATTATGTGCCGTGTCAGATGACATGGGAGATTATGGTCTGTGATCATGATAGTTCTCAGCAAATTTTTCTACAGAAGTTGTTTGCCATTACCTTCTTTTGGGCAGTGTCTTTACCAAACAGGTGACCCTAGCCACTTTCAATACTCTTCAGAGATAAAGTGTTTGAATAACCAAGGATTTGTGATGTGAACCAGCAGCTCATTATGACCATCCACCACCCACTCGCATGGCTTCATGTAAACCTTAATCCTTGGGGGGGGCGCTAAGCAGATGTATACCTTGTCTAAGGGTGACCTGCAGGCAAGAGGAGTTTCATCTCCATCTGCCACCCTTGCATTAGAATTGTAATATGATTTCTCAGGAACAGATGAACTGATGGCAAGTGTATAAATTAAAATGATGTTCAGCAAATATAATTATGTATCAAGCAAAACTAAAACTTGAAGATCTAATTACAGGCTGGAAGTACTCCTAAAACAATTTTTTAAACTTTCCCAGCTCATATTTATTTATCTTTTCCATCTGTCAGAATGGCAAAATTAGCTTTCCTACCCAAAACTATTTGAGAATTTATTGGAATTTTGAAAACGATTCCAAATAATGACAACTGGAGTTAAAATTCCACCAAAACAATCAACATTTTCTATCATGTAATGCATTTGAAGGGGACTATAAAGACTGCCTATATTGAGTCAAAAATTTTTCAGTGTTGATCCACTAGGATTAAAAATTAACTTAAGAATATCCACTCTAGAGGTCAGCAGGAGACGCTCATGGTGAGTACTGTTTCAGATTCGCTCCATAACCTTTACTTTTCTTAACCTATGATCACCCTTATTTAACTTACTTTTACCTACACCAAAAGATTCTTGCTACTTTTTTGGACTTATCTTTAAGAGTTTATTGTGAATTTTTGAAAAAATGAATACAGAAATGGCTCTTAGATTTAAAGGGCGAGAACCTGGGAAGGATCCTAACGGGAACGGGAAGAAGAAAAAGACTGATCCTAAGCGCACTGAATTGACTTATGAAATATTATTGGAGGTTTTAAACGACAAATTTTTAAACAAGATATAAAGGCTTTTCAAGATTATATGGATAAGACAGATTCAGTAGTTAACCAGCAGCAAGTTCCAATCGCAACTTTGCAAGAGGACGCTCAGAAGCGAGTCTTGATAATCGAAAAACTGGAGCAGAAATTACTTTCGACAATTAAACAGGTGGAAACACTTAAAGCCAAGAGTGTCGACTTTGAGAATCGGTCTAGAAGACAGAACTTGCACATACTTGGTCTCCCGGAAGGTATTGAACAAGAGGACCCCTCGAAGTACTTTGCTCAACTTTTAAAGGATGCATTCCCTTCTGTATTCCCAGACAGTCCTCCGTTACTTGATCGCGCTCACAGAATTATGCGTCGTTCACCAAGTGCTTCAGCTAAACCACCGGTTGTAATTGTCCGATTTCACTATGTGCATGTTAAAGAGCAACTTATTCGTGTGGCTCAGCGTGTAGGGATGGTCAAATTTCAAGATCACAATTTTCAATTAGTGGAAGATTTTAGTCCAGAAGTAATGAAGGCAAGGCTTCTTTTTAAATCTCTGATGTCTGAATGTTATGAGAAAAATCTAAAACCTGTGCTCTTATATCCTGCGAAGCTCAGAATCTCACCTCCGAATGCACCACAGAGTGTTTTCCTTTCTACATCTCAAGCGAGAAGCTTTCTGAATGAGAACTTCCCTACTGCTACGGATTCTCATCTCTAATAAATGAGTGATTTTGATTGTGCAAGATGGTTTTTGTTTCCAAAACCAGATTTTGTTTCTGGCTATTGGTGTAGGTTTACTCTATATTTTATACTCTAAAGTTTTTTTCGACATACTAATCTTTTTATTTTACTTACTTCAACCACTGTACTTTATCTTTGGTCATTATTATTAATCCTTCAAAAGGTGAATTTTTTTACTAAGATGGCGGTTTCTTCTCAAATATTTTTGGCTATTTTTTTGATTTCGCCATTTTTTTCTCTCGTCTTCATCCTATAATGCACTTCTTATCACAGTTTAAAATTGTTTTTGGTTTGTTTGGGTTTTAACCCGATTTATAAGTTACTAGTGATTATATTCTTTTTGTTTTTTTTTTACTATCAATTATATTAAGAAGTTTGGTTTTAGTTTAGTGATTATTATTTCTTTAGTTTGGGTGGATCTTTTTTTTATCCTTTATATACGGAGTTGTCTTCTGCTGATATGGGGGTAGATTTAGTTTCATCTCAACTTTTTCCCAGCCTTTTCCTGGCTGCGGTGGTCTTTTTTCCTCTTGGGTGGGGAGTGGGTTTTTTTTTCTAAATCTTATGTTCCTTACATCAGTTTTTTTTAGTTTTTTCATTTGGGCTGATTTTAAACTACTAAAACGTCAGCGATATCGTCACTTCCGGGTCTGCCCCTTATTTTTGTTCCTCTTCTGGGTGCATGAGTTCATAATTTGGTTAACCCTTTATATACCAAAGGGCTGATTTCAGAAATATGGCTCAGACCATTAATTTTGTCTCTTGGAATACTAATGGCTTAAACCATCTGATTAAACGGAAAAAGATTTTCAAAGTATTCCAAAGACTTAATGTTCATATTATTTTTGTGCAAGAAACTCATGTGAGGAAAGAGGACAATTATTGCTTTTTTAGGTTTTGGAGGGGTCAACAGTACAAATTCGACAAATTCGAATGCTAAAGTAAAGGGAGTTTCAATTTTTATTGACTCCTCTATTGCATTTGTCCAACACAATATCTTTTCGGAGCCGAATGGTAGATTTTTGTTAATTACTGGCTTACTTTTTAACAAAAAAGGTTGCTATGGTTAATGTTTATGCTCCAAATGTGGATTGTCCCAATTTTTTAAGTCTTTATTTACTTCTTTACCTAATCTAAATGAATATAAGTTAATAATGGGTGGTGACTTTAATTGTTGTTTAAATCCTTTGCTGGACAAATCTATATCTACTCAGACTTTACCTAATAAGTCGGCCACTTGTATTAACTCTTTTTTGACTGATAATGGAATTTTTGATATTTGGAGATCCCAGCATTCTAAGGACAAAGAGTTTTAATTTTTCTCACATGTTTATCATTCCTACTCGAGAATTGATGATTTTTTTTTACTGACTCTTGTTTTATTCCATCGGTAATTGGTTGTAATTATGATATTACAGCCATCTCTGACCATGCTCCATTAAAACTTTCTATTAAATTTATGGATACAGCCTCTAGTACTAGACAATGGCGATTTGATTCTACCTTGCTGCAAGATCCGGATTTTATTAAATTTATGAAGGAACAGATCAATTTCTTTTCAACTAATTCCACGGATGATATTTCTTGCGGAACACTTTGGGACACTTTTAAAGCATATATACATGGACAGATTATCTCCTACTCTGGTGGTCTGAGAAAACGCATTAAGGAGGAAACTCTTTTATTGGTTGATAAAATTAAAGAGATTGACAAGAAATATTCGATTACTCCTAGTAAGGAGCTTTACAAACAAAGGATTGAACTTCAAACGGAACATAGTTTATTACTTACATCTTCGATTTAAAATCAATTAATGAAAAGCAGATCTGAGTTTTATATACATAGTGATAAATCGGGTAAACTGTTAGCTAGTCAATTGAAAAATGCTTTGGTTAAACATCAAATTACTAAGATCCATCAGCAGAATGGGGATCTGACAGTTAACCATGATGAGATAAGCAATCATTTCAAAATTTTTATACCTCCTTGTATCATTCCGAATTCCCTCATGATCATAATACCATGTGTGATTTTCTTGGGAAATTGAATTTTCCAAAATTATCATCAGATGATCTTTCAGTATTAGAAACTCCTATTACGGATGCAGAAATTAAAGGGGTTATTTCCTCTATAAATTCTGGGAAAGTACCAGGTCCAGATGGGTATACAGTAAAATTTTTTAAAATGTTTTTCTGCTACTCTTTCTCCTTGGTTATGCAGGGTTTTTGAAGAAGCAATTAGATTGGGCAATCTGCCACAATCTTTTTATAGAGCTTCCATTTCTTTAATATTGAAGAAAGATAAAGACCCTACTGACTGTGCATCCTATAGACCAATATCTTTATTGAATGTTGTTTCAAAGATCTTTTCCAAGTTACTGGCATCCAAGCTGGAGAAGGTATTACCCAAAATTATTTCAGAAGATCAAACTGGTTGTATTAAAAATCGCTATTCTTTTTTCAATGTTAGGAGATTATTGAATATTGTTTATACTCCTTCACATAGCACTTCAGAATGTGTCATTTCATTAGATGCGGAGAAAGCATTTGATAGAGTTGAATGGCCATACTTATTTAATGTGCTTGAGAAGTTTAATTTTAGTCCAACATTCATTTCCTGGATTAAACTGATATATCATACTCCAGTAGCCTCGGTGCTTACTAACAACCAAAGATCTCTCTTTTCTCGTTTATTTCAGGGTACTAGACAAGGCTGTCCTCTTAGTCCATTATTATTTGATATTGCTTTAGAACCCTTGGCAATTGCTATCAGAGATTCACAGAACATTTTTGGCATTAATCGTGGGACAGATATACATAAGCTATCATTACGTGCAGATGATTTATTATTATTTATTTCTGATCCTGAGACATCCATTCCTGCAGTTATATCATTGTTGGCTCAATTTAGTGATTTTTCTGGGTATAAATTAAATCTTAATAAGAGTGAATTGTTTCCTTTAAATAGACAGGTTCCAATTTATGGAAATTTACCTTTTAAATTAGTTAATGACTCTTTTATTTACTTAGGGATTAAAATCACAAAAAACTATAAGGACTTATTTAAGGTTAATTTTTTACCCTTAATCGATCAGATTAAATGTTGTTTACTAAATGGTCACCAGTATCTTTATCTCTGATAGGTCGGATTAATGCTATTAAGATGGTTATTTTACCCAAGTTTTTATATATATTTCAAGCGGTACTGTAGCGGTGTGCTACACGCAGCGCTAAAATTATGACACGGAGTCGGTAACTGCAGTCGAAGGAAAAAATTTTATTCGAAAACTTCAGCCTCACTTTTAAGCCTCTGTCAACCGGCCCCCCATGGCGCAGAGGCTCCAAAGCTCTGTGCTCGCAAACCCCCGTAGGCTATCTAATTGTGAGTTGGTTCGGATACGCCAGGAAATGGGTCGCCACAGTACCAATTTTTATTCCGAAATCTTATTTTGCTAATGTTGATTCAAAAATTTCCTCATATATATGGCAGAATAAAAATCCTAGATTAAGTAAAAAATATTTACAGAAGGCAAAGAAGGAAGGTGGGTTAGCATTACCTAATTTTAGATTTTATTATTGGGCAGTTAATATCCGATATTTGATATGTTGGTTAAAGGATTGGGATATATCTTTTAGCCCTCATTGGGTGAACCTGGAAATTAAATCTGTACAAGGATTTGCATTGGGTTCTATTTTAGGGACTTCTCTTCCCTTTGCTCTTTCTAAATTGCCGAAACGAATTGACAACCCGATAGTTAAACATACTTTACATATATGGTTTCAATTTCGGAAATTTTTTGGGTTGACTCAGTTTGTTTTAAATATTCCTATTGTATCCAATTGCTTTTTTTATCCTTCTATTATAGACCAAGCTTATTCAGCTTGGAAGACTAAAGGATTACTACGATTTTCCAATTTATTTTTGGATAATTGTTTTATGTCTTTTGAACAATTATCTAATAAATATAGTTTGCCTAGATATCATTTTTTTTTTAGATATTTACAGATTAGGAATTTCTTAAATACTGTACTTCCTACTTTTCCAAATTTTGTGTCTTCAGGTATTTTGGAGAATTTGTTTGAACTAAATCCTTCTCAGAAAGGGCTAATATCAAAACTTTACAATATAATTATGAAGATACGTTCAGAGCCCTTCTATAAGATTAAAAATGATTGGGAACGAGAACTTAACCTTACTATCCCTATTGAGAATTGGGATAAAATTCTTCAATTAGTTAATACATCATCTATATGTGCTAAACATTCATTAATACAGTTTAAGGTTGTGCATAGGGCTCAGATGTCCAAGGTTAAATTGGCTCATTTTTATTCCTATATAAATCCTATTTGTGACGGATGTCATTCTGAGATAGCGTCTTTAACTCATATGTTCTGGTTGTGTCCGCTTTTGAAAAAATATTGGAAAGACATTTTTGACATTATTTCTACGGTATTGAACATTGATTTACAACCTCATCCTATTACTGCAATTTTTGGATTAGCAATGATGGACTCATTCCATTTATCCTCTTCCACTTCTCGAATGATTGCATTTCTTACATTAATGGCTAGAAGATCTATTTTGTTGAATTGGAAAGAAATTAATCCTCCTACCGTATTTCACTGGTTTTCTCAAACTATGTTATGTCTAAATTTAGAAAAAATTAGAAGTGTTGTATTTGATACTTCTATTAAATTTGAAAAGATATGGAGAACATTTATTCAATATTTTCATATGATGTAATATGACCCTGTTCCAAGCCTATTTGTTTTTCCAGTTTCCATTTCATATATGTTGAGAGGATCGGAGTTGACGACACTGATGATTTTGTATTTTTGTGAGGTATTATAAACAGCCCTTTTCCCCCCCATTTTTTTCTTTTTCTCTTTTTTCTTTTTTTGTTTTTTTCCTTATTAGTTATTAGATTATTAGATTCGTTTTTTTGCATAATTTTTTTCCCTTTTTTCTGTTTTTTTTAATATATATTATGATATACCTAGGTTTGCCTTTTTATTTGTAAATTGTATCGTCCATGATTTGGGAATACTCATTTATACTGTAACCATTGCTTATGTATTCTTTCATGTTCAGTTGAAATGTGTATGTTTGTAATCCCATTATCTATGTATCAATTTTGTTGATATTAATAATAATAATAATAATAATAATAATAAAAAGATTGAAAAAGAAAGAATATCCACTCTTTTGCACAAGGAGATGGATTGATTTAAAAACTCTTAGCAGATGTGGCGACACAAGTTGCTTAAAGTCTAAGTCATACCATGTGAAAATGTTTAAATGCCAAATTATACCAGCAGGTTCATATTTAAGTATCAAAGCATTATAGACATCAGACAAGTGAACTATCAATCATGTAATCTCTACCATGTGCATACATAATCTGAAAATTACAGCTTTATTTTCAGATGTTTTCAACCGTGAATAATCAGTATTAATTGTCTTTTGCTTCAATTTGCAAATACCACTAATAATTATAATAAGTATTATAATACAAAAGGACAATTTACATGGCAATTTACAAAAGAACATGAACATTTATTGATGCAGGCTTTAATTGTTCCTAGGGTTTTCAATTAAATCTTATTCAAAAATACTAAAGCTTTCATATTCAGATATTAAGCTACATAGGTGCCAGATTGGAAAAAATGCTAATTTCCAACTCTTAAAGTAGAATGCAAGATAAATCTGCTCCAGACTCAGATTATGACTGAGATCAACTATCTCACCTCTGCCATTTTCTCATGCATGACATCTAGCTGAGAACCCAATTCTTGTGAGTGTTGTTTCTGTCGACTAAGTTCAGTCCTGTCAGCAAAGTGGAAGAAAGAATGAAGTACTTAATTTGGGATTTACTTACCTCAATAGTTAATATTCCCAACATGAGCAGACTACAATTTAGGGTTGAGATGAATATTGCCTCATTACTCCAAAAGAGTTGAATATAATCAGACAAAAGAAATATGGAATGCTAAATTTCAGCATATGCAATTCACCAACAACATTTGGATATACTTAATTTTACCCAAGATTAGATACCACCAGTTTTCTTATAATGTAAAACACGAGAGGTGTTCAAATATTTTTACAGTAAAATGTTTTTACAGTAATATACAGTAATGGAAATTATGTTTTCCAATACAGTTCCATTGTAAAAATTCAATGATTTCTAAATTCAACGCAGGCTCAATTTAGGAGAGTATTTGGAGAAAGAAACATGTGAGAGTTCTACTTAGAGGCAAAATATGAGCTGGTAGTTACTCAAATTGACATTTGGTAAATCCTTTGACTGCACACAACAAAATCTCTCAGAGGCTGGCTTTGGCTAGTTGTGCAACATTATGGTCATACACTAAGCAAGATCATAATTGGACTTGGTTACAAAATAATTAATATTGAGTTCAAACAATACAAAAGATCATTAGTAAGCTTTCAGGAAAAACACAATGGAAAGAGATGTTAGTAAAGTGGGTAGATAGCAAACCTAGTTCAAAGTAGTATGTAGAGAATTTGGGAAAGGAAGATCAAAATGAACTGAAAAATAAAATTGTATAATCAGAAAGACATGATTTTTTTCTATAAAAGTGGAAGTGTTCATGCCAAGGCTACTTTGCAAATGATTTTAAGTTTTGTATATAAGGGGACAGTACTTAGGTAAACAAGAAAACAGAATCATAGAAATATTATAGCAGAGGAGTCAGCTATTATTGGCATCATACCCATCTTGTTTCATGTAATCAGTTACACATGGAAACTCAAATGAATTTTGCTCTTTGTAAAATTTTCATAAACTGAGTTAAAGTGATGTATCAGTTGGTCTAGCAGCATCGCTGGGACGAACGGAATCATCAGTGATCCCTGAAAGTCAACATTTCTTTCCCTCCCACAGATGCTGTTGGACCTGCTGAGTTCTCTTGCAGACTGCTTGTTGCTCCAAGTTCCAGATCTGCAGTCTCTTGCATCTCTCTTTATGGTAACATGTCTAGTTTTAACACCATTAAAGTAAACTAATTTGTACCCTCTCTTCTTAATCCTAAGACTTAACACAGTAGAATTTACTTACTTAAGATTGTTTTGTTTAACTTCAAAGGCTTCAGTTAGTTTCCTTGCTTCATCTCTCCACCGACTTGTTGCTTTCTGCTGCGCTGCTAGTAAACGTTTCAGTTCAGTGTTTGAATTCCTATTAGTGTCCTCTAGTTCCTGTAGCTGAATTTCAAATCCACGTTCCTTCACAGAGCATTCATGTTCTAAAGTTGCTACCTACATGAAACAAAACTTGTGGAGTGTCAAAAAGCTTTGAACAAATTCATTTTGTATGTTGATACATTTTTAGATTTTAAAAGATCTAAGGGTAAGTGTAGGTACGTGGTAGAATCTGGGAGAATTGGGGGAATATGTGACAGGCAAAAACTGGCTGACAAGTAGGATTACTCTCAATTGGACTGAGATAACTCTGACTTGGCCTCTCCTGACATTAACTGCTTTGTTTCTAAATCATTCCTGTGTAGCTTTGGCTTTATGCTTAGGGTCCCTGTTTTGCTTTAAACAATTCTCCCAAATTGCAGTTCTCTTGCAGACTGCATCAGGTTTTCCTCCAGGAATTCCCTGTATTTTGGTGCATTCATTTTACCCTCTATATTCACAAGCCTTCCAGGGCCTGCTGCAGTGAAGCAACCCCACAGCATGATGCAGCTACCACCATGCTTCACAATGATTAGATAATGTGCAGTGTTTGGCTTACACCAAACACAGTGTTTGGTCTAATGGCCAATAAGCTCAGTTTTGGTTTCATCAGACCAGAGAAACTTCTTCAGCTGACTTCAGAGTCTCCCACATGCCTTCTGGAAAATTCTGAGATTTCATGTGATTTTTTTTCCCCAACAGTGGCTTTCTCTGCCTCTCTTCCATAAAGCTGCAACTGGTGAAGCACCTGGGCAGCAGTTATTGTATCTGCAGTCTCTCCCTCCTGAGCCACTGAAGCTTGTAACTCCTCCAGAGTTGTCATAGGTTTCTTGGTGGCCTCCCTCACTAGTCCCCTTCTTGCATGGTCACTCAGTTTTTGAGCACAGCCTGCCCTAGGCAGATCTATAGCTGTGCCATATTCCTTCCATTTCTTGATGACTGACTTAACTGTACTCCAAGGGATATTCAATGACTTGAAATTTTTCTTGTATTGATCGCCTGACCTGTGCTTTTCAATAACCTTTTTGTGGAGTTGCTTGGAGTGTTCTTTTGTCTTCATAGTGTAATTTTTGCCAAGATACTAACTCACCAGCAGTTGGATTTTTCAGATGCAGATGTATTTTAACTACAATCAATTGAAACATCTTGACTGTACACAGGTCTCCAAAAACAAATCTCCATGTAACTATTACTTGACTTCTAAAACCAATTAGCTGCACCAGCAATGATTTGGTGCGTCATTTTAAAAAGAGGGTGAATATTTAAGCAATCAGTTATTTTCTATTTTTATTTGTAATTAAGTTAGATCACTCTATAGAGATCTGTTCTCACTTTGACCCAAAAAGTCTTTTTCTGTTGATCTGTGTCAAAAGCCAAATTAAATCCACTGTGACTTAACGTTGTAAAACAATAAAACATGAAGACTTCCGGCAGGGGGTGGTGAACAATTTTTGTAGGCCCTGTGGTTCACTTTCAAATGAAGAATACTCCAAAGAGCATCCTCCATTTTCAATTCTCCCCTATCATTAATACACCAGCTAATTTCCATGGAACACAATTTTACTTATGTACATTGGCTTCCATTTGAACAATTCAAAACTCAGCTTTGTGTCCAGCTTACACCCATGTCCTGAATAGTGATGATTTTGGAATGGTCATCTAGTTTAGTTTACATGGTGTAATGGTATTTTCTACATTCGCTGGTCTGGTATCCCAACATCATGATCCAATCAAATTTCTGATCAACGATCAAATCATGGAAGCTGAAGAAATTTAAATTCTGGTAATTAAATAAAATCCAGATTTTAAAAAAATACTAATCTTTGTAAAATTACTGGATAAATGTCCATCAGCGAATGAAATCTATCACTTTTAGCTGGCTGGTCTATTCTATACACAACTCCCGATTTATCAATGTAGTTGACACAGTCTTAGAGTAAGGGGTAAGCAAATGTCAGGATTACTTGGGACATCTAAGCCTAAAGGAATTCAAGTCAGATTTCCTTACCCTAAAGCATGTGGCTGTTCAGCTAAGAACTGAACAATAGGGAGATTACCATCTCCAGCCCTTCTCTAACATTTCGTCAATCAACATTTCATCTAATTTGCTACACTGTACTAAAATACAAGCCCTATACATTTTCCCCAATACCTAATGTAGGATCTACATATAGATTTGACCCTTTACCACCTGAAACATTTTTTGTGTCCTTTTCACTTACCTGTTGTTTTGCTTTCCTTTGAATGTCCAGACTAACTTTCTTCAATTCTTCCATTTCTTTACGAATTTGCTCATTTTCTCTCTGCAGCCTCAACCGTTCTTCACTGACTGTATCACAATCTCCACGAATATTTTCCAGACTGCTCTGCAGTTTCTGGACCATTTCTTTGCAACGAAACATCTCTTCCTCGTGACTATAAAATGAGCACAACTAGGTAGAATATTCTCTTCATCTCATTGAAGTACGACAGTAAGTTTTCCTTTACTGTTCCAACTGTAGTAGCCTATCTCATCTGAACAATTTGGCTTTAGTCTGTATCATTTAGCAGGCTGTGTACTTTACTTGAAAACTAGCTGAGACATTGGAGAAAGTCACTTACAACTCTGGCATTTTGTACATGTAACAACTACTTAGAGTGGAAGTTTGTTTTTAAATGTTACTGAAGATTTTCTGAAAAATTCTATCTTGCATAGAACATGTTACCATGATGACAAATTTCAAAACAATTAAATCAACTAAGAACAAGTGCAAATACACCATGAAATGCTGGAACTCAGCAAATCAGGCAGCATACATGGATATGAATAAAGAGGTGATGTTTCAGGAATGGAAGGAGAAAGATGGCAGAATAATGTAAGGGGTAGGGGAAGAAGGAAAAGCTAGAAAGTGATAGGTGAAAACGGGGAGGGGGCATGAAGGAAGTTGGCAGGTGATAAGACTACATAAAAATAGTTGCAGACAAGTGTGTCCACACAAAATCATTCAGACTGTTTCCCAACCAGAAGCTGTGGATGAACCGTGTGATCCTCAATCTGCTGAGGGTAAGATCAGAGGCATTCAAGTCTGACGACCATTAAAGTTACAAGAGGTCCAGGTACGATCTCTTGAAAGCCATTTCACGGGTGAAGTGATGATCCCTGACTGAACTTGAATCAATGAAGGATGCTCGACAGCTGTGGCAAGGCTTGAATGCTATCAACTCTTACGAAGTGAAATCAAGTGACAAAGGTGACAACAAGGCTTTGCTTCCAGATGAGCTCACTTTCTATGCTCGCTTTGACTATCAAACAACGGAGGGTGGAACTTAGGATGATGGCGTTTAACAGCGACTCCTTTGCTTGCATCTCAGAAACAGCTCAATTTCTATCTTTGATATAATTTTTTTCCTTTTCAGGGTTCTTTTGAAGACCCTGACCTGGAGTTACACGCTGACTTTGGTTCTTTGTGGGAATGGGACCCGCTTTCAGGGCTTCATGACCGGTTGCTTTTTGATATGCCAAGGGTGCGGCCTGAAAGACAAGCGCGCATTTAGGGCGCCTGATTTTCGCAGCTCTGGAGGCAGGCGGATTCGAGTTCGGTGCTGCCGCAGAAAACATGGGAGTACACAGAAAATTGAAAACAGCGAGCTGGCTGCATTCCCAGAGACCCGAGATCTTTGAGCACAGAGTTCGGAAAAAGCAACGCAACTGACTTCTGACACCAAAAATTGGCGAGTTATTTTGTCATGTCTCCCCTCTCGCTGTGAAATGAGGACACCACTTTTCCCTTATTAGGGAGAGAGAACCTGTGGTATGTCAAATTACCGGGTATACGAGTAGTCTTTGGGTACTGCAAGTCTGTCTTTATTGATGCTTTGCTGCACACTTGAGTGCTCAGTGGAGGGTGCAGATGCTTTTTTGCTGGAGGGGAGGGGGGGTCGTTGCTTTGCTGCTGTTTATGTGTGGGGGGGAGCTGGGAGACTTTGGAGTTCAAACATTTAACTGTTATTTATTCTTTGGGGCACTCCTCTGTTTTTATGGATGTTTGCGAAGTAAAAGCATTTAAGGATGTATATTGTATACATTTCTCTGACATGAAATGTACCTACCTATTGAAAACAGAGGAACCATCACAAACTCACACAGCCTGCAATGAATCTGTGAGTTTAGTCTCTGAGGCTGACATGAGAACATCCTTCAGGAGGGTGAACCCATGAAAGCATCTGGTCCAGTTGGAGTACCTGGCTAAGTACTAAGTACCTGTGCTCATTAATTGGCTGCAGTATTTACTGAGATCTTTAACCTCTCACTTTGGCAGTTTGAGGCATCCATCTACTTCAAACAGGCCTCAATTTTACCAATTCCTATGAACAACATGGTAACCTGCCTCAAATACTATCATCCAGTAGCATTTACATCCATGGTGATGAAATGTCTTTTCAGCAGTCACTCAAAACACATCAACTCCTGTGTAAGTTGGATCTGCTCCAATTTGCCTACTGGCACAACAGGTCCACAGCAAATGCCCTTTCATTGGTTTTTCACTCAACCCTAGAACATCTGGACAGCAAAGAGGCAGAGACCAGAATGTTTTTTAAATCAACTCAGCTTGGCATTCAATGCTATCATCTCCTCAAAACTAATCAATAAGCTT
This sequence comes from Hypanus sabinus, assembly GCF_030144855.1. NCBI lineage: Eukaryota > Metazoa > Chordata > Chondrichthyes > Myliobatiformes > Dasyatidae > Hypanus > Hypanus sabinus. The sequence goes on along the minus strand of NC_082708.1, from coordinate 140,668,926 downwards.
CAAGACCTCGGCCTCAATACCTCCTTGTGAAATTGGATCCTTGATTTCTTCACTTGCAAACCCCAGTCAATTCGGATTGGTAACATCTCCTCCACAATCTCCACCTGTACAGGTGCAGCACAAGGCTGTGTGTTTAGCCCTCTGCTCTATTCACTTTACTTTTATGACTGTGTGGCTGAGCACAGCAAGAATACCACATTTAAGTTTCCTGACACCACCAATGACTGGCCGAATCAAAGATGGTGATGAATCAGCATATAGGAGTGAAACTGAAAATTTGGCCATCTTACCTTAACAACAACCTCTTAATGTCAGGATGACCAAGGAGCTGATTATTGAGTACAGGAGGAGGAAACTGGAGGTCCTGGAGCCAGACCTCATCAGGGGATCAAAGGTGTAGAAGATCAGCGACTTTGAATTCCTCAGTATTATCATTTCAGAGGATCTGTACTGGGCCCAGCACACAAGCACATCAGCGACTCCTCTTCCTTCACAGTTTGAGAAGATTTGGCATGACATCTAAAACTTTTGACAAACTTCTATAGGTGTGTGGTGGAGTGTATATTGAGTGATTGAATCACAGTCTGGCATGGAAACACCAGTACCTTTCAATGAAAAATCCTACAAGTAGTGGATACGGCTCAGTCAATTTCAGGTAAACCCTCCCCCCTCCCCACCATTGAGCACATATATATGGAATGTTGTGGCAGAAAAGCAGCATCCATCATCAGGATTCTCCCACTACCAAGTCATGCCCTCTTCCCACTGTTGCCATCAGGAAGATGGTACGGGAGCCTCAGGGCTCATATTACCAGGTATAGGAACAGTTATTGCTTCTCAATCAGTAGATGACCCCAACAAATTTGCAGGTCAAGTGCTACCTTAGTTGGAAAGAAAGTTCGGGGCCCTGATTAGAGGTGAAGGAGGATGGAGCAGTTCTGCCATTCACAGGTTTAAGTGCCAGGATGGAGATTAGTGAGGAGAGATGAATGGACAAAGCGTCATGGAGCACAGAGGTCAAGGGGTCTCTGTGGAAAGTACAGAGGGTCCCGTTAAAGATGGCAGAAGTTGTAGAGAATGGTGTGTTGGATACGGAGGTTCATGGGGTGATAGATGAGGACAAGAGGAACTCTACCTCTGTTAAGGTGGTGGGTGGGAAGATGGGGTTAGTGCAGATGTCCAAGAAGAAGAGCTGCGGGTGAAGACAGCTCTTCACCCTTTCCCTTTCACTGTGGTGGAAGGGAAACTTGGTTCTTTAAAGAAAGAGGACAACTCTGATGTGCTGGTAAGGAGAGCCTCATCTGGGAACAGATGCAGTGGAGATTAAGAAACAAAGTAGAGGGAATAGCATTTTCACAGAACACAGGGAGGGAAGAGGTGTAATAAGATTGCCATAGGAATCAGTGGGTTTATAAAATATATTGGTAGACAGTTTTTCCCCAGTGATGCAGACAGAGATGAAGAAAGGGAAGAGAAGTGTCAGAAATGAACCAAGTGAATTGAAGGGCAGGGTGGAAGTTGGAAGCAAAGTTGTTGAAATTAATGAGTTCAGCCCAAGTGCATGAAGCAGCACAGATGCCATTGTCAATGTAGTGCAGACAGCATTGGGGAGCGATACTAGGGAAGGCTTGGAACATGGACTATTCCACATAGCCAACGAAAAGGCAGGTGTAGGTCGGACCCATGGCTACACCTTGAGTTCGAAGAAAGTGGAAGGAGCAAAAGAGAAATTGCTGAGGGCGAGGACCAGATGGAGGAGGTTGGTGGTGGATGGGAATTGATCAGGTAAACTGTCAAGAAAGTAGTGGAGAGCTTTAATGCCTTCGTGATAGGGGATAGAAGCACATAGGGACTGGACATCCATGGTGAAAAATGTGGCAATCAGGGCTAGGGAATTGAAAGTTGAGATCAAGATGATGTCAATTTTTGTGGACATAGGTAGGACTAAACCAAGGGGATTAAAATGGAGTCAAGGTATGTGGACATGTGTTCAGTGGAGCAAGAGCAGGCAGAAACAATGCACCATTCCAACTAAACATGCTATGAGTATCAATTCAAATAGCTCAATACTGTACAGGCACAGTGACAAAATAAGGCAAACCAAAAAAACTGCAAGTGCTGGAAATTTGAAATGAAAATAAATAAATCTGAACATGTTGTAAATACCTAGCTGGTCAAGCAGCACCTACAGAAGGAGAAACAGTGGAAATGTTTCAGATTGAAGATCCTTCTTTAGAACTCTTTGCCACTCTGACAATCAGCTTTCAACCTGATATACAGTCGGCCCTCCTTATCCGTAGGTTCCGCATACGCGGAATCAACCAACTGCAGATTGGGGAAAAAACGCAAGTTCTCTTTCCAGCACTCGTTGTATGGGCACGTACAGAGTTTTTTTTTCTTACTATTATTCCCTAAACAATACAGTATGACAACTATTTACATAGCATTTACATTGTATTAGGTATTATAAGATAATCTGGAGATGATTTAAAGTATACAGGAGGCTGTGCGTATGTTACTGCGGATCGGGACCGAAAAAAAAAGTTCTCTTTCCAGCATTCGTTGCTTGAGCATGTACAGACATTTTTTCTTGTCATTATTCCCTAAACAATACAGTATAACTATTTAGATAGCATTTACATTGTATTAGGTACTATAAGTAATCTAGAGATGAATTAAAGTACAGGCAGTCTCTAAGTCGGATTTGTATGCAAGTTGGAACAGGTACATCTGGTATTATTTAGTGTCAGTTAGTCAAACATTTGTCTTAGTATATAGTATACCTTTCTATGGATATAAAACACTTAAGAAACATATGTACTTCAATAATTAAACCACTGTGTTGCTTAGTAATAATTGTAGCTTTCATCAGGGCAGGGCCTTTCATATGCTCCATTATTCTCACTTTATCCTTTAAAATTGTTCTGATTGTTGACCGACTGTAGCCTAACACTTTTCCAATGACCGATGGTGTATCACCTCTTTCCGATTGCTTTATTATTTCCACTTTATTTTCAATCGTGATCGTTTTCTGCCAACGGAACAGAAACACTGTGGATTCAGCAGCAGCCATGGGTGGCAGGTCTAAACTCCCTGGGTCATAAAGTCCACCTACACTGAGACAGGTTAAATAAAGTCCCAAACTCCCCTGGGTCCTAAAGTCCACCCGCACTGAGACAGGTTCAATAAAGTCCCAAGCTCCCCTGGGTCCTAAAGTCCACCTACACTGAGACAGGTTAAATAAGGGACTTGAGCATCCATGTTCTTTGGTATCCGTGGGGGTTCCCGGAACCAATCTCCAGTGGATAAGGAGGGCTGACTGTATTACTAATTATTTCTCTTTTCAATAAGGCATGATCTGTTGCATATTTCAAACATTTTCTGTTTTTATAATAGGATGGATGGCAGGGAGAGGTATTAAAATCCTGTTTAACTTTGCTATTTATTAGGGAGCTATAACAAGCCTGACATTGGATGGTGACATGAGTAACAAGTGCACTTAAAACAGAAAGGAATATATTAAATAAACAAAATCAAACTCAAAGAGGAAGAAACTATCGCTTAGTTAAATTGAATCCACACATTTAAAAATAATTAGGAAAATATCACTACACCTAATTATTATCTATTTCAAAAAGGAAAAGTGTCAGGGAATTGGAGGATATTCCTACTCCAGAACTGATTTTCTCCCTCACTCTTTCCATTCTCATTCATCTCATTCCACTTACATTTCATTCAGATGTAATGATATCAGATCTTCATCACCCTCTCTCAACCCGTACCACTGTGTTGCTCAGTCTATCCTACCACAGGTATTCTTGTTTTTCTTTCCTTTCCTTCCTCTCTCTGTAATTTAAAGCATTTTTAGATTTTCTTAGTTCTGATCAACAGACAATTTTAAATGGTTAGATTATCTCTTTCTCCAAATCTCTATCATTTTCTGTTCTAATTTTGTATTTCCAGCATCAGCATTGTGTTGATTTCTTCTTGCCTCTATATGGAATGGCAGGTTTAGGTAATGGTTCTAAGATATTCTCAGTTAATGTCATGATGAAGCAAGAGAATAACCAAGTCCAAGCAAGTGTTATCCAAGGCTGCTTATACCATATCAGCTTTAAAAGGGCATTGACAAAGATTAAAAAAAGTCTCAGAAATATTGCTGGGATATTCTCATGCAATGCCATTTCACTGTTAATGCTACCACTTTACATTTTGAAATTGGTAAACAAATATCAGACTTGAGGAACACAATACTGGAAGCCAAGAAAACAAAAGAGACATTGTAGCATAGCTCTTACTTCATCTCAAGTTTTCTGATTTTATTTTGAGCTGCTTGTAGACTAATCTGGAGCCCATCTTTTGAACGTTCTGCATTCAAACATCGCTGGTGTAGTTCATCAATTTTTCTGCGATCTTCTTCATTGCTGGCACCATTTCGATACATCTGAAACAGAGCTTTTGACATTAGAGTTTCAATCTGCTGTTAAAACAGGATTTTAAAGGAAGAGAGAGGAGACTCAAAATGAACATGTTAAGCGGTTAAGATAAAAAGGTGTTTAAATGTCAGTACTGATTGTCAATTACTCAGGCATAATAATTATTTACGAAAACTATTCAGTTATATTTTAGATATCGACAACATTCTGTCAGAGAAAACAATAGATGCATTAAAAGTAGCAAATAGGCATCTGCATTCAGGGAATGAAAGTTAATAGGCCAGATTTTGCCGAAATGCTACATCGAATCTTCTGTCTGCATACAGAATGCACATCTTACGTGCAGTCTTCCTGGACACACTGAACTCTCACTTCCAAAACTCCACTTAACATTTTGACAGGCAGCAAGTATCATATGTCTTGACAGCTGCAAAAACTATCTTAAGTATATCTATATAACTCATGGCATTGAGATCAATTAGAAATATGGTAATTTTTACACATTATATAAACAAATAACATTTATCTTCCAAGTTACCCAGCCTTCTAATTTACATTGTATTACAATTCTGTATCTGTCACTAGGTCAGTGTCTTGGAATTTTCCTGTTTAACACTCTTGAAGAAACTCTTGAAGGATACCAATGTAACTCACTGGATCTTCCTCCAACCCATTTCGCAGAAAGCAGCCATAAACATAGCTCTGCCAACATTGATCACATCACCCTCCCACAAAAAAATAACTACAGGGTAGTCTTTGTTTAAAGAATTCTTACTTATAGATGTTTCCATTTTTAGTCATTCTTGTATGACTTGCTGGTTTTAATTTCTCAGCATGCAACTCCAACCTACAATAATTTAATTTTCTGATGTCATCAATGCAATGTATAAAACAACAAGAGTGCTTTTCAATCACTCTTTAGCACACTCCAACCATGAAAATTCCATAGGTTATACTTATACTGTATTTATGTAAGAACTTAACGATGTCCATGGCAAGTTAAATACATTCTCTATTAATTCCTGAGCATCCAAAAATATGGGCTTCTGACTAGCTTTAGATTTTAACAAACTTACACGACTTTATTGGAAATTTGCTTGAAAGAAATTGGATGTGGTACTTTCTATTTATACATGAACAAATTCTAATTTGATGAGTGAAACAAGAAATTAAAATTGTCTGTAGATACAGCACATTTAAGTCTGAGAAGGTGGCACAAAACTGGTCTTTAGTCATTCAAAAATAAAAGCTGATACATGGACACTCTGTTCCTTGTTTATTTTTAAAGTTTTAAATGTTGGTATTATTAGTAAAATAAATAACAATGAAGACTTTCATAGCTTCTGAAGCCTAGCAGCACACTTGTACTTTATATTCTGCAGAAGACAAGAGAACTGATTTTTAAAATGTAATTTTGTGCAAATTATGAGAGAAAAAACACCCAATTTATTTATTGTCATTCCATTTCTTACAATTACCAAACTAATTATTCAAGCCTCAAGTGCTTTACTGCTCAAGTCAAATTTTCATGCTGACAGTTTACAAAACAAGATCAGTCAAGCAGGTGGGCAGCATGGAGGAATGCTAAAGGACAAAGAGAACTGGCAAAGGTATTTTGTATGAAAATGCAGAACTAAAGAGATTAAAGGCTAACTGTAAGAAATCTCACAATAATTATGGCTCATGCTGATCAAGGTGTGGCCAGCAGCCAGACATCTTAGTTTAAAGAATCATGATCTTCACTCAAAACTATAAGACATCACTGAACCCGAATTGTTTTACTATCTTTAAAAAAAATTGTCACTTGGCCTGACGTCACTTATTCTCTGGTTCTCTGCCCAAGTGTCAATGTGCCTCACCAATCACTGGTATTTTTTTCTACCTCCAGTCCATTCACAATATGTAACACAACAGATTGAAAGCAATTGGCCCGAAATGTTGGCTTTATTTTGCCCTCCATAGTTCCATAGAGAATGCCTGACACATTATTTCTAGCATTTTCTATTTCATCTCAAATATCTGAACTACTTACCTGATCCTATCCAAATGGGAGAAATACAACAATGTCAGTTAAACCAGTTAGAAGTGACATTCAAAGTGTGCAGGACTTGCAACTAAGTATCATAAAATGGAGAGAGAAAATTAGGTTGGAGAGGAAAACAATGGACGTTTGCACAAGTTAAGAATTTATTCAATAAAACTGTCATTTTTTTTACCTTTTCAAGTTCTTCTTCTACAGCTCGTTTCTCTCTTCTGGCTCGTTCAATCTGACCTTGTTTATCTTCACAATTCTATCAGAAGGATGCACATCATAAAAGTCAGCAAAGAATTTAAACCTACCATTTTAGAGAAGCTGCAGATGCTGAAAATCTATCCCAGTGTTTTTAATGACCAACAGGCTATACTTCATCCTGTGTACTGCGATCTTATTTACCTGCACTTCAATGTAACTTGCCTTTGCCCTCATTACAGATCTATAATTAGCTTTCGACTTCAACTGAAGAACATTTATGAATGAGATAAGTAGGCAGGTATTTCAATTCTGGATCAAGTTCAGCTGTCTTCACCACATTTTACTGTTATAAAGTTGACATGTTCAGTTTGGATGTCACACTTACCATTTGCATATCAGATAATTCCTCAGTTAAACGAGAAATCTGTACATTACTTTGTTTCCTGACATTTTCGACCTGCAACAAAAACAAAATTGAGAATGTTATTGTATATCCTTTGTACATTTTACTTCAATTTAAGTTTAAAAAATGGTTTGGTTCATTTCAAAGATCAAGCACCCTACAACTACAACAAATATATTAAACTATACAGTCTGTTCCAGGGCAATGAATAGGTTCCATTTTAACTCCAAAACTATATAAAACCTACTATTCCTCCACAAGTTAATAATGAATACATCAAAAGCACATAAGAAAGAACTACTACTAAAAGTGGGGAGAGAAAACTATTTCTAGCATTTGCAGAAATGAATGCATATATGCATGTCGTACTTTTATATAGAAACTCCTTCATATTAGAGATGTCCATTACTTATGCATTCTTAACTGGGGGATGGCTTGTAGATCACTTCCCAATACACTTCTCTAAGAAAATGTCATTAGCTTTGAGTTCAAGTTAAATAAAGTTGAAGTTTATTGTCATCTGACTATACATGTATACAGCCAAACAAAATAGTCCTCCAGACCACAGTGCACCCACACACGTATCACACAGCACATAAACCAAAACATACTATAAATAAGTTAAAATATAAATCAAAATTCATTTAGTAATGTGCAGCTCAGGTAAAGAGTAAACAGCTCACTGTCCTAGTGAGGAGACCTCAGTGGTGACAGGGTACTCATTAGCTTCACAGTCTGAAGGAAGTAGCTTTTACCCAGTCTGGCAGTCAGAGTCCTGATGCTTCTGTACCTCCTTCATAACTGTACTGAGTCAAAGAGATTGTGGCATAGGTGGTAGGGATCCTCAACAATGCTTTGGGCCCTTCATTTGCAATGCTCCTGGTAAATGTCATAAATGGGGGGAAGGAGATCCCAATGATACACTCGGTATTTTTTAACCGTCCTTTGTCTACAAGGTCAACATCAACTAAATTAGAGTTATTAGTTCATGAATAATAGTGTATTGCGGCAGTTATTACCCAACTTTGGAGGTAATATCCACAACGTGCAGGACCTTTGCCTATCCAACAAAATGAAATTACACTGAGGAACCATGCTAGCACATAAGTGTTTAAAAAATGTTTGAAGTTTTCTAACTGAATTTTGACAAATAATATATACTCCAGCATTATAGAAAGCATAGGATTGCTTTGAAAATGGCTCACTTCCTCTTTTAAAACTAACTGATCTGCAGCAGTGTCAGTCAATCAATGAGCTAATTTCATGCTCTTCATTGCAATTAGATTCAATTGAGTGTTAGTCACCAGCCTTCACTTAACTAATTACACACAAGGCACACCTGTATAGTTTCAATTGACTGTTGGCTGCAGTTCTTAAATACTCAGTGGATCAATTGACTAAGTTTGAAATGATTGTACCATAAGAAACAAACCTTGGTCACTGACTAAGTGACTACTGATTAATGCTCTATTTATTTGCATCCTCATAGATCTGGGAATAATCAAAACAAGTTAGCCATGGTGTGGTCAGTTTTGTAGAACTGGAATTGCTTTCAACAAAGGAAACTCTGAACCAGTAGTGTATAAATAAAACGCAGATCTGCCAAAGTTAATAGTTTATGGAATAAATTCAAAAGGTTTGAATTTCCTCATCTTAAGGAATTATTCCTTTGATTTCACTCACAACTGAACAGAAATTTTGTGGATATTCAAAGCTTTGAATTTTCCCTCAGTCAGAATGATTATCCATGGTTATTCTCAATGTCTTCCAACATGATTAAACAAACTTTTGACAGTGATTTGAAGCTGCAAGACTTAAAGTAATAGCAAACTGAAACCTCAAGTTATCAAAGTGCTTATATGTTTTATATTTTCTACTTGTTTTGAATTATTGATACCATATTGAACATTAAGTTAGGGCCATGTGTTTAACCATCAGAATAAAATAAATTTAGAAAAATCATCTGACTTAACCTCCTTTTTGATTTGAGCAGCAACTTCTTGAACAAGCTGAACCATGGCTTCTTTCACTTTTACCACTTCTTCATCCTTTTGTTTTTCACGTAGTAATATCTAAATGGTTTGCAAAAATTTGAAAATAAATCATTAAAATGAGCATCTTGGTGATTTTGTTTTTTAAAAATTTTTTACCGTTTGTATTTCAATTTCATGCCTCATATTTAAGGAGCAGTTATATCTAATAAGCTGACCCCAAAGAGAGCGATCAACAAACTTATCCCAAAGTGTAATTCAAACTGAACAAAGACTTATAGATATCTGAGATATCTTCCACCTTCAAAGAATGGTGATTCTTTCTACAATTGATGCTGCCCTCACCCACATCTCCTCCATATCCTCACTCTATCCTCCCACCGCTATAACCAGGGATAGTGTTCCCCTTGTCCTTACCTACCACCATACGAGCCTCTGCATCTAGCACCTCATTCTCCATAACTGTCGCTATGTTCAATGGTATCTTACAGATCTCACCCTGACTCCACCACCACTCTCCACAGGAATCACCATCTCTCCGTGACTCACTTCTCCTGCCTCACTGATCTCTCTCCTAACACTTATCCCTTCAAGTGATACACATACTGCACTTCCTCCCTCACCACTATTTAGGGCTCCAAACAATCCTTCCAGGAAAGGAACACTTTATCTACAAGTCTGTCAGTGTCATGTGCTGTATTTGGTGTTCCCAGTGCAGCCGCCTCTATATCAATGAAAACTGATGTAGATTAAGGGACACTTTGTTGAGCACCTTCACTTCATCACAACAGGCAGAAATTCCTATTCTGATATATTAGTCCATGGCCTTCTCTACTGCCACAATGAGGGAGGAGAATCACCTCATGTCTTGTTTTTGGGTAGCCTCCAACCTGATGACATAAGCATTGATTTTGCCAACTTCCTGTAATTTCACCCTTCTCCTCTCTTTTTTCCATTCCCAAATCCGGCCCCCACTCTTCCCCTTTTCTTCTCCTCATCTCCCTCTGGTGCCCCTTCTTCCCTTTCTCTCATGATCAATTCTCCTTTCCAGTCAGATGCCTTCTTCTTCAGACCTTTACCTTTCCTAAAAACTTCCATCTTCTCACTTCATCCCCTTCTCCCACCCACATTCCCACTCACCTGGTTTCACCTACCACCTGGCAAGCTTGTATTCCTTCCCCTCCCCCAACTTTTTATTCTGGCTTCTTCCTTTCCAGTCCCGATGAAGGGACTTGGCCTGAAATGTCAACTGTTTATCTCTCCATAGATGCTACCTGACCTATTGAGTTTTTCATGTGTTACTTTGGATTTCTAGTATCTGCAGAAACTCATGCTTAAATCTTAAAGAAATGATAGAAATGTAGCACATAACAAAAACAGTTCTTATTAGCTACCTGCACCTATTCAACTTCAAAATAGCTAATTTGAACAAGTATCATTATTGAACATTGTTGAAACATGTTGTAGCATCTTGTTGCGATCAACCAGGACATCAAGCAGGTAAAACCTATGGTGATTCATCAGTGGTGCGCAGTCAACTTATGGACAGAGTTGTTGAAACTGAACTCAACGAGCTAACATATCTATTATAAAACTCTAAAAATATGTACCAAATTCAAGTGAGAGATCAACATAAATTTACCCCAAAATCAGTCCATTTGTAGACATGTCAGTATGCTATCAGCTCTAATTACAGAGCTTTTGAAGCTACTAGGTCAGTATATTTAAAGTATGATTAAAAGAGTATTAATAAATCTAGTAATTAATTTAAAAAACTATACTCAAGAAAGTATAATTTATCTCAACAATTATATATATTTAAATATTAGTAAAATATGTACCTAATTCATGACTTCTATTGCCTACCATTACTCTGGGATGAATTACTTCTTTCATCTGTCAATATTTTGATACAATTGGTCACCCCATCATTACCAATTTCTAGCAGGGGTAAGCCTGCCTTCACTCTTTTCCTTACGCATTTTCTAAGTCATCTCCAAAATACTTCTGCATTGTAGTTGTCTAAGGGCCCACTTGTGACTCTCTGCAACTTTCTCATCCAAAGACTGCACTTCCATTACTACAACAAAAAATAGTACTTCCATGTATTCATTGATCACACTCAACTGTATTTCAATGTTTTTTGAATCATCCTTCCTCTCCACTGCCTCTATGATCATGCTGCCTGTTCAGAAGCTGAAATGTCCCCCAACTAAATACTGGGAACTTGAAATCACTGAGCATAGTCCCCACAAACTCTGTTCCATAAGCATATCTCTCTCTTCTCTCTTTCAATTTTTTTATTGATTTTCATATATACATATAAAAAAATAACATAATAAAGAGTAAATTATGAATACAATAGACTTGAAGTCACGTTGATAATAAGATAACAATATCCTATTAAACATCAGCAGAAAAAAATACCTTAATCAATCAAGTCCATATGATTATATATGAAAAAAAACAAAAATAACCATTAAAAGAAGAAAAAATTTGAAAATATGTGAAAAAAGTATATATTAAGAAAAATAAAACACTAAACTAAACTAACATGGGCAATAGTAATAGCTTACAAGTATATGATAGTGTCAAAAAACTCCAGAACTCCATACCTGAACATGAATAAGCAGAAAGAAGGTCTGGAAAAGGCCAAATTAATTCATATGAAAATGTCGAATAAACGGTCTCCAAGTTTCTTCAAATTTAATTGATGAGTCAAAAATAGTGCTTCTAATTTTTTCCAGGCTCAGATAAGAAATAGTTTGAGAAAACCACTGAAACGTGATAGGAGGATTTACTTCTTTCCAGTTTTGTAATATAGACCTTCTGGCCATTAATGTTACAAAAGCAATCATTCGTCTGATTGAAGGGGAAAACTGATTACCATCTTCATTTGGTAAGCCAAAAATTGCAGTAATAAAATGAGGTTGTAAATCTATATTCCAAATTGAGGAAATGGTAGTAAATATGTCCTTCCAATAGTTATGTAAAGTAGGACATGACCAAAACATATGGGTCAATGAGGCCACTTCTGAATGACATCTGTCACATTGAGGGTTAATATGAGAATAGAATCGAGCAAGTTTATCTTTAGACATATGAGCTCTATGTACAATTTTAAATTGTATTAAAGCATGTTTAGCACATATAGAAGAGGAATTAACCATTTGCAAAATTTTTTCCCATTTATCTGTTGATATATTATATCGAAGTTCTTTTTCCCATTCTTGTTTAATTCTAACTGATATTTCTGGTTGTATCTTCATAATCATATTATAAATAAAAGCTACTAATCCCTTCTGACAAGGGTTTAAGGTAAAAATCAAATCTGTAAAATCCACTAAAGTTGAATTAGGAAAAGATGGTAAAACTTTATGTAAGAAATTTCTAATTTGTAAATATCTGAAAAAATTAGATTTAGGTAATTCAAATTTGTTGGAAAGTTGGTCAAATGACATCAAAGTATCTTCAAAGAAAAGATCACGAAAACATTTTATACCTTTCCTTTTCCATATGTTAAAAGCTTGATCTGTCCAAGAGGGTTTGAAAAAGAAATTAAGTAAGATAGGGCTATCAAGAATAAAGTTTTTCAAAGTAAAAAACTTACGAAATTGAAACCAAATTCGTAATGTATGTTTAATAACAGGATTAGATATTTGTTTATTAAATTTAACTAAATCAGCAGGAAGACAAGAACCGAGAACAGAGAATAGAGAATATCCCTTTACCTCATTACATTCCAAATTTACCCACTGTGGGCACAATGGTGAATCCAAATCTAGTTTCCAATACATTAAATTACGAATATTATTTGCCCAATAATAAAATCTAAAGTTAGGTAAAGCTAAACCACCATCTTTTTTAGATTTTTGTAATTGCTTTTTACTTAACCTAGGGTTTTTATTTTGCCACACAAATGAGGAAATTTTTGAATCAATGTTATCAAAAAAAGATTTAGAAATAAAAATTGGTAAGGCTTGAAATAAGTATAAAAATTTCGGTAAAATCATCATTTTAATAGTATTAATCTGACCAATTAATGATAAAAATAAAGGAGACCATCTTGTAGTAAGTTGATGAATTTGATGAAGCATAGGTAAAAAATTCAGTCTAAATAAATCTTTATATTTCTTGGTAATTTTTATACCTAAATAGGTAAAGTTATCAGTAACAACTTTAAATGGTATCCTATCACTCAATAAAGTTTGTGCATTTAAAGGAAATAATTCACTCTTATCTAAGTTTAGTTTATAACCAGAAAAAATACCAAATTGAACCAACAAGGATAAAATAGCGGGAATAGACCTATCAGGGTCAGAAATATATAACAGCAAATCATCAGCATAAAGTGATAATTTGTATAACTTCTCATTACGGGTAACACCAAAAATATTAGGAGATTCACGAATAGCAATAGCTAAAGGTTCTAATGCAATATTAAATAATAAAGGACTTAAGGGACAGCCTTGTCTCGTACCACGAGATAATTGAAAAAAAGAGGATCTATAGTTATTTGTAAGAACGGAAGCAACAGGTTTATAATATATTAATTTAATCCATGATATAAAGTTAGGACTAAAATTAAAATTTCTCAATGTATTAAATAAATATATCCATTCAACTCTACCAAAAGCTTTTTCAGCATCTAATGAGATAACACATTCTGGGATTGTGGGTGGTGAAGTATGAATTATATTAATCAATTTTCTAACATTAAAAAAGGAATACCGATTCCTCATAAAACCAGTTTGATCTTCTGAAATAATCTGTGATAGTACTTTTTCTAATCTAATGGCTAAAATTTTTGTAAGAATCTTAGAATCTACATTTAATAATGATATAGGGCGATAAGATGTACAGAAAGTAGGATCTTTATCTTTTTTAAGAATTAGAGAGATATTAGCTTCATAAAAAGATTGAGGTAATCTCTTCTTAGCAAACGCATCATTAAAAATTTCACATAACCAAGGAGAGAGCAAAGAAGAAAAAGTTTTAAAAAATTCTACTATATAACCATCAGGACCAGGAGCTTTCCCTGAATTCATTGATGAGATAGCCTCTCCTATTTCCACCATAGAGATAGGAGCATCTAACAGGCTATGGTCTTCATCAATCAGTTTAGGAATATTCAAATTGTTAAAAAAATTATCTATCATGGACTGGTCACCATCAAATTCTGATTGATATAAAGATTTATAAAAATCTTGAAAAGTATTATTAATTTCTTTATGATCAGTAGTTAAATTACCGTCTTGTTTGCGAATTTTAATAATTTGTCGCTTAGTCGAAATAGCTTTTAATTGATTAGCTAACAGTTTGCCAGTTCGATCACTGTGAATATAGAATTGAGCCCTGGTCCTAATTAATTGATTTTCAATTGAAGAAGATAATAGTAAACTATGTTCCATTTGAAGCTCAACTCTCTTCTTATAAAGTTCTTTGGTAGGAGTCACGGAATAAATCTTATCAATTTCCTTGATTTTATCCACTAATAAAGCAATATCTAAATATCTTTGTTTACTTTTACCAACAGAATATGAGATAATTTGTCCACGGATAAAAGCCTTAAAAGAGTCCCAAAGTATTCCTCTGTCGATTTCTTCAGTATAGTTTGTTGAGAAAAACAAGTCAATTTGCTGTTTTATGTAGGTGATAAATTCTGGGTCTTGAAGCAAAGTAGCGTTAAGCCTCCAAGATCTGATATTATTGGAATAGTCCGAAATCTTAATAGATAACTTCAAAGGTGCATGATCCGAAATAGTAATAGAATCATATTTACAATCAATAACATCCGTTAATAACCAATGATCAATAAGAAAATAGTCAATTCTAGAATAGCTATGATATACATGTGAAAAAAATGAAAATTCTTTATCTTTAGGGTTCAAAAACCGCCATATTTCTGTAATTCCCGAATCAACCATAAAAGAATTAATAAGTAGGGCTGATCTGTTCGGAAGAGTACAGATAGGTTTAGATCTATCCATCGAAGGATTCAAACAACAATTAAAATCTCCACCCATTATCAACATATATTCATTTAGATTAGGAAGGGAAGTAAATAAATGTTTAAAAAATTCAGGGCAGTCAAAGTTTGGAGCATAAATATTAACTAGAACAACTTTCCGATTAAAAAGTAAGCCAGTTATCAACAAAAATCTACCCTGTGGGTCAGAAATAATTTCATGATGTGTAAACGATATTGAGGGGTCTATAAAAATAGACACACCCCTAATTTTAGCGGTACAATTCAAGTGAAATTGTTGACCCTTCCAGAACCTAAAAAAAAACGTTGATTATCCTCCCTCCTGATATGGGTCTCCTGTGCAAAGATAATATTAGCATTCAGTCTATGGAATACTTTAAATATTTTTTTACGTTTAATCAGATGATTTAAACCATTAGTATTCCAGGAGATAAAGTTAACAGATTTATCCATCATGCTAATATTAGTTGTGTGTATCATAAAAGGTTAAAAAGACACATAACCCACAATTCAGGAAGGAGGAAAATTGATTCAGGAGCAACCGGAGAACATGACACCTCAACAATATTAATAATTTAAAGTCGGTCCATAAACTAAAAGCAAAAAAATAAAGAGCAAAAGCGTGAAAAAAGATCCCTACCCCCCTCCCCCCACCCTTCGAAAAAAAGCCAAGCGGCAGGCGCATAATCTAATACTAACATAACCCCCATTTCAAGATGGCAGCTCTATAAAAAGATTAAAAGAAAACTATATAACACCCAGATTAAGATATAGAGTTGCAAAAAGAAAATATATATCAATCAGAATAAAAAAAACTAATATAATAAAACAAACAATCATTAATAAAAAAGTATAAACATCAAAATTTGAAAGTGTAATATACCTTTAAAAAAAAATCCCGTGTTCAAATACAAGATGACGTTTCAAAAGCAAAGACTTATGGGAAGAAGAAACGCCATTTTGAAAAAGCCATATTATTAAATACAAATGTGAGTTCAGCAATCTGTTAAAAGACAAAATAAGATTTAAAAAAAAGGGATGTAATGAACAGTGCAATATATATAAAAAAAGACCAAAAATCCAAAACATTCGTCCCATTTCTGAGTACAGGCAAACAAATAAATGCTTACAAAAAACAGAATCTTACGGGAAAAAGAAACAACATCTTAAAAAGTAAATCATTATTGCAAAATATAGACGTATATAACCGAAACAAAAAGAAAAAAAGATATTATAAAAATTAAAAGGAACATCTATAAACAATGATGATAGTAAAAAAAAACCAGACCCGTAGATCAAAATAAGAAGTTATAACCCAGCTTCATAGGTTAAAACTTAAAGTAAAAAGATATCCTCTCTCCGAAAAATCTTCCACATAACACATAGTTCAAGTTGCACTAGAAGATCGAAATTCTTCAGCAAATTTCTTCGCTTCTTCCAGAGTGTTAAAAATTTGCTGACTGTTGTCGTTCAGCGTAATTCTAAGCTTCGCTGGATACATTAAAGCTTGTTTAAGTCCAATCGAGTAAATCTCTGCCATCACTGGTTTAAAAGCGATTCTGGCTCTCATTACCTCATAGGAATAATCCTCAACAATTCGAAATTTGTATTTATTGTAAGAAATCATACCTTTTTTACGAGCTAATCGAATTAAAAGCTCTTTCTCACGAGGATAATGAAGGCGAACAATCACCGCTCGTGGTTTATCAGTCGTAGACGAAAACCTCGCAACTCTGTGAGCACGGTCAATAACAGGTTTAGTTTGCAAACCTTCATCACCGAAAATTTCCCACAGTAATTTAGAGAAAAATTCAGTTAAATCACCGGACTCAACTCTTTCGGGAAACCCGATAATTCGCAAATTCTGTCTGCGAGATCGATTTTCAAGATCAGTAATTTTAAACTTATACTGATCTACAGTTTTAAGAGTCGATTGTACCTTCTTATCCAACACTTCAATTGTACGTACTTTTTCAACAATTAATTTTTCAAGAGTCGCCAACTTATCTTCATGCCGCTGAATATCCGATGCCTGCGACTGAAGCTTAGAATCAAGCGATCTAACAACTCCTTCAAGTTCAGACATTTTCGTGGTAAGCTTGTTTTCCAAACTTGCCATTTTACTTTCCAGCTTGCTTTCCAAACTTTCAAGTTTAGTGTCCAGAAGATTAGAAATTGCATCGATAAAGGCTCCTTAGACGATCTCTTACTTGTAGCCATTTTAAGTTCGACAAAGTTAGATCAAATATAGTTTTAGGGAAAAAAAAGTCAATCGAAAATATCAACTCATTTGATTAAATTCGAAAAGATTTGATTAAAGGGTGATTATAGTTAAAAAAGTGAAGAGCGCCTAAAAGGCAGATGTTTACGTCGCCATCTTGAAACTCCACCCCCCCAGCATATCTCTCTCTTGCTGTATTCTTAGTGAACTGCAAGATCTGCCAAACAGTCATCAGCAATATCATCTACAGCAGCCCACCACTTCAACCATCCCCCGCCAGCCTTAGTTCATCTCCTATTGAAACCTGCAAGCAAAATACAACTGGATGGAGCCATTTCTGTACACCCCTGCCTACCCTTTTACATGGTGCCCCAGCTACTGTGGGCTGGTCTTACTTGACCTGCATAAAGTCTCTTCCCCACTCCTGTATTCATTGAAATATATTGTCATGCAAATTGATTCAACAAATTTCGGGATTTTTTTTTTTACATAGCCTCAAATCCTTACTGGTCAGATAACTGTCTGGCATGGTGGGGGGCTTACTGCACAGGATCGAAGTAAGTTGCAGACAATTGTAAGTTTCATCAGTTCCATCACGGGTGCCAGTCTCCATAGTATCCAAGACATATTCAAGGAGCAGTGCCTCAGGAACGCAGTGTCCACCATTAAAGACCTCCCACCACCCAGGACAAGCCCTCTTCTCATTGCTACCATCAGAAAGGAGGCACAGAAACCTGAAGGCACATAGTCAGAGATTCAGGAACACTTTCTTCCCCTCTGCCATCCAATTTCTAAATGGACATTGAACCCATGAACACTACCTCAATACTTCTTTAAAATTTATTTGGCTTCTTCTTTATTGTTGCATTTCTTACTCTGTCATTCTGGTTACACTTTCAGACATCCAATTCCAAAATTCTGGAAATATCTGTCCAAAACTATCTGCCTCTATTCTCCTAAAACTCCTTAAAACATGCATTTGACTGTACTGCCTTAATTTCATACTCTTGAAGTATCTAGATACATTTTTAAACTGTATTAAATATACAAATGTATTAATAATGTTACTATCTTTGTGATATTGTTTGTCCAACAGTTAAGAACATAGAGCAGTACATCGCAATACAGGCCGATGATGTGCTGACTTTTTGATTTACACCAAGATCAATCTCCCCTCACACATAGTCCTTCATTTTTTTCTTTCATCCATGTGCCCATCTAAAAGGTGCTGCACCTTTTCAAAGGCCTCCTGAAAAACAAGGTACACAACATCCATTGTCTATCCTGTTTGTTACGTCCTCAAACAATTCCAATAGATTTGTCAGTGAAGAGATTCCCTTAGGGAAACCATGCTGACGTTGGCTTATTTTATCATGTACCTCCAAGCACCCTGAGACCTCATCCTTAACAATCGACTCCAACATCTTCCAAAACACTGAGGTTAGGCCAATTGGCTTAAAACTTCCTTTCTTTTGCCTCCTCAGTTCTTGAAAAGTGGGGTGAATTTGCAATCTTCTATTCCTCCAGAACCCTACCAGAATCCAGTGATTCTGGAAACCACAATCTCTTTATCTACCTCTTTCAGAACCTTGGGTGTAGTCCATTTGGTCCAGAAAACTTATCTACCTTGAAATGTTTTAGGTTCCCTAATAATAGCAATTGCACTCATCTCTGCCCCCGACACACTCAAATTTCTGGCTTACTGCTAGTGTCTGCTCAGTGAGGATGGATGTAAAATACTTATTTAGTTTGTCCACCATTTCCTTGTCCCCCACTACAATGTCTCTTCAGCATCATTTTCCAACAGTCTGATATCTACTCTTGCCTCTCTTTTATTCTAAATATATCCGGAAAAAATGTTAGTATAGCCTTTGATATTATTGCCTAGCTTACCTTCATATTTCAACTTTTTCCTTCCTATGGCTCTTTCTGTTCCCTTTTATTGGTTTTTACAAACTTCCTAATCCTCTAGCTTCCCACTGATTTTTGTTCTATTATATGCCCTCCTTTGCTTTTATGTTGTTTTTGACTTCTTTTGTCAGCCACAGTTGCATTATCCTGCCTTTAAAATACTATTTCCCCTTTGGGAAGTATCTATCCTGCATCTTCTCAATTTCTCCCAGAAGTTCCAGCCATTGCTGTCTGCCGTCATCCCTGCTAGTGTCCTAAACCAATCAACATTGGCCAATGCCTATTTCATGGCTCCATAATTCCTTTTACTCCACTGTTATACTGATAGATCTGACTTTAGCTTTTACCTCTGAAATTGCAGGGACATATCAGATTAGGATCACTGTCTTCTAAGGGATCCTTTAACTTAAGCTCCCTAACCAAATCAGGTGCACTACAGAATACCCAATCCAGAAATGCCTTTCAACCACAAGCTGCTCTAAAAAGCCATCTCGTAAGCATCCTACAAATTCACTCCCTTGGGATCCAACAGCAATCTAATTTTCCCAATTTGCCTGTATATTGAAATCCTCCATGACAATTATATTACCCTTTTGACATTTGTTTTCTATCTCCCATTGTAAATTGTAGCCCACATCCTGGCTACTATTCGAAGGCTTCTACACAACATCCATTAGGATCTTTTTATCCACAAGGATTCTACATCTTTTGATTCCATGTCACTTCTTTCTAAGGATTTGATTTCATTTTTTACCAACAGAGCCACCCTGCACCCTCTGCATACCTACCTGTCCTCTTTAATACAATGTGTATCCTTGGATGTTAAGCTCTCAACTATGATCTTCCTTTAGCCACGACTCAGTAATGCCCACATCATACCTGCTGATTTCTAACTGCATGACAAGAAAATCTACCATATTCTGCATACTGCAAACATTCAGATATAATACCATCAGCCCTGTATTTGACATCCTCCTCAATTTTGTGGCTATGTTTCACTGCAACTCATCTCACTGATTGCTATTTTGTCCCATCATCTGCCTGTCCTTCTTGATGGTCTCATTGCATGTTGCATCTACTTTCCTACCAACTGCCCATCCTTAGCCATAATCACTCTGATTCCCATGCCACTGCCAAGTTAGATTAAAACCTGCCCAAAAGCTCTAGCAAACCTGCCCACAAGGATATCAGTCCTTCTTGTGTTCAGATGTAATTTGTCCATTTTGTACAGGTCATATCATCCCCAAAAGTGATGCTAATGATCCAGGAGTCTAAAGCCCTATCTCCTGCACCAGTTCCTCAGGCATGCATTAATCTTCCAATGCATCCTACTCTAACCCTCACTGGCATGTGGTACATGCAGCAATCCAGCAATTACTAGACTAGAAGACTTGTTTCTCAGCTTTCTACCCAATTCCCTAAATTTTCTCTTCTGGACCTCCTCTCTTTTTCTAGCTATGCCATTGGTGCTAATATGTATCAAGAGTTCTGGCTGCTCACCCTCCTCTTTAGAATGCCATGGACCTGATCTGGGACATTCCTGACCCTGGCTCCTTGGAGACATCATACCATTCAGTAGAATTTGTTCAAAGGTTAGGGAAAAATGATCAAAATAAGTATATGTCACCAAATACTCCCTTAAGATTCATTTTCTTTCAGGCATTCATTAAAACAAATAAATACAATAGAATCAATGAAAAGCTACATGTAAAGACTGCTGAGCAACACATGTGTAAAAGACAAACTGTCTAATAGAAGATAGTAATAATTACCGTAAATTCCAGACTATAAGCCGCTACTTTTTTCCCACGCTTTGAACAATGCGGCAACACTGCGGCCTATACTACGGTGCGGCTAATGCATGTTTTTTTTTCATGCCGCCAAAAACATTTTGCCTCGTAACAGTAGACCAATAAGATTGATGAGTAGTTCACAGAGGTCCAATGAAATTGTACGATAAATCAAGCGCACTTTCACAATTAAATTATTGTAAATCAGTCATTTGTACTCACCCTCATCAACATGGAAAACACTCGAAGAAAAGCATATGATGCAGCTTTTAAGTTAAAGGCGATCTATCTGGCGGTTGAAGAAGGAAATCGAGCTGCTGCACATAATCTTGGCATAAATGAATCAATGGTGAAATGGTGGAGACGCCAGCGTGAAGAACTGAGTCAATGCAAAAAGACGACAAAAGCTTTTGGAGGTAATCATAGCAGATGGCCCGAACTTGAAAACTTTCTTGAAGACTGGGTTAAAACACAGAGAGCAGGCGGCCGCGGTGTTTCCACCGTGCAGATCAGACTGAAGGCTAAAGCAATCGCCACCAAAATGAAAATCAAAGATTTTAGAGGTTGGCCATCGTGGTGTTTTAGATTTATGAGACGAAAAGGCCTGTCCGTCAGGGTACGCACGACTCTGTGTCAGCAGCTCCCTCCCGACCGCGAGGA
Organism: Hypanus sabinus; assembly: GCF_030144855.1. NCBI lineage: Eukaryota > Metazoa > Chordata > Chondrichthyes > Myliobatiformes > Dasyatidae > Hypanus > Hypanus sabinus. The sequence continues at coordinate 140,647,292 of NC_082708.1, read as the reverse complement.
AAAACTTGCTAACTTCCACACATTCACTCAAACAAAGATAGCGGAGAATTCCATCGGGCCAGATGATATCACAAATATGGATGAAGTACCTTTGACGTTTGACCTGCCTCTCACTCGGACTGTTAATAAAAAAAGTGACTCGTCCATCACACTGAAAACAAGTGGCCATGAGAGAACGCATTTTACTTGTGTTCTGAGCTGCACAGCATCTGGACTAAAGCTTCCACCGATGGTGATTTTTAAGCGGCTGACAATGAAAGTTCAGTGAAAGCTGCCATCAAGAGTACAAACTCAATTCCAGCTGTGATTCCTGGGGCCACCACGAAGTATTTGCAGCCACTGGACATCAGCGTGAACCGGGCATTTAAAGTGGTGCTGTGTGTTGAGTGGGAGGCTTGGATGACGAGCGGCGAGAAATCCTTTACCAAAACAGGACGCATGCGAAGAGCATCTTTAACTCAAGTCTGCCAGTGGATCCTAAATGCGTGGAGCCGTGTCACAACATCCACCATCACCAACGGGTTTCGAAAGGCTGGACTGCTGCGTGATGAAGAGGACTGCGTGCACTCAAGTGAGAGCGACAACGAAGAGACTGAAGTGAGTGACGAGATCCTGAGGTTGTTCAATTCGGACACTGAAGAAGAGGACTTTGATGGTTTTAGTGCGCAGGAGGAAGATGAAGAAGGCGATCAATAACTTTTCCTGGTAGGCTGCAGTATATATATTTTTTTTACCAGTTGTTAGGAGATATTGGAATGTTGTTCGTGCACTGTTCAGTAAAAAAGTATATGCAACAAAATTTGTGCGTTACCGATACGTATGTATATTTAAAAGTAGCTGTGTTACAGGCACTGTTTGAAAAAAAGCATTTGCAATATGTATTTGTTTATGTTACCATACGGATTTAATTAAAAGTTAAAAAATCCTCACGTGTAATATCTTTCTGTGTAAATATCCCATATTACAACGTGGGACACCTGCGGCTTAAAATCGGGTGTGGCCTGTACAAGTACAAAATTGATTTTCTTTCTAAAATTAGAGCGTGCAGCTTTTAATCAGGTGCGCTATGTAGTCCGGAATCTACGGTATAATAAATAAATAAATAAACAAATAATACTGAGAACATGAGTTCTTGAAAGTGAATCCACAAGTTATAGTCAGTGATCAGCTCAGTATTGTGGTAAGTGAAGTTATCCACTCAGATTTAGGAGCCTATTGGTTGAAGGGTAATAACTGATTCTGAACCTGGTGGCCTGGGACCCAAGACTCCAGCTCCTCCTTTCTGATGATAGCTGAAGAATAGGTGCAGGGGACTGGGTTTCAAATTTGTGGATCATTGGGATCTCCTCTGAGGAAGATGTGACTTATACAAAAGGGATTAGATACACCTCAACTTGAGAGAGACCAATATCCTTGAGGGCAGGTGTGCTCATGCTGGAAAGGGCTTAAACCAGTTTTTCAGGGGGTTGCGAACTAGCGTGACAGGGCAGAGGGTGCAGCAGTAGATGCAGCATGTAATGAGACACTAAGATAGAACAGGCAGTGGATAGAGCATAATTACAATCAGTTGAACTTCGTCTATTTTAGTGCAAGTAGTATCAGGAGCAAGGTTGATGAACTTGGAATATGATGTTGTGGCTATTACAGACACTTGATTGTCACAAAGGGATGTATTCTGCTGGATGTTCTGGGGTTTGGATGATTGAAGGGGGACAGGGAAGGAGGTAAGAGAGGTTTTGGAGTGGCATTGCTAACCAGGGACAGTATCACAGTTGCAGAGAGGGAGGACATTGTGAAGGATTTGTAAACTGAGACAATGTGGGTGAAAGGAGATATCCCTCTATTGGGAGTATTCCCTAAACCACCCTCCCCCAATAGCACCAGAAGACACTGATGAGCAGATTGAGATACAGATTTTGATTTAAGATTTAAGTTGATCTTCAATGACTGAAAATTTAATGATAAGATGTCTGAAAACATTATGATTGGCTCCTTCCATCAATTTTGTAATCCTTCCTGACTCCAGTTTGTTTACCAATTGGAGTTGTAAAAGGAGCCAATTCTATGGTAAACTTGGCATCCTCTCCATGGTCAAGTATTGCTTCTTAATGATTCCATCACAAAAACTGCACATTTCTAACTCTGCAAATTCTGCAGAATTAGAAAATACTGCATTTTCCAATAAAGTAGAAAATGTACAATTTCTAACGGCTAATTGCTCCAATAATGCTCTAACATTATTGACAGCTTGATTGCTCCAATTTCTCTTGCCGTTTTCCCTTTTGCCCGTAAGATTCAGCACTTCCAAATGTTTTATGATTACGTCCTATCGTACACATCCTCCCTCTCATCAGTCCTGTTCGTTTTAACATTGGTCGGTCAGTCAATTAACAATTTTAAATTCACATCCTTGTGTTTAATTTTCTCAAAATCATCAGCCACTTTCTTTGTAGCAACTTTCAAATTCCAATCCTGAGCACTCAAGAATCTTCAGTGGAGAAGTCTTTCAGAGTTCAATATTTCAAAATTTCTAGACTCGAGGGGCCGAATGGTCTATTTCTGCACCTATTGTCTGTTCAATATCTTTATTCTCCTTTCTCTTTTTAAAGAAGTTTTGTCTACACTTTTATAAAATCACATTCAATATTTTTCCAATGTTATGAAAAAGCAACATCCCTTTAGCATTTTTATGTGCCTCAGGACAAAGCCTACTGTGAAATCTTACCTGATCTTTCTTCAAGTTTGCTTCTTCAAGGAGTTGCATGCTTTCTCGAACCTTGGCCACTGCCACATATTTCTCATTTTCTGCCTGAGTATATTTTTCCCTAAGTTCACGAACTTGCACCTCAAAACTAATTTTCTCCTTTTGTAACTGCTCTGAAGTTTGTACAGCTGCCCGCAATCTACAAACACAATATTAAAATGGATTATACAGTGCAAAGATCATATATGCTTTGCTGCTCAGTTGAAATACTTTCAGTGGCTAGTACAGCAGTGATAGGAACCCAGTGATGCCTTAGACCGTAAGGCACAGGAGCCGAATTAGGCCATTTGGCCTATTGAGTTTACTCTGCTATTCAATTATGGCTGATCCTTTCTTTTGGTCCCCTCCTCAGCCCCATTCCCTGGGCTTCTCCCTGAAACCTTTGATGCCATGGCCAATTAAGAACCTATTAAGCTCTGCCTTAAATACACCTAACAACCTGGCTTCCACAGCTGCCTGTGGCAACAAATTCACCAAGCTCTGCCAAAAGAATTTTCTCAGCATCTCTGTTTTAAATGGACACTCTTCTAGCCTGAGGGTGTACCCTCTTGTCCAAGATTCCCCCCACCGTGAGAAACATCCTTTCCCCATCTACTATGTCTAGACTTTTCAAAATTTGAAAGGTTTCAATAAGACTCCCCCCACCCATCCTAAATTCCAGTGAGTACACGCCCAGAGGCATTAAACATTCCTCATATGAGAACCCTTTTATTCCCAGAATAAACTCCTCTGAACCCACTCCAATGCCAGCACATCTTTTCTTAGATAAGGAGACCAAAACTGTCACAATACTCAAAGTGACACCTCACCAATGCCTTATAAAGCCTCAGAATCACATCCCTGCTGTTGTATTCTACCTCTTGAAAGGAATGCTAACATTCCATTTACCTTCCTCATCACCAACTCAACCTGCAAGTTAACCATAAAACCTTAGAAAATTACAGCACAGAAAAAAGGCCCTTCTTGACTGTGCCGAACCATTTTTTCTGCCTAGTCCCACTGACCTGCACCTGGGCCATATCCCTCCAAACCCCTCTCATCCATATACCTGTCCACGTTTTTCTTAAACGTTAAAAGTGAGCCCGCATTCACCACTTCATCTGGCAGCTCATTCCACACTCCCACCAATCTCTGCGTGAAGAAGCCCCCCCTAATGTTCCCTTTAAACTCTTCCCCCTTCATCCTTAACCCATGACCTGCTTTTTTTTTTCTCCCCTGGCTTCAGTGGAAAAAACCTGCTTGCATTCACTCTATCTATACCCATCATAATTTTATACACGTCTATCAAATCACCCCTCATTCTCCTACGTTCCAGGGGAATAAAGTCCTAACCTATTCAACCTTTCCCTGTAACTCAGTTTCTCAAGTTCCGGCAATATCCTTGTAAACTTTCTCTGCACTCTTTCAACCTTATTAATATCCTTCCTGTAATTAGGTGACCAAAACTGCACACAATACTCCAAATTTGGTCTCACCATTACATTCCAACTCTTATACTCAATACTTTGATTTGTAAAGGCCATTGTACCAAGAGCTCTCTTTACAACCCTATCTACTTGTGACACCACTTTTAGGGAATTATGTATCTGTACTCCCAGATCCTTCTGTTCTACTGCACTCCTCAGTGTCCTACCATTTACCTTATATGTTCTACCTTGGTTTGACCTTCCGAAGTGCAATACCTCACACTTGTCCGCATTAAACTCCATCTGCCATTTTTCTGTCCATTCCTCCAACTGGTCCAAATCCCTCTGCAAGCTTTGAAAACCTTCCTCACTGTCCACTACACCTCCAGTCTTTGTATCATCAGCAAATTTGCTGATCCAATTTGCCACATTATCATCCAGATCATTGACATAGGTGACAAATAACAATGGACCCAGCACCGATCCCTGTGGCACACCACTAGTCACAGGCCTCCACTCAGAGTAGCAATCCTCCACTACCACTCTCTGGCTTCTTCCATTGAGTCAATGTCTAATCCAGTTTACTACCTCTCCATGTATACCTAGCGACTGAGTCTTCCTAACTAACCTCCCATATGGGACCTTGTCAAAGGCCTTACTGAAGTCCATGTATACAACATCCACTGCCTTCCCTTCATCCACTTTCCTGGTAACTTCCTCGAAAAACTCTAATAGATTGGTTAAACATGACATACCACACACAAAGCCATGCTGACTGTTTCTAATAAGTTTCTGTCTATCCAAATACTTGTAGATCCTATCTCTTAGTATTCCTTCCAATAATTTACCTACTACCGATGTCAAACTTATCGGCCTATAATTTCCCTGCTTACTTTTTGAGCCTTTTTTAAACAACAGAACTACATGAACTATCCTCCAATCCTCTGGCACCTGACCCGTGGATAATGACATTTTAAATATTTCTGCCAGGGCCTCTGTAATTTCAACACTAGTCTCTAGTCAACACTACCTAGTCAGCTCTACCTAGTCAACACTAGGTAGAGGCAGATTCGGCATTGTCACTTAAAGTACAAACATAAAATTGGATAGGTATGTGGACAGGAAAGGAATGGAAGGTTATGGGCTGAGTGCAGGCCACTGGGACTAGGTGAGTGTAAGCGTCGGCACGGACTAGAAGGGCCGAGATGGCCTGTTTCTGTGCTGTAATTGTTATATGGTCTCCCTCAAGGTCCAAGGGGATACCCTGTCAGGTCCTGGGGATTTATGTACTCTGGTTTGCCTCAAGACAGCAAGCACCTGCTCCTCTTTAATCTCTGTAAGTTCCATGACCTCACTACTTGTTTGCCTTGTTTCCATTCCAATTTCCTTAGTAAATACAGATGCAAAAAACCCCATTTAATATCTCTCCCATTTCTTTTGGTTCCATACATAGCCGACCACTCTGATCTTCAAGAGGACCAGTTTTATCCCTTACTATCCTTTTGCTCTTGACATACCTGTAGAAGCTCTTATTATTATCCTTCACCTTGAATGCCAAAGCAACCTCATGTCTTCTTTTAGCCCTCCTGATTTCTTAAGTATTTTCTTACTCTTTTTATACTCCTCAAGCATCTTATTTCCTCCCTGTTGCTTATACATGTTATACATCTCTCTCCTCTTCATCAGAGTTCCAATATCCCTCGAGAACCAAGGTTCCTTATTCTTATTCGTTTTGCCTTTAACCCTGACAGGAACATACAAACTCTGCACTCTCAAAATTTCTCCTTTGAAGGCCTCCTACTTACCAATCACATCCTTGCCAGAGAACAACCTGTCCCAATCTACACTTTTTAGATCCTTTCTCATTTCTTCAAATTTGGCCTTCTTCCAGTTTAGAACTTCAACCCGAGGACCAGATCTATCATTATCCATGATCAAGTTGAAACTAATGACATTATGATCACTGGAACCAAAGTGTTCCCCTGCACACACTTCCACCACCTGCCCTAACTCATTTCCTAATAGGAGATCTAATATTGCATCCTCCCTAGTTGGTGCATCTATATATTAACCTTTAAAGTGTTCTGGACAAGGACTCCCAAGTCCCTTTGCATCTCAGACTTTTGGATTTTCTCCCCATTTAGAAAATAGTCTTACATTTATTTATTCTAACAAAGTGCATAAACACGCATTTCCCAACATTGTATTTCGTTTGCCACTTTCATACCCATTCTCCTAATCTGTCCAAGTCTTTCTGCATCCTGTTTCTTCAATACCACCTGCCCCTCCAGCAATTTTTTTATCATCTGTAAACTTGGCAACAAAGCCATCTATTCCATCATCTAAATCACTGATATACAGCATAAAAAGCAGTCCCAACAGCGACCCCTGTGGAACACCACTTGTTACGGGCAGCCAATCAGAAAAGGTCCCTCCTGCACATCAGCCAATGTGCTACTAAGCTAATAACTTTACTGTACTACCATGGGCTCTTAACTTAGTAAGTAGCCTCATGCGTGGCACATTGTCAAAGGCCTTCTGAAAATCCAAGTATACAAGATCCACTGTATCCCCTGTATCTATCCTACTCATAATCTCCTCAAAGAATTTCAACCAGTTTGTCAGGCAAAATTTTCCCTCAAGAAACTAATGCTGATTTTGTCCCATCTTACCCAGAGTCACCAAGTACTCCATAACCTTATCCTTAACAAGTGACTTCAACATCTTCCCAATCAGTGAGGTCAGGCTAATTGGTCTATTATTTCCTTTCTGCTGCCACCCTCCTTTCTCAAAGAGTGGAGTGACATTCGCAATTTTCCAGTTCTCCGAACCGTGCCAGAGTCCAATGATTTGTGAAAGAATATTACTAATACCGCCACAATCTCCACTGCTGTTTCAGAATTCTAGAGTGCAGTTCATCTGGTCTGGGTGACTTAAGTACTTTTAGATCTTCCAGCTTTTTGAGCACCTTCTCCCTTTTGACAGTAACTGCACTCACTTCTTTTCCCACATACTCTTCAACACAAGGCACACTGTTGGTATCTTCCACAGTGAAGACTGATGCAAAATACTCATTTAATTCATCTGCCATCTCCTTCTCCCATTATTACTTCTCCAGCCTCATTTTCTAGAGGTCCTATATCCACCCTCATCTTTTATATATACTTGAGGAAGTTTTTTTCTACCCACCTTGATATTGTTTGCAAGCTTGCTTTCATATTTCATCTTTTTCCTCCTAATGAATTTTAGTTGCTTTCCGTAGGTTTCTCAAAGCTTCCCAATCCTCTATATTCCCACCAATTTTTTGCTTTGTTGTATGCACTCTCTTTTGCTTCTACTACTATAGCTGATCCACTTGGAGGTCCAACATGTTTTACATTCCAGAGATGTTCTTCTGCACACCACTGTTGTAATGCGTCGTTATTTGAGTTACCATCACCTTCCTGTCAGCTTGAACCAGCCTGGCTGTTCTCCTCTGACCTCTCTCAGTAACAAAGCATTTTCACCCACAGAACTGCTGCTCAATGGATTTTTTTTTTTTGCACCATTCTCTATAAACTCTAGAGACTGTTCTGCATGAAAATCCCAGAAGACCAGTAATTTCTGAGATACTCAACCACACTGTCTGGCACCAACAATTATTCCACGGTCAAAGCCATTCAGATCATATTTCTTCCCCATTCTTATATTTGGACTGACCAACAACCGAATCTCTTGACCATGTCTGTATGTTTTATGCATTGAGTTGCTGCCACATGATTGGCTGCTTAGATATTTGCATTAATAAAGTATACAGGTGCACCTAACAAAGTGGCCATTTTGGTTTATACTGGAGCATGGACACACACACAGCCCCTCAAATATTTCTGAACATTCAGTTACCTATTTGAATTGAATCTACCCATCATGATTACATTACCTTTCATGTCCTGGCCCATCACAAAAATGAGGCTCCATTCTAAAATTTCCAGGTGATCTCACCTCAACAGGTGACAGTGGGAGTTCCAGATTTCTATTATTTTGTACAAACTATTGCTTCTTGGCATTTCTTTAATACATTTTGAAATAATAACCCCACAGACAATAATTGCTCCATTTTACTTTGAGCTGCTTGATTATTTCAGCTTCTGTATCACAAGTAAATGCAAAACTTGTTAATAAAACCTGGTTTTTGCTCCCTTACTGTTAACTCCAGTATCACTTTGGTAAATCAGTACTACACACTCCCTTTGGGGATAATCAGATGTGGAACTAAATGCAATCTTTGCTTTAGTAATTCTCAGGTATGCACAACTATCATAATTTCTGCTACTTCATATTCCAGCTTTTTGCAGTTAAAAGCAATTTCTACATTAGCCTCTTAAAAATATATATCTATTGGTACTAAGTGACATCTTTATTTGGATTGCTATACTTTGTGTAGGTAAAACAGATAACGAATTAATTTTTGCAGGCCACATTTCTGTAGAAATCCTCCACAGAAAAAGTCACGTAAACTCTGTTTCATTAACGGAACTATTCATATTGTATTATGCACTTCCCTCTTCTCAGACTCCTCAATTTACACTAAAGGATTGCAGTAATTCATCTAACACTTCACTTTTAGCCTCATGGTTATATAATCAACACAATCCTTCTTATAAGTGGTTTTGCCAACAGTCTTAATTGGCTTTGATGTCTGCTGCCACTTTATCAGATCATTTTCAAAAGCAATTCATTAGTTTTGTAGCACTTTGGGATTGTTGAGAGAAACAAATGTACCGTCCCTCTTTTAATATGCTTTTTTAAATGGACTCCAATCTTGTTCGCTTAAAGTCAATGATAGTCAAAGAGCCTACCTATTCTCACTTTTCTGGCTAACACATGAACACTGTTTCAAAAGTTATGTAGTTGGATTATCTACAGAATCATGTAAATTTGTTGCATCTTTAGTAAACCTGTGAACCATCAATAAAATGGAATTCAACAATGTCTACCTATTAAATGTATTATTGCCGAGGGATTAATTCTGCTACACAATGCTCCACCTTATTCTCTGCCCCTCTGATACACTCAGTGGCCATTTTATTGGTACACCCATACATCTCATTTATGCAGATATCTACTGCAATCAGCCAATTGTGTAGCAAAAAATGTATAACAGCATGGTGATACAGTCAAGAGGTTCAGTTGTTATTGAGATCAAACATCAGAATGGAGAAAGAAATGTGATCCAAATTACACTGACTGTAGAATGATTGCTGATGCCAAATAAGGTGGCTTAAGTACCTTAGAATAAGCAATAAATATTGAGAACATGAGATGAAGAGTCCTTGAAAATGAGTCCATAGGTTGTGGGAATAGTTCAGTGATGGGGCAAGTGAAGTTGAATGAAGTTACCTCAATCATTAGGCTCTTGAAGCAGTGGAGATAACTTCAATTCAATTTCACTAAACTGTAGCCACAACCTATGGACTCAACTTTCAAAGACTCTTCATCTCATGTTCTCAATATGTATTGCTTAATTATCTTTAGCACTTGAATCGTTTGTTGACTTTTGCACATTGGTTGTTATCCACCCTATTGAATGCAGTCTTTTATTGATTCTATTATGGTTCTTGGCTTTACTGAGTATGCCTGTAAGAATATGAATTTCAGGATTGTACATGCGTGACAAGCAAGTACTTTACTTGAATAAATTTACTTTGAACTTTGAAACTGCTGATTTCCTGGGATTTCATGCACAAAAATTTACAGAGAATGGTGCTCAAAATGGAAAAAAAAAATCCAGTGAGCAGCGATTCTGTGAAAAAGCCTTTTTAATGAGGTCAGAGAAGATTGTTTCAAGCTGACAGGAAGGAGACAACAACTCAAATAGCCATGCATTACAACAGCAGTGTGCAGAAGAGCATCTCAGAATGTACATGTTGAAACTTGAAGTGGAATGGCTACATCACCAGAAGACCACGAACATACACTCAGTGACCACTTTATTAGATAATTCCTGTACCTAATGTTTTCAATAATGATAATAGTCCCATTAATTCTGTTATCTGTGGTCAAAATATCTAATTTCAACTATTAAAAACATCAATTTAAAATACATAAGTTATGTGCAAGAATGGGAAATGTTATTTTTATTGAAGATGTACACAAGATTAACTTTTATTGACTTTTTACTGTCATAAATTTGATCTCAAAAATTCTGAAATACAACTCTACCCGCTTTTAAGTACTCAGTGAGGCTAAAAATATAAAATAAAGCCCAATCATCTGGCTTCTAAATAAGCAGCAGTAAAATTAAGTACATATTTGAACAATTTCTTTTTCACTTACATTTATTATGCTTTAAGGAAACAGTGAAGAAACAGTATAGCCAATTTAGTTCTGCAATTAATTATGTGTGCACATGTGCGCCCTAACTCCTGGTGGAGTCGTCAGGGCGCCGTCATGACAAGTTTTTTGCACCGATCTTTTTGGAGATTGCTCATCATCTTGGGCATCTGAAACCTGGCGGAGCCCATCCCTCTCCAGGTTTTTATTTTTACGCTGTTGAGTTGCTAACTCGACACTCAACCCAGGCACGGATGGAGAGTGTGCAAGGGAGCCGGCTGGATTTGAACTCAGGACCTCTTGCCCCAAAGTCCAGCACTGATGCCACTATGCCACCAGCCGGCACATTTAATTAATTATATCAGAACGGAAAATTATTTTCATTCAGATTTCTGCTACCTTTAAATTAAGAGTTTTCTTTCATCAAGGAAATACATTTTCCTACCAAGGAATGCTCCTCCAAATTTACAACTTCAAATACAAATTTAATAATTAGAATTCTTATCCATTGTGTATTTTTTCTACATAAACCACTCAACTTTCAGAATCCTGACATCACTCCTGGATACAAGACAGGAAATTTAGATCTTTCTAAAATTTATTAAATTCAATTACATTAACATTAATGTTAACCAACTGAAAATTAATTTTCCATCAAATGAAACCTAGTGTTTGTAGTTTGCCAAAAGAAAAATCGCCATTATTGGGCATTTCTTGAATAACTAGATTTTAATACCACAGTTCTTACGAAGATCCTTTCTTCATTCCCCCCATGAGCAGCCAGTGACTAAGCAATTCCCTTGGAAACCCCAATCACTAAACACCACCTACAAACCCAATCATTATACTACTCTCAACCCTCTGAACCTCTTGCATACCCGAATTTTGCCATCCATACAATCCCAGTCACCATGCAGTCGTGATTCACCTTGATGCCTCCTTTTCCTCCCGCCCCTACCTGTAATCTGGCTTCTTACTTCAACCTCAGATACTTGACTCCCAAGCCCCATCAACTGCCCAAATTCTTGATCATGTCATACTTTGGGGCGAGAGGTCCTGAGTTCGGATCCAGCCGGCTCCCTTGCACACTCTCCATCCGTGCCTGGGTTGAGTGTCGAGCTAGCAACTCAACAGCGTAAAAATAAAAACCTGGAGAGGGATGGGCTCCGCCAGGTTTCAGATGCCCAAGACGATGAGCAATCTCCAAAAAGATCGGTGCAAAAAGCTTTATCATGTCTTTATCAGTGATGATAAAGCTAATTTTGATTATCACTCCAGAGACTCAATATCACTGCAATCTTCATAGTAAGCAAAAATTACAAACTAAATCTTAATAAGAGTGAACTTTTCCCTTTAAATATACAAGTTCCAATTTATAGACGTTTACATTTAGATTGGTTACAGATTATTTTACTTATCTACATGTTAAAATTACTAAAAAACATAAGGACTTATGGCCTGACGAAGGGTCTCGGCCCAAAACGTCGACAGCACTTCTCCCTATAGATGCTGCCTGGCCTGCTGTGTTCCACCAGCATTTTGTGTGTGTTGTTGTTAGGATTTATTTAACGTCAATTTTTTTACGTTTGATAGACCAGGTTAAACAATTGCTTACTAAATGGTCCTGACTGTCCATATCATTGGTTGGTTGAATTAATGCTATTAAGATAATTATTTTACCTAAATTCTTATATCTTTTCCAAACGGTACCAATCTTTATTCCTAAATCCTTTTTTGATACTATTGACTCTAAAACTTCATCTTACATAAGGCAGAATAAAAATCCTAGGTTAAGTAAAAAAATACTTGCAGAAATCCAAAAAGAACGGCGGCCTGGTACTGCCGAATTTAAGATTTTATTACTGGGCAATTAATATTCGATATTTAATATTTTGGACACTAGATGTGGATATTAATGCAAGTCCACAATGGGTTAACCTGGAATGTAATTCTGTACAAGGATTTACATTGGTTATCTCAGGGACTTCACTCCCCTTTGCTCTTTCCAAACTGAATAAAAATTTATAATCTTTGCCTGTCACAAAAATCTTGTGCTCATATCTATTTTCCTAAGATAGTGTTATTAATTAAACTTTAATAAATTTAAAGGCAACAGATATTTTAAAATTTCTGTTCAGTATACAATTACTACCAAGATTTTTGAATTACAAGCCCTTCTGAAAGAGTTATATGAAAATTATTATACCTGTTCATTGATCATTAAAATGTAAAATTACCCAACTGTTCAATAATGTCAAAGGATTGGAACTCCAACACAGTTATAATTACTTTCAAGTTTATGCATTATTTAGTTTCTTTTAGACCTACATTTCTACAACGAAGTTAGAGTATTGTACGCAATTCCAGACTAACCCTGGGTAATGTGGTTCTTCCAGTAGGAGAGAAGGCAGTAAGAATTTCTGTGCTAGTCTCAGCTAACTATAATGGGAAACACAAGCAATGCGGATGAATCAGGAGGTACGTCATCAGCTGAAGGCTGGATCTATGGCATTCAAGTCTGGTGACCCAGGTCTGTACCAGAAAACCAGGTATGATTTTTGGAGGGCTATTTCAAGGGCGAAGAGACAATTTCAAACGAGGTTGGAGACGACATCGGATATACAACTCTGGCAGGGCTTGCAAGACATTACTTCTTACAAAGCGAAACGCAATAGCATGAATGGCAGCAATACTTCACTACCAGATGAACTCAACACCTTCTATGCCCACCTTGGAAGGGAGAATATAACTACAGCTATGAAGATCCCTCCTGCACCTGGTGACCCTGTGATCTCTGTCTCAGAGGCTGTTGTTAGGCTGTCTTTAAAGAAGGTGAACCCTCGTAAGGCAGAAAGTCCCGATGGAGTACCTGGTAAGGCTCTGAAACTGTGCGAACCAACTGGCGAGAGTATTCAAGGACATTTTCAACCTCTCACTGCTACAGGAGGAAGTTCCCACTTGCTTCAAAAAGGCAACAATTATACCAGTGCCTAAGAAGAATAATGTGAGCTGCCTTAATGACTATCGCCCGGTAGCACTCACATCTACATGATGAAATGCTTTGAGAGGTTGGTCATGACTAGACTGAACTCCTACCTCAGCAACAACCTAGACCCATTGCAATTTGCCTATCGTCACAATAGGTCAACGGCAGACACAATCTCAATGGCTCTTCACACGGGTTTAGATCACCTGGACAATACTAACACCTACGTCAGAATGCTATTCATCAACTATAGCTCAGCATTTATTGCCATCATTCGCACAATCCTGATTGAAAACTTACAGAACCTGGTTCTTTGTACCTCCCTTCTGCAACTGGATCCTCAACTTCCTAACCAGAAGACCACAATCTGTGTAGATTGGTGATATCATCTCCTAGTTGACAATCAACACTGGTGCACCACAGGGATGTGTGCTTAGCCCACTGCTCGACTCTCTATATACCCATAACTGTGTGGATAGGCATAGCTCAAATACCACCTATAAATTTTTATGATGATAAAGCCATTATTGATAGAATCTCAGGTGGAGACGAGAGGGCATACAGGAGTGAGATATGCCAACTAGTGAAGCGGTGTCACAGCAACAACCTGACACTCAATGTCAGTAAGTCGAAAGAGCTGATTGTGGACTTCAGGAATAGCAAGATGAAGGAACACATACCAATCCTCACAGAGGGATCAGAAGTGGAGAGAGTGAGCAGTTTCAAGTTCTTGGGTGTCAAGGTCTCTGAGGACCTAATCTGGTCCCAACATATCAGTGCAATTACAAAGAAGGCAAGACAGCGACTATACTTCATTAGGAGTTTGAAGAGATTTGGTATTTAAACAAATACACTCAAAAACTTCTATAGATGTACCATGGAGAGCATTCTGACAGGCTGCATTACTGTCTGGTATGGAAGGTGCTACTGCACAGGATCGGAAGAAGCTATGGAGGGTTGTAAATTTAGTCGACTCCATCTTGGGTACTAGCCTACAAAATACCCATCTTCAAGGAGCAGTGTCTCAGAAAGGCACCGTCCATTATCAAAGTCCTCCAGCATCCAGGGCCTTTTTCTCATTGCTACCATCAGGTAGGAGGTACAGAAGCCTGAAGGCACAGATTCAGTGATGCAGGAACAGCTTGTTTCCCTCTGCCATCCGATTCCTAAATGAACATTAAACCATGACCAATACCTCACTTTTTTTTAAATATATATCTGTTTTTTGCATGAATTTTAATCAATTCAATATTCATATACTGTAATTGATTTACTTATTTATTAATTATTTCCTTCTTCTTCTTCTTCTATATTATGTATTGCATTGAACTGCTTCTGCTAAGTTAACAAACTTCACCATACATGCCAGTGATAATAAATCTGATTCTGAACTCTGATTCTATTAGTTTATATTTGGAGACAGATGCTGGCTGAGAGCTGATACTATGCTGGGAATAAAAATAAACATTTAATTCTTGTTAAAACTTGTAAATGAAAACAAGGTCAATATAAAATACAAATAAGAATCTAATATCATGGAACATTCTGACTTTGCAGGGTTTTATAATACCTGGTTTCACACTGGGTTATGGCAGATTGTAACTGTTGCAATCGCTTGTCTGATGCTTCCTCTCTCCCCAATGCAGCTGCAGCATTCTGCTCCTGCGGGTATTGACAAAAACCATATGGTTTAAAGATAAGCAAATTATTCTTAAACCAACGTTTGTTTCTACAGAACATGCCAGTCAATGATAACAATCTTGACATTCATTGCAGGTTAAAAAAAAAAAATTAACAAGTTTTTGGGTACTGCTACCACCCAAAAAGTTTCAACCAAACTTGTATCCAAAAATATATCTTAGTTCCCAAAAAATGTATTTGCAAATCCCAAAAAAATATATTTCAGTTCATCCTCCATTAGCTATCCATGCAGCTACAATTTTGCTTCTTAGTGGTAATGAATAGCTGATAGACTGGAATGTATTTTTCAGGACTACAATTTTCAACAACTAAAATTCAAGCCTCACAACCAAATCTGCATAGGTTAGAAAAAAAAATAGCTTATGGCCAAGTGTGATTATGAATTGGAATTGGTTTATTATTGTCACATGCACCCAGATACAATGAAAAGCTTGTCTTGCATATTGTTCATACAGATTAATTCATTGCATCGAGGTTACACAAGGTAATGTAAAAGAGAACAAAATAAAGAAAAAGTGCAGGTTGACAATAAGGGGCAAGATCATATCAAGGTAGATTGTGAAGCCAAAGGTTTATTTTATCATACACGGGAACCATTCAATAGGCTTACAACACTAGGGTAGAAGCCTCATGATTTCAAGCTTTTGTAACTTCTGCTTGATGGGAATTGATAGAAGAGACAATGTCTGGGATGGATGGTGCATTTTTGTTAAAAGCCAAGCTGGAAACTTGACAGAAACAAATTAATTATTTTACACAGTATTTGACTCAGTTGAAAGGTCATCAACCTGAAAACATAATCATTTGTTTCCATCAATGCAGCTTGCCTTGCTGAGTATTCCTCCCACTGTTTATCATTCTAGATTTCCAGCAGTGCAGTATTGTGCTTTTAGATAAACGGAGCAGAAATACTCGACGTATTTCTTACAGCAATATTGAACTACATATATACATATTTGAGTGAATGAGAAACCATGGCTAAATCAGCTCATTGCTATATGGTGAAAATTCTTGCAGGTGTTATCTTTGACGTACGATAACATTTCTGATAAATGGAAATTGTGCATTTTAGTCCTAGAAAAGGAGCATATCTGTTAAAATTCAACTTAGAAAGTAATTATACAATTTATGATATATTTTCTTTCTTTTTTTGTCACTTCCTTTTTCCACAAGTCCTTCATCTTTGCATCTTACCAGCATCTAACTTAATGGCAGCAGTCCCCCCCCCCCCCATCCCATTGCAACAATTTTCTGAAGAAGCTCAGCTGGTCTCTTTTTGAGTTCCTCCAGTAGATTTTTTTTGTCTGCTCTAGATAACACATCTGAAGTCTGTCAGATCCTGCATGTATAGCTAGTTTTTACATCGTCATGTGCTGCTCTCAAATGGCTGTTCTTAGGATAGGACTGTCATGCAACTTTATCTGAATGTACGTTTTCCACATAGGTTTCAAGAGATTGAACATGCATAGATCATCCTGAACAATTGAATCACACAGTAGTCTGTGCCTTACTAGATTCCTTCTTCTCCAGCCCTTTGTCTTATCCACTTATCAATTCCCAGCTTCTTACTTCATTCCCCCCTCCCCCACCCACCTGGCTTCTCCTATTACCTACCTCAACTCTCTCCGCGCTACACTGATGTCTGTAGCTGCTTCATGCACTCATGCTGAGCTTCTTAATTTCATCAACTTTGCCTCCATCTTCCACCCTGCTCTTAAGTTCACTTGGTCCTTTCCCCTTTCTAAATCTATGCCTTCATCACTGGAGATAAACTATCTAGCAACAGCTTTTATAAACCCACTGATTCCTACAGTCATCTTGACTCTACCTCTTCCCACTCTGTGTTCTGTGAAAATGCCAGTCCCTTTTCTCAGTTTCTCCGTTTCTGCCGCATCCGTCCCCAAATGAGGCTTTCCTTTCTACTTTTTCCTCACCCATATCACCTCCATTTCCCAGACATCCATTCTCCCCTACACCCCCTATTTTCCCTCTGCCTTAACAGGAATCAAATTCCTCTTGTCTTCACAATAGAATGAAGCAAGACAATAGAATCAATGAAAAACAAAGATTGACAAGCAACCAATATGCATAGTAAGACAATTTGGGCAAATGTGAAAACAAAAACAAAAAATAAGAGCACGAGTTGTTGAGTCCTTGGGAGTGAGTTCACAGGTTGTGTCCAGTGATTAGTTCAGCGTTGAGGTGAGTGAAGTAATCGACATTAGCTCAGGAGCCTGATGGTTAAAGGTTAATAAATGTTCCTGCCCCACCCACTCATGCTCAATGGCTTAATGATATTATGTCCTGTTTAGACCTTGAAAAAATTCATTACTCAGTTCTCAATTCAGACATAAAATTTCAAAAGGTGTGGAGACCTTTTCTTGAATTCTTTCATAACCCCCCTTTAGATTAAGTTTATTCTTTTTAATCCCTTACTTTCAGCTTTTTTTCTCTCTGTAAGTTTTATGGTTTCTTTTGAAAGAAATTAGTTTTGGTAGTAGGCATTATTATTGTTTTTTTATTTATATTTACAGTTTCGTGGGGTCGAACACTCCTATTATTTTTTTACATATTGTAATGGCTGGCCTGGAGTTTCATAGTGGGAGGATACTAACTTTATATGATTTTATTCTGGGTGCTGTTTCCTTACTGTTACGAATTATATAATTGATACTCTTATTTTCCACTGTATTAATCTTCACTTTGTTGTTGGGTTTTTTGTTTGTAGCTGGCTTGTAGAAATGCATAGAAAAATTAATTAAAAAATGAACACGGTGGTAAGGCTTCTGTTCCTCTGTCCTGATGGGAGAAGCGAGCATGGATGGTGGGGTCCTTGATGATCGATGTTGTTTTCTTGTAGCAGCATTCTTTGGAGATGTGCTCAGTGGTAGGGGGCTTTTCTGGTGGTTGACTGGACTGTAGTTACCACTTTTTGTAGGCCTTTCCATTCTTGTACTTCGGTTTCATCACAGTCTAGCGTGTAAACATCAGTCAGGATACTCTCCACTGTGTATCTATAGAAATTTGTGAAAGCTTTATATGACATGCTGAATCTGTACAAACTTCCAAGAAAATAGAGGTGCTACCTTGCCTTCTTTGAAATGAAATGGCACTTGCATGCTGGACACAGGAGAGATCCTCTAATAGGGTAACACCCAGGAATTTAAAGTTACTGATTATCTGCACACTGATCCACCAATAAGTACTGACTCATGGACCCCCTGAAGTCTTACTCCTGTAGTTTGGTTTGGTTTGTTGACATTGAATGAGAGGTTGTTGCTTTGGCACCCTCAACCAAATTTTCAATCTCCCACCTATACGCCAATTCATCACCACCTTTGATTTGGCCAACAATGGTAATGTCAGCAAACTTAATTATGGCATTAGAGCTATACTTAGCCTCACAGTTTTTTTATTTAGCAAGGCCTTGGTCATGGAGCTTATTGAATAGTTTTGAAGGGATGAATACTTAGTTGTAGCCAGTGAAGAGCATCCTGATGTATGCATCTTCACTTTCCAGATGTTCCAGAGCTGAATGAAGAGTCAGTGAAATGTCATCTGCTGTTGACCTGTTGTGATGGTAGGGAATTTGGAGTGGATCCAAGTCACTCCTTAGGTAGGAGTTAATGTCTCATGGCCAACCTCTCAAAGCACTTCCTCACAGTGGATGCAAGTGCTACTGGACAATAGTCATTGAGGCAGGTTACCACGTTCTTCTTAGGCACCTGTATAATTGAAGCCTGTCTGAAGCAGGTGGGTATCTCAGACTGCCAAAGATTGAAGATATTGGTGAACACTACAGCCAGCTGGTCAGCACAAGTCTTCAGTATTTGGCCAGCTACACCATTTGGGCCAGATGATTTCCATGGGTTCACCCTCCTAAAGAATACTCTCATGTTGGTCTCAAGAGACTAAAAAAAAATCACAGGATTGTTGGGGTCTGTGGGAGTTCATGAATGTGCCTTTGTGATTTGTCAGTCAACATGAGCATAAAAGGCATCAAGCTCCTCTGGGAGAGAAACTTTAACAGATATATTACTTGGTCTTGCATTGCAGGAGGTGATAGCATTCAAGCCCTGCCACAGCTGTTGAACATCTTTCTGTTTTGAAAGTTTGGTCTGGAGTTGCCACGCCACATGTGAGATGGAGTTCATATCAGGATCCGCAGACCTGAACACCACCGATTTAGCCCTGTGATTACAGATCTTGAGTTTATCCGAGGATTCTGGATGGGGAAAACCGAATAGTTTTGAGAGTACGCACTAGTCTACGAATGTTTTTATAAGGTCCATGACAACCATAACATATACATTCAGGTCCTCTAATGAATCCTCAACATGGCCCAGTCACCAGCTCAAAGCAATTCCTGTAACTGCCCCTTTGCCTTGTGTGACCCTCTCTTGCTGTCCTTAACTGTTGTGCCTTGATTTTTAGCCTCAGCCCGTATGCAGGTAGAAAGGGGACAGGCAGATGATCAGGTTTCCCGAAATAAAGTCTAGGGATGGAATGGTTGGGTACTCTGGTCATACAGGTAATTGGGTACTGATGGAAATTGGGTACTGATTTCTTCCAGCAAACTTGACTGAATTCCCCGGCAAGGGCATGCAAGGCATCAGAATAGGCTGGTTCTTGAATATTAATCAGGGTATTCAATAATCAGGTCATATGTAAACTACAGTCAGGATCATGGCAGAGAACTCTCCTGGCAAGTGGAAAGGTCGGCACTTATTCATTAGATGTTCCTGGTCTGGCATATCTGGGGTGAGCCATGTCTCATTGAAACAGAGAACACCCTCCATTCCCTCTGATACAGCAATATTGCCCTGAAGTCCTCCATCTTGTTCTATTGTGGCGGCACATTGGCCAGGAGGATGCTTTAATCTAGCTTGAAGACTGCCTTTGTCCACTTCAAGGTGCCATTCCTGTATTCCTGAGAGTTCAGGACACATTGTGAAGCAAACATCTACTACTATTAGGACATTAACAATTCAGTGAAATATATCTTCCAATCTGTGCAAAACCAGCTGGTATTCCAATGCAAGCAGCAGTCTATGATCGAATATTGCTAAGCACACACTTAAACTTGGTGCACTCACTGCACAGACTCACTGGAAGAAGTTCTGGCCCTTCCACCACTGTATACTCAAGGACTGGAACCCATGTGGAAAACCTTTGGCCTTTTTGATCATAGAAAAATATAAAAGAACTGATGTTGTATTGAAGTAATATAAATGCAATTGGAATATTCTTTTGGCATTCACAGCACAGGACATACAAATGTACTGTATCATATATGTGCAAATTTTAGGACCAGATAAATCTCTGAATTCCAAAATGGTGATACATTTATTCTTTGATAATACCATGAACATGGTCCCATTCTGTTGCATCAGGCTGATGATTTCTCTCTTCTAATTAAAATCAGGATCAGTGAGAGTGCTGCCCAAAAACAAAAATTCTGGTTCTTCAATGAAAACATGATAGGATAAACACATGTTTAAATGCAATGGCATTTGTTTCCCTGCATCATATCTCATCACAATTTCCCTTACACAAAGACAACCTTCAGTTAAAATAGACCATATAGTCATTTTGGTACTTGCATTTCTCTGCATGTCCTCTTGCATGCTTTGCATCATTTTATTCATTTCCTCTATTTTCAAGTTTGCTGTTCGCAATTCCATCTTTGCTTTCCTGTACAAAAAACAAATACTCTGTACAATTATTTTGTGTAAGGAAACAGATTAACTTAATTAATCATCAGCTTGGCTTAGTTAATAGCATACTTGCTCTTGGAATCAGTAGGCCATGGGTTCAAACCCCACGTAATTCATATCCAAAGCTGACATTCACTAAAGTATGATGGATATTGATTTTGCATCTCCTTAACAGGAAGTAAAACCAAGTATCATCTCTGTTCAAGTGGTTGTAAATGTTCTCTGTAAGATCTATAAGCTTGACAATTGTTCCTTCAATTGTACAAAAAAAAATCCAGACCAGGTTTCAGTTGTATTTAACATGATTTCACTCTTTATACTGAGTGCTGTATGTGCTCATAAATGCTTATAATACTACATACAATCTTTGTAAAATACTATTTTTGGAAAATCAATTACTTAATCAAAATTGAATGGCAGCAAGAGGCAATGTCTTTAGTTACTTGTGCAAACAGCACAAAACAGTAGTAGATTACCAGTTCTGAAATCTACTGATGTCGACAGAAATGAATTTCATAAGCAAGAGTACAGCAGTTTTACTACCACACAGAACATTTTGAGGAGAAACAAGATATACCTCATAATTGTTCCAGTTCTTGAATGTCTTATTTCAGTTTTTAAATCAAAGCCATTGACAAAAAATAGCTATATTAAACTGCTCTTCTGAATAAGGAATACATGCTAGAAGCAGCATTTAATAGCAAACAGTCGTTGACACATTCTGATTGCTTGCGTGTGTCAAGTAGTGGTGAGGATCAGAGGGCAGTAGTGATTAGTTGAAGGTTGGGTGGTGGGGTAATTAAGAATGTAAAGTGTAAATATGGCAATCTGTGGGCCCTACGCTGGCCTCAAAGTAATGTAGAAGTCACTGTACTGGAGTGGAAGGAAAACATTCTCGATCACATGGGACTGCTCAAGAAGGAGAGAGGACTTCATCCACTTGTCAACTGACTTAGATCAGTTTATCAAATAATGAAATAAATTGGTATTTCCATACCTAAAATGCTGTAAATAGTTGTCTGAAAATCTAAACCTAAACTCTAAAAGATGGAATGCAGTCATTTGGAAATCCTTGCAAGGTGTTGCAAAAATGGAAATTTACTCAACAGGACACAAAAAAGATGAAAGGAGAAAAATATATCGGCTAAAACTTGTAATGAAGTGAAGGCAATCCCACAGCAAATAGCCAACAATTGCAGGTGCCACCAAAATTAAAATTCCTACACAAGGTTGAAGTCCAAAACTTCTGGGCTGTTTTTTTTAAACTGGTGATTATCCTGTTGTGCTCTGATATTCATGGTGGGAAAATTGACCTGATACACCCACACCAAGTGCAGGAACAATGTTGAATTGAGAGGAACATCTATGAAGGAGCAAGGTAAACAAGGAAATTTACATTTTCTTTTAAATTGAGTTTAATTTCATGAAAATAAAAACTGCAGATGTTACTTACCTGTTGTAACAAAAACAGAAAATGTTAAAAATGCTCAGGCAGCATCTGTGAAAAGAAATCACCCACCATTCCAGGACTACCCGTCATTGGAGTGTAATTACACATAGATGCAGGGGCCTCTTTATTAGCTACACTTACACATCTGCTCGTTAATGCAAATATCTAATCAGTTAATCATGATGCAGCAACTCTATGCACACATGGTCAAGAGGTTCAGTTGTTGATCAGACCAGACATCAGAATGGGGAAGAAACGCAATCTAAATGACAGTGTTTTCTGAATGTTAAGGAAGGCATGGCTCATCATGAGATCATTTAAAATATACATACCTCAATTCTCTGTGGTTTTGCTCCAGTTCTAAATTCTGATCTGTCACTGTTTTAATAAACTGCTGATTAGTCTGTTTAAAGAACAAAATAGTTTTCTCTTTTAGAATAATTGTTTCTAGGCACAGCAACCATTCACTAGAGCCAAGCTGAAACAAGAACAGAACTCAAGATGCATTTTTAACATGTTCTTAATATTGAAAGATTCTTATTTCAAACTATACGCATTGTCATATTGTCACTAGCCAACAATAAGTCATCTTTATCCAACATGAATTATATGGGTCTTAACTATTTGGGAGCAGCCATTTTTGGAGTGGACAGTGTTAAAGTAGTCAAGTTTTCGCTCAACGGGCTTAGGTGAGAAAAAGTGCAAGCTGGAACTTAAGCTTGGGAATATGGAGATATAACAAGTGTAGGCAGGATGGTAGTTCAGACAGTGAAATGCACTTTCTGTGAGATGCAGGATTTCAGGGTAACTAATGGTTTCCTTGAAGACTACATCTGCAGGAAGTGCACCCAACTTCAGCGCCTAACTGACAAGGTCAAGGAATGAGAGCTGGGCCACCCAGAAGCCTGAAAACTTCACAGAATGGACTTTTACTTTGTGGTCTTAATCAAAATACAGGCTTCAGATAGTAGATGGGTGACCACCAGGAAAAGTGAGGAGAAGTAGTAGTCAGTGCAGGGCTCCTCTGGGGCCATTCCCTTCCGTAAACAAGTATACTCCTTTGGATACTGTGGGGAAATGACCTATAAGGGCACAGCAGCAGCAGCCAAATCAGTGCCACTGTGGCTGGCACGGAGGCTCAGCAAGGAAGGGTAAAGTCAGGCAGAGCAATATTGATTGATGATTTGATAACTTGGCAGATGGTTAGCAGATTCCATGGCTGGGAAAGAGAAACTAGGATGGTATACTGCCTCCCAGGTGCTAGGGTCCAGGTAGTCTCAAGAGTGGCTGCAGAAGATTCTCAAGAGCAAGGGTGGGCAGCAGGTCGTGGTGCACATTAGTAACAATGACAGTTGGAAATGACACTGTTCATACCAGAGCCATTATTACCAAATGGACTGACTGTTCACTTAACTTAGTGTAGGCTGGATGCACATGTTGACAACTATATATGCACACAAAAACAATAACAGTTGTAAATTCAAACAACACACACAAAATGCTGGTAGAACACAGCAGGCCAGGCAGCATCTATAAGGAGAAGCGCTGTCGACGTTTCGGATCAAGACCCTTCGTCAGGACTAACTGAAAGGAAAAATAGTAAGAGATTTGTAAGTAGTGGGGGGAGGGGAAAATGCGAACTGATAGGAGAAGACCGGAGATGGTTTGATGAAGCTAAGAGCTGGGAAGGTGATTGGCGAAAGTGATACAGAGCTGGAGAAGGGAAAGGATCATGGGACGGGAGGCCTCGGGAGAAAGAAAAAGGGGGGGGGAAGCACCAGACGGAGACGGAGAACAGGCAAACAACTAAATATGTCAGGGATGGGGTAAAAAGGGGAGGAGGGGCATTAACAGAAGTTAGAGAAGTCAATGTTCATGCCATCAGGTTGGAGGTTACCCAGCCGGTATACAAGGTGTTGTTCCTCCAACCTGAGTTTGGATTCATTTTGACAGCAGAGGAGGCCATGGATAGACATATCAGAATGGGACGTGGAATTAAAATGTGTGGCCACTGGGAGATCCTGTTTTCTCTGGTGGACCGAGCGTAGGTGTTCAGCGAAACGGTCTCCCAGTCTGCGTCGGGTCTCACCAATATATAAAAGGCCACACCGGGAGCACTGGATGCAGTATACCACACACTACTTTCAAATCTCTTACTACCTTTCCTTTCAGTTAGTCCTGACGAAGGGTCTCGGCCCGAAACATCGACAGTGCTTCTCCTTATAAATGCTGCCTGGCCTACTGTGTTCCACCAGCAGTTTGTGTGTGTTGTTTGAATTTCCAGCATCTGCAGATTTTCTTGTTAACTAAATTCAATTCACTAAGATAAATGAACAGTTAGTCCATTTGGCAATAAAGGCTCTGGTATGAACAGAAAACAACACACTTACTCTATCCTACATTCCAAAAACATAAATGTTAGGATTAGCTGTGTTGATGTCAGAAGTGTGGCAACACTTGCACATCCTTGGACTCTGTTGGTTTTCGATGTGAATGACGCATTTCACCATTTCTCAATGTACATATGACAAATAAATCTAATCTTGTAAGAATTGAGGCATAGGAAACTGAGGAGTTAACATCCGACAGAAAATATAGGGGTGAAATGCAATGCTAATTGATGTGTTAAGATATATGCAGAACTTTGGCCGATCACATGTTCATGGAAGGTTGAAGATGGGAGACATTGCAGAGATTGCCCGGAGCCCAGAAAAGCATGGATAAGAAACAGATGGTCAGAATCAACAAATGGTTGATGGAGAAGACATGGGCTCCACATGTTATCAAGCATTTGATGATGTGACAAACCTGATTTAGTCTGAGACAGACTTCAATAGGGGAAGTAATGTCTAGATACTAAATCTAGACCAAAAACAATGCCAGGCTTCTAAATAGAAAAAATACTGCTAGAGGAAGTGGATGGGTATAAACTTAAGATATTCAAATATTTTTGATATCAATTAAATTGATTAAAATTATTAGAAAGTGAAATATACCAAAAAAAATCAAAAGTTTTGATAAAATAAGAACTTGTAAATATTTTTTAAATTAAAAAATTAAGTAAAAAGTTAATTAAAATGGAATATCTAAAACCCATCTTCCCCTTTGCTTTCTTATCCACAGCCTTACAATCCTCAAAATCAAGTGGTCAGAAGCCTAGGTTTAACTGGGTACATCAACCAGAATTTTTCCCATTTAATACAGAATACAGAATTCAACAGGGCGTCAACTAATAAATCTGACATTATAAATCTATAGTCAAATATGTTCTTCCAAATCAAAGAGTGTATACTGACATCTTCCTTTGAAACAAACAAGCAGAAAAACTAGAGAAAGATGTATGCTCAAGGCCAGGATAGAGAAATGATTCTCCAGGTGCCACATCTCAAAGATGCGCTACTAGTTTAATTAGCTATAAATTATCCCATAATGTAGTTAAGTGGCAAACAATAAATGTGGAGTTGATAAGTATATGAGACAGAGCTGCAACAAAATATGGGGAATGAAATTAATACTTTGCTGTTAGAAGCAGACATGTATTTCATGGTCCAAATGACCTCCTTCTGCGGCACAAGTACTCAGTAGAGGGAAAATGCAGCTAATAGTCATCTTTGAACTTCAGGATGAGCCTAAAGAACTAAGCAGTTTTGGACAGGAGTCCAACATTCTCAAAGTCCATCACGTCTACTGTAGGGGAGCAATTGCATTGATCCCATTCTCTCTCTATTTCCCTGTACCTCAGCAACTTATTCTCATTCACATACAGTATGATTAACTTTCTTTTGTATAGAAAAGGCATAATTTACATTGGACAATAAGGCTAACAGGATTTCTTTAAGACTGGGAGGAAACCCATGCAATCATGGTGAGAATATGCAAACTCTGCACAGACAGCACCCCAGATCAGGATTGAAACTGCACACTGGAGCTGTAATGAAATGAATATAATGATCATCTTTACTGTCAAATAAAGCAGCAAATTTTTTTATATATAACCCAAGAACAGTGGATTGACTCCAGCTATATGGTTGCAAGAAAGTGTGACATTGGATGATACATTCTGAATTCTCACAGATCTGGTGTACTTGGATAGTAAATGATTTCACCAGTTGGCATTGGCTTCACTCTGCTTATAATTTCTCTTCTGTCGTTTGAGTGAACGCTGGATATTTAGTGATAGCAACAGTAAATATAGTAACATAAGAAATTCTGCAGATGCTGGAAGTACAAAGCAAAATGAACAGATAAGGCAGCAACCATGGAAGTGAACAAGCAGTGTACGTTTCAGGCCAAGACCTTTCTTCAGGACTAAGAAAGGGGAAGATGCCAGAAGAAAAAGGGAGGAGGAGGGCAAGGAGGATAGCCAGAAGGTAATAGGTGAAGCCAGGTGGGTGAGAAAGGTAAAGGGCTGGATATGAAGGAATCTGATAGGAGAGTGGACCACAGGAAAAAGGGAAGGAGGAGGGGCTCAAAGGGGAGGTGATAGGCAGGTGAGAAGAGTCAAATGTTGTATGTAGTTTAGCACCTCCATTGTTTCCAGTGATGAATTTGGTAAAGACTAATTATAGGAGCAGACTTATTGTTGAAACTAGTGCTTAACATATAGCTCTCAAATCAAACAAATACTAACTGGATATAAAATGTCTGTCATTGTTAGTGCAGGAACAAAAGTCTCACTTAAGTACATTTATTTCCCTTGATCTTTTATGAAGATGTAAAGCTTCTAGTTTCACATTTCTTATAAAATACAATATTTAGAATTGTTATTCTTCCAATTGTCTTTTTAAAAGATGATCAGTATTAACAATTTTAACCAGTTTTTCTATAATGCTCCATTTAAATCTTTTAAAAGCAGTAATCAACTGGACTCATCCTTTTATTTTCTTTAAAAAAACCTATAATTCATTAATCATTGATAATCTCTGCTCAAAATACCATGGTAATTTAAAAAATAATGTTCTTCACATTGTTTTATCAGGTCAAAAGCAAAAATATATAAATTTCATCGTCACAGGCAATTATTTTACCACAGGGCCAAGAAGAACAGTTGAGAAAAATGACAGGCACAAAAACCGTTAAACTGATAGATGAGAGAAATTGACCATCAAGCTCTCAGAATATAATCCATCAGTAAATATATGTAAACATAAACACTGCATGAAATTATTTTCGGACGTTCATTATGTGAAACAGGCTGCATTGGATACTCCAATCTGTGTTTGGCTTACCATTTTCAATTTTTGATTAGTCATTTTAAGTTGCTGAGCTAGTTGTTGAAAGTGAGCCAACTGCTCCTGAAATAAAAATACCAAAAGTTATGCTCTTGCAAGTGCTTCTCAGAAGATTTTGTTTATAAGTACTTAAAATTAATTTTTTTAGACTAATTTTTTTAAATGAGGAAACTCATTCTGCATGTTACATAAGAAATAAAAAAAATTATTTAACTCTTATGAAACATCAAAACATTAAGGATATCGTACAGTCTCTTGCTGTTGGCCGAAGACATGATTCTCTGTTACTGTGATGCGATCATGGTACATCTGTTGCATTTGGTCTAATTGTTGTGAAACTGATTGATGTAACTCCAAGGCTAGCTCTTTTTCCTAAAATACAAGAGAAGTCTGTTATGAAAGTGACCTTTTATAAGTATATCTAGAATAGCAATTATGTCCTGTACAGTCACTTTATCTAATATGCATCATTCAGATCCAATCTTACATCACAACCCTTTAGCTAAATTGTTAATTTCACTACAGATCATTTACACACAGCTATGTTGTGATTTTTGAAAATGAGCTCTAATTCCATACTCTTCAAAAAAGCTATAAGCTACTGAAGATTATAAAATATGCACAAACAGTTTGATGTGGAGAAACACAAAGAATACAATACAAATTCTGATAATATTAATCTCATTTGCTGTTTTCAGCTTCTCATTAGATGCAAGTGAATGGTTGTGTTTTGCGACATAACAGTGACAATACTAAGGCTAGCTCGGGAGAAGCCAGTAAGGCCAGCATCAGTGGTGGAAAAATTACTAGAAGGGATTCTAGGAGACAACGTCCAGTATTTTGAAAGGTATGGATAGATATGGAATTGTCAGCATGGCTTTGTGCATGGGACATTGTGTCCCACAAATATCATTTGAATTTTTGTTTTTTGAAGAATGATGGAGGATTGATGAAGGCAGGGCAGTAGATGCTGCCTACATGCCTTTCAGTAAGGCACTGTATAAGATAAGGCATGGTAGGTGAATATAGAAAATTAGATCACCGAGGTCCAGGGTGAACTAACCAAATGGATACAAAACTGGCTTGGTAGATGACAGTAATGTGGGGTTGTTTTTCAGATTGGAAACCTGTGACCAGTGGTGTGCCACAAGGATCAGTGCCTAATGTCTTCTTCATCATCCTACCTACCTGTAAACTACTTTCAGGGAACATATACAGGCGCCCCCCCCCCCCCCCCATTTTTGAAACGTTCGCTTTACGACAGCTCGCTGTTACGAAAGCCCTACATTAGTACCTGTTTTCGCTAACCAAAGGGGATTTTCACTTTCACAAGAAAAGACGCCCGCTTTGTACATGTGTTTACCCCAAGAAAGACTACAATGACCATGAAGCCTTGTGCGGGCAGTTGTTTGTGCAGGCGTGTACGTGCTGATTTTTTTTTTCTCCAAATTGATTTTGGCTCACTGTCATCCCAAGTTTGATAAGTGAAACTGCACCATAAATATAATATTTCTACTTTATATAGGGTGTATATTTATCATATCATTCTTGCTTTTACTATATGTTCGAGTTATTTTAGGTTTTATGTGCTATTTGATATGATTTTGCAGGTTATTTTTTGGGTCTGGGAGCACTCAAGAATTTTCCCCATATAAATTAATGGTAATTGCTTCTTCGCTTTACAACATTTCGGCTGACAAACAGTTTCATAGGAACACTCTATCTTTGGATAGCGGGGGAAACCTGTACACGTATTCTTCAGATTCCTCTGTCACTCCATGGAAGCCCTCAAATTATTGTAAAAATCAGAGTTCTGTGTGGCTATTTCAATCTAATGATATGATTACTTAATTAGTCTTCATGACAGTAACTCCAGTAACTCTAGTTTCCAAGTGATTATACCTGAAGGCTACATTACCCACTTTTGTCAGATTAACCTATCAAAATTATCAGGATTTTTAAAAATTAAGTAATCTGCCACATTACCAATCATTGCTTACCTTATTGGCAAGCTGTAACTGTTTCTTCAGACGTTGCACCACTTCTCCTTCTGTAAAGTCAACATCACCAATGCTTGCACCAGCAGGTAGGGATTCTAACTGTTTTTCAATGGTCTCCTGTAATTCTGCATGCAGTCTAGAGCAAAGACAATTAAAAGGGCAAATTATAAGGTATTGCAGTCTTAATTATTTCTTTAAATCTGAAATGTTTTTCATTAGTCAATTTGTTAGCAAGACTGAATTTAGAAAAAAATAATTAAAGGTCTCTGTTCAGCCGTTCACTACAATAATGCACTGAAAGATTCAGGTAAAATGAAGACATAGACAACGAAATAATTAAACAGTCCTAAATTCAGCATACAATTTACATTGAGTCAATAGACAAGTGGCTCAATAGAGAATAAGAAAATGGTCTCAGCCTTTGAACAAAATCAAAATATGAACAATGCTATTAAGTACATCTGCAAAAATCAGCAGCATGACTGAGATGTCCTTAACTCTTACAAAGATCCTGACACTTTGTCAAACCTGATAACATGGCTGACTGCATGCCAGTACTTCCATGGAACCAAATGGGGTCCAAGCTGGGGCGTTCAGTACTTGAAGAAAATAACGGCAAATGGGGAAAAAAAGACCTACTAGTCTAGGTTTCTTCAAACCCTGGGGTTGAAAGTATTACACTTCCTCTATCTCTATGTATCCTTGAAAAAGAAGCAAATCTATAACACCAGGGAAATTTTTACAACAGCTTTAAAAAAGTTTTTTTTAGTTTTAATCTACACTAATTCAGGTTATAGTCATCTTACTTAGCAATAATTCTGAACTGAAAAGTAGTATAATCTCACCTTTCATTTTCTTTTACAACAACTTCAAGCTTTAATTTCATCTCATTCATACGAACCTAATGTTAAAATTTAAAAGAAAATTCATTGCTGGAAAGTGGATGCAGAAATTTTAAGGCATTAAATAACTATTAAAGCAAAGGTGCAAATTACCTGGTGACAATTCAATTGCTGATTCATTTGTTGCAATTGTTTATCATATTCTGCTACAAGAGGTGCCAAAAGGCTATCAGAGAAAAAGGAATGAAATAAAATTAGATTAAAAATATGCTTAACAACTAACACATTCAAATGATATAAATCATGAAGCTTTACCAGCTGTTTTATTAAATGGAGATTATGAGAAATGTACTGACTTATTAGCAGTTATCAAATCTTTAATACAAGGTTCCCTCCTTTCATTTAAAAGCTGTGTTCTCCTTATTTGTATATCTTTTCTGCAGCATAAACAATTCCTGAATAAGTTTTGACAGCTAAGCACTGGAAATGATTATTATTCAATTAACTTTCTGGAGTACATAGAACTTCACATTTTTAATTCTTTGATCATTTTGGGCTAATGATGCAACTACCTCAATCACTTAATATTTATCATTAATAAATATAATTTTAATATTTAAAAATATCCAAATGTTTTAAAAATACATGCAAAAAACTGCAGTTTAATGAAAATGCTTGCAATACAACAAAGTCACATGCAGATAAATATGATGAACTTAACCAACACAATTTAGCAAAGTGACCTTTACCATTTGTCCACGAGCCAAGGTGCTGGAGGATCATGTTCTTCTAATTGGCTGACCTAATTGAACAAAGAAAATACAACTAATATGTAAACTAAACAAAGCTTCTTTTCTACTGTATAGTGAGCCTTCCACAGAGGACTCAACAAGTCCCAGAACTTATCTAGATCATAATTGAAAACTATTTCCTATTGAAAACAGAGAATTTTTAAGAAATATGTATATAGACCTTCACTTAGCCAGAATGTGGATTTAAACTCATCGATATAGCATGTCAAGACAACCTCTTTTTCCGCACTAAATCCAAACCAACCATCAACAACTCATTTACACTAATCCCAAACTCTCAAAGTCACAGGGAAAATGAGCAAATTTCATACAAAAAGCATTGAAGTTCAGGACTGAACCCAAGTTGTTGGAGCTGTGAAATAGCATTTCTAACTGTGCCACTGTACTTAAGCTAAGCCTTAGTTTGCTGATTTCACAAATATTGAGTTCTGAAGGTTGAATGCAACACACTTGAACCTATAACTTGCAAATTGAACAATGAGATAGATCTTCTAGAGCCACTACAGGTTAAGAGATTTAACATTCTGTATGATACAACTATAACAAAAAAAATGGAAAATGTAATAATGAAAGAAACTATACCTCATTAATAGCAGAGCTGGGCAGCTGCATTGCTTGGTACTGAGCTAGCACAGCATTTAACCGCTGCACTATAAGAGACAAAATTTAACACAAAACATTAAAGATACCTTATTTTCTAACATTCTGTAAAAAAAAAGCATCTTCCTTTTGAAAACCACAGAACATGCTACATACAGGCCATAGCTACAAATCAATATGGATTACTTTTCTTTAAACATTCTGAAAATATTTGGTTGTCTAGAGTTAGAAAAGACATTTCAGTCTGTGAAGATGGGAAATAGAACCTAGGAAATTTAACTACAAGTTCTGGTTAATTGGGCCATTAATTAATCGGGGCAGATGTTTATTTGGAACAACTTTCAGAGAACAAAACATATCAAGAAAATTTCCATATTTGTTTATTTGGGACACTCTGCTGCTTAATTGGGGCAGGAAGCTTGCTGAACAGGTTCTAACTCGTGCCAGTTGCATACTCTTATCTGGCTGTTAGATGCAACACCTCGCGTCTGGCAAACAATATTCAATTAGCATCAGTCGTGGATGTTTGTGCTCAGAAAGCAGTGAGTTTTGTCACTAATAGTTGTTGAGAAATAAGCACAAGATGATTCTGAATAGTTTTGTGGTTTCAATCATTCAATTTAGCTTCTCTCTTTTTTAACCTTTTTAACTAGTCAGCTAATAGACTCTTCAGCTAATGAAGGCAGCCACTTAATTGGGCCAAAATGTACTGGTCCCGATAAGTTCCAATTAACTCGAAAAGACTGTGTATACTAATAAATCCAACAGCGAATTCAGAAAAAAGAACTTAATCGCCTACAGAGAACTTGCTGCCATAGGAGTAGGTACATAAGAAATTGGAGCAGGAGTAGGCCATCTGACCCATCAAGCCTGCTCCACCATTCAAAAAGATCATGGCTGATCTAATCATGGATTCATCTCCAGTGACCTGCCTTTCCCTTATAACCTTCAATTTCCCTACTATGCAAAATCTATCCAAATTTGTTTTAAGTATATTTACTGAGGTAGCCTCCACTGCTTCATTGGACAGAGAATTCCACAGATTCACCACCATTTGGGAAAAGCAGTTTCTCCTCATCTCTGTACTCAGAACAGCATAAGTACATTCAAGAGGAACAAAGATAAGAACATGAAAAAGGAATAAAAGGGTTGGCGGAGAGGTGGGACGAAGGCTCAGATGGATCATAAACACTAATGAAGTTTTGTTGAGTCAAATGGCTTTCTTTTGTGCAGTTTTATAGAACACAACTTTTGTTGTCAATTATAATACTCATCTATCAGTTCCCATTTACCATCTTCAACCGCAGCAATTTCATAGTCACACTAGTTTTGTTTCAGCAATATTCCCTGGGTGAGAGAACAAGCTCCTTGTGTTTAACTCTGTATGAGCAGCAAGACATTATAAATCAATTTTCATAGTCTGCAGACAGATTTCTTTATGAACTTGGATATGCACTACTCACTGATTCATCTTATCCATCAGAGGGATGCCTATGAAAATAATTTATAGGAAACTTCCAAGATATTACAAAGGTTGCCAAAAATATCTCTAGACAACAATTTTGTTTATAAATCCATCTTCTTGAACTGTTTCAATCCTTCAGGTGAAACTACTCCTACAATACTATTGAATAGGAAGTTCCAAGATTGTCGTCTAATTAGGACAGAACATGATATTTCCAAACAAATCTGGTGTGTGACTTGAGGGAACTTTTATTGTGAAGCTCTTACACTTCTGCAGCCCTGATCCTCAAGAGATGCCAGAGAAGTCCAGGCAAGTAATAGCTATACTTCTTCGAAATGGACACACTGAAAAGTTGATTAAGATTAATCAATTAAGACATGCTAATTAAATAAACTGCATTGTCCTGGATGGCATTGAGCTTCTTGAATGTTTTTACAGCTACATTCATCCCAACAATTGAAAAGCATACTGTCCTGCTCCTGACTCGTGCCTTGTAGGTGATAGGAATATTGTGGTCTCAGAAGATAATCATCCAGTGATGTTCACTACACCATTGAGTGAAAAGTATGGATATCACTTTCTACGCAATACTTACATGCAATTTGGAGCAGATTTACATAACAAGTATGAGTTACTAAAGCTGCTATACATTCTAAAGGCATTGTGCAACGGGAAATTCTGCTGCATTATTAGAGACTTAAAACATAAATGTGCTGCAATTTATTACAAGCCTTTATGTAGTTATTCATCAGATAAAAGGTAATAAATATTATATTTTATCTGATGAATGACTACATAAATATCACCTGAAGTAAATATTAAACAATTGTTCTGAACACCATTTACCTTGATCTCTCAGAAAGTCTACTTCAGGAGTATTCATGTTCCTGGGTTTGTATATTTCAAAACAATACAACTGGTGATGCCTCCAACTAAGGGCTGAAAAAGATACCAAATTCTAAACAGAAAATAATAGTAAGCTGTAGGTTAGCCTCATTTACAAAAAGCATCAAACAAAAGCAAAGTACTCATGCCAGAGAATGCTATCAGTCAATTATGTTCCCACCAACTTAAATGCCCATTCATATTTATTCAATTTTCCTTTTTAAAACAATTATTAATTCTACATCCATTACCTTATCAGTAACTCATCCCAAATCCTAACCACTCATTTGACACACAAAAAACTCACCTGTGAAGCTATAAACCTTGTAGGTGTCTTCTGGTTATGAAGTTTCAACGATAAGAAACGCTGCTTCCTGAGTCCAGCTTCTACATTCAGTTACATTTGACTATGACACTATAAAAATCAGCTTCAAAAGGGAAAAATAAAATCAATCACATTTTATATGCTGTTTTCCTCATCAATTATTTCTTTTAAATCATTAATTCAGTTGTGACTACATAATACTCTGAAAAATTAATATATACTAAATACAGCAACATCATTATGTGCTAATGGGACATTTTTTCCTTGTGTATTTTTGATTCCAATAGTCTACAGCTCCCCCCAATGGAAATGCAGTGAAATCAAAGTCCCCAAATGTCAAACCTTACAGAATCACTCATAGTTTAAGAATGTCAAGCAAATACACCCCCCCCCCCGCCGGTAACAAGACTAATATACTTACGATAGGTTGAAGTTCAAAATTTCTGAGATTTTTTTTAAAAAAAACTTGACTACATTTGGGTGGTGGGGTGGTGATATGTCTCTACCAAAGGAGGTACAAGGTGCTCCTTCTCTCCAGGTCACCTTGGACAAGGTCTAACACCTGCTTAGTCTCCCCCCACTGATCAGGGTCACGTGAGGCCATAGGAGCAGGTGGTCCATATCACAAGTGCTGGCTATGCGACCACTGATGCCACGCAGACAATCTCTGAAGAGTATTGATAAAGGCTGGGAGTCACCCATCTTGTAAAGGCACTGGCCAAAAGAAGACAATGGCAAACCACTTCTGTAGAAATTTTTGCCAAAAACTATCATGGTCATGGAAAGAACATGATCACCCGCATCATACAACATGGCACATAATTAAAGAACATTCTTAAAGCTTGTATCGATTGAAATGGAAATACTCTGAGCTGCTGGACAACAAACACCAAAAATTATGATTCTGGTAGATCAATAACATGGGATAGAAAGGGGTTGGAGTTACTGATAGAATTTTTGGAAGCAGGGTAAGTGTAGAATCCCAAAAAGCTGGTAATTTGTGTTACTCTTAGTGAGTATAAAAACACTAGATAAAAGGTTGCCTGAAGAAAGCTTCAAGGACTAGTTCTGAAACAAAAGGAACTTGGGCAACTCGTGCAGTTTCTATCAGAAGAGAACTGAGACTATCATCCTTGTGGGAAGTCCCCAATTACAACATGCCATCATGATCTCATGCCAACAATGGAGACCCAATTCAAACAACAAGACAGAAGTGGAAGCACTTGGCAAGGAGAAAAGGGAAAAACAAAAGGTGGCAATAATGATCAAAGATTATGTTTAGGCACAGAAAATGAAGTTTTAAACAGGAAATGAGAAAAGTGTCCGAGGAGAGAATAGAATCCCAATTTAGTACTTGTTTAAAATCAAGGACTGAAAATAAGTTGTGGTTGTGGCTTTTAAGAAACAAATCATCATTATTTATAACCATATAACAATTATAACATGGAAACAGGCCATCTCGGCCCTTCTAGTCTGTGCCAAATGCTTACTCTCACCTAGTCCCACTGACCTGCACTCAGCCCATAACCCTCCGTTCCTTTCTTGTCCATATACCTATCCAATTTTTTTTAAATGACAATATCGAACCTGCCTCCACCACTTCTACTGGAAGCTCGTTCCATACAGCTACCACTCTCGAGTAAAGAAGTTCCCCCTCCTGTTACCCCTAAACTTTTGCCCCTTAACTCTCAACTCATGTCCTCTTGGGTTTAAAGGGAGGGAAAGAGATTACTGAGGTACTAAATGAGTATTTTGCAGACAAAAATGATGTCAATATTTCACTAAATGTAGAGAAAGTGAACACATATATGGTTAAAAAATTGCTGAAAAGGCTGGTAGTGCTCAGAATAGAAAGTCACCCTCTCCCACTGTTGCATGCTTACAAAGTTACTGAGTAAAGTAAAAATGTAAATTAGAGGAAGATCAATTGCAATTTCCAACCCTCTCCAGAATAGGAAAAAAAACTACAGAGTTGTAACTCTTGCTCAGTCATCCAATTTAAAATGGTTGGCAGCCTTAGATTATATAAATATTGGACAAAACTGTTATTTGGAAATATTGGATTAAGGATTCCTGTTTGGATTTCTCAAAAACTGCATCCGATAATTGAATTTGAACTGAGTCCCAATGAAAATGTATCAACAAAGGTGGTATGGTTGATGCTTGAATTGACTTAAATATTTGATAAAGGATCATGGATTTCAATTTTGCTTTAAAAATAGCAGAGACAGAAGAGACAAAACAAATGGCAGACACAAGGTGTGTGAATCAAAAAACAGAAAAAGATGGAAATACGCAGGTCAGGAAACATCTGTAGAAAGAGAGATGAAATTAACATTAGTTCAGTTGCCTTTCCCCCCAGGTGCTATCTGGCTCAAGTGCTTTTATCGTGCTTTTATTCGGCACGGACTGGAAGGGCCGAGATGACCTGTTTCCGTGTTATAATTGTTATATGGTTATAAATAATGATGATTTATTTCTTAAAAGCCACAACCACAACTTATTTTCAGTCCTTGATTTTAAACATTTTAAAAAAAAATTCAGATTTCCAACGTCTGCCATTTTTGATTTTGATTCTGGTGCTGGTTACTAATTCCTCAGCAAACTAGAGGAAAAGTATAGCAGGGATCTTTACAGTTAGACATCAAACCTTAGCTCTTTTCAAAGAATTAGAATTTATTTTATGCCTTACATCCACCTCACAACACGAGTGAGTAAAAATATTTATCTCACGCCTCTATCACAATGCACAAGCAATAAGGAAGGGAAGTGTGCGGTCTAAGACTTGGCCACTTAACTACAATTCAAAATTATACAGATAGCCTAAAATTTGGAAATTTGTAGCCATATTCAGAGCTTAAAGAGTGCTACAAATAGTCACTAAAAAAATACACAGAGTCTGGGTCAACATGGTAGAAATTAATACACGGACAGTAATTGAGCGCTGTCAAAGTTCGATTTAGTTTTTGTTCAATGAGGACAATATATGAAATGGGCAGATCAAAACATTTCTGATACATCTTTGATTCAACAAAGCAGTAGTATTTCCTGATGAAACCTAACCGTTTGTTTTTGTTGCTGTGGATTTTTTTTTAAAAACGTTGCTATGACTCAAAGCAAACACTATGATGTACTACTTACTGTACACACCCACCCAACCAATCAGCTTAGTGGTCTAAATGAAGCGATGACGGAGTGCTAGACACAGTAATTTAAGAAAAACATCACAGCAACTATTTGTACTTCCATTCACCCAGTAACAGCCAAACATGTAATAGCAAAACAAACAAGTATCAACCAGATCTCAAATTATCTTGTTTTTCAACATATTATTAACATATTTTGAAGTAGAATCTTAAAAGTTAAGGTTTCAATAATTAAGCTTTTACACTGGAAAATATTTTTGTCACGAATACTAAAAATATTTTCAACATTTTATTTAGGGATACAGTGCAGAACAAGCCTGCCCACCCTAATAAGCAATACAGCTCAACAACCCACCCACCTATTGAACACAAACCTAATCACAGGACAAGTAATAATGACCTAGTAACCGTATAGTCTTTGGACTGTAGGCAGGAATCTGAGCACCTGGAGGAAACCCATGCACATGTGAAGAACGTACAAGCTTCTTACAGAGGACACTACCACTGAGTGTATTAACCAGCATTCTGGAAACAAAGATTCTATATCTATAGTCTTTAATTAGAATTGAAAGCTAAGTGTGCATTTCATTATACACTATCTTCACAAAATAATTATCTTACCCAGTAGTTTTTATATATACTTTAAAGGCTCTCAACTACAAAACATAACATTGGAAGATAGCAGCAAAAGTGGGCAACTTGCTCTCTCCTATCCATTCCACAGCATAGATTCTCATATCCACGAGCTCCACTTTCCTGCTTGTTCCCCCTAATCTCAACTCTCAAAACAGACCCTCTGTTTTGCCAATTTACTATCGAAGCAATGTTAAAGCATATTACATATTGTCATGTTAAATTTCAGGTAGAAGTACTTTTTAAGATGCATTTACTTTGTGCAATGTGTTTGCAACTTGTTTTCATTGCTACTAACGCCACTTTTAATCCCCTAACATGTTATGGTGCAATTATTATACGCAGTGAATGGACTTGATTTTGCAGGAAGGACTACTAGGGCAATGCAGGAGGCTGCTGCTTAAGGTGGAGTGTGCATTGAGACATATCCGCGAGTCCGGGGACCCTGCGGTCGCCTTGGAAACCGAGCCCAGCACGCGAAAAAAAGGACACCGACCTGCGGGCGGGCCCCGGTCCTCGGGACCCCCGAATGCCACCCGGCCCAGGGACGACGCACTGCACCGGTAAAGCCCAGGCGTCAGCCGTATAAGCACGCACACTGTGCGCGATGCTGCCGACAGAATCACGTAGTACCAGCCCCCTAGGAGACCCGCCCGCAATAAACGGCGATGGCTGTAGAAGATTTAAAAAACCGCCGTACTGCCCAAAGCTGCTACCGCTTTAAGCCATCCGGAGGAGGAACACAAAACTCAAACTACGGTTCCGGGGACAGACCGTTGCGTTTGTTCACCTTTTTTTTCCAGTTGGGTTTGATATTTCATTTTTACAAGACGCAATTCTAAGTTACGAAGACGGATCATAGCGATTGTAAGTATTTTTAAAAGTTCGTGGACAGATCCTTGCGTGAGTTTTTGGCGCAAAACAACTGGAGATCAGATGAGTGCGGAGCCTTTTTCGGGCCCACCGTGATGATTGACTAAAGAGAGTGATGTATGGCTTCTGGCAAAAAGCGAAGATCAGCAACAGAGTCAATGCCCAGGGTGAGACAGAAACTACGAGCCCCTCTTCCATTCTGGGAAAGATCTTGGTCACCAAGTGCTAAGTCAGTGGTGTAAGTGTGGCCTGTACCCTGTCATTGCCTGCAGCATTACCTCTGCAGTAAAGTCGAGTCGAGTTGATTGTCAAATGCACTGATGTAGAGTGGCACAGTACTTTCAAAACCTTGCAGCATCATCACAAACACGTCGGTACAGCCATCATATAGAATATAAATTATACGTAAAATTATTCCATGCAGTGTAATTAAAGATGGCAAATGCAAGGCATTTCCCTGCTGCATCTACAGATTAGAAAGTTTTGTGTTACAAATCTCCAAAGAAAGGGCGCAATTATTTGTCCATAGTGGTTTATCTTCTATGGTTGGTTTTGTATATATGTACATTCAAAGTGTGCATAATCTGGGTTTGCAGAAACCAAATGCCACCTAACACCAAAGACTTATCTGTGCCCTGTTATGAAGGATAGGTTTGGCCTCGTGGTGGGATGTTTGTTTCAGCTGGATCATGTAGTATAGCCTGCCCTCAATGAAGAGTATATGCAAAAGAACATAATTGATCTTGTCAATCAGGTACAATGTCTTCAAGGCCCTGCCAAAAAGGAGTTGGTGCAGCATATTAGATGGTACTCAGAGCAGCCTGTCAAAGTCATTTAACAGGATGTTTAGTCACTAGAAATTTTAAACAAGCATCATGACTCCGCTTGGTTGCTTGAAGACTTTTTTGTGCTAGAACCTTTATGTAGCTTAAAGTTCAGTACTTCTACACGCTGCCATTGAGATTGTTGTGCTGGAGATTTCATCCTCAAAGGAACACTTGTCATGAAGATTGGTAAAGAAATGCAGTAATCTTTGTGTGGCGAAGTACAGCTCCAATCCTATAGTTAAGTTTGCTGACAATATCACTGCTGTTGGCTGAATCAAAGGTGGTAGTGAATCAGCATATTAGACCATAAGATAAAGGAGCAGAATTAGGCCATGTGGTCCATCGAATGTGCTCTGCAATCAATAATGGCTGATCCATTTCTTCTCTCTCCTCCCCAACCCTAGTTCCCGGCCTTCTCCCCGTAACCTTTGATGCCATGTCCACAAAAGAACCTATCAACCACCGCCTTAAATACACCCAACGACCTGGCCTCCACAGCTGCATGTGGCAACAGATTCCCCAAATTCACCACCCTCTGGTTTGAATGGGTGCCCCTCTATCCTGAGTCTGTGCCCTCTTGTCTTAGACTCTCTCACCATGGGAAACATCTTTTCCACATCTACTCTGTCTAGACCTTTCAACATTCAAAAGGTTTCAATGAGATCATCCTTCATCCTGCCAGCGAGTACTGATCCAGAGCCATTAAACATGATAACCCTTTCATTCCTGGAATCATCCTTGTGAACCTCCTTTGGATCTGCTCCAATGCCAGCACATCTTTTCTAAGATGAGGGGCCCAAAACTGTTTACAATACTCAGGGTGAGGCCTCACCAGTGCCTTATAAAGCCTCACCATCACATTGTTGCCCTTGTAATTGGAGGGAGATTGAAAATCTGGCTGAGTAGTACCACAACAACAGCCTCTTACTTAATGTCATTAAGACCAAGGAGCTGATTGCTATGTTGACTTCAGGGGAAGGAAACCAGAGATCCATGTGTTGATCTTTTGTCTACGGATTGTTGACCGTTCAATGGATCTAGGTTAGGAAACTCACTACGCAACTCATAATTAATCAAAGCTCACACTTTATTGTCTCTGTACAAAAAAGCAACGTAATTGTTGACCCTGGGCAAACAACTGACAACATGAATTCTGCTGTCCTCTGTAACAATACTCACTCAGACCACTTTTCCAATTGTTCACACTGAAACAGGGAATCTCCATTGGCCAGACCTGCCTCCTTCTTCCAGCCCCTGGTGTGAGGTTCTTCCTCATGATAGTGATTCTCCAAAGTTATTGCTGATAGTGCAATTGAAGTGTCCACTTTTATATTCATTCCTTATCAATTCAAATGTAGATTTCCAGTGTCTTTAGATACACATTACCTGGTTGACTCCCTACCAGCTTTTAATTGGCTCTGGTTCAAGGCTACAGCCTACATTGTTCTATGGTTTCTGCTGCCGTACCCTCCTCCCCAGCCTTGTGTAATTGTTCCTTTCAAATCTGACTGGTCCAAACTAGGTGACCCAGACACTAAGTGTAACGAGATTATAGACAAGAGAAAATCTGCAGATGCTGGAAATCCAAGCAAGACGCACAAAATATAGTGTGGCGGGGGGGGGGGGGGGGGGAGAGGAGTCAGCAGGCAAGGTAGCATCAATGGAAAAGAATACAGTCAGCATTTCAGGCCGAGACACTTCAGCAGGACTGGGGAAAGAAACAGATGAGGGAGAAACACAAGGTGATAGGTGAAACTGGGAGGGGGAGAAGTGAAGTAAAAAGCTAGGAAGTTGATGGTGAAAGAGATACAGAGCTGGAGAAGGGAGAATCTAATAGGAGAGGACAGAAGGCAATGGAAGAAAGAAAAGGGGGGAGGAGCACCAGAGGGAGGCAAGGAGAGAAGGAAGTTCGAGAATCAATGTTCATGCCAACAGGTTGGAGGCTACCTAGATGGAATATAAGGTTCTTCCAACCTGAGTGTGGCCTCATTGCAACAATAGAGGAGGCCATGGATAGACATATGGGAATGGGAAGCGGAATTAAAATGGGTGGCCACTGCAAGATCCCGCTTTTTCTGGCGAATGGAGCATAACTGCTCAGTGAAGCAGTCACCCAATCTACGTTGGGTTTCACCAATGTACAGGAGGCCACACCAAGAGCACCAATCCCAGTGTGTGACCCGAACAAGATTACTGATTGCTTCTTCAGTAGGTCTGTCACTTGTTTACACAATGAATAGCTACTTGTCTGAGAATGGTCTCAGGTCTATCAGGTCATTACTTGAAGCTCCTTGGGTCCACAGTCAATTGCTCTGGTTAGATTATCCCAGAGCAAGAATGAATTCTGAGTCCACAAGATGGGAGGTGGGGGGGGGGGGGGGAACTGCAAGGACAATCACAAAATGGGCATCTTCATCCCACTGTCCTTGACACATTTGAATTTGACATTTTCTTCCATATTTCAAATCTGCCTTGGCCAAAATCTTCCCCCTTTTGATTCACAGAAAATTCTGGGGACCACACTACTGTTTAAGTGTCTGAGTCAATATAGCACAAAAGGAATACCAGCATTCATCACCACACCAAATAATATGGATAAAGATACAAAAATATTATCAGTACAAAAAGCATGAAGAAACATGATAAAAATATATCCAATTCCATTTATCAAGGTATTTAACAGCAATAAATAACACTTAAACACAACATCATGGTATGAAGACAAAATCACCAAAAAGAGATTTAGAATGACTAATGCAAACACATGAGTTATTAAAGTTACCATAATAAAACACTGGAAAATACATTGGATAACCATTATAACAAAGAACAAAACAATAATAGTGTGAAGAAATGCACATCCAAGGATGTACATTAACGCTTAAACCCCAGTTCCAAACTTCACTCCAAAGGGGATGGATGCTGCAAAACATAATTAGCTAAACCCACATGATCTTCAATAGATTTGGATAATTCATTGTTTAATAATAGCTTAATTATATTCCATTCTGGTGTAAAATAAAAAATAGGAGGAAGCGCAGTAGGTACATATCTAAGTAGGTTCTCAGCAGTATCGTTGATAATATACCCATCTCCATTTGAATAGATGTTTTTACAAAAGGTTTGGGTTATACCTACCCAATCAAAACTAAGTCCTTCAAAACATTAAAAATCAAAAATTGGAACTTAAAGATCCTTCCTGCAATGCATGCTTGAAGTAGCAATGTAATTGTA
The DNA here is from genome assembly GCF_030144855.1 of Hypanus sabinus. Classification (NCBI taxonomy): domain Eukaryota; kingdom Metazoa; phylum Chordata; class Chondrichthyes; order Myliobatiformes; family Dasyatidae; genus Hypanus; species Hypanus sabinus. Next base: position 140,604,083 of record NC_082708.1, on the reverse strand, counting down.
TCATCTACCAAGCAAATTTTAGGAATATCCTATTACTGACAAGTAAAATAAATAGAGAATAATCATAAAAAATAAGCCCACAGACTGTTAACCCATTCTTAACTAAATCCTCTAGATAAACCCAATATTCTCCTTTTAGTTTCTAAGAACCAAATTCACTCCCTTTGTAGATCTGAACCTCATCACACAATGAAGCACGAGCAATGGTTGGCACTGCTGTAGTTATGGTGTCAGTTGTTGTCATTCACACCATGAAGTAATGTATTTATGGACAATCTTAGAGATCCAGAACCACTGGGATTGAGTTACCTGGGGCACATGATAATCCATAATCTTGTTTTTGACTTGTGTCCACATCAGCAGCACTATTTAACTTTATTCAAAATAAAGTTGTCCTTTTTTACTGAAGCAGGACCTAAAAAGAAAACACGACTTCCAACAGTTAAACTAGCATTCCCATCTTTTCCCCAAATTACCATTATTCAACCATAAATATCAACAGAGATCGGTCTCATTTCCTTTAAGCAATCTTGTCTCAGTACTTCACAAGTACATTTGTAGTACATGCAGCATTCAATAGAGCCTTCATCCATTATGAGGCCACTCATCAGGAATATTCCAGCACCAATCATTTCTGAACAGGTGCACGTTCAAATTAACTCTGTGTTGTATACATTGATAGATTTCTTCCTTCCCTCATTCACAACACCTGTCCAGACTGCTGTCAAATGAGAAATCATTGGCATCTTAATTACAACACGGTTCCAAAATATTGATTTGTATCATGGCGTTGAAGTGTGTGGTTCTCCTTCGTTACTACATTTACTACTAGCTGAGACAATCTAAAAAAATCACATTCCCAATTGTGACATTACGATTTTTCAAAGGCATGGTTTCCATCCCTTGGTATAACTCATTGAGCCTACTACTATACAAAATGTCTGTCTCACCAATGCATATTGTAAGAAAAACTGATTACAGTATTCAGAGACAAAGTAGACAATGAAGAAATTTCGTAAGTGCTGATGACACAATTTGTAAGTTTTGTCTCATGACACAAGTTTTGTCCACATTGTGAACCTTTTCACTCTACTTGCCCCCTGAGTACAGTTAATAACAATCAAATGTCCTTTGGAAAAGACTTGGCTGTAACCACCCCAATAGCTACATCTTGAGTAAACCACTGCCCCACTTACGTACCTATGAGTGTTATCCCACAGAACTGTAATCTTACCATCCTGTACATGTGAGGAACCAGCTACAACGAAAATGAGTTTACTTTGTGTCTTTGTTCTCGGGTATTGGTTCCTGATTGTCTTCCATCTCCCCCTTTTTATTCTAATGCAATGCAAATGGTCCTTTGGATCATTTGCTATCAAATCGTAACCCTCCAGTACAATGAAGATTGTCTGCAAGTAAGGTAGAAACTTTAGTAACCTTTCCAACTACATGCCAACCCTGTAGTGCTGAGGATGACTAAGACACTTAAATTTGAACAGTTGGCAGTAACCGGATAAATGTGTGCTTTAAGATAGTAAAGGAATTAATGTCGAAATGCTCTTTGGACCAATCCAATATTTAAATTGAACTTCCATTTACAATATAAAATACTGAGGCTTCAAAAATATTTTCCAAGGAATCTGAAACTCAAAATCAATACATCAAAAGTCTTGAATAATATATTTTATGTTCTGTAAAATAAAGCAGTATTGTAAGTAAAACAACTTTTAGGATTGCTCCCCAAATACTCCAATTTTCCCAAAATTGTCAATTTCAAGTTCCCAATCTAACTATCCACTAATGAGCAATTTCCCTGAATGCCCATTTCCCTTTGAAATGCGGGCATCTTATATCCAGAATGGAGATGCACAAATTTCTATCTCAACCTAGATTACAGATAGCCAGTATGGAATCTGGGTTCTCCTAAAATCAATTCCATGGAAAACAAAGAAACACAAACCGAGAGCACAGACAAGACAAAATAACAGAATCCATGCTTGTACCTTCTGCAATAACTGTAAAACTCAGTACAAACAGTTGATTCCCACCATGAAAAACTTCTACACATTTTCAAAAGAACAAAAGAAAGCAAAAAAAAACTGCTTGGAGGGGGCCTCAACACATTAACAAATTAATACAACCTCTTACAACAGTTTTTGCACTATGAGACAGACATTTGCTCAGGTGATCTCACATATGACCACATATCACACAATTAAACGTACAAACCACTCATACTTTAAACCATTCCAGAAATTCTTTTGTTCCTGAAGGTTAAACCGTTGCCAAAATATTTGGTAACAATCCAACCAAACTGAGGAAATTTGTTACTCCAAGACTTTAAAACTGAGATGCTGTAAGCTTTTCATCATGCACAAGTAAACAAGATTCAACAGCCAACCACACATTAACCACAATTCCAACATATTTGGATCTTTCTATAACTCCCATCCTTGATCTGTGTTAGGATTCAGATTGAATGAACTGTTTGCTGTACAGAGCTGTGCCTAATGACCAGAGCTGAAACAGCAGATTAGAGTACAATACTGTACTGAGATGGTTGTCCCCATCAATGGCTTCCCTGATTGGGTGAAAGTGCACTCCAGGGCTGTGTTACTTTGCTCCTATAATCTCTTTCCTGGCTTCTACCTTGAATTGCATTTCTCCACACAATATCCTGTGTATTTTCTTGAAAGGAAAACATTTTAGATTGCTCTGGAGTATTCCTAAAGTTAAAATCTACCTCCCACACTTTCTTCTCCCATGCTCTAATCATTTTCCTGAGTACCCATGCCTTGGTATGTGTAGGGTCACTGGGATCAAACAGTTCCAACAGTCTGCTGCTCTCCTTAGTACTGTGTGATACCAAGGTCCTCAGCCAGTTATTATGCTACAGTTGGGTCAAATTTCACCTATCCCACGGAGGACCATAAACACTCAAGAAAATCTTGTCACAAATGCAGAGGGGGCTCTTCCTTCCACTGTGCAAAGCCTCCGCTGGGTCACCTCGATTAGCCCCTTTAGCTTATAATATAGATTCCTGCAAATCACCCAGTGTCCCCTGGCCTTGTGCTGTTCCTCCCATAGGGTTGAGAATAATATAGAAACATAGAAAACCTACAGCACAATACAGGTACTTCAACCTACAAAGCTGTGACGAACATGTGACAAAATTACCTAGGGTTACCATAGCCCTCTATTTTTCTGAGCTCCATGTACCTGTCCAGGAGTCTCTTAAAAGACCCTATCGTATCTGCCTCTACCACTGTCGCTGGCAGTCCATTTCACGCACTCACCACTCTCTGCGTAAAAAAATCTTACCCCTGATATCTCCTCTGTACCTACTTCCAAGCATCTTAAAACTGTGCCCTCTTGTGTTAGCCATTTCAGCCCTGGGAAAAAGCCTCTGACTATCCACACGATCAATGCCTCTCATCATCTTATACACTTCTATCAGGTCACCTCTCATCCTCCATCGCTCCAAGGAAAAAAGGCTGAGTTCACTCAACCTATTCTCATAAGGCATGCTCCCCAATCCAGGCAACATCCTTGTAAATCTCCTCTGCACCCTTTCTGTGGTTTCCACATTCTTCCTGTAGTGAGGTGACCAGACCTGAGCACAGTACTCCAAGTGGGGTCTGACCAGGGTCCGATATAGCTACAACATTACCTCTTGGCTCCTAAACTCAATCCCATGATTGATGAAGGCCAATGCACCGTATGCTTTCTTAACCTTGGACCCCAAGATCCCTCTGATCCTAACACTAAAGATAAACACAAAAGGGTTAACTTCCGTTGCTCTGCTTTATCTAAACTGTGCGGATGAGTGTGCGTCTACAAAGACTTACAGTACATTCCGAAACCAAAAGCCGTGGATGAACCAAGAGGTACATCATCTGCTGAAGGCCAGATCTGTGGCATTCATGTCTGGCGACCCAGGCCTGTTCCAGAAACCAGGTACGATTTGCAGAGGGCTATTTCAAGAGCGAAGAGACAATTTCAAACAAAGTTGGAGTCGACAACGGATACACGGCAATTCTGGCAGGGTTTGCAAGACATTACTTCCTACAAAGTGAAACCCAGTAGCATGAATGGCAATGATGCTTCACTACCAGATGAACTCAAAGCCTTCTATGCCCACTTTGAAAGGGAGAACACAACCGCAGCTGTGAAGATCCCTGCTGCACCTGATGACCCTGTAATCTCTGTCTCAGAGGCTGATAGTTGGCTATCTTTAAAGAGAGTGAACCCTCGCAAGGCGAAAGGTCCCGATGGAGTACCTGGTAAGGTTCTGAAAACCTGTGCCAACCAACTAGCAGGATTATTCAAGGACTTTTTCAACCTCTCACTGTTACAGGCAGAAGTTCCCACTTGCTTCAAAAAGGCAACAATAATACCAGTGCCTAAGAAGAATAATGTGAGCTGCCTTAATGACTATCACCTGGTAGCACTCACATCGAAAGTGATGAAATGCTTTGAGAGGGAGAAATGCTTTGCCATAAAGGGAGTACAGAGAAGGTTCACCAGATTGATTCCTGGGATGGCAGGACTTTCATATGAAGAAAGACTGGATCGACTAGGTTTATACTCACTGGAATTTAGAATATTGAAGGGGGAATCTTATTGAAATGTATAAAATTCTAAAGGGATTGGACAGGCTAGATGTGGGAAGATTGTTTCCGATGTTGTGGAAGTCCAGAACGAGGGGTCACAGTTTAAGGATAAAAGGGAAGCCTTTTAGGACCAAGATGAGGAAAAATTTCTTCACACAGAGAGTGGTGAATCTGTGGACTTCTCTGCCACAGGAAACTGTTGAGGCCGTTCATTGGCTATATTTAAGAGGAAGTTAGATATGGCCCTTGTGGCTAAACGGATCGGGGTATGGAGAGAAAGCAGGTACGGGGTTCTGAGTTGGATGATTAGCCATGATCATACTGAATGGCGGTGCAGGCTCGAAGGGCCGAATGGCCTACTCCTGCAACTATTTTCTATGTTTCCATGAGAGGTTGGTCATGACTGAACTATCTCAGCTAGGATCTGGACCCATTGCAATTTGCCTATCGCCACAATAGGTCAACGGCAGAGGCAATCTCAATGGCTCTCCACATAGCTTTAGACCACCTGGACAACACAAACACCTATGTCAGGATGCTGTTCATGGACTATAACTTAGCATATAATACCATCATTCCCACAATCCTGATTGAGAAGTTGCAGAACCGGGGCCTCTGTACCTCCCTCCACAATTGGATCCTTGACTTCCTAACCTGAAGCCCACAGTCTGTGCAGATTGGTGATAACATATCCTCCTCTCTGATGATCAACAGAGCACACCCCAGTGGTGCCCACTGCTCTACTCTCTGTATACACATGGCTATGTGGCGGGCATAGCTCAAATACCATCTATAAATTTGCTGACAATACAACCATTGTTTGTAGAATCTCAGATGGTGACGAAAGGGTGTGCATGAGTGAGATATGCCAACTAGAGGAGTGGTGCCGCAGCAACAACCTGGCACTCAATGTCAGTAAGACGAAAGAGCTGATTGTGGACTTCAGGAAGGGTAAGATGAAGGAACACATACCAATCCTCATAGAGGGATCAGAAGTGGAGAGATTGAGCAGTTTCAAGTTCCTGAGTGTCAAAATCTGAGCATCTAACCTGGTCCCAACGTATCAATGTAGTTATAAAGAAGGCAAGACAGTGGCTATACTTTATCAGGAGTTTGAAGAGATTTGGCATGTCAACAAATACACTCAGGAACTTCTGTACATGTACCATGGAGAGCATTCTGACAGGCTGCACCACAGTCTGGTATGGGGGAGGGGGGTTACTGCACAGGACCGATAGAAGCTGTAGAAGGTTGTAAATCTAGTCAGCTCCATCTTGGACACTCGCCTACAAAGTACCCAGAACATCTAAAGGGAGCATTATGTCAGAAAGGCAGCATCCATTATTAAGGACCTCCAGCACCCAGGGCATGCCCTTTTTTCATTGTTACCATCAGGTAGGAGGTACAGAAGTCTAAAGGCACACCCAATGATTCAGGAAAAGCTTCTTCCCTTCTGCCATCCGATTTGTAAATGGACATTGAACCCTTGGACACTACCTCACTTTTTTTTAATACACAGTATTTCTGTTTTCTGCACTATTTTTAATCTATTCACTATACATTTACTATAACTGGTTTACTTATTTACTATTATTTTTATTTTTTTCTATATTATGTATTGCTTTGAACTGCTGCTGCTAAGTTACCAAATTTCACGTCACATGCCAGTGATAATAAACCTGATTCCGATTTTGAATTATCCTGTGCAGTGGAATGCACTGGAAAGGTTTCTGAGGATTATCTCCCAGCCCACGCTTTGGTATATTCACAGCAATAGCACGAAATCAGGCCATATTGAAAGGGGTAGATTACTGTGTCACAACTAGTCCCTTGGTAGGCTGTTTCCCGGAGCTCTGTCACCACAGACACCACTGGGGCAGTGGGTGTTGAAGTTTACGCTCCTTTTTGGAAAAATCCATGGGGAGGAGGGCCACTTCCCCAATCATCTGCACTATTATAATGTTTCACCTCATACACTAAATTACTCCAGTCTGCATCACCATCATCGTCAGCCCTTGCGGCTAATGCACATAACACTCCTTTGCAGGCTGAGAGTTCACATTGCAGCTTTTGGATTTGTTTTAAACACTTGGTGTGATCAGCACTCCATTGGTTTTCATCTACCGATTTCTACACGATCTTCATAGCAGTCCATAAGTCCTGACACCCCCTTTACTATTTCTCTACTTTTGTACTCATGTTATTACATTCCTCTTCACATTTCTCCTTTCCTCGCATAACACGCTCACACTGATCCTGAAAATGACTCATGGATCAAATTTGCCCAACCCTGCTCCCTCAGAATTTCATTTTCTTTCCTCTCCCTCCTCAGCTGTTCCCTGTATTTAAACAATTCCTCTGGGAGTTTCTGTTTTTTTCTCTTCACTTCAATTAGATCTTCCCGCATATAACCCGTTACATCGGCATTTTTAATCTCTTGTAAATTATTTGGTTTATTTTCACTAACTGCTTTCCACAATGTATCCCCCAGGGTCCCTGACCCTCCACTCTCAATATTTCCTATCCACTCCTCACAATTGGGCCTTTTTCATAATATATAACTATGAAAGTAATCTCTCCAATCTTCTGAGCCTCCTGGGTTCTTTCCTTTTCCCATTTTAATATCCTAACTTTCTAGGTGGTTCAGTTCGAAACTAGGGTCCCAGACCACAATTTTTTATTGATCCCACTCAAGGATGCCAAAATATGTTAACTATTCATCAACAGAACTAGGTTAGTAAACTCATTACACAACTCATAATCAATCAAAACTCACACTTTCTTGTCTCTGCACAAACAACGACGTAACTATATTGACCCCAGGCCAAAAACATGAATTCTACTGTTCTCTTTGTACAGATACTCATTCAGGGCACTTTTCCAATTTATAACACCGAAATAGGGGATCTCCATAGGCCAGTTGATCGATCCTTTCTTCTGCCAGTCCCTGGCTTGGGGGTTCTTCTTCATGATGATGATTCTCCAGAGATAATGCTGAAGCCTTATGAGATAGTAGTCAGGCCACATTTCGAGTATTGGCAACAGTTTTGGGGCCCCATATCTCAGAAAGGATGTATTTTTATTGGATGGAATTCAGAGGAGGTTCACGAAGATGATTCTAGAAATGGAGGGTTTAACTATGAGGAGCGTTTGGCAGGTTTGGGCCTGTACTCTTTGGAATTTAGAAGAATGCATATGGATCTCATTAAAGCCACTGAATGCTGAAAGAACTAGAAGAAGTGGGTGTGGAGAGGATGTTTCCTCCGGTGGGGGTATCTAGAGCTAGAGGGCACAGCCTCAAAATTGAGAGGAGACCTTTTAGAACAAAAGTAAGATGGAATTGCTTTAGCCAAAATGTGGTGAATCTGTGGAATGCTCTGCCACACACTGTGGGAGAGGCCAAGTCCGTGGCTATATTTAAAGTGGAAGTTGATAGATTCCTGATTGGTTGAGGCATCAAGGGATACAGTGAGAGGGCAGGTATATGGAGTTGAATGGGATCCAGAATCAGCCATGATGTAATGGAGGAGAAGAGTCGATAGGCTGAATGGCCTAATTCTGCTCCTATGCCTTATGGTCTTATAGGGCAAAGTTGTAGTCAACAGGATGAGTTGCAATACAAAAGATAGACAAAATCAAAAAGGGTGAATACAGGACTGAAGGTGTATTTGAATGTGTAGTATGCAGAACAAGGTAGATGAACTTGCAGCATAGTTGCAGCTTGTCAAGTATAATGTAGGCATCACTGAATCATGGCTGAAAAGATTATAGCTGAGAGGTTAATGTCCAAGGATTCACATTGTATTGACAGGACAGGCAGGAAGGCAGAGGGAGCGGCGTTGCTCTAAAGGTAAAAAATTAAATCAAATCATTAGAAAGAGATGACACAGGATGGGAAGGTGTTGAATCATTGTGGATAGAGCTAAGAAACTGCAAGGGTAAAAAGATCTTGATGGGAGTTGTATACAGACTGCAAAACAGAAGTAAGGATATGGCTTACAAATTATAACGGGAGATGGAAATGCATGCCAAAAGGGCAATGTTACAATTGTCATGGGGGACTTTAATATGCAGGTAGATAGGGAAAATCAGGTTGGTGCTAGATTCCAGGAGGGGAAATTTCTAGAATGTCTGCAAGATGGTTTTTTAGAGCAGCTCGTGGATGAGCCCACTAGAGGATCAGCTATTCTGGATTGGGTGTTGTGTAATGAATCAGAATTGATTAGAGAGTTTAAGGTAAAAGAACCCTTAGGAGAAGTTATAATATGATCAAATATACTCTGAAATTTGAGAAGGAGAAGCTAAAGTCAGATGTATCAGTATTATAGTGGAGTAAAGGAAATTACAGAGGCATGAGAGAGGAGTTGGCCAGAATTGATTGGAAGAAAACACTGGAAGGGATGACAGTAGAGCAGCAATGGCTGGAATCTATGGAAGCAATTTGGAAGGCACTGCATTTATATATATCCTAAAGAGGAAGAAGTATTCTAAAGGAAAGATGACACAATGGTGGTCGACAAGAGAAGTCAAAACCAATATTAAAGCCAAAGAGGGCATATAATAGAGCAAAAATTAGTGGGAAATTAGAGGATTGGGAAGCTTTTAAAAACCATCAGAAGATAAATAATGAAGTCATTAAGGTAAAGATGGAATATGAAAGCAAACTTGCCAATAATATTAAAGAATATACCAAATGTTTCTTCAGATGTATAAAGTGTAAAAGAGAGGCTAAAGTGGACGTCTGACTGTTGGAAAACAATGCTGGGGAGGCAGAAATTGGGGACAATGAAATAATTTAATGAACTGTATAAGTATTTTGCATTAGTGTTCATGGTGGAAGACATCAGCAGTATAGTGGAAGTTCCAGATGTCGGGGTCATGAAGGTGGGAAGTTATCATTACAAGAGAGAAGGTTCTTGGGAAACTGAAAGGTCTGAAGGTAGATAAGTCACCTGGACCAGATGGTGTACACCCCAGATTTCTGAACGATGTGGCTGAAAAGAAAGTGGAGGCATTGGTAATGAAGTTTCAAGAATCACTAGAATCTGGAATGGTTCCAGAAGACTGGAAAATTGCAAATGTCACTCCTCTCTTCAAGAACAGAGAAAGACAGAAGAAAGGATGTTGGTGTCGATTATTAGGGTACTTGGAGGCACTTGAAAAAATAGGTCGTAGTCAACATGGTTTTCTTGAGGGAAAATCTTGCCTGACAAATCTGCTGGAATTCTTTGAAGAAATAACAAGCAGGATAGACAAAGGAGAATCAGTTGATGTTGTGTTCTTGGATTTTCAGAAGGCCTTTGACAAAATGCCACACATGTGGCTGCTTAACAAGCTACGAGTCCATGATATTACAGGATAGATTCTAACATGGGTGAAGCTGTGGTTGATTGGCAGGAGGCAAAGAGTGGGAATGAAGGGTTTTCTGGCTGGCTGCCCATGTCTAGTGGTGATCCACAGAGGTCTGTGTTGGGACTGATTCTTTTTAGGTTGTATGTCATAATTCAGATAATGGAATTGAAGGCATTGTTGCAAAGTTTGCAGTCAATATGAAGGTAGGTGGATGGGCAGGTTGAGAGGCAAAAAGACTTGAGAGTCCTTGTGCATGATTCACTAAATGTTAATTTGCAGAAGGCAAATGCAATGTTAGTATTTATTTCAAGAAGACTAGAATATAAAAGCAAGGATGTAATGTTGAGACTTTATAAAGAACTGGCGAGGCTGCACTTGGAGTATTGTTGGCTGTTTTGGGCCCCCTTACCTTAGAAAGGATGTGCTGAAACTGGAGAGGTTTCAAAGGAGTGACATATGAAGAATGTTCGATAGCTCTGGGCTGGTATTGGTTGGAATTCAGAAGAATGAGGGGTGGCCTCATTGAAACCTATCAAATGGTGGAAGGCCTCGAAAGAGCAGGTATCCCATTTTGAGAGAATCTAGAACCTGAGGACTCAGCCTCAGAATAGAATGAAGATGAGAAGAGATTTCTTTAGCTAGACAGTGGTGCCTTTGCCATAGGCACCTTTGGAGACCAAATCTTTACGTATTTTTAAGTCAGAGGTTGATAGATTCTTGATTGGTCAGGGCATGACGGAAGAAGACAGGAGATTGGGGCTGAGAGGAAAATTGGATTAGTCATGAATATTAACGGTGGAGAAAGGGAAATGCTGTTCCTTGAGGGTGGAGGACATCTCTAATGTTCTGGAGAGGAAATCCTCATCCTAAGAACAGATGTGGTGGAGACAAAGGAACTAAGAACAGGGAAAGGCATTTTTACAGGTGACCAGGTGGGAAGAAGTATAGTCAAGATAGGGGTGAGGGTCAGTAGTTTTATAAAATATATTGGTAGACAATTTGTCTCCAGAGATAGAGACAGAGAGATCGAGAAAGGGGAGAGGGGTGTCAGAAATGGACCAAGTGAACTTAAGGGTAGGGTGGAATTTGGAGGCAAAGCTGATAAAATTGATGAGCTTAGCATTGGTGCATGAAGCAGAACCAATGCACTTGTCAATGCAGCGCCCAAAGTGTTGGGGAGACTTACCAGTGAAGGCTTGTTCCACATGGCCGACGAAAAGACAGACACAGCTGGGACCATTTCTTGGTCAGAATTATGTATTTAGATCAGATCTTAAAGAAATATCCTATCATGCAAAAATTTGCTTTACTTACATAGTACAACATCTACTTTCCAAATACATTTTTGAATGAAAAGTATATTTCTGTTCAAGATGGTGACAAGTTGTGATGTCCATTGAGGTTAGGGCTCATACTTAGTTGTTTTTTAAGCTCATAGTGATGGTTTTGGGAACAGCACAGGCAGTTAGGGGTTGTGTTAGGAACAGAGTACAGGGGGAGTTAGAGGTCAGGAACAGTAAATGAAGATTCAGGTGCAAGAGTCAGTGGTGGAATACTCCCAAGTCAAAGGCCAGTGATCCCCTGGTACAGATGTACATCCCCAGGTTGTACATACTCCCAGACTTTATCAGCTTTGCCTCCAAATTCCACCCTACCCTTAAGTTCACTTGGTCCATTTCTGACACCTCTCTCCCCTTTCTCTATCTCTGGAGACAAATTGTCTACCAATATCTTTTATAAAACTACTGACTCTCACCCCTATCTTGACTATACTTCTTCCCACCTGGTCACCTGTAAAAATGCCTTTCCCTGTTCTTAGCTCCTTTGTCTCCACCACATCTGTTCTCAGGATGAGGTTTTCCTCTCCAGAACATTAGAGATGTACTCCACCCTCAAGGAACAGCATTTCCCTTTCTCCACCATTAATATTGCTCTCACCCACATCTCCTCCGTTTCCTGGACATCTGCCTTCACCCCATCTTCCTGCAATTTTAATAGGGATAGAGTCCTTTTTGTCCTTACCAATCATGTTATTCTCTATTACTGGCACCGTTTTTAATGAGAGCCTACCACCAAACACTTCCTTACCTCTCCTCCCACTCTCAGCCTTCCACAGGGATAGCACTCTCTGTGATTCCCTTATCCATTCGATTGTCCCTACTAATCTCCCTGACATTTACCCCTGCAAGCAAGAGTGCTTCACCTGCCCATTCACCTCTTCTTTCACCTCCATTCAAGGCCCTATACAGTCCTCCCAAGTGAGGCAACACTTCACCTGCAAGTCTTTTGGGATTGTCTCCTGCATCTGGTGCTCCTGATACAGTCTGCTCTACATCGAGCAGACCTGATGTAAATTAGAGGACCCCTTTATCGAGCAACCTTTCTGGCCAACCATTTTAATTTCAATCCCCATTCCCGTTCTGACACACCGATCAATGGCCTCCTCTTTTGTCACAATGAGGCCACACTCAGGTTGGAGGAGCAACACCTCATTTTCTGTCTGCGTAGCCTCCAACCTGATGTTTTCCGTGGAGTGGATGTTTCCTATAGTTGGGAATTCTAGGACCAGAGGGCTCAGCTTCAGAAAAGATGGATGCCGATTTAGAATTGAGATGATAAGGAATTTCTTTAGCCAGAGGCTAGTGAACCTGTGGAATTCATTGCTACAGACATCTGTGTAGGCCAAGCCATTTGATATATTTAAATCAGAGGTTAATAGGTTCTTGATTAGTCAGGGTGTCAAAGATTACGGAAAGAAAGCACGAGAATGGAGTTGAGAAGGATAACAAATCAGCCATGTTAGAATGGCAGGGCAGACTCGATGGGCTGAATAGTCTTTTTCTGCTCTTAGGGCTTATGGTCTGATGGTATGAACATCAATTTGTCTAACTTTTGGTAATTTCTCCCGCTCCCTGTTCCCTCTTCTATCATTCCCCATTCCGGCTTACCCACTTGCCTCTTTTTTTCTCATCTGCCTATCACCTCCTCCTTCCCTTTATCCCATGGTCCACTCTCTTATATCAGATTCCTTCTTCTTCAGCCCTTTACCCTTTTCACCTATCACCTTCCTGCTTCTCACTTCTTCCCCCCGCCCTCATCCACCTATCATCTATCTAGCTTATACACTTTCCTGTCTCCCACATTCTTACTCTGGCTTCTTACCCCTTCTTTTCCAGTCTTGATGAAGGGTCTCAGCCTAAAATATCCATTGCTTATTCCTTTCCATAGGTACTACCTGATCTGCTGAGTTCTTCCAGCATCCTGAGTGTGTTGCTCAACTTTTAGCACATTATTTAAATTTGAATAACACAAAGTTCAAAGTAAATTTATTTTCAAAGTACATAAATATCTCCATATAAAGTTTCATTGTCTTGAAGGCGTACTCAGCTAAATCCATAGAATATGGATCTGTGTTGTCATTGCAGAGAGTCCAGAGGAGGTTCACGAGGATGATTCCAGGAATGAAGGGGTTAGCATGATGAGCGTTTGGCAGCTTTGGGCTTGTACTCACTGGAATTTAGAAGAATGCGGGCATCTCTTTGAAATCTACCGAAAGTTGAAAGGACTAGACCGGGTGGATGTGGAGAGGATGTTTCCTATGGTGGGGGTATCCAGAACCTGAGGGCATAGCCTCAAGATTAAGGGATGGTCCTTTAGAACAGAGGTAAGGAGGAATATTCTTAGCCAGAGAGTAATAAATCTGTGGAAGGCTGTGCCACAGACTGGGGTGGAGGCCAAGTCCATGGGTATATTTAAGGGAGAAGTTGATTGTTTCCTGATCAGTCAGGGCTTCAAAGGACATGGCAAAAAAGCAGGTGTATGGAGTTGAGTGGGATCCGATATTAGCCTTGATGGAATGGCAGAGCAAACTCGATGGGCTGAATGGCCTAATTTTGCTTCTGTGTCTTCCGGACTTATGGTCTAATAATAACATTAACAGAATCAATGAAAGAACAGAACAACTTGAGCACTCAACTAGTGTGAAAAGGACAACACAGTGCAAATACAAAAATAAAGAAATAATAATAATAATAATAATAATAATAATAATAATAAATAAATAAGTGAGAACGTGAGATAAAGAGTCCTTGAAAGTGAGTCCATAGGTTATAGATATATTTCAATGATGGATCAAGTGAAATTGAATGAAGTTATCCTCTTTGGTTTAAGAGCTAAGGGGTAATAACTGTTACTGAACCTGTTGCTGTGAGTCCTGAGGCTCTTGTCAACATGTACAAACAAGCTGGAGGAACTCAGCAGGTCAGGCAGCATCCGTGGAAACGAGCAGTCAACATTTTGGGCCAAGACCCTTCGTCAGGACTTCATCTTGTACCTTCTTCCTGATGGCAGCAACGAGAAGAGGTGGTGGGGTCCCAGGTGATGGATGTTGCTTTCTTATGACGTGTTACATGCAGATGTGCTCAACGGTGAGGAGGCCTTTACCAGTGATGGACTGAGCCATATCCACTACTTTTTATATTCAAGGGCCTTGGTGTTTCCATACCAGGCTGTGATGCAGCAAGTCAATATACTCTCCACTGCATATTTATAGAAGTTTGTCAAGAGTTTTAGATGTTATGTCAAATCTTCACGAACTCCTAAAGAAGCAGAGGTGTTGGCATGCTTTCTTCAGAATTGTACTTATTTGCTGGGCCCAGATCAGGTCTCTGAAATAATAACAATGAAGAACTTAAGATTACTGTCCCTCTCCACCTCTGATCCTCTGATGAGGACTGGCTAATGGACACTAAAACATCTGCAGATGCTGGGAATCCAAAGCAATGCACACAAGATGCTAGAGGAGCTCAGCAGACCAGGCAGCATCTATGGGAAAGAGTAAACAGTCAGTGTTTCTGGCCAAGACCCTTCATCCTTATAGTTTTTTCCATAGATGCAGCTTGGCCTGCTGAATTCCTCCAGCATTTTGTGTGTGTTGCTTTGGTTCATAGACCTGTGGTTTCCTCCACCTGAAGTCAATAGTCAGCGCCTTGGTCTTGCTGACATTGAGTAAATTGTTGTTGTGGTAGCACCACTCAGTCAGATTTTCACCACACAGTGCTGTCATCAGCAAACTTGAATCTGGCATTGGGGCCGTGGTTAGCTACACAGTCATAAGTGTAAAGTGGGTACAGCAGGGGCTAAGCACACAACCTTGTGGTGCACCTGAGCGATAGAGATCATGGAGGAGATGCTGTTGCCAATCCGAACTGGCTGGGGTCTGCGAGTGAGGAAATTGAGGATCCACTTGCTCAAGAAGGTATTGAGGCTAAAGTCTTGGAGTTTATAGATTAGTTTTGTGGAGATGATGATAATAATCTTAAATAAAATATGTGCTTATTTATATAACGTATCCATGTTGACTAGGAATGAGTATGCACCTTATTAGATCAATGACTAAGTAACTTTATCAGAAATCCACATTCTATTTACTAGAATTTACTGGGCAGGAGCAAAAATGTGTGAACAGGTTAATGTATGAAGTATTTCACGTCATTTTCTAATACAATGTAAAGGTGAAATTAATGATAGTTGCACTGGATTATTTGATTAATAGGAAATTTAGTTACATAAAGTTACTATTTACTGAAGTTTTGGATTAGTTCTTGAAGGTGAAAAAATGAATGCATATGGAAAGAAGCAATGGAGATGAACAAATTGGACTGTTCTTGTGCAGGTTGTGAAGTGTTATTCAAGGTTACTTTTTCTTGGTGCTGCCTTAGTTAAGTGACCAGTCATTACAAGCACAAGGTTTATTTTGTGTTCAATAATGGCTTTAAATTAATTGAGAAACAATAAAATTATAATGCGGTATATTCATTTTGTGAATTTTACATTTTTAGATTTTGTTCACAGCAAAGAATTAAGTTTAATGTGTAAAATTACAATTAAAAAATATGCCATCCAATGGCTGAATTTTAACAGGCCAGGATTAAATATTTGAATCTACTTGCATTTTTTGTGCCCTATTAAAAAGTACCAAATATGGTCTTCAGTTAAATCCAGGTCTGAGTGCAGGTAGGAGAAGGCAGTGGAACATAATTCTGCTGTTTATGAATAGCTATAAACACAGCTACCCTGCTGCATGAAAGGACTATTCAAATTGCAAGTGAATTTCATATTCCAATATCTAAGGTAAGAACAGGTTCAGCACAGCTTTGTGGGCCGAAGGGCCTGTATTGTGCTGTAGGTTTTCTATGTTTCTATCTATTTCCACCATAGGAACAATAAACTCACCATAATTCCAGAACATAAACCAGTTCAGGACAAAGCATAATGTTGGAACTAAAAATAATGTAAATTACCAAACAAAGTACAGATGAATAGCTGAATTCAGATTCTCAAGTTCAATCTTGTTTTGACCTCATTTACCCCATTTGGAATATTGGACCATATTTCCTCTTTGCTGCCGTAGAACAAAGTCCAAAGTTCAAGTTTAATTGTCATTTAGCCATGAACTCCCATGAATACAAACAAACCAATATGTATTTACTCCAGAGTGAATGTGCAAAACACAATACCATGTATGGCACATATAAGATATCAGTGAATTACAGTCACACAAAAAAAATAGTCCAAGACCCTGAATCCCATGAATGTTAAACAGTATGCAGTCGAATGCAATACAACTTGCCTTTTTCTGAGTGAACACTTGGTGGCAGCACCAACTCCAGTTTGGATGCTGCACTACATGGCCTCTGGTGGAGCATACCGACTCCAACACCTCTCTCCTGGCCGGCTATAAACAGGTGACACTGTAGCTCGAAGCCAAGTCCTTGCCACGGCCAAGGTCATACAGCTGTCCTGCCGTCAAACAATAAATCATTGAATAGGTTTTGCAACATCCCACATTAACAACGTCCAACAGGGTGTTGTGATTGCAAGAAAAGTGACTAAGATGATCACTTGCGGTTAAACTGCACACCGCCTTCGCATACCAACTCCTCTGATGTAGACAACAGCAGAATCCACACTACACCCAGCTCCTTCAGTTTCTCTGCCATTGCACAACTCACTGATGAGGTAGACCTGCAGTACTTTTAAGTTCTTAATGTCCAGCAGGGTCTTACGATCATAAAAAAATGTTTAAAAAGGACAATAACGCCTTTGGCTGGCACCGCAGAAGCTGCTGCAATCGACCATGCCGCTATCTTGCCAGAACAAATTTCACAATATATGTCAGTGATAATAAACCTGATTCTGATCTTGAATGAATGCTGCGTTATCTCTCATTGCTCCAATATCTGAAGCATTTCCAGCCATCACTGAGGCACAAATGATTCTGATGGTGGATGCCATGAGGATGTTTCTCTGTGTGTGGGAAGCCTAGTTTGAGGATATAGGATTGACCACTGAGGGCAGAGATGAAGAATATTTTTTTCCCAGTCAGTTGTGAAATTTGGAATTCTCTATCCCGGTGAGCTGTAGATGCTGAGTATTTGAGGCTGAGAGAGATTTTTAGACTATAGAGAAATAGGGCTTCCTCCCCTTCCCCCACATCTTCTTTCCTTTTTATTTGGAATTGATGGTTATATGGACTGGATAAAAAAGAACAAAGCCAAGGATCTGATTAGTTATTACCTTATTGAATGGCGGAGTCGGCTTTAGATTCAATCCTGGACCCATTATTAATGTTTTAAATTAATCCTATGTACAGGGTATTACTTTGGATCAGTTGATTGGTCTGTGTCACTCACCCATTTTCTTAGAAATGCTGGAAGCAATGGAACTATCTGAGAAGTTGAAAGGCTTCTTAGTTGCAAGTCATAGCAAAATTACTTCCTCTCCCATATAGTCCACACTGCTTTGAGTGGGAATGTCAGTATAAATGTGATTTTTCTGCTGGTTGCAATGATTAATACAAGTATTTTTTTAGCCTGACCTTTTGACTAGCTGATTCCAATTTCTCTCTGCTTTGCAGCTGTATTTAAATTTATTCCAATTGTAATCCTGTGCTATTTAGAGATGATTAGAGGGCTTAAGTACTGAAGAAGTACTCTCACATTTGCTTTGCTTGTTTTTGGACTTAGTGCACCTTAGCTGGGTAAATACTTGTGAGAAGCACACTTGTTTTTAAGAGATTTAATGAGCATTTTAAATACTGTAACTTGCAGTTGATGTAACCCTTAATGCCAATTGGCTTTGCTTCTTCATTTCTGGATGATATTAGTAACTACCATTGTAAACACCAAGACCTGGGCCTCAATACTCCCTTGTGCAAATGGATCCTGGATTTGTAGACCCCAGGCAGTTTGATTAGCAAAAACATCTCCTTCACAATCTCCATTGGCACAGGAGCATCACAGGGATGTGTACTTGGACTCCTGCTCTACTTGCTTTGCACCTATGACCTTGTGGCTAAGTACAGCTCCAACACCATATACAAGTTTGCTGATGGCACCACTGTTGAGGGCCATATCAAAGGAGGTGATGAATCAGCATTCAGGAGGGAGATTGAAAACTTGGCCAAGTGGTGTAATAACAACAAATTTTCACTCAATGTCAGTAAGACCAAAGAACTGATTGTAGACTTCAGGAGAGGGAAGCCAGAGGTCCAATGAGTCAGTAATCATTGGAGGAATAGAGGCGGAGAGGGTCAGTAACTTTAAATTCTTGGATATCACTATCTCAGAGGACCTGTCTTGGACCCTCCATATAAATATTATTGCCAAGAAAGCATGACAGTGCCTCTACTTCCTGCAGAGGTTCAGCATATCATCAAAAACCTTGGCAAACTTCTATAGATGTGTGGTGCAAAGTGTGCTGACTGGCTGCATCATGGCCTGACATGGCAACATCAATGCCTTTGAGTGGAAAATCCTACAGAAGGTAGTGGATTTGGCCCAGTACATCATGGGTAAAACCTTCCCATCCATTGAACACATTTACATGAAATTTTGCTGTAGAAAAGCAGCATTGATCATCAGAGATCCTCACCATCCAGGCCGTGCTCTTTCCTCACTGTTGTCATCAGGTGGAAGGTACAGATGCCTCAGGACTCGCACCAGCAGGTTCTAGAACACTTACTACCGCTCAGCCATCAGGCTCTTGAACAAAACGGGATAGCTACACTCATTTAAGGACTCTGTTATATTGGGTTACTTCATGCTCGTTATTTATTGCTATTTATTTATATCTGCATTTGCACAGATTATTTACAGTTTACAGTTACTGTTCTATAGATTTGCTAAGTATACTCGCAGAAAAAGAATCTCAGGGTTGTATATGGTGACATGTATGTACTCTGATAATAAATTTTACTTTGAACTTTAAACATAGATACTTTAATTTATAGGAATTAGAATCAGGTTCAATTCATTGCTTCAGCACAATTGGAAGCCTTATTTGGCTTGTCACAGATTAATATAGCAGATTAATCTGCTACATACCATTTAATATTTTAATGAAAATGGAAGCAAATTGCTCCTCAGGTTCCTAATTCAGAATTAGTCAGTATAAAGTAGTTATAGCTATATATTTGTGGATTATCTCAGATGAATTCAGTTAAAACAGATAATTGTAATTTAAATTGAGAGTTTGGACTTGTGGTTCTTTGCTTCATATTCAGATGCTAACTTTTATGACTCAGAGACTAGGGCTAGAGATAATAGCCCTGTTTTTCTTTCCAGGATAATAATAATGGTAATGAAACGTCAGCATTATTTTCATTCCCCCATGAAGCTACAACTTTGAGATTTTGCTGAAATTTAGAAACGAGATGTAACTGAGTCACAACAGGAGGCTGTTGCCTGACTATAGACTTTCATGAAGTTTGTCAGAGGGAAGTTTTGCCTAATTAGCTTACAAATGCCAAATTGACTGGAGAATATTGTGTGGGGTATCAGGAGGATAAACAGGGTTATTGAATAGATGTGATTAACAAAATAAGCCTTATGTTAGAGCTTGGACCATTATTAACTTACTTTAAATCTTTGAAAGTTAATAAAAATGATCAAACTGGCATTTAGTTTATACAAAGGCATTTAAAAGTTCTAATAGTTAAATAGAGTAGGAGGTATGGTTACATATTCTGGAGTTGTTTTCAGAGCATTTCGACTGAAATGTGTTCCGAAACATTGAATTGTCATTTGCAGTTGTACAGAGCAGATACTATGAATGATAAATGAAAAACAACAAAAGCTAAAAAATAATAAGCGTGACAGTCTTATTCATGTGATAGTATACTTTTCACACATTATTTACATTTTGACCTGTGCTCTGCCCTGACTGAACAGATTCTGCTTTCACTTTGTACTTCTGATTGATGGCTCCAATCCATATTTATGTTTGTTGACACTATTGCTGTTGTTGGCTGAATCAAAAGCGGTAAGGAATTGGCATATAGAATAGAGATTGAAAGTCTTGATTAGTCGTGCCACAACAACTCTTCACTCAACATCAGCAACGCCAAAGAGCTGATTATCGACTACAGGAGGAAGATGGTCCATTTGCCAGTCTGTAATAGGGAACGGAGAGTGGGGGAGGGAGGGTCAATAGCTATAAATTTAACATATCAGAGGATCTGTCTTGAGACCAGCACATCAATACCATCACAAAGAAGGCACAACACCCCTTCTACATTCTTAGATTCAACACATCACCAAAATACTTATAACAAATATCTATTGATGCACTGTGTACCACCCCAACTTTATATCACAGATTTTAAAAACTGATATTATTGGACATAAAGCAGTATAGCACAATAACAGGCCCTTCAACCCACAATGTAATTCGGCATAATGCCATGGTAAGCTACCTCTGGCTGTACAAGATCTGTATTTTTGCATTTCTTATATATTCATGTGTCTTAAACACCACTAATATACGTATCTGCTTCCACCACTCCTCCCCTAACCGATTACAACCACACGCCACTCTCTTTGTCAAAAAAACTTGCTCTGCACATATCCTTTAAATTTTGCCTCATTCACCTTAAATGGATCTTCTCTACTACTTGATATTTCTACCCAGCGAAAAAGATTCTGAGTGGCTATCTATGCCTCTAAGAGGTAATTCCTCAGCCTCCAGTGCTCCAGGGAAATCAACCTAAGTTTATGTGATCACAACTCTATCTCCTTTACCATAGCATTGGAGAGAGATAGGAACAGACAAGTTAGGAAAGCGTTTAATTGGAGTAAGGAGAAATATGGGGCTATCAGGCAGGAACGTTGAATCATAAATTGGAAATAGATGTTCTCAGGGAAATGTACGGAAGAAATGTGGCAAATGTTCAGGGGATTTTTGCATGGAGTTCTGCATGGGTATGTTTCAATGAGACAGGGAAAGGATGGTAGGATACAGGAACCGTGATGTATAAGGACTGTTGTAAATCTAGTCAAAAAGAAAAGAGCTTACAAAAGGTTCAAAAAATTAGATATTAGAGAGCTGGAAGATTATAAGGCTAGCAGGAAGGAGCTCAAGAAAGAAATTAGGAGAGCCAGAAGGGGCCATGAGAAGGCCTTGGCAGACAGGATTAAGAAAAACTCCAAGGCATTTTACAAGTATGTTAAGAGCATGTGATAAGACGTGAGAGAAAAGAACCAATCAAGTGTGACAGTGGAAAAGTGTGTATGGAACTGGAGGAGACAGCAGAGGTACTCAATGAATACTTCGTTTCAGTCTTCACTACGGAAAAAGATCTTGGTGATTGTAAGGATGACTTACAGCGGACTGAAAAGCTTGAGCATGTAGATATTAAGAAAGAGGATGTGCAGGAGCTTTTGGAAAGCATCAAGTTGGATAAGTCACTGGGACCGCACAAAATGTACTCCAGGCTACTGTGGGGAGGAGATTGCTGAGCCTCTAGTGATGATCTTTACATCTTCAATGGCGACGGGAGAGATTCCGGAGGATTGGAGGGTTGTGGATGTTGTTCCATTATTCAAGAAAGGGAGCAGAGATAGCCCAGGAAATTATAGACCAGTGAATCTTACTTAAGTGGTTGGTAATTTGATGGAGAAGTTCCTGAGAGGCAGGATTTACGAACAATTGGAGAGCCATAATATGATTAGGAATAGTCAGCATGGCTTTGTCAAAGGCAGGTCGTGCCTTACAAGTCTGATTGAACTTTTTGAGGATGTGACTAAACACTTTAATGAAGGTAGAGCCGTAGATGTAGTGTGTATGGATTTCAGCAAGGCATTTAACAAGTTATCTCTTGCAAGGTTTATTGAGTGAGGGTAGAAAGGAGGTATGGGATCCAAGGGTAAATTGCTTTGTGGATCCAAAACTGGACAGAAGGCAAAGAGTGGTTGTAAACAGGTCATATTCTGCATGGAGGTTGGTCACCAGTGGTGTGCCTCTCGGATCTGGGACCCCTACTATTCATGATTTTTATAAATGATCTGGGTGAAGAAGTGGAAGGATAGGCTGAAGACATAAAGGTTGGAGGTGTTGTGGATAGTGTGGAGGGTTGTCAGAGGTTACAGCGGGACATTGATAGGATGCAAAAATGGACTGAGAAGTGGCAGATGGAGTTCAATCCAAATAAGTGTGAAGTGGTTCATTTTGGTAAGTCAAATATGATGGCAGAATATAGTATTAATGGTAAAACTCTTGGCAGTGTGGAGGATTAGAGGGATCTTGAGGTCCAAGTCCATAGGACACTCAAGGCTGCTGTGCAGGTTGACTCTGTGGTTACATAGAAATATAGAAAATGGGTGCAGGAGTAGGCCATTCGGCCCTTCGAGCCTGCACTGCCATTCAGTATCATCATGGCTGATCATCCAACTCAGAATCCTGTACCTGCTTTCTCTCTATACCCCCTGATCCTTTACCCACAAGGGCCATATCTAACTTCCTCTTAAATATAGCCAATGAACCGGCCTGTGGCAGAGAATTCCACAGATTCACCACTCTCTGTGTGAAGGAGTTTTTCCTCATCTCAGTCCTAAAAGGCTTCCCCTTTATCCTTAAACTGTGACCCCTCGTTCTGGACTTCCCCAACATCGGAAACAATCTTCCTGCATCTAGCCTGTCCAATCCTTTTAGAATTTTATAACTTTCAATAAGATCCCCCCCTTCAATCTTCTAAATTCCAGTGAGTATAAGCCTAGCCGATCCAGTCTTTCTTCATATGAAAGTCCTGCCATCCCAGGAATCAATCTGGTGAACCTTCTCTGTTCTCCCTCTATGGCAAGAATGTTTTTCCTCAGATTAGGGGACCAAAACTACACACAATATTCTAGGTGTGGTCTCACCAAGGCCTTGTACAACTGCAGTAGAACCTCCCTGCTCCTGTACTCAAATCCTTTTACTATGAATGCCAACATACCATTTCCCTTTTTCACCGTCTGCTGTACCTGCATGCCCACCTTCAAATGACTGGTGTACAATGACACCCAGGTCTCGTTGCATCTCCCCTTTTCCTAATGGGCCACCGTTCAGATAATAATCTGTTTTCCTATTCTTGTAATCAAAGTGGATAACCTCACATTTTATCCACATTAAATTGCATTTGCCATGAATTTGCCCACTCACCTAACCTATCCAAATCACCCTGCATCGTCTTAGCATCCTCCACACAGCTAACACCGCCGCCCAGCTTCGTGTCATCCGCAAACTTGGAGATGCTGCATTTAATTCCCTCATCTAAATCATTAGTATATATTGTAAACAACTGGGGTCCCAGCACTGAGCATTGCGGTATCCCACTAGTCACTGCCTGCCATTCTGAAAAGGTCCTGTTTACTCCCACTCTTTGCTTCCTGTCTGCCAACCAATTCTCTATCCACATCAATACCAAACCCCCAATACCATGTGCTTTAAGTTTGCACACTAATCTCCTGTGTGGGACCTTGTCAAAAGCCTTTTGAAAATCTAAATATACCACATCCACTGGCTCTCCCCTATCCAATATACTAGTTACATCTTCAAAAAATTCTATAAAATTCATCAGACATGATTTTCCTTTCACAAATCCATGCTGACTTTGTCCGATGATTTCACCTCTTTTCAAATGTGCTGTTATCACATCTTTGATAACTGACTCTAGCATTTTCCCCACCACTGATGTCAGACTAACCGGTCTATAATTCCCCGGTTTCTCTCTCCCTCCTTTTTTAAAAAGTGGGGTTACATTAGCCACCCTCCAATCCTCAGGAACTAATCCAGAATCTAAGGAGTTTTGAAAAATTATCACTAATGCATCAACTATTTCTTGGGCTACTTCCTTAAGCACTCTGGGATGCAGACCATCTGGCCCTGGGGATTTATCTGCCTTTAATCCCTTCAATTTACCTAACACTACTTCCCTACTAACATGTATTTCCCTCAGTTCCTCCATCTCACTAGACCCTCGGTCCCTTACTATTTCCGGAAGATTATTTATGTCCTCTTTAGTGAAGACAGAACCAAAGTAGTTATTCAATTGGTCTGCCATGTCTTTGTTCCCTATGATCAATTCACCTGTTTCTGACTGTAAAGGACCTACATTTGTCTTGACCAATCTTTTTCTTTTCACGTATCTATAAAAGCTTTTACAGTCAGTTTTTATGTTCCCTGCCAACTTTCTCTCATAATCTTTTTTCCCTTTCCTAATTACGAAATTAGGAAAATATTATGAAAGCATACCTTCATCAATCATGGGATTGAGTTTAGGAGCCGAGAGGTAATGTTGCAGCTATATAGGACCCTGGTCAGACCCCACTTGGGGTACTGTGCTCAGTTCTGGTCGCCTCACTATAGGAAGGATGTGAAAGCCATAGAAAGGGTGCAGAGGAGATTTACAAGGATTGTGCTGTCTTTACGACAGTTATTTAGTTTATAATATTTTCGCTTAGTAATTCATTCAATAGTATTTTCTAGTTAGAATTAGAAGTGTTTAAAGTGTATTCATTGCATGTAAAATATATCGGCATGCGATGACGTCACATCCGGTTTCGCCGCGTCTTGTGGGAAAATACCGGTTTGAAATTAGCGCGAGGGTGGGGGCTCACCACGAGGCACACCTGAGCAGAAGTTGTTTTGCAGGCATGAGAAATCACAGTGAGAGCAACGCTGTAAGTTAATAGATAATCGATATATTGAACTAAGATGTTAATGCCGATCCTGTTAGAAGTAACGACGGTAGATAATGTTTATGCTTTCGTTAGTTAAAGAGTCGCGGATAGTTTGCATGGAAGTGTATTTAAAGTAGTCAATGGAGCAGGTAAACTCTCCCTGTATACTGCACCTTAGTGTAATGTAGTTATAGTCACCTTTGCAAGTATTTACACTTGAAATGTGATATTAAGGAAGGAACAAATACTGTATCAATCTTGTATTGTTTTATCAACAGTTTTCACCATATGTTAATGTGAAGAGTGAACAGTAAATGGTTAATCTTACTGCGATCTGGTTTGCATTGGCTGTGGTTTATCCGGACGTTAAATTCGGCGTTTCGTTACACCCGAAGGAGAACGTTACAGTGAAAAAGCGGCATTATCAGGTGTTTCAAGTGCTGCAATGTCAGCTCAATCCTGCATCAAGTCGACGCCGCCCAGCGACAAGGGCAGTAAACCGACATCAAGTAAGCCCACCCAAGCGTTATCAGGTGTTCCAAGTGCTGCAATGTCAGCTCGATCCGGGATCAAGTCGATGGCGCCCAGCGACAAGGGCAGTAGAACGACATCAAGTAAGTCCACACAGGCAAGAGCCAAGGCAGAAGCCGCCAAGGTGCGACTGCATTACGCCAAACAAGAAGCAGTTTTGAAAATGAAACTGGCCACCAAAGAAGCCGAAAGGGCCGCCAGACAAAGAGAAGAGGCTGCCAGAGAAGCCGAAATCCAGAAAGAAAGGGCCGCCAGAGAAGCCGAAGAGGCTGCCAGACAAAGAGAAGAGGCTGCCAGACAAAGAGAAGAGGCCGCCAGAGAAGCCGAAACCCAGTTGGAAATGACAAAAATATCGACAGAGTTGCATGTGCTGCAGCTAGAAGGAGAAGGAGAAGCTGCCAGGGTGGAAGCAGAGTACATAGAAGAAGCTGAAGGGTCGCGTGATCTGACCGAAACAAGTTCTGCTTTAGAAAGGACCAGACTGGAACGCACAAGCGACTATGTACAATATCAAGCAGACAGGCAGGCTCGTCTCCCCTCTCCATACCTATTCGATAACTTCCCCAGCTACGAGGAAGAGAATTTACCCTCGCGGCCCCGCGATGAAGTCAAGAATGAAAGAGCTGACAACCGATATACTTTGACACCAAAGTTACAAAGTTCGATGCGAAGAGACGCGGAGGTTGAATCCAGGATGGCAAATTCCATGAGAAACGTGCGTTCTCAGTCATATGGGCGCCAACGTACTTCTCCAGCCCGCATGCCGCTTGCAGCCGATCCCACGCTGCAGTATTTAGCACGACGGGATCTCGTCACTTCGGGACTGTACCAGTTTGACGATAAACCCGAAAATTACCGTGCTTGGCTCTCCACATTCACCAACGTGATTGACGGGGTCCAGCTCAGTGCAACCCAAAGGTTGGACCTTATGGCGAAATGGCTGGGGAAAGAATCACGCGACCAGGTGAGACGCATGCGTTCAGTGTACATCAACAAACCTGAGCTAGCCTTAAGCGAAGCGTGGGAGAGACTTTGGGAGAGATATGGGGCCCCCGACATTATTGAAGCGGCGCTATATCGACGTCTGGAAAACTTTCCTAAGGTGTCAGCCAAAGATCACTTTAAGTTAAGAGAATTCGGAGATTTACTCATGGAGATCCAAGGCGCCAAAGAAGATGGCTATTCAGCTGGTCTAGTATTCCTAGATACTCCATCCGGGATTAGACCAATTGTGGACAAACTTCCATTTGGGCTGCAGGACAAGTGGCTGACTGTTGCCTCAGAGTACAAGGAAGACCACGATGGTCGATTTCCTCCCTTTAAGCACCTCACTAGGTTTGTGTGCAAGGAGGCGAAGAGGCGAAACGACCCTAGCCTTGTAGGTCCAGGAAGCAGTTCGATTTACACCAAGCCAGGCAGATCCGTTTCGAATGTTTTCAACATTGATAAACCCGTGTCAGTGCTCAAGACCGAAGCCCTTACGACTAACAACGACCCTGGCAAGTATTGTCCATTGCATAACAAACCTCACCCCCTGAAAGCATGCAGAATGTTTAGGGAAAAACCCCTTGAAGAGAGGACGGCTCTTCTCAAGGAGAAAAGAATATGTTTTAGATGCTGTTCCTCAACCTCTCACCTCGCCAGAGAGTGTACGATCGCCGTGAAGTGTCCGGAATGTGGCAGCCCAGATCACGTCGAGGCCATGCATCCCGACCTGTCACCACAAACCGAGAGCGCTCCTTCACCCCCACAACAGGACGGCGGGGAGGGAGAGGCTCACTCTAGGTCAATAGCTGTCAGCACGAACTGTACAGAAGTTTGCGGTCAAGCTCAGTCAAGTCGTTCTTGTTCCAAGATCTGCCTCACTAAGGTGTACCCTAAAGGAGCCAAAGACAAGGCCATCAAAGCCTATGTGATTCTGGACGATCAGAGCAATCGTTCACTAGTCAGTCCAGAGTTCTTTAAATTGTTCAACATTGAGAGTGAGCGGTTCCCATACTACCTCAAAACTTGCTCAGGCAACATGGAAACCCAAGGAAGGAAGGCAGAAGGCATCCAGATCGAGTCCCTGGATGGTAAAGTCGTCATCTGTCTCCCTCCGCTCTTAGAGTGCAATGAAATCATGAATAACCGCGCTGGGATCCCGACACCAAGTGCGGTGCTACACCAGCCGCATCTCCACCACATCGCCAAACACATCCCAGAACTGGATCCGAAAGCGGAAATACTCCTGCTATTAGGAAGAGATGTTATCCAGGTACACAAGGTTAGGCAGCAGATCAATGGACCACTCAACGCCCCCTTCGCGCAACGTCTGGATCTGGGCTGGGTGGTGATAGGAGAGGTGTGTCTCGGTGACGTACACAAACCGACGGTCGGCACACTCAAGACCAATGTGCTAGAGAGTGGCCGCCATTCGATCTTTCAACCCTGCCCGAGTGTCCCGTGCATCAAGGAAGCACAACAAGGCGTTAACAAGCGCGAGGCAAGCGACGAGTCGCTGGGCCAGTCAGTCTTCGCTCTAACGAAGTATGACAACAAACTTGCACAATCAGCTCAAGATACCATTTCTTTAAAAACCAAAGACACCAAGGTCTTCAGAGATGAAGCAAATAATGGGGTTGCCCCATTGCCAATCAGAGAACCACGCCAGCGCTCACCAGATAACAAAGAGCAGGCAGTCAAACGGTTCACGTCCTTAAGGAAAACCCAGAAAAGGAAACCTGAGATGCAGCAACGCACCCGATTGGCCCACGAGGTACTGTGCACCCTAATGGCAGAGGTCACAGCCATTATAAACGCACAATCATTCCTACCTGTGTCTTCTGACCCAGAAAACCCCTTTATACTTTCGCCATCAATGCTCCTTACACAGAAGGCAGGGGCACCTCCTCCACCAGGAGACTTTTCAGACAGGGATCTGTACACAAAGCAATGGAGACAAGTCCAGGCTCTGGCAAATCAGTTCTGGTCCCGCTGGAGACAAAAATATCTACCTTTGTTGCAACAGAGACAAAAGTGGACAGAACCCCGCAGGAATCTTCAAGTTGGAAACTTAGTCCTGCTCAGGGACAAGCAAGTCGCTCGCAACAGCTGGCCAACGGCCAGAATCACTGCTACATTCCCTAGCGAGGATGGACATGTCAGGAAGATCGAATTGAAGACTACCGACCAAGGCGATGTGAAAATTTACCAAGGGCCAGTTACAGAAGTTATTCTACTTCTACCCAATGACTGATTAAGAGACTAAGTTTTGTACTCTGCTCATTGTGACCTTACGAAGGTCAAGCGGGGAGTGTGCTGTCTTTACGACAGTTATTTAGTTTATAATATTTTCGCTTAGTAATTCATTCAATAGTATTTTCTAGTTAGAATTAGAAGTGTTTAAAGTGTATTCATTGCATGTAAAATATATCGGCATGCGATGACGTCACATCCGGTTTCGCCGCGTCTTGTGGGAAAATACCGGTTTGAAATTAGCGCGAGGGTGGGGGCTCACCACGAGGCACACCTGAGCAGAAGTTGTTTTGCAGGCATGAGAAATCACAGTGAGAGCAACGCTGTAAGTTAATAGATAATCGATATATTGAACTAAGATGTTAATGCCGATCCTGTTAGAAGTAACGACGGTAGATAATGTTTATGCTTTCGTTAGTTAAAGAGTCGCGGATAGTTTGCATGGAAGTGTATTTAAAGTAGTCAATGGAGCAGGTAAACTCTCCCTGTATACTGCACCTTAGTGTAATGTAGTTATAGTCACCTTTGCAAGTATTTACACTTGAAATGTGATATTAAGGAAGGAACAAATACTGTATCAATCTTGTATTGTTTTATCAACAGTTTTCACCATATGTTAATGTGAAGAGTGAACAGTAAATGGTTAATCTTACTGCGATCTGGTTTGCATTGGCTGTGGTTTATCCGGACGTTAAATTCGGCGTTTCGTTACACCCGAAGGAGAACGTTACAAGGATGTTGCCTGGATTGGGGAGCATGCCTTATGAGAATAGGTTGAATGAACTCGGCCTTTTTCCTTGGAGCAACGGAGGATGAGAGATGACCTGATAGAGGTATACGAGATGATAAGAGGCATCGATTATGTGGATAGTCAGAGGCTTTTTGCCAGGGCTGAAGTGGCTAGCCTGAGTGGGCACAGTTTTAAGGTGCTTAGAAGTAGGTACAGAGGAGATTTCAGGGGTAAGGTTATTATGCAGAGAATGGTGAGTGCGTGGAATGGGCTGCCAACAACGGTGGTGGGGGCGGGTACTATTGGGTCTTTTAAGAGACAGATATATGGAACTCAGAAAAATAGAGGACTATGGGTAACCCTAGGTAATTTCTCAGGTAAGGACATGTTCGACACAGCTTTGTGGGCCAAAGGGTCTGTATTGTGTTATAGGTTTTCTATGTTTCTATGTTTATCCAGCCTCTTGTTGTAGCTCATACCTCAATCCAGGGAGCATCCTTGAAGTTTTTCCAGAGCTTCCATATCCTTCTCACAATGGGGTGACTAGAGTTTAACCTAAATGAAGTTTAACCTAAATGAGTTTAACCTAAATGAAGTTTTATATGGCTTCAACAAGGCTTATTGATTCATTCTTAATCCCCTGACCAAAGAAGACCAGTGTATCATATGTGTGACGGACATTGAGTATTCAAAAACTATTAAAAATAGGGAATATTTTCAATAATTTTTAACAAATCATCTGAGAGGCAATGATTATACATTTTATTAAATTGAATTCAGGAACGTGTAAATTATTCATATTCAGGTTTTGTTTTAAAGCGCAGTTCAAACCAATCACTCAACAAGCTTTTTAAAAATTAACTATATTTTGTTAATTAACAATTAACAATCTTTCTTTTCCATTATTACTGAGATTTAAACGTGTTTTTATGATTAAGTGATCCTTAGCCTTGACTAAGCCACTAGATGGAAAACTCCAATTTGGTTTATCTATTATTATTTTTCACACTGTGCCACATCATATGATGAAATTGTGAAGGTTATACATAACATTAATCTTTGCTAATTATACTGCAATAAATAATCATCTAGAATTATCCTTTTTTTTGTTTATTACACTTTTATCCAGATGGAGTTTACAATTACAAAAACATGGGATAGTTCACCGGTCTCTCACAAGGGGATTGCTCTGTCACTCAAACCAGATGATGAAGGAATACTAATGGTGGTAGATGCCCCTTTCTTCAATGATCCTCCATCCCCAGCTGGTCCAAGAGGAAAATCTTACGATCATTTGTGGGATTATGAAGGTACAGCAAGCACCAGTTTTACCAAAATTTTATATTTGAAAACATAAGTATCAGCTTTTTTTTTGATCAAGTGTCACTACTTTTGCACCAAAATGTGAATTTTAGTTCTATTTTTAATTTTTTCCATTACAACTTTTTCAGTTTTTATTTTCACAGTAGTTTTATAGAAAGCTTATCATTATGTTGTTAAGAGACAAAATAAGATCAGATACTGAACACTGTGTAGGTATGCATTGCTGTTGATCCTGTGACGCTGGAGAACTGCTGATAAGCTACTGTGTTTGTAGTTTCACATTCCAAGCTAGATTAACAAGAGTGTGCTCTACAGTACCGATGCCACGGTAGCATAGTGGTTAGTGTGATGCTATTACCATTCAGGGCATCGGAGTTTGGAGCTCAATCCTGGCAGGCTCTGTAAAGTGTTTCTGTATGTCCTCCTACGGAATCTGTGGGTTTTCTTCAGATTCTCCAGTTTCCTTCCACAGTCCAAAGATATACCGGATAGGTTAATTGGTCGTTGTAAATTGTCCCAAAAGTAGATTCAGGTTAAATCGCGGTTTGTTGGGGTTGCTGGACAGTGCAACTCAGAGAGCTGGAATGGTGTATTCCAAGCTGTATCTTTAAATAAATAAGTAAGCAAGCTAGGAACGTACTGGAGGACAACTGGCAGTATGCCACATCTATGGAAAAGAGTACAGTCGACGTTTCGGGCCGAAACCCTGCAGCAGGACTGGAGAAAAAAGGCTGTGGAGTAGATTTAAAAGGTGGGGGAAGGGGAGAAAGAAACACAAGATGATAGGAGAAACCTGGAGGAGGATGAAATAAAGAGTTGGAAGTTGATTGGTGAGAGAGACAGAAGGCCATGGAAGAATGAATAGTGGGGGGAGGAGCGCCAGAGGGAGGTGATGGGGGCTGGTAAGGAGATAAGGTGAAAGAGGGAAAAGGGAAAGGGAAATAGTGAAGCAGGGGGCATTGGGGGCATTACTGAAAGTGAGAGAAATCGATGCCCGAAACATCAACTGTACTCTTTTCCATAGATGCTGCCTGGCCTGCTGAGTTGCTCCAGCATTTTGTGCATGTTGCTTGGATTTCCAGAATCAGCAGATTTTCTCTTGTTTGATGTTAGAAATCCATTTCATATGGAACTCACTAATTATCATTGAACTTGGAATTGGTAACCACGAAAATATATTTTTGAGCTTATTGTTGCAGATAATTCTGCAGAAATACTTGGCATTGGTAAATGGTATTGTAAAATGGAGCAGAATGCTGTAGAGACCTAAAGCTCTAATTCATATTGTAGAATTATTGATGGAAATGCTTTTTCAAAGCAGCACTGATGACTTTGGCAAGTTTACATTATATATGGTATAAGTCTGTTTATTCCTCTAAGTTTACGTGCACAATACATTTTTATCAAAGTGTCTGAATTTGCAATTAAAGCAATCAAACATAATAATTTAGTGGGGCACATTTTCTGAAGAATATTTTTAGATTCAAATGGCACTATCATTTATGAGCATTATTATCAGGGTTCTCTGCCAGATTCTGGTAGAGTTAGAATGTAGAACTGGGAACAGTACAACACAGCCCATGATGTTGTGCTGACCTTTTAACCTAATCCAAGATCAATCTAACCCTTCCCTCCTACAGAACACTCCATTTTTCTTTCATCCATGTGCCCATCTAAGCGTTCCTTAAATGTTGCTAATGTTGCTGCCTTTATCACCAATACCAGCAGTGCATTCCATGCATTCTGTGCCACTCTTTTGAAAAAAATCTACCACTGACATCCTCCTGAAATTTCTTTCCAATCACCTTCAACATATGTTTTCTCATATTAGTCATTGCCACCCTGGGAAAAAGGCACTTTCCGCCCACTTTATTTGTGCCTCTTATCATCTTATACACCTCAATCAAGGCACCTCTCATCCTTCTTCGCTCCAAAGAAAAAAGCCCTAGCTTACTTAACTTTTCCTTATAAGTCATGTTTTCTAATTCAAACGGCATCCTGGTAAATCTCACAAAATACTGGAGTAACTCTGCAGGCAGCATTGATGGAAAAGAGTAAACGGTTGACATTTAGGGTTGAGACCCTTCATTGGGACCAGCAAAAAGAGATGAGAAGTCAGAATAAGAAGGTGGGGGAGCAGAGGAAGAAGCACAAGGTAGTTGATAGGTGAAAGCGGGAGAAGCTGAGGGATGAAGTTAAGGGCTGGGAAGTTGATTGATGAAAGAGACAAAGGGCTGGAGAAGGTGGAATCTGATAGGAGAGGACAGAAAGGCATGGAAGAGGGAGAAGTGGGAGGAGCATCAGAGAGAGGCAATGGGCAGGTAAGGAGAAAGTGAGAGAGTAAAATGGAAATGGGCAATGGTGCTGGAGGTGGGGTAGTTACCGGAAGTTCGAGAAATCGGTGTTCATGCTATCAGGTTGGAGGCTACACAGATGGAATATAAGGTGATGCTTCTCCAACCTAAGTATGACCTCATTGCGGCAGCAGTGGAGGCCATGGGCTAACATATTGGAATGGAAATGAGAAGAAGAATTGAAATGGGTGGCCACTGGGAGATGCTGCTTTTTCTGAAGGACAGAGCGTAGGTGCTCAGCAAAGCGTTCTCCCGGTCTATGTTGGGTCTCACCAATATATAAGAACCCACACTGGGAGCACTGGATACATTAGATGACCCCGACAGACTCACAGGTGAAGTGTCACCTTGGGGCTGTGAATGGTAGTGAGGGAGGAGATGTAGGGGCACGTATGGTACTTGTATTCCCTGGTTTTCTGTCCTCTCTTCCTCTTTTATCAGATTCCCCCTTCTCCAGCCTTTTATCTCTTTCACTAATCGTCTCCCTAGCTTTTTACTTCCCCTCCCCCCTGGTTTTACCTATCACCTACTACCTTGTGCTTCTTCCTCTGCTCCTCTCACCTTCTTACTCTGACTTCTCATCTCTTTTTTTTCCAGTCCTGATGAAGGGTCTCAGCCTGAGATATCGGCTATTTACTCTTTTCCATAGGAGCTGCCTGGCCTGCTGAGTTCCTCCAGCATTCTGTGTTTATTACTTTGATTTCCAGCATTTGCAGATTTTCTCTTGTTTGTGATCCTGATAAATTTCCTTTCTACCCTCACTAAAGCTTCCACATCCTTGAGGAAATCACAAC
The DNA here is from genome assembly GCF_030144855.1 of Hypanus sabinus. NCBI lineage: Eukaryota > Metazoa > Chordata > Chondrichthyes > Myliobatiformes > Dasyatidae > Hypanus > Hypanus sabinus. Next base: position 140,570,150 of record NC_082708.1, on the reverse strand, counting down.
TGAATGCAATACTCCAGAGTTTTGTAGATAGAGCTGCAACATTACCTTGCAGCTTTTGAGCTCAGTCACTGTTTAGTGAGGATCGACATAGCAATTGTGGCAGCTTTCAGAGGCTTTGGACTTTGGTCCCACGATGTCTCTGATCCTCCACACTGCCACGAATCTTGTCATTAACTTTATACTTTGCCTTCAAGTTTGACCTTCCAAAGTGTATCACTTCACACTTTAACACATTGAACTCTCAGCCCAGCACTGCATCCTATCAATGTCCCTATGACAACGTTTAATTATTTATGCCAACCTGTTTTAGTTATTAATTTTAAAAAGTAACTTCACTGATATTCACCATCAATCAACCTCAGGGAGTAAACAGGCATGTAATCTATTCTGTTCAGTTCATTATTTGTTTAAGAAATGTCATATTTAAAAGAAAAAAAATTCCTTATTTATTTCTGTCTTGTTATTACTTTCTAATCTTGTTTATGTTTGTTCATGTTTTTCACCCTCATTCTCTCATTTAGATCCCATTTAGATCCCATGTTCTTGTTATTATTGGCAGAAATTTGAGTTGAAGGGGACAGATAAAGTTTAAGTTGTAAGCTCAGTGAACTGAAACAAATTTTGGACCTTGGTCTAAAATCTTGAATATAGAGGAGCCCATGGTCTTGGGTGCTGGCTGAACATCCTACATATTAATGCTGGTCTGGTGTCAAGACTTTATTCAGTAACATAAATAGTTACATAATGTTTTGAAAATTGCTTTCTTCAGCCTTAGCTTTTTAATTTTTCTGTGTTTGATAGTTGTGGAAGCGTTTTTCTTGAATAGCTGCAAAGAACTATATCTTGAAGTGGAACTCTGTCCGTGAGTATCAATATTTTTCTCACACTTGAATGCTGTGGATAGTTTTGAATCTCTGTATTATAATCTATGCAGGCCTAGAAATTTACTTGTGTTGCACTGGGAAAAAAAAGTGACATTGCATAGATGAAAATTATGTTGATGGGCCATTAAGGAATTTTATTCATGTTTATAGATGCATCAATGCTGCATTAACAGCTGGTCTTTTTGGTGCAATATTTTCCAGTTCTATATTATTAGTATCCTGCTAGGTAAACTGCTATTAGCAGCAGTACTATGCTCATTGGTGTCTCCAGTGTGATGCTTAAGCACAATGGACTACAAAATAACTGTTTGCTGCTCAATCACAGAAGAATCAGCCTTTCCTAATGCTGAACTGCACTGTAGTGCAGTTTAAATAGCCAGTTACACATTTGACATAAAAATAGACGGCACATTGCAAAACTGTACAAAAGGAACCTTGGGTAAAATGACCAACATGTGAATCAGCTGGCAAAATTAAATGACCTGAAATGTTAGGAGAAACTCTGTAGTTAGAATGTGATTCTGTCTTCGGCAGATGAGAAGTAATCAAAAAAACAGAATAAGAACACATGGCAAAAGAGACAATGCTCAACACTTTATCTTGCCACACAAGCTACCCTTCCATTGTCCTCACTCGCATCTATGACACCTGTAGGAGAGGGGCCAAATTCAGATTAGCTATGATTTTAGTGAATAACAGAGCTTGAGGGATCAAATAACTTACTCTTGCTCCTATTACTTTTCTGTTCTTACTAAAATATTCCATTGACTTCAGCTAAAGTACAGTAAGCCTAAGGTCTTTAACACTTATTCTTGTTCGTTGATCCCAGAAAATTGGACACAGAGATTTGTAATACTTCTATCATATCACACTTTTGCATGTTAAAATTACATTTCTGTGAAAAATAAGCATAAACAAAAATGTGAAATTTAAAGTTTTGTTATTCTGTGTTCCTCGTGTGTACCACGTAACTGTACCATTTACAATATTTTGATTTATGTTTGAGTTGCCTGTGTGGTCTACTGAATCAGAATCAGAATTAAGTTTATTATCACTGACATTCAATATGTCATGAAATTTGCTGCTTTGTGTCAATAGTCCAATGCAAGACATTGTTATGAACCCCGTAACTGGGTAACTTACCAGCAAAGATAGAGACGTCTGTTGAAGTCTGATGATACTATTTTTAACAGTATTTATTAGTAAAAATACACAAAAATAATATCAATGCAAATATACAGCTAATATACATCATCAATACTAAATCTAAAAGTGCGGGTATAATAATAATCAATAAGAAATAAGCTCTATCATTGTCTAGGGGATAATGTATTGTCGGATGGAAATATAAAGTTCACTGCAGTTCCACAAGCTGCCGTCTTTTGGTTGTCGCTGTGTTGCACTTTGTCGGAGAGAGAGAGAGAGAGAGAGAGAGAGAGAGATAATGGGAACATTTACCGCTACGGGTTTTTCCAACCCTCCTTTATGATTTTGATCCGTCAGGTGTCTCGTTGTCGTGGCCGTTCAATTGTGACCTCTCCTTTAGCTAAACTGTTCTTCCGTGGTGAGCCTGCCACCCTGGCAAGGAAGAACGCACATGAGTCCCCACCAGCTTTTGCTATAAAACGCTGTCATGGGATTTCCGGCGTTTCTCCTGGTGTGTCTAAAGGGGTTGTTCCCCAGACCCCTCTTTTATCCTTACTCACGGGGTCTCAGATGTCAATCAGGTTGGGATGATGCAATCCCTCAACCAGACCACTCTGGTTGTCCCCTGAGGGGCTTCAATGAATAGTACAGTACTCAATACACAATTCCGTCTCCAAGAGACAATGGCATTTATCAGTGGTTCCGTTCCGCTGAGGTCAGGACACATTCCAAACCTCGTGTATTCTGAGTGTCTCTCTCTCATTTCCTGGGTCCCAGACCCGAAAAAATAGCGATCTTGTGATTCTCAAAAAGGAGGGGGCGACTTTGTACCCTTTGGCCCCTCAGAGTTGCTTCACATTCGTAACAACATTAAAAATTACTTTTAAGTTACAATTGAAAAAAAAATCAATTAAAGATGCAAAAAAGGAAGGAAATGAGTTCATTGAGTGTTCAGGTAGTCTGATGATGGAGAAGAAGAAGCTATTTATAAGACATTGAGTATGCATTTCAAGTTCCTGTACCTCCTCTCTGACGCTAGAAGTGAGAGGAGGGCACGTCCCCGATGGTGAAGGTTGTTAGTGAGGCACCACCTTTCGAAGTGTCCTTGAAGGTGTGGAGGTTTGTTCTTGTGATATTAGCTACAAGAACAGGTCAGAGACTCGGTATTCCACAACAAGTGACTCACCTCCTTTCCACTATCTACATGGTACAAGTTCAGGAGAGTAATGGAATATCCTTCACTTGCATGGATGAATGCAGCTTCAACAACTTTCAAGATGCTCAACATAGTGCAAGCCAAACCAGCCCTCATGATAGGCCCTCCATTCACTGCCCTTAGTACTCATTTTCACCACCATTGGTACACATAGGTTACAGTATCATTTACAGAATGTACTAGTTGATGCCCATCTTCCAACCTGTGCCACGAAGAAGGAGAAGGTCAGCTGGTACATGGGAACACCTCCAAAGCTCGCACATTCCGACTTAGAAATATATTGCCATTTCTTGTCCTCACAAGGTTTAAATCCTGAAACACCCTACCCATCAATACTCCGGAGTCTCTTCACCAGAAGGATGCAAAAGCAACTCAGCTTCTCATTCTCAGGGGCAATAAATCCCTGTTTTGCCCCTGATGCCAGAAGTGAATAAATGGAGAAAAATAGTATGATCCCTTTCACACCTTCCCAAACCGGGAATCCTCATTTGATCTACTGTAGATTCCGGACTACAGAGCGCACCTGATTAAAAGCTGCACGCTCTAATTTTAGAAAGAAAATCAATTTTGTACTTGTACAGGCCGCACCGGATTTTAAGCCGCAGGTGTCCCACGTTGTAATATGAGATATTTACACAGAAAGATATTACACGTGAGGATTTTTTAACTTTTAATTAAATCCGTATGGTAACATAAACAAATATATATTGCAAATGCTTTTTTTTCGAACAATGCCTGTAACACAGCTACTTTTAAATATACATACGTATCGGTAACACACAAATTACGTTGCGTATACTTATTCACTGAACAGTGCACGAACAACATTCCAATATCTCCTAATGACTGGTAAAAAAAATATATATACTGCAGCCTACCAAGAAAAGTTATTGATCGCCTTCTTCATCTTCCTCCTGCGCACTAAAACCATCAAAGTCCTCTTCTTCAGTGTCCGAATTGAATAACCTCAGGATCTCGTCACTCACTTCAGTCTCTTCGTTGTCGCTCTCACTTGAGCGCACGCGGTCCTCTTCATCACGCAGCAGTCCAGCCCTTCGAAACCCGTTGGTGATGGTGGATGTTGTGACACAGCTCCACACATTTAGGATCCACTGGCAGACTTGAGTTAAAGATGCTCTTCGCATGCGTCCTGTTTTGGTAAAGGATTTCTCGCCGCTCGTCATCCAAGCCTCCCACTCAACGCGCAGCGCCACTTTAAATGCCCGGTTCACGCTGATGTCCAGTGGCTGCAAATACTTCGTGGTGCCCCCAGGAATCACAGCTGGAATTGAGTTTGTACTCTTGATGGCAGCTTTCACTGAACTTTCATTGTCAGCCGCTTAAAAATCACCATCGGTGGAAGCTTTAGTCCGGATGCTGTGCAGCTTAGAACACAAGTAAAATGCGTTCTCTCATGGCCACTTGTTTTCAGTGTGATGGACGAGTCACCCTTTTTATTAATAGTCCAAGTGAGAGGCGGGTCAAACGTCAAAGGTCCATATTTATATCCATATTTATGATATCCATATTTATCCATATTATCCATATATTTATCCATATTATATCCATATTTATGATATCATCTGACCCGGTGGAATTCACCGCTATCTTTGTTTGAGTGAATGTGCGGAAGTTAGCAAGCTTTTCCTCGAGGTCGGGAGGGAGCTGCTGACACAGAGTCGTGCGTACCCTGACAGACAGGCCTTTTCGTCTCATAAATCTAAAACACGATGGCCCACCTCTAAAATCTTCGATTTTCATTTTGGTGGCGATTGCTTTAGCCTTCAGTCTGATCTGCACGGTGGAAACACCGCGGCCGCCTGCTCTCTGTGTGTTAACCCAGTCTTCAAGAAAGTTTTCAAGTTCGGGCCATCTGCTATGATTACCTCTGAAAGCTTTTGTCGTCTTTTTGCATTGACTCAGTTCTTCACGCTGGCGTTTCCACCGTCTCAACATCGATTCATTTATGCCAAGATTATGTGCAGCAGCTCGATTTCCTTCTTCAACCGCCAGATTGATCGCCTTTAACTTAAAAGCTGCGTCATATGCTTTTCTTCAAGTGTTTTCCATGTTGATGAGGATGAGTACAAATGACTGATTTACAGTAATTTAATTGTGAAAGTGCACTTGATTTATCGTACAATTTCATTGGACCTCTGTGAACTACTCATCAATTTTATTGGTCTACTGTTACAAGGCAAAATGTTTTTGGCGGCATGAAAAAAAAAACATGCATTTGCCGCACCGTAGTATAGGCCGCAGTGTTGCCGCAGTGTTCAAAGCGTGGGAAACAAGTAGCGGCTTATAGTCCGGAATTTACGGTAATTGCAAGCTCCTGCACAATCCTGTAACTGCCTGCCAGCAGTCAACGCTCATAGACAATAGACAATAGGTGCAGAAGTAGACCATTCGGCCCCTCGAGTCTGCACCGCCATTCTGAGATCATGGCTGATCATTCACTATCAATACCCAGTCCCTGCCTTGTCCCCATATCCCTTCATTCCCCTATCCATCAGATATCTATCTAGCTCCTTCTTGAAAGCATCCAGAGAATTGGCCTCCACCGTCTTCCGAGGCAGTGCATTCCACACCTCCACAACTCTCTGGGAGAAGAAGCTCTTCCTCAACTCTGTTTTAAATAACTGACCTCTTATTCTCAATCCATGCCCTCTGGTACTGGACTCTCCCAACATCTGGAACATATTTCCTGCCTCAATCCTATCAAATCCTTTAATTATCTTAAAAGTTTCAATCAGATCCCCTCTCAATCTCCTCAATTCCAGCGTGTACAAGCCCAATCTCTCCAATCTCTCTGCGTAAAACAGCCCTGCCATCCCAGGAATCAACCTAGTGAATCTACGCTGCACTTCCTCAATTGCCAGAATGTCCTTCCTTAAACCTGGAGACCAAAACTGTACACAATATTCCAGGTGTGGTCTCACCAGTGCCCTGTACAAATGCAAAAGGACATCCTTGCTCTTGTATTCAATTCCCCTTGTAACAAAGGTCAACATTCCATTTGCCCTCTTCACTGCCTGTTGCACTTGCTCATTCACCTTCATTGACTGGTGAACTAGGACTCCTAGGTCTCTTTGCATTTCTCCCTTACCTAACTCTACACCGTTCAGACAATACTCTGCCCTCTTGTTCCTGCTTCCAAAGTGGATAACTTCACATTTATTCACATTGAATGACATCTGCCAAGTATCTGCCCACTCACTCAGCCTATCCAAGTCTCCCTGTATTCTCCGAACGTCCTCTTCGCATGTCACACTGCCACCCAGTTTAGTATCGTCAGCAAACTTGCTGATATAGTTTTCAATGCCCTCATCTAAATCATTGACATAAATCGTAAAGAGCTGTGGTCCCAATACAGAGCCCTGTGGTACCCCACTAGTCACCTCCAGCCAGTCTGAGAAACACCCATTCACTGCTACCCTTTGCTTTCTATCTGCCAACCAGTTTTCTATCCATGTTGAAACCCTGCCCCCAATGCCATGAGCTCTGATTTTACTCACTAATCTCCTATGTGGCACCTTATGGAATGCCTTCTGAAAATCTAGGTATAGATTTGGTATAATTAGGTATATTAGGTATAAAATTTAGGTATAGTCATCTGAAGTTCATCATTCCCCTTCGCTAGATATAGTTCTATTCTCAGACTTAGTTAATTGTTTTTTTGCACTTTGCACTGCTATAGTCTTAGGACATCAATCAGTTTCCAAGCTATGTGTCTACACCCATGATCATTGGTGTGCCTTGTCATGATTGTTTAAGGTATCTCTGCACGTGGTATTTTTCCACTTTCTACTGTTCACTTACCTTCATTAACATCAATCTAGGCAGCTGCCTATGATATGTAAGAAATCTGTCTGGATTGTTTTCTCTAAAAAAATGTTTCTTTTCCCTCTTAATCTATTTGATCAAGAATTCAAAAGTAACTTATTTTTCTTTTAAGCTATACAGTGTAATTCATGTTTCTTTCCTTAGCTACCTTAATTTCAGTCTTAAATGTTTACCCTCTTTTCATATTGCTAGACATGGACAACATTTGGTGTTATTACTTGCTGGTAAAAGAAAAGCATGGAAGGTAAGCAATTACATTAAAAGAATACAATAATGATTTTGACCATTCAAAGTAGATTTTAGCAAAATGAATCACAAATCTAATTAATTTTACTCCGTAATGCTTCTGGTGTCCCAAATTTTCAATGTGATCTTGGTAAGTTTTCTGTGGAGCATTCAAAGGTAAAGTAATTGACACACCATCTGACTTAACACTCTGGTTCCAATTCCTAGGCCAACGAAGTTGAAACTGTCCCTAACAGCTCTAGTAAAACTGCTTGTGAGGGCGTTGGTCCCTCTCAAGTTCAGGTTTAACCCATCTCTTTTGTACAGGCCATGCCTTCCCCAGAAGAGATGTAAAATCCTGAAATAAAAATATAATATTTTGTGGCGAAAGTAATGGAATTAATGTTTAAGTTTGATGACCGTTTCCAAATTCTTATCATGCTACCTTCCAATTTTTTTGTCTTAAACTGAGGATTCCCTTGGCTTATATTTAACAGGCATTTCGACTATGTCCATTCAGTATCCTGTATTTTTGCTCTTCCTAGTTTCATTTCCTTTGCAGTTGGGCAGTAGAAATGCTCTACCAGTGTCCATATTCACTGGTCTGTTTTTGTCATTTCTGACACCTGCAATAATATCCTACCATCTAACACAGCTTTGCTATCCCTATCTACCATCCAAAGTGACAGGTTTCTTTGTGACCATATCTCTGTCACAGACACCACTACACCTTCCCATACCATCACAGGAAATGTAGCACAAGCCCTTCACTGGTTTTCTTCTTATAGCCCGTGGTCCCAAATTCTGCTTCCTTAAAAAGCAATGAATAACATGTACATATTTCTATTCAGTATAACGTAGTCATTGCTCAAATGGGATCTCTGCAATTGGGATTCAAATTGTAAATTAGGTGAGCACTTTATAGATCACATCTGTTCTGTGCAGAAGTCTGTTCCAAGTTTGTAGTGGCCAGCTGTTTTAATTTACTGCCTGACTTCCACTATGGGTTGTCTTCCAAAGTTTTCACCCTGTTTCAATGTTCAATGAGGAAATGAGAAATAGAACCCCGTCCTTCAGTTATGGAACTAGCTGTAGAGTACAATACTGAATTCAACAGTTTCATGATTCTTCTGTTTCTCACCTTCTCTAGTTCCATCTTTACTTTTCCTATAATTGTCTCATTTTGTCTCATACCATTCCTCTTCCCATATATTCATTACTTCTGTCGTTTATGTTCATTAATTTTGTCATTTACTTAGACCTTTTTACTTTACATAGACCTTTTTTTTCCTTTTTCTCTATGCCTATATTGTAAAAATAACACTTGCTTCTAATATTTTACTAAACAATATTAATGTGAAACTTTTGCTTTTAAAAGACACATTGCTAGAAATTCACATGTTCTTTGTACTAGAATAACTAAAATAGTTCTGCACCTAATTGTCAATAGCATCACATAAAAGTGAGGCTTTGAACATCTTTTTTTAGTGGAAATTCAGATAAACTTATTTGAAATGAATGCATTTTCTTATGTAATATCCTATTCACAACTGTTGGTCCTTCATGTCAGGTCAAGTTTATTGTCATTTAACCAGTTTGAATAACATCTACAAATGAATTACAGTTAAATAAACAAAGTAAAGTGCATAGATTAAATATTGTTGACTGGTTGACTGTTGACATAACGAATGCTATGCAGCAGGGTGTTCAGAAGCCCAATGGCCTTAGGGAAGAAACAGTTTTCCATCCTGACCACTCTTGTCTTAATGCATCGGGGCCTCCTGCCTGATGGTAGCAAGTCAGAAAGGATGCTGGATAGATGGGTGGGATCTTCGATAATACCAAGGCCCCTGTGTACACGGGACGCTGATAAACGTCCCCAATGGATCGTAGGGAGACTCCTAGATCCTCTCAGCCATTCTCACAGTGCTTTGTAGGGACTTCCAGTCTGAGGCTCTGCTTCTACCATGCCAGGTGAAGATGCAGCTTGTCAGGACGCTGTCAATGGTGCTCCTGTGAAATAGTCGGGGGGGGGGGGGAGGGGGCGGGCCTCACTTGCCTCAATCTCCTTAGGAAGTGAAGGTGCTGCCTCTTTATTCAGGGAGGTTACATTGAGGGACCAGTTGAGGTAATCTGTGATGCGAACTCCCAGGAACTTGGTGCTTTTACAGTAACTCTCTCTGCAGAGGAGCCATGTATGTACAGAGGGGGATAGTTCATGCAATGGTTTTCTTGGTCTTCCCCACATTTAGACTTGGGTTGTTGTTCTCACACCAGTCCACTGGCCACTCCACTTCCTCTCTGTACTCTGATGCAACATCGTAGTCGTCATGTCATCCACAAACTTAATGACACAGCTTCAGCTGAATCCTGCAACACAGTCATGAGTTAGCAGTGTGAACAGCAGTGGACTGAGCACACAGCCCGTGGTAGTGCCAGTGTTCAGCATAATATGACTGGAGACGTTGCTGCCCACACGGAATGATTGTTGCTTTTCCATTAAGAAGTCCAGGATCCAGTTACAGAGGGTGGTGTTGGGACCCAGCTAGGAGGGTTTCCCCACCAATTTCGGGCATGATGGTGCTAAACGCCAAAGTGAAGTCTATACACAGCAGCCTAGCATTTGAGACCCTGTTTTCCAGGTGGGACAGGACAGAGTGGAGGGCAGAGGCTATAGCTTTGTCAGCAGATTGATTTGAGCGATAAGTGAACTAGAAAGGTCCAGTGCAGCTGCGGGAAAGACTTTAATGGGCTCCATGACCAGCCGCTCAAATCATTTCATATTGGTTGATGTTAATGCCACAGGACAATAGTCATTTTGACAGGTTAGCTGACAAATGACATAGCTAAGGGCTCGCTGTGAGTTCTGCAAGACAAATTTAAGAAGTTAGGTGGGAAGCTGAGAGACAGAATTGTCAAGGTGGCCTTCTTGGATGTTCTGCCTGTGTTATACGCCAGTCCAGGTAAGATGGAGGAGACAGAAGATATAATGCATGTCTCAGATCATGGTATAGATTAAAGCGGTATAGGTTTATGGGACATTGGGGCACCTTTTGGGGCAGATGGAAGCTGTACCGCCAGGATGGGTTGCATTTGAACTGGAGGATGACTCTTGTACTGAAAAGGTGTATGCTTCAGTTAGCTGTGGACTGTTTAAATTAGGGAATGGGAGGGGGGACGAGGTAGGGAACTTCAAACAGGCCAAGCTCAACAACTGTTTAAACACCTTAGCGGAGAATAATATATTAGGACATAAACCGATTATAGGCTTCAAAAATATAAAAATGGGTCAGAGTAGAATGCAGACATCCCACCTCACCCGGAAGTTCTGGGAGTCTCCACATATTGATAGCGGCTCCCTGACGCCCGCAAATTATATACAATGTCCTGGAAATCGATTTTTTTTTAGAGCGAGAGAGAGAGAGAGTGAGAGACAAAGAATGCACCATGGCTGAGTGTTCCAAAAATAAGAAAATATAAAACGTACTTCACCCCAGACTACACTAAAGTGGACCCCTGCCTAATAGAGGTCAAAAATAATGACAGTGTTGCTCACTGCACTGTTTGCAACAGTGACTTTTCTATTGCCCATTGTAGGTTAAATGACTGTTGAGGTGAGTTTAACAGGTGTCATTCGTTCATCAGCATAGCTAACATTATTTAAACTAGCTGGCTAGCTGCTCAGGAGCTACTCTATTGCAGACATTCCACCTATCCCGGAAGTTCCAGGAATCTCCCGCAAATTGATGGTGCTACCTCCCTGAAATGAATTTTTGCAGGGTGGGATGTCTGAGAATGGAAACATCAGTAATCCACTAAGGATGGCCTGTATAACTCCAAGAAGTATTAAGAATAAAATAAACGAGCTGGAATTATATACATGCATGTAAGTATGATCTGATAGCAATAGCTGAAACCTGGCTGACCTCAAACGATGGTGATGAATATGGTATTCAACGAACACACACAGAATGCTGGAGGAACTCAGCAGGCAACAGTTGACGTTTCAGGCCGAGACCTTTTGGCAGTATTAAAGGATATACTTTACTTAAGAAAGATAGGCAAGATTGTAAAGGTGGAGGAGTAGCCTTACACATAACTTAAACATGAGGCTGCTTATGATAAGAAATGAATTGAGTCTTAGTGAAGATGTCTGGGTGAGAATGGAGAGCCATAAAAATAAATGAATAACATTGGGTGTAATGCTGATAGTGATTTAAATGGACAACTCTATCAGGATATTAAAAAAGCAAGTTCTAAGGGTGATGTTATAGTTAGGGGTGACTTTAATTTCTCAAATTTCGAGTGGGAGAACCCAGTGATTAATTGATTACAGGAATGTAAGTTCATTGAGTTATTGAATGATTGCTTTTTGACCCCGTTAATGCACCAACAAAAAGGGAGGCCTGTCGTGATTTGATAGTCTGTAACAGGGTAGAACTACATGTACAGAAGTTGTGAAGCATTTAAGGACAAGAGATTGTAACATTGTTAGTCTCAAAGTTTTTTTGAACAAGTATTTCAGTAAAAATCAAAGCCATTAAGTTGAATTCTGAAAGGCAAAGTTTGTGCAGGTGAGGCAAAGACTTCATTCAGAAGGTAGGCTGGAAGGAAGTACTTGATGTTGAGTCAGTTGAGGATTTAAAGAGGTAATACAGGAGTGCAGGAAATGTTCATACCCAATGTTGGGGAATGCAGTAGAAAAAAATAGATCAACTATATGGACAATAAAAAAAAAATTCTTAAATATACATATACATAAAAATACTTTAAAATTATTGGGGACAAGACAGCTATATAAGGAATATAGAAAAGATTATAATGATGTTAACCTTGGACCATAAGACCAGAAGATATAGGAGCAGAATTGGGCCATTTGATCCATCGAATCTGCTCCGCCATTCAATCATAACTGATCCTTTTTTTTCCCTCCTTAGGGTTTATGAAAATATGACAGCTAGAGTCAAGAGGGAAATTCAGATTGCAAAAAGGCAGGTTGAGAAGGATATTGCTGATAATGCTAAAATTGACCCTAAGAGATTTTTTGAATACTTTAGTAGTAAAAGAAAAGTCAAGGAGGAAGTTAAATGCATTAGAAATAATAGTGGAGTGCTAAATTTTGCAGGAATAGACATAGTGGATACTCTTAACTCCTATTTTGCTGTTCATCTGCGAAGGTATAGAGAAAGTTAAGGTTTTTTTTAAGTGACTTAGAGATCTAAGAACAGACACAAAATGCTAGTAGAACACAGCAGGCCAGGCAGCATCTAAGGAGAAGCACTGTTGACGTTTCGGGCCGAGACTCTTCATCAGGACTAACTGAAGAGAAAGATACTAAGAGATTTGAAAGTAGTGGGGGGAGGGGGAAATGCTAAATGATAGGGGAAGACCAGAGGGGGTGGGATGAAGCTAAGAGCTGGAAAGGTGATTGGCGAAAGTGATACAGAGCTGGAGAAGGGAAAGGATCATGGGACGGGAGGCCTCGGGAGAAAGAAAGGGGGAGGGGGGAGCACCAGAGGGACATGGAGAACAGGCAGAGTGATGGGCAGAGAGAGAGAGAAAAAAAAACAACTAAATATGTCAGGGATGGGGTAAGAAGGGGAGACCCAACACAGACTGGGAGACCGTTCCACTGAACACCTACACTCAGTCCGCCAGAGAAAGCAGGATCTCCCAGTGGCCACACATTTTAATTCCGTGTCGCATTCCCATTCTGATATGTCTATCCATGGCCTTCTCTACCGTCAAGATGAAGCCACACTCAGGTTGGAGGAACAACACCTTATATACCGGCTAGGTAGCCTCCAACCTGATGGCATGAACATTGACTTCTCTAACTTCCGTTAATGCCCCTCCTCCCCTTCTTACCCCATCCCTGACATATTTAGTTGTTTTTTTTCTCTCTCTCTCTGCCCATCACTCTGCTTGTTCTCCATCTCCCTCTGGTGCTCCCCTTCCCCCTTTCTTTCTCCCGAGGCCTCCCGTCCCATGATCCTTTCCCTTCTCCAGCTCTGTATCATTTTCGCCAATCACCTTTCCAGCTCAGCTTTATCCCATCCCCTCTGGTCTTCTCCTATCATTATGCATTTCCCCCTCCCCCCCCACTACTTTCAAATCTCTTACTATCTTTCCTTTCGGTTAGTCCTGACGAAGGGTCTCGGCCCGAAACGTCGACAGTGCTTCTCCTTATAGATGCTGCTTGGCTTGCTGTGTCCCACCAGCATTTTGTGTGTGTTGTTTGAATTTCCAGCATCTGCAGATTTCCTCGTAGAGATTTAAGAAAATATTTTGGTCCTGCTTTAGCTGAAAAGGCTGAATGTTAATAAATTTCCAGAGAGCAGCCAACATATATCCAAGGGTAGAGAGAGAACTGTGATTATATATGCAAACCTCTAACATGTATTTTTCAAAAGTAGTTGAAGATGGTGAAATCAATAAGGACTGCAAATGAGCTAATGTTTCCCAGTATATAAGAATGGTGACTGCAGTGACCCTGGTAACTATAGACCTGTAAGCTTAAAGTGTATCGCAGGCAAGATAATGGAAATAATCATAAAGAATTAGATGGAAAAGCAACTGTTAAGAGCAAGCATGTTAGTAGAAAGCCAGCATGGCTTTAGAAAGGGGAAATCATGTTTACAAATATGTTGGAGTTCTATGAAGAGGCAACTAAAATTTATGATAACTACAGAGCAGTTGATACCTTTTACTTGGACTTTCAGAAGGCTTTTCACAAGGAACCCCATGAGTGACTAATAATCAAGCCACAGGAGGTAGGGATTCAGGATAAGGTGTGTGAATGGGTGCAGAATTGGCTCAAAAACAGAAAACAATGAGTGATGGTGAGAGGATCATTTTCACACCAAGAAGATATAAAAGGATTCCACAGGGATCAGTTTTGGGGCAGCTGCTGTTTTTAATTTACATTAATGATTTGGATAACCACATAACAAATAAATGAGTAAAGTTTTGCTAATGACACAAAGTTAGGGGGCTGGGCTGGTAGCATTCAGGCAGCAAGATCAACACAGTTAGATTTAAACAGAATCCAGATGTGGGCAGATAAATGGCAAATGAAATTTAATGTAAATAAATGTTAAGTATTACATATGGGAAATAGAAATATTAGATATAAATATGCATTAGGGGGTGGGGCTTGAGTCAGAAGGTGCACTGTAGAGAAGGATTTGAGTGCCCTGGTAGATTCATCACTATTATCATCTAGAGAATGAAACAGAAGTGATTAGGAAGGCTAATAGACTGTTGGGCTATACAACGTGCTCAGTAGAGTCCAAGAGATGTTCTCCTTAAGCTGTGTAATGTGCTTCTGAGGCCACACCTAGGAAATTGCGTACAATTTTTGGTCTCCATATAATGTGAGGGATGTGAAAGCACTGGAGAGAATCGAGAGAAGGGTGACTAGACTCATTCCAGGTCTGCAGGGTGTGAGGTATGAAGAAAGCCTGAAAGAATTAAATCATTTTAGCTTATGTTGACCTAGAATGAGAAGAGACATTGTGTGTGTGTGTGTGTGTGTGTGTGTGTGTGTGTTTGTGTGAGTGAGAGAGAGAGAGAGAGAGAGAAACATGGTAGAAGTACCCAAGATCATTAAGGGTACAGGTATAGTAAGGTGGATACCAGCTGCTACTTCAAAATTAATCCATCATTGAGGACACAGGGCCATAGATGGAGACTGGTTCAAGGGGGATTTCAGACTCACATCAGGAAGCTTTTCTTTACACAGCGAATTGTGGAACTACCTAGTTATGTAGTTGAGAGTAGTACCTTAGAGACTTCCAAATCTAAATTTGATAGTTATTTTAGCACTGCTCATAGAATCCACATCTTCGTGGATGTTAACGTGGTTGCCATAGGTAGTAGCCTCCCTGAACATTCTCCACTTTCAAAGCAGTCCTGCAATGCTGAAATTACCCCTTCAGGCCAGGTTCTCACCAGCTTTAGAACTGGTTTGACCCATTTGTTTAGTGGTTTGTTTGCTGGAATTAGCACAACGGAGAAGTGTTCTGAGAGCCCAATGTAGCAATTATTATTTATCTAGACTTTATATTTTCTTGTTCACATGATTGGGTTTTGAAGATTCAATTGTTCAAAATACAGTTGTGTCAACTTTCAAAAATTAGGCTGAAATTCAAAGGTATGAAGTTATTAACTGTTTTCTCTTCACATTAGAAAGAACTGGATTTAAAATACGATTCTACAATTCATGATCAAAATTGGGAAGGCAAAGCACTTATTCCTTGGAGTTATTTTCCTGATGGAGTTAACAAGTTTAATGCCTATGCGATTCATGGCTCTGGTGATAAAAGAGTTTATGAGGCTCTGTATCCCATACCTAAGGAGCAGGTAAACGAGGGCCAACAGCCTAACTTGTGAGTATAAGTGTTTGCTGTTTATTGTTTTCCATCCTTACTATCTAAATACATAATAAAATTACAGATCTAATACTGAGAATGCACAAATAGCCATGGAACACACATTTGACCTTTACAATGATCAAATGTATCATAAGCCATTTTAGTGCAGCTTTTCCCTCCAATATGTTGAGATGTGATCCTGTTATTTAATAAATTATGTACAACCCAAGCTAGTGGATAATTGGCCCTACTATGTACTGTAATAGTGTTTTTAAGCACACTTCATTAGCTTCACACAAAATGTCATGTTTTCATCCTTCTCAATTAATTGTACTTTTCATTTACATTTCCTCAGGCAAAATAATTTCCATATCACATAGAAACTATGCTTTGCCTTTTACATTTGTATCTTTCTATATGTATTACAGCTTTTATCTGTGATCTCTTTAAAGCAAAGAATTTCTGTGCAAGGTTGTGTAAACCCTGTCTCTGAAGTCCATGCAAGTAAATGTGGATGGTGCTGATCCTCAAACAGATGGGATGCTGTGGAGAACTATGTGATTATTTTCCACTCCTCCCTGATATTTTGTGAGTCTGTACCTTTGGTGCTAACTGCTTGGGGCAGGATTAAAGGTGACTTTGAGAAAGACTTCTTTTGCTTTCAAATCCTTGTTAACAGCTTGTTATATAGTAATAGTTGAAGTAGTTGCACTTGTCAGCCAAATTGGGAAGAATGAATGGTATAGGGATATCTTCAGAGGTTTCTGAAAATATTTTAAACTTAGATTAATAGGGAAAGACAATTGAATAAAAGCCTGGTTAGAAAAAATAAATATCACAGTAAAATAGTTATAGTCAACATTTAACAAGAACTTTTAACAAAAGGACCAAATAATCTACATCACCTGTAAAGAGATACTTGAAGTTGAAGGTGATACTTGATAAAATATCTTAGTAAGTTCCAGATCTATCTTCTGCATTTAGTTGCATAGCAGAATGGTGCACACTTATATATATATATTTTAAAATTTTATTTACTACTATACTACAAATATAATAAAGCCTTGAAATAACTTAAAATGTTTGTAGTTTTGAATAGATTGAAACCGATTGTAGAGTTAGTTTTAGAATTTGCTAATTTGAATTGCATTCACAAAAAAAAAACAAGTTTAGGGTTAAAGTATTAAATTATTTACTGGGTTTATACATTGCCTTTTGACTTGGGAATGGTAATTTAGAAAGTAATATTAATGAAATAAATTTGCCTGCAATTCCTGAAATAAACAAACCTTTAAGCCACCAATACATTATAAAATTATCTTACTAGTTGGGAAGCTAAACCCGTTTCTCATTTTGTTAATTTCATTTTTGTAATAAAAAAAACTCTATGAGCCTAACTTGCTACTGAAGTGTTAAATTCTGAGGATATGGTGATAACACAAAGTGGTGGTATTTACTGGGCGATCATTTTTCATTACAAAGACAGTATTGCGAGCTCTTCTTCTGAATTGTTGTGCACTGACGTGTTAAGCAGGAATATTTCTATGGAGTATAATGATGGGCAGAGAAGAACAGGTAGTGTTTATGGCTATGCAGCCACACATGTCTCTTTTATTTGTATCATTTCATGTAAGGCTAAATGCAGAAGTCCCATCCTTATCTTTAGTGAAAGTTTTCAATGGCTGGCAGGAAGCCCAAATGCCAAATGGAACCAAAGCTATCTCCACAGTTCTTTCTGTTCCATTTAATTTACAACTAGGAATTGTACTCTTAAATTGAGATGCTTAAAACCCTTTAATTATTTTCATTTAATAAACACTTTTACTTGTAAATATGGTGAGATCTTGTCAAAAAGTCTGGAAAATTGTTGTAACTTTGAGAGATGCAATGGACCACTCCCATGCTTTCTTTCCTTACAAGACTTCGTAATTTCAGCCCCCTCCCATGTGTTTAATTGCATTTTTAACCATGTTAAGTTAATTGTCATTTTTATGTACTATGTCTTTAATATTGATGTGGTTTTCTGTTTCAGTCATCGCTTGGAATACTTTGAGGATTTCAGCTTGAGCTCAGTTATGGGAGACGAATGGAAGCAGCCTAGGTCTGATCTATGGAAGCATGCCGATGGGTCTTCATGGTTAGCTTGTTTCAATCGTTGTTATTGTCTTATGGTATACTGTACCTGTCTGACACTCATTTATTTCTTCAGCTGAGCATTTCTTCATTGAGATTTCAAGTGTGCTATTTAAAAATTGACAATATATTTGGTCTAGGATTGTATTACAACTTATCTGAACATACAAACTTCTTGAACTTAAGTTTTACGGTTAGAAACTTTATAAAGTTAGTTTATATTGATCTTGTAAAATATCCCAAATCTGAGAGGGAAGTAGGTTAATATCCTGTTTTTGACTGGATATTTTTACAGCACAATTTTTACAGCACATTTTAAACATTTTTAGATTCCACATCTAAGCACAAGAATGAAAAGCACATCAGCATGTGAAATGAATGAATTATCTTCAGGGAAACATGTCTGTTTCATAACTTAGTGCTGACAGTTAACTCAAAGCATAGAAGTGTATTGCAGGATCGTTTCGTATTCTCAAGTTCAAAGCTGCCATTCAACTGTACATCAAAACCCGTGAATACAACCAAATGAACAGATTTGCTCCTTGGCCCTGCCAAGATGCAAAGCATAGTACCAACACAGCATGGGGCATATATAACACATATAATTACGATAGCAGTGAACATACAGTCACAGAAAATAACAATATAGCCCAAGTACCTGCGTGTCATGTCCTGTAAATTAATAGTTCGTGAGATGTTGTTAGCAAGAGCAAGCCCGCAGCAGTCTGATCAATATGTGTTAGTGCAGCCACAGATGAGCGTTATCCTGTTTGTCTTCCACTGAGCAAATACTGGAGTGCAGCTCTGGTGGAAGGGGTCATACCTTAACTCACACCGCCCCCAGTGTCTCTTCCCCTTGGCCTTTGCAACAGGAGTATGAGGATCTGGTCTGCACAACAACCAGCTGAGCCGCATTCGGTCTCACTAATGCACCAGTGAACTGGGCTTACTGTATTCTGCATGACCAGTATCCAAAAGAGTCTTGCAATCACCAGAAAAAATGTTCAGGATAATCATTTGAACCATTTGTTAGACTGTGCACTGCCTCCAATGCCTTCCCGCTCCAGGTGCAACATAGCCAGCAAAAGATCCAGCTTCTCTGCTCACAAGAAACACCCTGGTGGGGTAGACCTGCAGTACCTCATGTTCTTAATATACAGCAATGTCTTGCAATTGTAAAAAAGACATAAAGGACAAACAATTACAGCTTTGTCTGGATTGAAAGAGGCCACTGCAACTGAGCGTGCTGCCATCTTACGGGAAGTACTGGTAGAGGATTTACAAAGCAGTTACTCCACATGGTTCCATACTACCAAAGAGAATTATTGTTTCTGATATCTTCAAGAAATTAGCTTTATTCGTGGTTGATAGTTTTGAACAGCTATATTAAAGTGAATGTACATTATATTCTGCTTCCAAGCATAACTTTGAAAACCTAACAGAATGGTAAATTGGTTTATGGTGTCATATGCACCGAGGATCAATGAAAGACCTGTCTTTCATACTGTCCATACAGATCAATTCATTACAACTGCATTGAGATAGTTCAAGAGCTAGTCACGGAATCCAAAATAAAGTGTTGCAGTTGCAGAGAAAGTGCAGTACAGATAGACAATAATATTATAAGGAGGTAGACTGTGAAGTCAAGAGCCCATCTTTTTGACTAAGGAACCCTTATAATTGCGTTAGCAGCTGTCCTTCAGCCTGATTGTAAATGCTTTCAGGCTTCATATTTTCTCTAGAATGGAAGTGGGAGAAGAGAGAATATCTGAAGTGTGTGAGTTCTTTGATTATGCTGTCTGCTTTACTGAGGTAGAAATAAATGTAATCAGAGTCCATTCAGCCTAGGGGCCCACCTGGCTGTGGCATCAACGTGATTGAATGAAGACAGGATATTGGTGGTATTTAGTCCTTGGAACTTTTAAATCACAACCAAATGTACAGCCGCTAACACAAGCTGTCATAAACACCAGACTCCATCCAGTGAGCTGCCCTCTGTCTCACAGATCTTGTTGAGAAGTGTTAAGTTATCTACCACTGGAAGTGTCCTCAAAATGTTGCAAACAGCAAAATTTCCAGTAACTGGATAAATTCTGTGGGAGTCACCAACTACTGCAAACTATACGACAGGACTTTAATTAAATGATAAACAGCATATGGAAAAAAGTTGTAGTAGGGTGGCACCGTAGCATCGCTACACAGCAGCAGAGATCACTGATCAGGATTCAATTCCCACTGTTGTCTGTAAGGAGTTTGTACATTCTTCCTGTGACTGTGTGGGTTTCCTCTGAGTGCTCCAGTTTCCTCCCACATTCCAAAGATGTATATTTAGGGTTAGTTGGCGCTGGAAGTGTAGCAACACTTGCAAGCTACCAAACAGAATCCTTGCTAATTTGATTGATGCAAACAATGCAATTCACACAACACGCACAAAATGCTGGTGGAACACAGCAGGCCAGGCAGCATCTATAAGGAGAAGCACTGTCGATGTTTCAGGCCAAGACCCTTTGTCAGGACTAACTGAAAGGAGAGATACTAAGAGATTTGAAAGTAGTGGGGGGAGGGGGAAATGCAAAATGATAGAAGACCGGAGGGGGTGGGATGAAGCAAAGAGCTGGAAAGGTGATTGGCGAAAGTGATACAAAGCTGGAGAAGGGAAAGGATCATGGGACAGGAGGCCTCAGGAGAAAGAAATGTGGGGGGGAGCACCAGAGGGGGATGGAGAACAGGCAGAGTGATGGGCAGAAAGAGAAAAAAAAACAACTAAATATGTCAGGGATGGGGTAAGAAGGGGAGGAAGGGCATTAATGGAAATTAGAGGTCAATGTTTATGCCATCAGGTTGGAGGCTACCCAGCCGGTATATAAGGTGTTGTTCCTCCAACCTGAGTTTGGATTCATTTTGACAGTAGAGGAGGCTATGGATAGACATATCAGAATGGGAGGTGGAATTAAAATGTGTAGCCACTGGGAGATCCTGCTTTCTCTGGCAGACCGAGCGTAGGCGTTCAGCGAAACGGTCTCCCAGTCTGTGTCGGGTCTCATCAATATATAAAAGGCCACACTGGGAGCACCGGACGCAGTATACCACACCAGCCGACTCACAGGTGAAGTGTCGCCTCACCTGGAAGAACTGTCTGGGGCCCTGAATGGCAGTGAGGAAGTGTAAGGGCAGATGTAGCACTTGTTCCGTTTACATGGATAAATCCCAGGAGGGAGATCGGTGGGAAGGGATGGGGCGGATGTGGACAAGGGAGTCGCGTGGGGAGCAATCCCTGCGGAAAGCAGAAAGAGGGGAGAGTGAAAGATGTGCTGGGTAGTGGGATCCCGTTGGAGGTGGCGGAAGTTATGGAGAATTATACATTGGACCTGGAGGCTGGTAGGGTGGTAGGTGAAGACAAGGGGAACCCTATCCCGAGTGGGGTGGCAGGCGGATGGGGTGAGGGCAGATGTGCGGGAAATGGAAGAGATGCGTTTGAGAGCAGAGTTGATGGTGGAAGAAGGAAAGCCCCTTTGTTTAAAAAAGGAAGACATCTCCTTCGTCCTGGAATGAAAAGCCTCATCCTGAGAGCCGATGTGGCGGAGACGGAGGAATTGTGAGAAGGGGATAGCATTTTTGCAAGAGACAGGGTGGGAAGAGGAATAGTCCAGGTAGCTGTGAGAGTCTGTAGGCTTATAGTAAATATCAGTCGATAAGCCGTCTCCAGAGATGGAGACAGAAAGATCAAGAAAGGGGAGGGAGGTGACGGAAATGGACCAGGTAATTTTGAGGGCAGGGTGAAAGTTGGAGGCAAAGTCAATGAAGTCAACTAGCTCAGCATGCGTGCAGGAGGCAGCGCCAATGCAGTCATCGATGTAGCGAAGGAAAAGAAGGAGACGGATACCTGTATAGACTTGGAACATGGACTGTTCCACAAAGCCAACAAAAAGGCAGGCATAACTGGGGACCCATATGGGTGCCCATGGCTACACCCTTGGTTTGGAGGAAGTGGTAGGAGCCAAAGGAGAAATTATTGAGATTAAGAACTAATTCCGCTAGACGGAGGAGAGTGGTGGTAAAGGGGAATTGGTTAGGTCTGGAAATGCATTTCACTGTATGTTTTGAAGTACATGTGACAAATAAAGCTAATTTATCTCTCACACCACATTATAAGAACCTGAAAATTGATCAGTGTGGGAAATAGTTGTTGACTGAGGGCTTACAGGTATAGTTGTTTTTCCAAGTCATTTTAGCCACTTTCTGCACTCTTACGGTTCCCTGCACTTCTTATTTAATTGTGAATATTTAAAATTGTATGGCTGCAAGTCTTTTATAATAGGATTGTACTTATCAAGAATGTGCTATGAAGTGGAGGAAGAGAATAAATAACTGAAAAATTGACTCTACAGTTATGCATGAAGAAATTTTAACTCTGCAGTTTCCAACGGCAACTATCTGTGGAGTTCACAGTTGTCATGTCACTGTCCCACTAAACACAGGGAAATGATCCTGCTATTAAAGGACATGGCCAGTGCAAAAATACTTGCCATAAGTTTGTCAAAAATGAAGTGGGGTGAAAATAGTTAATAAAACATCTGCAAAAGGATCATTTTTTTTTTTGCAGAAGCACCTGGCACCCTGAAAACACAGGACACTACAGATGTTGCAATCTCGAGCAAAAGTCAAACAATCTGGAGGAATTCAATGAGTCAGACAGCATGTATGGAAGCAGGGGGATGGATGACGTTTCATTTCAAGACCTTGCATCAAGATTGTAGGGGTTTGACCTGAAGTCTCAACTATCCCTCTACCTCCACGGATGCTACCTGACCAACTGTGTTTCTCCAGCAGTTTGCTTTTTTAAAACTTATCATCATACTTCATACTTCCACTAGCCATGATTTCCTTTCGCTTGAGAAGTATGTGATTTATTGTAAGCAGCCGAAGTTCTCTCAAACTGGAATTTGAAAACTTCAGTCAAATCATGATGGAATTTTAACTCGATTTGTTATGGAAACGAAAGTTGGTAGTAATATATAACAATTGGCTGAATTTCAATTTCTCATTGATTGGGTACAGGTTTGGGAATTTTTTTCTTCCAACTCAGATTCTTTGATGTAAGAAAAATATCTATGTCATGGTTCCTTCCCAGATTCCAAAGGGATGTGCTTGCAAAATTGGCTTCTGTGAGCTACTATACAGTGGGGTGGCAAAAAGGATGAAAAAGACATGTTGCCAGGAAAAGTAAGTTGCACATTTATGGGGAAGTAAGGAGAGGGGAAATGAGAC
This sequence comes from Hypanus sabinus, assembly GCF_030144855.1. Taxonomy (NCBI): domain Eukaryota; kingdom Metazoa; phylum Chordata; class Chondrichthyes; order Myliobatiformes; family Dasyatidae; genus Hypanus; species Hypanus sabinus. The sequence continues at coordinate 140,547,057 of NC_082708.1, read as the reverse complement.
TAATGGAGATTACTGTACTGGGAGCCCACATGGATGCAGTGGGCTGAATGGCCTCCTCCTTTGCTCTAATAAGTAAATACTTCATTCCAACCCTAACCTGAACCTTCAATACTGTTCCAATGTGGGTCAATAAATGTTTGAATAATAGAACAGCAGATGCTGGAGGAACATAGCAAGCCAGGCAGCATCTATGGAGAGGAACAAACAGTCAATATTTCAGGCTGAGGCTCTTTGTCAGGACTCAAGATTTCCAAAATCTGTAGAATTTCTTGTGTTTGAACAATAGGACCTTTTTTATGAACCAGGTCTTAAAGAGTAAATCATATTCTTTAAATCATATCTTAAATTGTGCACTTATTTTCCTCTGTTTTGCCTTTTGCTTCCAAATTTGTTCTGATGTTGTTTCCATTGAATTTGCAATGTCTTCTTTTTAATCACTTGTGGCAACTTTTGTTGGCGACTGCACATTGAGTTGAGAAATTCAAGTTCCCAGGAGAGAACACCACCAGTAGCCTGGCTGGGTGATGCCATGGCCAAGAAAGCTCACCAGAGCCTCTACTTTCGCATGAGGCTGAAGAAATTTGGCGTCCCCCCCCCCCCCCCCGACCCTCACCAATTTCTATCACTTTCTCCTTTTGCTTATTCCCTGCCCTGCTTTTCCCTGGTCTGGTTTTGTACTCACGTAATGTCAGTGCGAAGATCTTCCTATTCATGTGAAAGAACATCCATGTAAAATGTTAATCTATTTTTCTCTCTCCTCAGATTTTGCCTGAACCGTTGGATGTTTCCAGAATTTTCTTGCCTTAATTCAAATGATCAGAAAGAGCATTATTTTGATATTGCAATATATCCACTAGCAGTTAAATGTAAAATTCTGAATATTAAGACACATTCACATTTGGAGTAATATTGTACAGAAAACTAATTGTTTCGGTTGACAAGTTTAATATAGCATTTAATAGAAATTGTTAATAAAGAACCACAGAACATGAATCACTTCAATGTCACCTTGCATTGTGATAAGACAGATGAATTGCTAACATGTTTACTGCAAATTGGCTTTGAATGTGAAAGAGATTATTGAAAATAAAATCCTTTAATAGCATAAAAGTGACATTTTTAACAGACCTGTGCAAAAAGTATACATTATTGTAGCAATTTCCCAGTATCACGGACTTAAATAAGAACGTATGTAACATGTGAAACCAATAAATAGTGTCATTTAAAGTTTGAAATTGAGATTGTTTATTTGAAAATGTTCAAACAAATCAAATAAACCAAAAATTACAACACAACATTTAATATTTAATAATGAACAGTACAAAATACAGCAAGTAAATAAATTAAAGGCTTTTACCAGTCTCCAACCCACTTTCCCAGTAGGTTCCACATGAAAAAAAAAGATTTTGCAAAATTACCCCTTTAATGCATTTTCAATATTGCACATTCAAGTTTAAGTACAGAGTGTTGGCAGGAGCTGATGATTAAAAGGAGCTCCTTCGGAATCGAGCTCCAGGTTTTGTCACATTGCAGAACCATAAGGAAGAGAATCACTTGTTTCTTACCACTGTGGTCACCAGATTAATTTGAGATTTTCTTTTCACGCTTTTATCCTCAGTTAAGAAGCATAAAATTGCAGACAGTGCTCAGGTTCCAACAAATGAGTGGAAAACAGAATGAATCAATGGCAAGTTAAAAAAGATAATAAAAAGAATAGGGTGATAATAATCCTGGGAGTTTTCAACTAGCTTCAGTGAACTGTCAAATGAAGCAAGGGGGAAGAGAATAGAGGCTTTATAGTGTGTTTCAGGACCACTTTCTAACCCAAGTATCAGAAAGGCTAAGATCAAAATCAAAAGGAGATGTTTGCAATATATATATATATGGAAAAGGACGAAAAAATTAAATGATACAAAAAATAAATATAATTCATTTTGTAAACCAAAAAGTAAATACAACATTAAATTATGATGGATTGAGAAAAAGAAGGCTGTATATAAGGGTATTTGTCCCAGGAACAGGGGTGAAGCTTGGGCATTTCCTGTCAGTGAAAGCTACTGGCTGCATTGTTGAGGCCTAGATGGAATTTGTATGGAAAGTGTATATTCTCTCTTCCATTCATTCCATTCTCGTGTAGAATATTTTTAGGTTTCATTGAGAAAATTTGCTATAGTTTTTGCTGTATTCTGTTTCCTTCACAGTTTAAACAGACTATTTTCTGAGTGAACGAACTTTGCTGTAAACATGAATATAGAGCAGAATTTGTTGATTGGCAAACTGTTGCCTTTGATAAAAATAGTAGTTTTCTACATATACTGCAAAGTGAAGTTTTAGAATGAGATATGACTACTAAAAATGAACTCAGGTGAACATGCAATATGAATACTGATTGATTAATTTTCCTTTTATACTGAAAAAATGACAGTGTGCACGACATTAAAAGCATGTAGACACAAAATGCTGGAGGAACTCTGTAGGCCAGGCAGCATCTATGGAAAAGAGTACAGTCGACGCTTCCAGCAGATACCCATTAGCATGACTCGGCTTGAAAAGTCGAATGTACTCTTTTCCATAGATACTGCCTGGCCTGCTCAGTTCCTCCAGCATTCTTGGATTTCCTGAATCTGCAGATTTTCTCTTGTTTGTGAAAATCATGTAGAATTTCTTTTTATGTGGTGTTGCAGAAGAGATATGAATCAGATCATGAAGGGTGGATAACAGGCTGGTTATGGAATGAGAATAAAAACAACTGTAGAAACTGGGAACCTAAAATAAAAACATTCAACAGGTAGAAAGAGATCATCGGTAGAAAGAGAAACAGGACTAATGTTTTGGATCAAAAGCTCTGTCAGAGTGGTAGAAAACAATGATCACCCCTCCCAACGGCAAAAAAAAAGCATCAGTACCCACCACTGAGCACTCAAGCGTGAGCAAAGCAACAGCAAAGATACAAACTTGCAGTACTTCAAAGTGATGCACCATCAATAACTCACACTGAGACGTAGGCGAGATATCGGCTTTTATTGACTGGAAGAAGGAACCAGGAGTGAGTGTCTATCATACAAGGTCCTGGAGACTGAGGCCGATCTTCAGGCCGCAGGTCTCCTTTATACAGGGGCCTGTGGGAGGAGCCACAGGAGCAGTCAGCAGGGGCGTGTCCCGACAGGCACATAGTTCACCACATTCACCCCCCCCTTCGTTTGAAAAAGTCCTCATGTAGCGAAGGTTCTTACAAGTCAAGCCGATCAGGCGGTCGAATCTGTCGCTGCGATCTACGTAGCACCGGCTGTGACCGCATAGGTGCCGGCAACATTGGCGATTGCACAGGGGACGGGGGTTGCGCGTGTTCTTGCCCACTAGGCGCCGGTGATCCCTCATGCATGTGCGAGGCGCCTGGTATAAATGCGTACGAAACGCCCGGTATACAAGTGTCGTGAGGAGTCTGTGTAGGGCCTGGTGAGTACGGTGTCACCTCTGGTGCAGGGTTCACAGTTACCGGAGAGCCTTCAGGGTAGTGGTCTGCTGCACCTGCGGGTGCCAGGTCGCGGATGGAGACCGTGTCCTCCCGCCCATCAGGTAAGACCACGTAAGCATACTGCGGGTTCGCATGGAGAAGGTGAACCCTCTCCACCAGCGGGGAGTATTTATTGCTCCTCACATGTTTCCGGAGCAGCACTGGCCCCGGGGACGTCAGCCAAACTGGTAGGGTGGTCCCAGTGACAGACTTCCTGGGAAAAGAGAATAGGCGTTCGTGAGGGGTGGCATTGGTGGACGTACATAACAGAGAGCGGATAGAGTGCAGTGCCTCAGGGAGGACCTCCTGCCATCGAGAGACCGGCAACCCTTTGGACTTGAGGGCTAAAAGTGTGGCCTTCCACACTGTGGCATTCTCCCGCTCTACCTGGCCATTACCCCGGGGATTATAACTCGTGGTCCGACTGGTAGCAATGCCCCTAGCTAGCAAGTACTGGCGCAGCTCCTCACTCATAAAGGAGGACCCTCTATCACTGTGGATATAGCAGGGATACCCGAACAGAGTGAAGAGCTGGCGCAGGGCTTTTATGACGGACGTGGCAGTGGTGTCGGGGCAGGGGATGGCAAAGGGGAACCGTGAGAACTCGTCAATAACACTGAGAAAATAGACATTGCGGTCAGTGGAGGGAAGGGGGCCCTTAAAGTCAACACTCAGGCGTTCAAAAGGGCGGGTGGCCTTGACAAGTTGTGCCGTGTCAGGACAGTAGAAGTGCGGTTTGCACTCGGCACAAATTTGGCAGTCCCTGGTCATCGTCCTGATGTCCTCCAGGGAGTACGGCAGGTTCCGAGCTTTCACAAAATGGTAAAATCGGGTGACCCCCGGATGGCAAAGTTGTGCATGAAGGGCGTACAGCTGGTTGAGCTGTGTGCTAGCACATGTTCCCCGGGATAGGGCATCAGGGGGCTCATTGAGTCTGCCAGGCCGGTACAGGATATCATAGGTGTAGGTGGAGAGTTCTATCCTCCACCGCAAAAGCTTATCATTTTTGATCTTGCCCCGCTGTTGGTTGCTGAACAGGAACGCAACCGAGCGCTGGTCGGTCAGCACAGTGAATCTTTTGCCAGCAAGATAGTGCCTCCAGTGCCTAACAGCCTCCACTATGGCCTGGGCTTCTTTCTCCACCGCGGAGTGCCGAATTTCAGAGCCTTGGAGGGTGCGAGAAAAGAATGCTACTGGTCTGCCTTCCTGATTAAGGGTAGCAGCCAGAGCGAAATCGGAGGCATCACACTCCACTTGGAAGGGAGCGGTCTCGTCCACTGCATGCATCGTAGCTTTGGCAATGTCCGCTTTAATGCAGTTGAAGGCCGCGCAGGCCTCAGCAGAGAGGGGAAACGAGGTAGACTTGACCAGGGGGCGAGCCTTGTCTGCGTAATGGGGGACCCATTGGGCGTAATAGGAAAAAAACCCCAGGCACCGTCTGAGGGCCTTGAGAGTGGTGGGAAGAGGGAGCTCTAACAGGGGGCGCATACGTTCGGGATCAGGCCCAATAACCCCGTTTTCCACGACATACCCAAGTATAGCAAGGCGGGTGGTACCAAAAACACACTTGTCCCTGTTATAAGTAAGGTTCAGAGCTGCGGCCACTTGGAGAAACCGTTGGAGGTTGGCGTCGTGATCTGGCCTGTCATGACCACAGATGGTGATGTTATCCAGATAGGGAAATGTGGCCTGCAGTTGGTACTGGTCCACCATCCGGTCCATTTCCCTCTGGAAGACAGAGACACCATTCGTGACACCGAAAGGGACGCGCAGGAAGTGATAGAGCCGGCCGCCCGCCTCGAAGGCGGTGTAGGGGCGGTCCTCTGGGCAGATGGGGAGCTGGTGATAAGCGGATTTCAGATCTATTGTCGAGTACACCTTATACTGAGCAATCTGGTTGACCATATCCGCGATGCGGGGTAGGGGGTATGCGTCAAGCTGCGTAAACCTATTGATGGTTTGACTATAGTCCACCACCATCCTATTTTTCTGCCCAGTCCGAACAACAACCACCTGGGCCCTCCAAGGGCTTGTGCTCAGCTCAATGATCCCCTCCCTGAGCAGCCGCTGCACCTCCGACTGAATGAAGGCCCGGTCCCCCGCGCTGTACCTCCTGCTTTTGGTTGCCACAGGTTTACAGTCGGGGGTCAGGTTGGCGAACAGCGGTGGGGGAGGGATCTTGAGAGTGGAGAGGCTGCAAGTGTCGGTAGCGCAGCTGTTGGCCTGGTTCTGGATGGGATGTGTGTGTCCGTGTGTGTGTGTGGTCAGTAGCGGGGTATGTGAAGAAGTCCCACAAAACTGAGGATTCTTGACAGTGAGTGGTGGGAGGGGCCCGTCGTATACCATAGTCACACTTTCGAGATGGCTCTGGAAGTCCAGCCCCAATAGCACAGGTGCACACAGATTAGGCATGACCAGCAGTTCAAAGTCCCGATATACTGTGCCTTGCACCACCAAAGTCGCTACACAACCCGCCCGGATGTCTGCGGACTGCGACCCAGAGGCCAAATGGAACCTCCGACTGACCGGCCGCGTTGCAAGTCCGCAGCGTTGCACTGTGTCCGGGTGAATAAAACTCCCAGTGCTGCCCGTGTCAAACAGGCATCCAGTCCAATGCCCCTCCACCTGGATGTCCATCATGGATCTTGCAAGCTGGTGTGGGGCGCTTTGGTCGAGAGTCACAGTGGCCAGAGTTGGATCGCCGTCGGGGTACCCGGTCAGCATCGGAGGGTCGGGGGCGGGGCATGCTGACGCCGACAAAGATGGCCGCTCACATCCGGGGTACCCGGTCAGCATCCGAGGATCGGGGGCGGGGCGTGCTGACGTTGACAAAGATGGCCGCCCACATCCCGGCATGCAAGATGGCGGCCCCCACGTTTCACCCGCAGCGCTGCACTCCGCTCGAGGTTGAGACTTACAGACCTTGGCGAAATGGCCCCGCTTTCCGCAGCTGGAGCAGGTCGCTTCTCGCGCTGGACAGCGTTGTCGAGGATGTTTCTTTTGGCCACAGAAATAACAAAGCACGAGTTGCTTACGGGACACAGCCGTGGTCTGGGTCGGGGAGCTCGTGGAATGGCGACTGGCGGCGGCGTTGGCGAATTCGCTCCCGGGAGCCGGCGGTGGCGGGGTCTGAGGCGTCCACGAAACTGGCGGGGAATCGCGCGACTGGACAGCGTCGGCGTTATGCCGCACAGCTTCTAGAGCGTTGGCCTTCTCTATCGCCGAGCTTAAGGTAAGATCCGAGTTCTCCAGCAGCCGCTGGCGCATGTACACTGACCTCAGTCCCGTCACAAAGGCGTCTCGCACCAGCAGCTCCGCATGCTGTTCTGCCGTGAGCGTCTTGCAGTCGCAAGCTCGGACGAGTGTCTGTAGTGCTCGGAGAAACTCAGCGCACGATTCGCCAGGCCGCTGTTGCCGGGTAGCTAAGCGATGTCTTGCGTAGACGGTGTTCACCGGCCGCAGGTACTGTCGTTTGAGGGCGTCCAGTGCCCCTTCGTAGGTCGGCAGGTCCCGGATAAAGGAGTAAACTTTGGAGGAGACCCTCGAGAGTAGGATTCTGTGCATAACGGCGGGTTCAGTCGCACGAAGCTCCGCCAAGTACGATTGGAAGCATGCAAGCCAGTGTTCAAAAGCGAGAGCTGCGTCAGGGTCTTGAGGGTCCAAATCCAACCGGTCCGGACGCAAAACGGGTTCCATGTTTTAAAACTTCCAGTCAATAAAATTGATGCACCATCAATAACTCACACTGAGACGTAGGCGAGATATCGGCTTTTATTGACTGGAAGAAGGAACCAGGAGTGAGTGTCTATCATACAAGGTCCTGGAGACTGAGGCCGATCTTCAGGCCGCAGGTCTCCTTTATACAGGGGCCTGTGGGAGGAGCCACAGGAGCAGTCAGCAGGGGCGTGTCCCGACAGGCACATAGTTCACCACACAAAGACTGCTCGCTCACCTGGTATTCAACATACCACAGTCTCTCTCTCTCTCCCTAATAAGGGAGAAAGGTGTCTCTGTTTCACAGTGAGAGGGGAGACATAACAAACAACTCGCTGGTTTACGATGTTAAAAGTCAGTTGTGTCGCTTTTTCCATGTACTGTGCCCAAAGATCTCGGGTCTCTGGGCACCCAATCTTATATCTTCTTTCTCCCACGACACACCAATCTCCTGCCTGGACATGGACTTCCGATCCCCCTGTCTCCAGAGCCACGAACTCTCAAATCTCCGAAGGCGAGCACAGCTCTTAGGCCGCTCCCTTGGCGTGTCGAATAATAACCAGTCGTGAAACCCCGAGAGCGGGTCCTGTTCCCACAAAGAACCACAGTCAGTGTGCAACTCCAGGTCAGGGTCTTCTACAGAACCCTGAAAGGGAAAAATAGAGATACTAAAGATGGAAATAGAGCTGTTTCTGAAGATGCAAACAAATGAGTTGCTGTTAGGCACCATTGTCTCCTCCTAAGCTGATCGTTCAAAGCCCTGAATGTTTCCAGCATTTTATGTACATGAGCAAACCAGGAATAAAAGTTAAAGGTAATGACCCAAATTGGTTAAAGATGATAAGAAATCACAGGAATCAGTGCTAACACTGTGGTTTATGACTTGCATTAATAATTTAGACATAGAAACCATAGTTATATGTGGTGTGGTATATTTTGGTTAGAGTAAGCACGTCAGGTGGAAATGAAGAATCTGAGTAGAGGAATAAAGTGCTCTAGGAATGTTAAAACAAATCACTTTAAGTACAGAAGCCAAAATAAATACAAAATGAAAGTTAGAACATAGTACAGCACAGGAACGAGCCCTTTGGTCCACAATGTTGTGCTGGACTAATTAAATTAGCAATGAAATGCCCGACTGAACTAATCCTTTCTGCCTACAAGTCCACATCACTTCATTCTTCGCACTTTAGTGTGCATTTCTCTTGAACACCACCCCCGGCAGTGCATTCAAGACAGCCACTGGGCTCTGCGTAATAAAAACTTGCCCAACAGCGCCTTTGAACTTCCAAAGGAGGAAGTGGGGGATGGCTAGTGTGGAGTATGAAGCAGCAGGTTGTGGTGAATGCATGTTGGAAACAGATATGACAGATAACACTGGACAACAATTATTTTCAAAAGTGTTGTTTCTTCAGAATTTTGTTTGGTTTATGATAGACCATTTGAAGCTGAACACAATTACTGTATAATTTCAGACTACTTATATCATGTAGGAATTTGGAGAAACAAGAAATTCACTTCTATTGAATGTAAAGTGTTTAAATGTATAACGGTGGTGACGATTTGCTAAAGTTGTTTTGTTGATGATTTTCAACTTATTCAGCGACTGAGGCTTCTCGCTTTAAAATGTCCAACAATAATCAGCCAGCATTGATGGATTCCCGTTGCCCTGATGCCATTTCTTGATGACTGCAGTGTCCTGCTCTTTCACCATGCTCGTCACTGATAGTGCCAAGACTTGGAAGAAGTCTAAATGGGAATGGAGAAAATTAATCTTTAATGTCATGCTGAGGGGGATGAGCTACCTGGGCAAGGCAGCAGCAGCCAGACCAATAGCCCTGAGATCGTCTCTGAGTCTCAGAAGGGTAGGGTGAAGTCAGGCAGAGCGATAGTCTTCGGGGGCTCAATAGGGAGACAGATATGCGATTCTGCTGCAGTACAAGAGACGCCAGGATAGTGTGTTGCCTACTGGGTGCTAGGGTTCAGGATGTCTCTGAGCATTTGCAGAATATTCCTGAAGGAGAGGGTAAGCAGCTGTAGGAAGTGGTACATATCGGTACCAATGACATGGGCAGGAGAGGGGTAGAGATCCTGCGCAGTAAGTTTAGGGAGTTTAGAAAGGAGGCTGAAGAGCAGGATCTCCAAGGTGGTAATCGCTGGATTACTCCCGGTGCCACGAGCTGTGAAGATCAGAACAGGAAGATAACACAGCTGAATGAGTGGCTGAGGAGATGGTGCAGGGGGCAGGGTATCAAGTTCCTGGATCATTGGAACCTTGTCTGGGGAAGGTGTGACCTGTACAAGGGGGACAGGTTGCACCTGAGCTGGAGGGGAACCAATATCCCTGAAGGGAGGTTTAAACTAGATTTGCAGGGGGTTGGGAACAAAAGTGGATGGGGCAGTTGGTGCACAAGTAGGGACAGCTTGTAGGGAGTTTGTGAAGAAGGATAGGCAGATGATAGAGCAAAGACGCACTCAGGTGGTTTGAGTTGCGTCTATTTTAATGCAAAGAGTATTATAGACAACGCAGATGAACTTAGAGTGTGGATCAATACGTGGCACTATGACGTTGTGGCCATTACAGAGATTTGAATATCTCAGGGACAGGAAAGGCTGCTGATTGTGCTGGGCTTTAGATCTTTCAAAAAGGACAGGAAGGAGGCAAAAGAAGTGGGGGCATGGCATTGCAAATCAGGGACAGTATCACAGTTGCAGAAAAGGAAGAAGTCATAGAGGGATTGTCTACTGAGTCAGTGCGGGTGTAAGTCAGAAACAGGAAGGCGCAAAAACTCTACTGGGTGTTTTTTGTAGAGCCCCTAATAGTAACAGAGACATTGAGGAGCAGATAGGGAGGTAAATTCTGGAATGGTGCAATAATAATAGGGTTGTTTTGATGGGTGATTTTAACTTTCCTAATATTAACTGGCATCTCCTTAGAGCAAGGATTTTAGATGGGATGGAGTTTGTTAGATGAGTTCAGGAAGCTTTCCTGATGTGATTTATAGATAAGCCAACTAGAGGAGAGGCTATACTTGATCTGGTATTGGGATATGAACCTGGTCAGGTGTCAGATCTCTCAGTGGGAGAGCATTCTCACAACTCTATCTCTTTTACCATAGCACTGGAGAGGGATAGGAGCAGACAATTTGGGAAAACATTTAATTGGGGTAGGAAGAAATATGATGCTGCAAGGCAGAAACTTGTGAGCATAAGTTGGGAGCAGATTTTATCAGGAAAATGCAGGGCAGAAATGTGGCAAATATTCAGGGAACATTTGCATGGTGTTCTACATAGGTATTGAGGCAGTGAAACGATGGTAGGGTAAAGGAACCATGGTGTACAAAGGATGTAGAAAATCTAGTTAGGAAGAAAAGAAAAGCTTACGAAAGGTTTAAGAATCTAGGTACTAGAGCTCTAAAAAATTACAAGGTTGCCAGGAAGGAGTTTAAGAATGAAATTAGGAGAGGTAGAAGGGGTCATGAGAAGGCCTTGGTGAGCAGAATTAAGGAAACCCCAAGGCATTCTACAAGTATGTGAAGAGCAAGAGGATGAGCTGTGTGAGAACAGGACCAATCAGGTGTGATAGTGGAAATGTGTGCATAGAGGCAGAAGTACTTAATGAATACTTTGTTCAGTATTCACCAGGAAAATGACCTTGGCATTTGTGGAGATGACTGACAGCGGAATGAAACACTTGAGCATATAGACATTAAGAAAAAGGATGTGCTGTAGCTTTTGAAAAGCATTAGTTAGATAATGCTAGGTCCAGGTGAGATATACCACAGGCTACTGTAGGAAGTGAGGGAGGAAATTGCTAAGCCTCTGGCGATGATCTTTTATCATCAAAAAGTGATGGGAGAAGTACCAGAGGATTGGAGGGTTGCAAATGTTCAAGAAAGTGAGCAGAGATATCTCAGGATATTATAGACCAATGAGTCTTACTTCAATGATGGGCAAGTTGTTGAAGAAAACCCTGAGAGGCAGGATTTATGAGCATTTGGAGAGACATAATCTGATTAGAGACAGTCAGCTTGAGGCTGTAACAAAACACATTGATGAAGGTAGAGCAGTGGATGTAGTGTATACGGATTTCAGAAAAGCTGCCTCAGAAAGTAAGGAAGCATTGGATGTAAAGAGACCTTGCTTTGTGGATCCGTAACTGGCTTGTCCACGAGGCAAAGGATGGTTGTAGATGGTGCGTATTCTGCATGGAGGTCGATAACCAGTGATTTTCTGCTGGGATCTGTTCTGGGACCTCTCTTCTTTGTGATTTTTATAAATGACCAGGGTGAAGAAGTAAAGGGTGAGTTAGTAAGTTTGCTGGTAACACAAAGGTTGGGGATGTTGTGGATAGTGTAGAGGGTTGTCAGAGATTACAGCAGGACATCGATAGGATGCAGAACTGGGCTAAGAAGTGGCAGCTGGACTTTAACCCAGATAAGTTCATTTTGATAGGTCCAATTTGTAGACAGAATATAATATAAATGGTAAAGCTCCTGGCAGTATGGAGGATCTGAGAGATCTTGGAGTCCGTTGCGATAGGACACTCAAAGCTGCTGTGCAGGTTGACAGAGCTGTTAAGAAGGTGTATGGTGTGTTGGCATTCATCAACCATGGGATCGAGTCCAAGAGCTGTGAGGTAATGTTACAGCTATGTAAGACCTTGGTCGGACCCCACTTGGAGTACTGTGTTCAGTTCTGGTCACCTCACTGCAGGAAGGATATGGATACTTGCAAGAGAGTGCAGAAGAGATTTACAAGGATGTTGCTTGGATTGGAGACCATGGCTTATGAGAATAGGTTGAGTGAATGGCCTTTTCCCTTTGGAGTGTCAGAGGATGAGAGGTAACCTGACAGAAGTGTATAAGATGGTGAGAGGCATTGATCATGTGGATAGCCAGAGGCTTTTTCTTAGGGCTGAAATAGCTAACGTGAGGGGACATAGTTTTAAGGTGCTTGGGAGTAGGTGCAGAGGTAATGTCAGAGGTAAGTTTTTCACACAGAGAGTGGTGAGTATGTGGCATGCACTGCCAATGATGGTGGTGGAGACGAATACAATAGGGTATTTTAAGAGACTCTTAGATAGATACGTAGAGCTTAGAAAAATAGAAGGATATGTAGTAGGGAATTTCTAGGCGGTTTCTAGAGTAGGTTACATGAACGTTGTGGGCTGAAGGGCCTGTAATGTGCTGTAGATTTCTATGTTCTATGTTGCACTTCATGGTTTTGTATGCTTGAAGCATATTGTCAACCGGCTGCACATAGTTTGGTGATCTGTAGTTGCCAAGAAAGCTTTCAACAATACTTTCCATGCAATTTTCTTCGGTCCTGCTGGAAGTTCTTTGAATTGCTTGTCTTTGATGACCTGTTTGATTTGTGGACCAAGAAGAATGCCTTCTTTAACCTTGGAATCAGTTATTCTGGGAAACATCTATGTCAAATATCAAAATCCTTATAAAACCTGTCCTGTCATGCAGCATTCACCCTGCCAAAGCATGCCCGGACAAAATAGAAAACTTTTCAATTGATTGGAATTATGAATTGAAATAACAAATATAGGTGATTTTAAAAGAAATGGTGCATGTTAGGGAAATTTACTGGTGACTTTCATGGACAGGAGCCTGAAATCCATAAGATATGCCCAGAATTATTCAGTAAGCAAAATATCTGGTGTCCAGTGTAATAGTACATTGGCATATAGCCTTGAAAAGTGGGACAGAAAAAGTACACAATAACTTACTTACAGTATTATTATATCCAATTATTCTGATATCTGTCTCCCTGTGAGCTCCCTGCGTGCATGCAGTGTATGGAGCTCCAATTATGTTTTGTTTTTATCAAAATCTTAGAGATATGAACTTTGAAAATATTTTAATTGTTTTCTGTCAGTTTTTCCCCTGCTTGAAGATTAACAATGTGAATAGTTCAATATAACATTGAGCCTTTAGCAAGTAAACCTGTTCATTAAAAGTAATAATAATTCGCAACATAGGTCATGTTATGTTTTATAAGTCCAAAACATAAAACATTGGGGAAAAAAAACAAGGGAGCCCAAGAGATGCATGTAAGCTTCTCTTTTACTTTCAGCATGGCATGCACATATGATGTGCATGCGATGACATATGCCATTCACGTACTTTTACATACAACCCGTAATGAATTACGTAAACAAGAAAGAATACTTAACCCAACAACATAATTACAAATATTAAATACACAACTGGTCAGAAGACCAGACTTTAAAAATAAATGGGAGTTTCTTCACCTCCAAAATATGAGAGAGACTGCAAATATGTCATTGAAATGGAGATAATTGTATGAATGGACATAATGTTCCAAAATATATCTATGGAAAAAAGTAAATAGTCAATGTTTCAGGCCAAGACCATAGCCCTGAAGTGTCAATTAGTTACTCTTCTCCCATATATACTGCCTGGCCTGCTGAGTTCCTCCAGCATTTTATGCATGTTACTTGGATTTCCTGCATCTGAAAGCTTTCTCTTGTTTATAATGTGCCAAAAGTCTTTTTTCCAAAAAAGAAAGATTCTATGACACTTTTTGTTCTCTTTAGCAAAGTCTAAATACTGTGATGTGAGTTATTTGTGCTAGGTGAATTATTTTTCTTTTTACAATATTTTTATTCAGAAGAAAAAACAAGATTTACAGAGTTCAACACATAGATACATCTCAACATAAATTGTGTACATTCATATATTGTAATAAAATTGATCAAAATGTTATAGCATATCACATAAAGGTATATCACTCTGTAATCAAAAATTTAAAGATAGGTCATACATCATAAAATATTTTTTATATAAAAAAGTCAACCCCCTACCAACTACCAAAGAAAAAAGCTGATGTATGATAATAGATAATTAGAAAAAAAACATATTTGCTTAAGAAGAGAAGATAGAAATATACATAAAAGTCTGTGCACTGTTAAACTTTATAAATTGGAAAAGTAATTTAGAAAAGGTGTGCTGGGTGAATTGAATAAAATATTTAACCATCATCAAATATTGAAAATCAATATGCCTACATGAAACATTGAAGAAAAGCAGAAACCATCATCAGAGATCCTCACCATCCAGGTCACGCTCTTTTCTTACTGTAGCCATCAGGTCGAAGGCACAAGTGCCTCAGGGCTCGCACCACCAGGTTCAAGAACAGGTATTGCCTCTCAACCATCAGACTTTTGAACAAACTACACTCATTCTATTTCTGGTGTTCCCACAACCAGTGAGCTAATTTTAAGGACTATTTTCTTGTTATTTCATGCTTCTGTTATTTATTGCTATTTATTTATATTTGTATATTCACAGGTTTTTGTCTTCTATGCTCTTGCTCTTTCGTTGATCGTGTTTATAGTTACTGTTCTATGGATTTGTTGAATATGCCAGCAGGAAGAGGAACCTCAGGATTGTATGTGGTAACATGTCTGTACTCTGATAGTAAATTTTACTTTGAACTTTCAACTTAAATAAATTTGAGTCAGAACTAATCTCAGTGAAGCTGGAACACATCTATTTCTGCAAAAGATCTTTAGCAATTATCAAAGCAATTAATAACCAGCATAAATGTCTGCAGAATGTAAATCAATGAGAATTAATGCTCCAAGGAGGATAAAATGATCCAAACGAAGAATCTCTGGCATTGACACTAAAATTAATTGTAAAGGGAGCCTAGGAGGCCAGCCAGTTCTGAGTATGCTTAGCCCATTAGACCATAAGACATAGGAGTTGAATTAGGACATTCAGCCCATTGCATGTGCTCCACCATTCGATTATGTCTAATTTATTTTCCTTCTCAACCCCATTCTCCTGCCTTCTCCCCAAAATACTTGACACCCTTACTCATCAAGAACCTATTAACCACTTTAAATATACTCCATGACTTGGCCTCTACAGCCATCTGTGTCAATGAATTCCACAGCTTTACCACCCACTGACTCAAGAAATTGTACCTCAACTCCGTTTTAAAATAGTGTCCTTATATTCTGAAGCTGTTCCCTCTGGTCCTACATTCTCCCACCATTAGAAACATCCTCTCTATGTCCAGTGTGTCTAGACCTTTCAATATTTGGTGGGTTTCAATGAGATCCTCTTCCCCATTCTTCTAAATTCCAGAGCCATGAGATGCTCCTCATACACTAACCCTTCCATTCCTAGGATCATTCTCATAAACTTCCTCTAAACCCTCTCCAGTGCCAGCTAATCCTTTCTTAGCTGAAGGGCCCAAACTTGCTCACAGTATTTTAACTGCCTTATAAAACCTCAGCTTTACATCCTTGCTTTAATATTTTAATCCTCTGGAAAGAATGCTGACATTGCATTTATCTTCCTCACTACCAACTCAACCTGCAAGTTAACCTTTAGGGAATCTTGCACTCGGACTCGCAAGTCCCTTTTCACCTTTGATTTCTGAATTTTCACCCCATTTAGAAGATGCCGTTACTCCTTCTACGAGAGTGCATGACCGTTCACTTCCCTACACTATTCCATCTAACACTCTTTGCCTATTCTCCTAATCTGTCCAGGACTTTCTGCGGGCTCCCTGCTTCCTCAGTTCTACCTGCCCCTGCACCTGGTTTAGTATCATCCATAAACTCGGCCACAAAGCCATCAATTTCATCATCAACATCATGAACATATAATGCAAAAAGTAGTGAACCCACACCAGCCCCTGTGGCACACCACTAGTCACGAGCAGTCAACCAGAAAACACTCCCTTTATTCCCTTCTGCCAATCTGCTTATTTTCTTTTTCCTTCCTTCATGGGCTGGTACTTCAGTGTGCTTGGACTGCAGCAGGACAAGATGGCAAATTTATCAGCCACACAAATAACAGGGAAATCTCCAGACCTTCAACTTGACAGTACTTGTAAAAAATAGTTGTAAACCTTAAAATAAGAGACTTTGGCACACTACTTTCACTGAAATGAATGTCCCTGGCTATTTGGTGGATAAAGAGACTGTTAAGTTAAATGAAATCCTTTTGACCTCTTGTATCCACCCACCAAAAGCATGAATCCTACCTTCAGAAGGTTGTGGTTTGTATGGTCACAGATAATGTTGGGATTGGTTGTCAAAACTAATGTCACGGCATTGACAAGGGCAATAATGCTTGGTTTGATCTAGTAAGCTGACCCATTCATAGAAATTATGTAGCTGTTTTTCTGCATTTCTATTCCCAGTCTCTGGCTGTCTCTCCATCAGATCTTCATTACCCTAGCCCCAGGCTTGGTCCTAAATATTGTATTTTCTTTCAAGGCTTTTTCTGTCAGTGATTATCCTTGTAACTGAATCCCAGCTGACCCACAGTTGCAATGAAATCAATGTACTTCTGTGCCAATAAGGCCATACTCTGATTGGATATGAACAAAACCTAGCCCATAACTCAGCCCAGTGCACTGAATTCTGTCAATTTTACAATGAGGAAAACACTATTACATTGGATTTATTTCCCCAAAATGGCTACCATCATGTAATTATGTGTAATGTGGGACAACCCTTCTCTAAATCTGCCGCAAATTACCAGTTGTTCTTTTATTATGATAGCATTTTAATGAGTTTTTAACGGGCCTTCTAAGGAGAATTCTGGAAAGTCATTCATCAACAATTGCAATCAACAGCAAGGAACCTCCTGAGATTGTACTTTTCTGTTCTAATTGTATTTTCAATAGTTACAATGATATAATTCACTTCAATATTTTGCATTGACAATGCTTCTTTTGAATTACATATCCACTGTGGGAGACATCTCTGAATGTTCAAACAACATTGCCACAAAGTAATTCACACAAATAGTCTAAAAGCTTTTGAAGACAGAGAACCTGATACCCAGCATTAACGTGTTCAGGGCTATCTCTGAGAACACAAATGCCCTGAGTACACAATAAGCTATTGATTGACTACACTGCACCTGTGGCCATGTTTGTTATGCTAAGTGACAACACCAGTCTGGTCTGCCAGCTTGAACAAGTCACAATGGTGCAAATAACAACCAATTTGCAGGCCAATGCAGAACGATTAGTACAACCCCATTGTCAAATTACTGCTTGTAATTTATAATTCACTTTAAGAACTGAAGACAGGTTTTTGTCTGAATTAATATCTGACTATATTCACACATCTACAGAATACATCCTAACAGTACAATCGACAAATAAGGTGCATGGCAAGGTGGACTGAGAGATCAAGAGTTCATCTTTATCATGTATAAGGTCTGTTCAAGAACCTTATAGCAGAAGAATAGTAGCTGCCCTTGAGACCAGTGGTTCATGTTCTCAAGGTTTTGAATCTTCTGTTCGATAAAAAGGGAAGAAGAAAGAATGACCAGGAGGAACTCAGCAGGTTAGGCAGCATTGGTGGGGGAAAAGAATTGTCAATATTTTGAAACGTGACTTATTCCACCAACAGGTCATTTGTTTCTCCAGATTTCAGCCTCTATAATCCCTTGTGTCTATAACTTATACTCCTAAACAAACACAGCAAAGCTCATATTTTGCATCAGCAGAGTATCAGTAAACTCTGCTCATCAATCAATTTATTTTATTACAGTTTGATAGAGTATAAATTTGAAAGCCCTTGTAAAATAGAATGGATCTTACAAATGTTACTTCATATTTTTTAGAAGAATGAAAGCAGGGCACAAAATATGAACTCAGACATATGATTTGTATATTCCTCCAAAACCTTAAACACTAGAATTGCAAACTTCATACCCACATCCATTAACTTATGTGTACTATTTAACATATTAGGCAAACAGGGTACATGACACTCACAGGCACTCCTCTCATTCTCTTGCAGGTCAAATTGACACACAAAACAAGGCAGTAGGAGCGAATCAAGGAGGGAGAGGTACAGCTGCATGTTGTAATCTCCATAAGGAGACAGTGTTGATGCACATTGCTGAGTCCTTTGCCTTAAAACCACTGAAGATAATTAAATTTCTTTTATCCTCATCCTCCTTTTCATATTCCACCTGATCCACAATGTACATCTTTTGCTGTGTTAACTGCAGGAATTGTAAGTATCCACCCAGTTTTCTCCCAGTCATAGTCCAGTCCATAGATTCCTCATTTCAGTTCATTTCCTTTTCCCCGTTTCCTACTGGGCTCCTTGATGAGGGCACCTGATCCTCATCCAAACCGGCAGCATAAAAACTCTGGCTTACATCTACTCAGTGCTGGATCGTCACCTCAGCCACAGCAGCAATTTACGTTCCGAGCCGCCGAGAATAGTAGACTAAGTTGCTTCAAGAATTCTGTCGTCTCGTGTCCAGCTGAGGATTGCAGGCTGTTTGCTGCTCCTCCGAGTCAAGATATGAATTGTCTGTCATTGCTTGGTTTTGTCATTATAAGTCCGCGTCCAAGTTCTGAGTCCCGGCTCTGTGTCCAAGTCAAGTCCAAGTCCAGGCTCCGAGGTCAAGTCAAGTCCAAGTTCATCTCTGTGTCCAGACTCTGTGTCAGGATCCCTCCTGTTTGCTGTGCAACGTTCAAATCCGCGTAAGATTCCTAACCCGATCTCCATGCCTGTGTCCTGCACTTGGGTCCACTCCAGCTGCTCATTGCAACACTCCCCACACAACTTTTGCCTTGTCACATGTCATTATTTCAGATACTGACACTTGTAATTTACAGGACAGCAGAGGATACCTAAATAATATGTAGTCTATTGGAAGAACAGGAAGCAAAAGTAATCAACTCATAATGGTCAATGCCAGATCTGAATTCAGTTGTGGAGACTTTGATTGATGTTCATACTGTGAAAGGTGCATTCTGAAGCTTGCCTGAGTTCTTTAGCATGAAGGAGTCTGGGACAAATTTGGCAAAGAGCTTTGAACAAAGCCTGGAACCCATCCATTCAATTATGGCTGTGGTGCCAATTCCAGTCACTACTCACTTATGCCTACAGCATTTGTTGGCCAATGTTGCAACTTCTGTTGCAGAACGAGTAGCAGCGATGTAGTAATCTATGAATACTAGGAGAAGTTTTGACTGCTGATTTGGAAGGTAGCTTAAATTCCAGCTTTCCCAGACAATACTATCTGTTTTTCAGAACTATAAAGGGACTCTGTAGTTCCCAAGGTCATTCCTCAGTCAACACTGAAACTTTCTTAACTTCTCATAGTTTCTCCCTGTGGAAATGAATGTTTACAATAGTTCATTCTGTAAGGAAAGAACAATGAAAAGTACATGTGATCATAAAAGATTTATCAGAACTAATTTTATTCCTTTTTTAAACACATTCCTGAAAGCTGCTTTTCCAAATAAATGTAGTTTATCATTTTAAGGATGGTGGATGACATAAGCAATTATATAATAACTTCCAATGTGAGAAATATAATCTATTTATTTTCCAGATGAAATCAAAATGCTCTTATCACTGTTTTCATGGCTGTTAATACACTTATTTCTAAAGCATTTTGTTGAAGACCAGAACCCATGACTCATTTTAAGAAGCTATAAATCATTTTGTAACAATGCAACAATTGTTTTAGCATAGATAATACTTCTGGTTTAAACTAATGCAAACAACTCATTTTAATTACGTAATTATTCAAATGTCTTTAAACTATAATTCCAACTGTCAGGATACCAATTAGTCATGATTTTGCATTTCAAAATAAAAAGGTTGATTTGCTGCATGTCTCTTTGTAATGATTATCATGTTTTACAATCACAGTTAACAATGGTGTCACAAGTTTCATTGGGGAAAATTTTAAATTGAGTTAAATCATCTGCTATTTCAATATGAACATGTATGAGATCATCTCAAGAAAATTTCATTCACGTCTCTAATCGAAGGTTCCCACCTGCTGTAAGAAGATCAGTAACACCCTGGTACCTAAGAAAAACGAGGTAACCTGTCTTAATGACTGCCACCATCATGAAGTACTTTGAGTGGCTGATCATGGAATGCATTATCTCCAGCTTCCCAGACAGTTTTGACCCTCTGTAATTCGCCTATCACTGAAACAGGTCTCCTTGGCCCTACACTTATCTCTGGAGCATCTAGACAATAAGATGGTGGACTATTGTTTATTGACTGTACCTTGTTGCCTTGATGAAGCAAAGATCCCCCAGACATCCTCTCTTCACTCCCCTCCCATCGGAGAGAAAATAAAAAAAGCTCGATAGCATGTTCCACCAGGGTCAAGGACAGCTTCTATCACACCGTTAAAAGACCACTGAACAGTTTCCTAATATGATACGATGGACTCGTCAGCTCTCAATCTACCTCACCATGGCCTTATACCTTATTGTCTACCTGTATTGCACTTCCCTTGTAATTCTGCATTCTGTTATTTTTAACTTGTACTACCTCAATGCACCTTTGTAAGGAATTGATCTGTATGAATGGTATGCAAGATCAGTTTTTCCACTGTGCCTCAGTAGACTTGACAATAATAAAACCATTTACCAATGTCTTCCTTACTCTCCTAGCTAATATTTGGGTATTGTTTTGCATATAAAACTATTTGTGATAAAAGCAGAGGCAACAGTAAAAGTGGATTTTAAGCTCTGATAACACCGGTATCAGCATCCATCATCATGCATTTTATGTAGCTGGATCTAAATGCAGATAAAAGTATCATTTTTCATTGGCATTCACGATTTTGATCAGTTTGTCTCTTCCTCATAAAAGTAAATTGAAGTGATTTATATGAAATAAATGGCAAATAACCTTTTATAATTTATTGCACTCCAGAATTATGCCATCTCCATCTCCGTAATTATCCAGTGTTTTTAATATATAGTTCGTATTCACTACCCTTTTTTCACTAAAAGTTCTTACAGTATATTTTTTATGCAGAGTGCGCAATCAAATTCTGAATAGTTTATTGACATGTACACCAGAGAACAATGAACTTTATGATCTGCGCCTGCAAATGTGTTTAAAGCATTTGGACTGTCAAGTGTTTGGTGATCTACAGAATGCCCCTGGCGTCTTAGTCACATTCCATGAAGCCGCACCACTCCGTGACTTTAGAGCAGGGAGATCGGGGAGGGAAAGAAGTGATGATAATAATTCAACACGCTGTGGAGAGTGGTGCTGAAAACACTGAACTTCGAGCGGTCTCTGGAACTATCAATCAAAATAATTACTCCGCCTCCCCCTCACCCTCAGGTCTTTGGAACTGGCTGCGTGGAGGAGAGGGTAGAGTTAGAAAGGAAGCGGGGAATGCGCCCCCTCTTCTCCTCAAGGGTATACCCGATGCCAAGACACAGCGAAGCCACAGGATTCAACATTTTCTTCCTGGCAAAGTCGGATTCTTTTGAACAATGTTCGGTTTCTTCGCAACGTTTTCATTCAGTAAAGGATATTCAGTCAGGATATTCAGTCAGGAACGGACGATCTCGCAAGGTCCGTTTGTGAAGTGTTGGGCAGATAATCACATCTGTAAGTGCAAGAGTGGCGTGTGATTTTAATACATTGTTATGTTCAATATGTAAATATGCAGTAGTAATCTATTTACAAAAACACGATTAGGAGACGAAGTGAAATTTCCACCAAGTGTTTCAGTGAATATGACTGTACTTAAGAGGAATACAACATTAATGGACGTGTGTGTGTGTGTGTGTGTGTGTGTGTGTGTGTGTGTGTGTGTGTGTGTGTGTGTGTGTGTGTGTGTGTGTGTGTGTGTGTGTGTGTGTGTGTGTGTGTGTGTGTGTGTGTGTGTGTGTGTGTGTGTGTGTGTGTTACCGCGATATGTATCTTCTGTGTGCAATGCTGGACCTGCAGGACTTTCGGACAACCTGTGCCCCATCTCGGGGCCTGGAGACACTGCAGCTGTCAGTCAAGTCTCCAACTCAGCAATCAAAGCTAGCGCATAGACAACATAGAAAAATATATATAATTGGGAAGCTGTAAGGTGTTTGAAACTGCTGCCCCTTAATGTTTCAAAATTTAAGATGGGAATTATTTGCATAATATTTTACTGACAACGTTTTTGTATTATTTATGAACATGTTTCCAGCAAGTGCCAGGTTTGCTATCACTTCTGGAGTAAATTTAAAAAGCAGTTTAAATCAAAACTATATATTCACAAATTATATTCTGGAGTTTGAGTGTCTTTCTGTAGTTCTGCTGAGACCAATGGAAGTACTTGATAAATAGCTCTTAGAACTTTTGTAGTTAGATAGCTCACCTTATCACTGGAAAATCCTGTACTTGCTAAGTATGTTGTTAGATTTTTAAAAATGAGAATTGTTGAGGTTTTTGTGTAATTGAGACAATAGCAATCTTTTTTTAATCCATAATTGGCCCTGGGCAAATTTGGTACTGATATACTACAGTTTCATGTGATAGAATGAGGAGCAGTAAACAAGAGGTATTAGTACCAGGAGAGGCAGCATATTTGGTTCTATTAATCCAGTTGGGGAAATTCCTTCACTGGAAAGGGCCTCTGAGGAAGAGTGATCTTAATACGATCAAATTAGAAAAGAGTTAGGAGGTGAATTAATTATATATGAAACAAGGGTCATAAGTCTATCAAAGAATATTATATTAGTGTGAAGGATTAGATTGCTGAAACACAATGGAAAGAATGGATTGTTGTAATCAATGAAAACTACTTAAAATCCATAATCTGCTGAAATAATACTTGCTGGTAGGAATAATAATGCTACAGCAGAAGTAATGAAACTGTTGCTACAAAGAAGAGTTGAAGATAGTATTATATAAATGAACTTAATTATACTTTTAAAAAGTGATTTGTTTTTTTTAACCAATTAAGAACCAAAAAAACTCCTTGAGATGATATAACTTTGTGCCAGCAATCACAGGCAACCTACAAAATATACATTTTATTTTAAGACTGATTTTAAGACATGTATATATGCCACTGGTAAATAATAATAATAATAATAATAATAATAATAATAATAATAATAATAAAAAATCAGAAATGTCCCAGAACTAAAAATCATGAGTTCCTTTTTTATGATAATAATGTATAAATATGTCTATGTACCATTGTAAAATTTTTCTATTTATTATATGAAGTGAAGCTTTATTCACATAAATTTGCTGCAATTCTAACAAGGAATTTTACAACAATACTTCATAATTTGACACAAACATTCTGCAAGGGATTTAAAATCATCTTCTACTTTATATGTGAAGTATTAACTTTTAAAATCTATAAGAAAAGCACTCAGATAAATATAAAAATAACAATGTAGTTATATCTTATGATTAATTTTGTATTTGTTACACAAGCATGGCTGTGGACAAACTCAAGTGCAGAACACAGGCGTGAAAGCAGAGTCGGGAGGCGTTATTAACATTGCGAGCATGGAGTCGGTATCCAGGAGTGATGCTAGACTTAGAACTGGCAGTCCTAAGAACCATAAAACAAGGTTACTCACACCAGAGTCAACCAACAAACTGGCAGCTCCTTGTTGTGGTCACAGGGTTTTTATCCTGCATTTGCAGATAGAAAGCAGGTGTTTGTAGTTAGTGGAACCTGGGAAAGATTGGAAACTAAATGAGGTGATTGAGGCCCAATTCCTGAGGAAAACAGCCAGGTGGGCGGTTGCCAGAAGGGACCATGACAGTATTATTTAGTATTGTAATGATCAGATACTGTAAGTATTTGGCAGAAGTATGTAAGTATTGTACGATGATGACTGAGGCATATTAAATCTACTATTCCTTCCAATAATTTCCTATTGGGGTGAATATCCTTTGTTTCAACTATTTGATTTTTTCCATTTCATATTTGAGGTTTCCAGTTTACTATCTGTCATGCTTTTAGGCAGAAATCTGCTCTGTTGATAGCTGGGTTCAGATTAACTAAACTAATTTGACATTTTCACAGTAACATTTTCTCTGGAATCATGTCAGGCATTGAAAGGACAATGTCCAAAGGCAACGCCCAACTTACTTTGCTTAGATAATTTTATAAAATTGTTTTTTTCTTTTAAGAATGATATCTGTTTGAGTGGAATATGAGAACTAGAAGCTTTGAAATTTCCTAGAACCACGTGTCACTGTACTTGTACTGCAGGCTGTCTGCCTCTCTACCCAGGAAATAGCTTGAATAGACGGTCCCATTTGGAAGTCTTTTGCCATTCATGTGAATAATGTAGCCAGCCTAATGTGGCTGGCTGAGAGTGTCAAGGGCCTCAATGCTAGGGCTGTTGAGCTTGGTTAAAACATTGAGATTAATTTGCCTATCCTTTCCTTAAATCTGTAAGATCTTTTAGAGATACTATACATGTTTTACAGTGGCTTGAGATGCCTGTTGTTGGCAATCCAGAACTCAGAAGTATACAGAAGGGTGATGATTACTGGTGTCCAGCAGTTGGCAATCCAGTTCTCAGAAGGGTGACAATTGCTGTTGTCCGGCAGTCAGCAAGTTTTGTGTCAGGTCTGATGTCTTAATCTTCACATACCCTTTTCACCAGTTAACCAAAGGCTGTGCTGGTGCATTGAAGACAGTGGTGAATTTCATCATTGATGTCTGCCTTCATTAAGGGTTGCCAACCAGGATTTAGGAAGTGGTTGAAAATTTGCGGTTTTGCTGTGAAAATTTGTTGCTGGGGGTGGTGGATGCCATTGAGGCAATTTGGCAGAGGACTTTAGCATTCCAAGTGTTGAGAGGAAGGACCACCCTCGTGTATGATTCCATAAATGCTTCCATAAACGTGTTTTGGAATGACATCTGAGTGTGCGCAAGCTCGAGTGACTACACAGGTTCGAGTGACCTTGGTTCTGAACTGTAGTTACTGAACCGTTTATGAATAAAGCTTGAAGGTTACCTTTAGTTCCACAGGTGTTTTGGAGGTGTGGTACATCACTGTAAATGACTGAGGAGAGTGTTTGAACAATAACGTAGCCTCGGTAGACATTCATCTTCAGTGTATTTGGTTCTAATAAAGACCGCTTGGTTATTATCATTAATATATTCAATGTTTTCTTGAATAAGAATATTTTGTGAAATTTATTCTTTTGTGGCACCAGTATTCTGCAAGACGTCAAAATCCAGTTTAATCTCACGGGCATGTGTCATGAAGTTTGTTGTTTTGCGGTAGAGTACATTGCAATACATAATAATTTAAAAAACTAAAAATTATAATGAGAAGTATATATAACATATACTGTATGTCCTGACATAAAAATAATATAAGTTACAATTAAAAACTAAAATAAATAAATTGAGTTGAGATTCTAAATTGGAGAGAGACCAGTTTTGATGGTATCAGAAAGGATCTGGTAAGTGTGAATCTGGGATAGGTTACTTTCAGTAACGGTATGTTTGCTAAGTGGGAAGCCTTCAAAAGTGAAATTTTGAGAGTACAGAGTTCAGAATAAAAGGTGAAGATAATAGGTTTAGGTAACCTTGGTTTTCAAGAGATATTGATGACCTGATTAAGAAAAAGAAGGGGGTACATAGGAAGTATAGGCAGTAAGGAACAAAGGAGGTACTTGAGGAGTATAAGAAATGAAAGAAGACACTTAAGAAGGAAGTCATAAGGGCTAAAAGAGAGCATGAGGTTGCTCTAGAAGACAAAGCAAATGAGAATCCCAAGGGCATCTACAGGTATATTAAGAGCAAAAGAATTGATTGGGACAAAAATGGTCCTCTTGAAGATCAGAGTGATCACCTACAAATGGAGCCAAAGGAGATGGAGGAGATGGATTTTTTTGGATCTGTATTTATTCAGGAGATGAGCACAGAGTTTATAAAAGTGAGGCAAAACAGTAGTGAGACTATGGACCATATACAGATTACAGAAGAAGAGTGTTTGCTGTCTTGAGGCAAATTAAGGTAGATAAAACCCCAGAGCCTGACAAGTTGTTCCCTTGAACCCTGTGAGAGGCTAATACACACACAGGGCCTAGCAGAGATACTTAAAACATCCTTAGCAATGGGTGAAGTGCCAGAGGATTGGAGGATAGTTAGTATTCTTTCTGTAAAGAAAGGCTTTAAAAAATAAAACAGAAAATTATAGGCCACTGCACCCGAATTTATAGTGGGTAAGTTATTGGAAGGTATTCTAAGGGACCTGATACATAAATATTTGGATAGAAAAGGACTCATTAGGGATAATCAGCATGGCTTTGTGCATGGTAGATTGTGTCTAACCAATAGAAACATAGAAAACCTACAGCACAATACAGGTCTTTCAGCCCACAATGTTATGCCAAACATGTACTTACTTAAAAATTAACTAGGGTAACCCATAGTGCAGATTAGAAATGACGTTTCCTCCTCACTAACAATCAATACTGGTCCATAGCAAAGAAAGCCGAGCAGCGTTTCTACTTTTTGCGAAGGCTGAGGAAAGTCCATCTCCCACCCCCCATCCTCATCACATTCTACAGGGGTTTTATTGAGAGCATCCTGAGCAGCTGCATCACTGCCTGGTTCGGAAATTGCACCATCTCAGATCGCAAGACCCTGCAGCGGATAGTGAAGTCAGCTGAGAAGATCATCGGGGTCTCTCTTCCCGCCATCACAGACATTTACACTACACACTGCATCCGCAAAGCAAACAGCATTATGAAGGACCCAATGCAGCCCTCATACAAACTCTTCTCCCTCCTGCCATCTGGGAAAAGGCACCAAAGCATTCTGGCTCTCACGACCAGATTATGTAACAGTTTCTTCCCCCAAGCTATCAGACTCCTCAATACCCAGAGCCTGGACTGACACCTTGCCCTATTGTCCTGTTTATTATTTATTGTAATGCCTGCACTGTTTTGTGCACTTTATGCAGTCCTGGGTAGGTCTGTAGACTAGTGTAGTTTTTTTTTTCTGTGCTTGTTTTTTTACACAGTTAAGTCTAGTTTTTGTACTGTGTCATGTAACACCATGGTCCTGAAAAATGTTGTCTCATTTTTACTCTGTACTGTACCAGCAGTTATGGTCGAAATGACAGTAAAAAGTGACTTGACTTGAAGGATCGTGCCTAGCCCACTGCTGTAATCTCTCTGCACCCATGACTGTGTGGTCTGGCACAGCTCTGATGCCATGTATAAATCTGTCAATGACACAGCTATTGTTGGCAGAATTTCAGAAGGTGACAAAGAGGTGTACAGGAGTGAGATATTTCAGCTGGTTGAGTGGTGTCACAACAACTTTGCACTCAGCATCAGTAAGACCAAGGAATTGATTGTGGACTTCAGGAAGGGGAAGTCGAGGGATGAGACACCAGTCCTCAATGAGGGACCAGCAGAGGAAATGGTAAGCAGTTTCAGGTTTTTAGGTGTCAACATCTCTGAAGATATTGATGCAATTACAAAGAAGACAGGACAGTGGCTATATTTCATAAGGAGTTTGTGGAGACTTAATATGTCATCAACGACTCTCGCAAATTTCTACAGATATACCACAGAGAACATTCTAACTGGTTGCATCTGATATGGAAGGGCTCTGCACAGGATTGGGGAAAGCTACAGAAAGTTGTAAACTCAGCCAGCGCCATCCTGGGTACTGGCTTCCTCAGTATTCAATAGGCGATGCTTCAGAAAGGCAGCACACATCAGTAAGGACTCATATCAGCCAGGACTTGCCCTCTTCCCATTGCTACCATAAAGGAGGAGGTATAGGAGCCTGAACACACACACTCAATCTTTCAGGAACTGCTTCTTCTCCTCTGCCATCAGATGTCTGAATGGACAATGAATCCATGCAGTCTATCTCACTCCTTTTCCTTTTTTTTTGCTCTGTTTTTGTACAACTTATTTAATTATATGTATAACTTATTGTAATTTGTAATTTTTAAAGTTATCTATTGCAAAGTACTGCTGTCTCAAAGCAATCAATTTCACGATATATGCCAGTGATATTAAATTTAATTCTGATTCTGAAGTTGATGAAGGCAAGGCAGTGAATGTTACCCACATGAACTTTAACAAGGCCTTTGACAAGGTCAAAGTGGGAGGTTGGTCAAGAAGGTTCAGTCACTTGGCATTCAGGATGAGGTAATAAATTGGATTAGACCACTGGCTTCGGGGGAGAAGCCAGAGAGTGGTAGAACATGGTTAATTTTCTGACTGGTGGCCTGTCACAAGTGGTATGCTGCAGATATCGGTGCTGGGTCTGTTGTTGTTTGTCAGCTATATCAATGATCTGGATGATTACATCATCAAATTTGCAAATGACACCAGGAATGAGGGCATGCAGACAGCAAGGAAAGCTATCAAAGCTTGCAGCGGGATCTGGATCAGCTGGTAAAATTGCAGATGGAACTTAATGAATTTAATACATTTAATGAGATGTTAGAGTTAGGGAGGACAAACCAGGAGCGGGTTTTCATGGTGAGCAGTGGAGCACTGAGGAGTGCTGAGGGATCTGGGAATACAGTTCATAATTCCTAGAAAGTGGTATCTCAAGTAGATACAGTCATAAAGAAAACTTCTGGCGCATTGGCCTCCATCAATCAAATCATTCAGTACAGGAGTTGGGATGTTATGTTGAAGTTGTATAAGAAGTTGGTGTGGCCTAATTTGGAGTACTCTGTGCAGTTCCGATCAGCTACCTATAGGAATGATTGAAGGAGTGTAGAGAAAATTTACAACTCAATTTACAATTGAGGACCTGTGTTATAGGGAAAGGTTCAATAGATTAGGGCTTTATTTTCTAGAGCTTAGGAGAATGAGGGGAGATTTGATAAAGCTATATAAAATATGTAGGGTAAATGCAAGCAGGCTTGTTCCACTGTGTTTTGGTGAAACTAGAACTGAAAGTCAAGGCTGAAAGGTGAACTGTTTAAGGGGAACATGAGGTGAACTTCACGCAGAGGTTGGTGAGAGTGCAGAACGAGTTGCCAGTGATTAAATGATTTGGGTTTAATTTCAACAGTTAAGAGAAATTTGGATAGTTACATGGATGGGAGGGTTTTGGGGACGTTACGGTTTGTGGCAGGTTGATGGGACGAGGCAGATTAATAGTTTGGCACAGGCTAGATGGCATAGTACATGGAACACATACAACACATAGTAATGTTACCACAAATAAATTAACAAATAATAAAATCTATTTAACATGAAGTGTATTTCTGACGCAAGTTAAAAAGAAAACAGAGTAATGCTACTGTTGCTTGATAAGTGATGAGATCTGGGTGGTGGAAGGGATTTCAGTAGTCTCACGGCTTAGGTGAAGAAACTGCTTCTCATCATAACAGGCAAAGGTACAAAGGTCCAATTTAATGTCAGAGAAATGTATGCAATATACATCCTGAAATGCTTTTTCTTTGCAAACATCCACAAAAGTGGAGAAGTGCCCCAAAGAATGAGCAACAGCCAAATGTGAGAACCCCAAAGAACCCCCCCCCCAGCTTCCCCCTCCCGCATGCAAGATGGCAGCGTGCAACAATATCCCCTCCCCCCACTGGCAAAAAAAAAGCAAGCATCGCACTCAAGTGTGAGCAAAGCAATAGCAAAGACACAGACTTGCAGTTACCCCAAAGACTTTGCGTTTCCCACTGGCCTTCGACATCCCACAGGTTCTCTCTTTCCCTAATAAGGGAGAAGGAGGTTCTCCATTTTCCCAGTGAGTGGGGAGACATAACAAACAACTCACTGGTATACGATGTTAAAAGTCCATTACGTCACTTTTTTCAAGCTCTATGCCCGAAGATTGCAAAGATCGCGGGACTTCAGGCACACAGCAGAAGATTTTCCAACCCCCCAATGACACGTGGGTCAGCTGCAATGACACTGACCCTCGATCCACCCGTCTCCAAAGCCCCGAGGTCTTAGGCTTCCAAATACGAGCCGGACCCTCAGGCTGATGCTATAGTACCTCCTGCCTGATGGTGGGGGTGGCATGGGAGGGATCCTTGACAATGCTAAGGGCCCTCTGTACACAGCAATCCTGATAAATACCTCAGAGGGGTAAATGAGAGACCTTGATAATCCTCTCAGCAGTCATTGCAATCCTTTGTAGGGTCTTGCTATTAGATGCCTTGCAATTCCCCTACCAGATGAGGAAACAGCTGGTCAGGATACTCTCAGTGGTGCTCCTGTAAATATTGGTTAGAATGGGATGGTGCTGGGGAGCCCCATTTACTTTAATCTGCTTGGGAAGTGGAGATGCTGCTGTTCATTCTCGACTAAAAAGGTGCTGTTGAGGGACTAGGTGAGATCGCCCATTATCTGTATTCCTAGAAACTTGCTGTCCTAACCCTTGCTATGGAAGAGCTGTTTATGTGCAGTGAGGAGTGATCAGCATCCACCTTCACCTTGTTAGTCTTGACCACTTTGGGACTCGAGTTGTTGTGCTCGCACCATTCTACGAGCTGATCGTCCTGCTCTCTGGATGCCCTCTTGTTTTTATTGTTGGTGAGGCCAATTACTGTTATCAGCAAACTTGATAATTTGTTTTGAGCTGGATATAGAAGTACACTCATGCATCAGTAATGTGAACCACAGCGGGATGAATACACAGCCTTGAGGGACTCCATTGCTCAGCGTGATGGAGTTAGAGATGTTGCTGCCAATATGAACTGACTGTGGTCTTCTGTCAAGAAGTGCAAGATCCAGTTACAGAATGAGGAAATAAAATCCATCGAGATAGGTGGCGTTGTGGATAATGAAGTAGGTTTGCAAAGCTTGCAGAGAGATTTAGGCCAGTTAGAAGAGTGGGCTAAAAGATGGCAGATGGAGTTTAATGCTGATAGGTGTGAGGTGCTACATTTTGGTAGGAATAATCAAAATAGGACATACATGGTAAATGGTAGGGCATTGAGGAATGCAGTAGAACAGAGTGATCTCGGAATAATGGTGCATAGTTCCCTGAAGGTGGAATCTCATGTGGATGGGGTGGTGAAGAAAGCTTTTGGTGTGCGGGCCTTTATAAATCAGAGCTTTGAGTATAGGAGTTGGGATGTAATGTTAAAATTGTACAAGGCATTGGTAAGGACAAATTTGGAGTATTGTGTACAGTTCTGGTCACCTAATTATCAGAAAGTTGTCAACAAAATAGAGAGAGTACAGAGAAGATTTACTGGAATGTTACCTGGGTTTCAGCACCTAAGTTACAGAGAAAGGTTGAACAAGTTAGGTCTTCATTCTTTGGAGCGTAGAAGGTTGAGGGGGACTTGATAGAGGTATTTAAAATTATGAGGGGGATAGATAGAGTTGATGTGGATAGGCGATTTCCATTGAGAGTAGGGGAGATTCAAACCAGAGGACATGAGTTGAGAGTTAGGGGACAAAAGTTTAGGGGTAACACGAGGGGGTATTTCTTTACTCAGAGAGTGGTAGCTGTGTGGAACAAGCTTCCAGTAGAAGTGGTAGAGGCAGGTTCGATATTGTCATTTAAAGTAAAATTGGATAGGTATATGGACAGGAAAGGAATGGAGGGTTATGGGCTGAGTGCAGGTTGGTGGGACTAGGTGACAGTAAGTGTTTGGCATGGACTAGAAGGGTCAAGATGGCCTATTTCCGTGCTGTAATTGTTATATGGTTAAACTGTAGCGGTGTGCTACACGCAGCGCTAAAATTACGACACGGAGTCGGTAACTGCAGTCGAAGGAAAAAACTTTATTCAAAATCCTCAGCCTCACTTTTAAGCCTCCCTCAACCTGCCCCCCGTGGTGCAGAGGCTCCAAAGCTCTGTGCTCTCAAACCCCCGTAGGCTATCTAATTATGAGCCGGTTTGGATATGGCAGGAAATGGGTCGCCACATAACCCCCCCCCCCCCCCCAGAACCGGCGATACACCCCCCAATGTCCACAGTCTGGGCCGGAACCTGCTTGGGAGGTCGGCCTCTGCCGAGGTGCCAGAAACTCGGCCGGTTGCGCCAGGTCCACATGGGCCGGTTTGAGGCGGTCCACCGTGAAAACCTTCTCTTTCCCCCCAACGTCCAGCACGAACGTGGACCCGTTGTTCCAGAGCACCATAAACGGCCCCTCGTATGGCCGCTGCAGTGGTGGCCGATGCCCGCCCCTTCGTACAAACACAAGCTTACAGTTCTGCAGGTCTTTGGGTACGCAGGT
The DNA here is from genome assembly GCF_030144855.1 of Hypanus sabinus. NCBI lineage: Eukaryota > Metazoa > Chordata > Chondrichthyes > Myliobatiformes > Dasyatidae > Hypanus > Hypanus sabinus. The sequence goes on along the minus strand of NC_082708.1, from coordinate 140,514,866 downwards.
CGGGTTCCGCCCGTGCTGTGAAGTGGGTATGGGGGCCAGGTTACCGAGCTTCTCGCGTAGTCTGCCCAGGACTGCTGCGGGATCTTCCTCTTGCCCCCGTGGGGCTGGGAGGAACTCCCCGGGGATGACCAGGGGCGCGCCGTATACCAACTCGGCCGATGAGGCGTGCAGGTCGTCCTTGGGCGCTGTGTGGATGCCGAGTAGGACCCAGGGAAGCTCGTCCGCCCAGTTGGCTCCTCGCAGGCGGGCCATGAGGGCCGACTTCAGGTGACGGTGGAAACGCTCCACTAGCCCGTTCGACTGTGGGTGGTAGGTAGTTGTGTGGTGCAGCTGAGTCCCCAAAAGGCTGGCCATAGCTGACCACAGGCTGGAGGTGAACTGGGCGCCTCTGTCGGAGGTAATGTGGGCTGGTACACCAAAGCGGGATATCCAGGTGGCGATCAGGGCTCGCGCGCAAGATTCGGAGGTGGTGTCGGTGAGCGGGACCGCCTCTGGCCATCTTGTGAACCGGTCCACGATAGTCAGGAAGTGCCGCACTCCACGCGACACTGGCAGGGGGCCCACAATATCCACATGAATGTGGTCGAAACGACGGTGGGCGGGATGGAACTGCTGCGGTGGGGCTTTGGTGTGCCGCTGCACCTTGGCCGTCTGGCAGTGCATGCATGTTTTGGCCCATTCACTGACCTGTTTGCGGAGTCAGTGCCAAACGAACCTGCTGGAAACCATCAGGACAGTCGGCCGGATGGAGGGATGCGCCAAGTTATGAATGGAGTCGAAAATGCGGCGCCGCCAGGCTGTCGGGACGACGGGACGGGGCTGGCCGGTGGCAACGTCACAGAGTAGGGTCCTCTCACCCGGGCCCACGGGGAGGTCCTGGAGCTGCAAACCGGAGGCTGCGGTTCTGTAACTCGGAATCTCCTCATCTGCCTGCTGTGCCTCTGCCAGTGCCTCAAAGACTACCCCTTGGGAAAGGGCATGAACGGTAGGGCGAGAGAGTGCATCCGCCACGACATTGTCCTTACCCGAGACGTGCCGGACATCCGTCGTGTATTCAGAGATGTAGGACAGGTGGCGTTGCTGGCGGGGCGACCAGGGGTCAGACGCTTTCGTAAATGCAAAGGTAAGCGGTTTGTGGTCCGTGAACGCGGTGAAGGGCCGACCTTCTAGGAAGTACCTGAAATGCCGGATTGCCAGGTAGAGCGCCAACAGTTCCCAGTCGAAAGCACTGTATTTGAGCTCGGGTGGCCACAGGTGTTTGCTGAAAAACGCCAGGGGTTGCCAGCGACCTGCGACCTGCGATGAGTTGCTCCAGCACCCCACCGACTGCCGTGTTAGATGCGTCCACTGTGAGGGCGGTAGGGGCGTCCATTCTGGGATGTACTAGCATTGCGGCGTTCGCCAAAGCTTCCTTCGTTTGAACGAAAGTGGCGGCGGACTCCTCGTCCCAGGTAATGTCCTTGCTCAGACCCGACATCAGGGCGAACAGGGGGCGCATGATCCGGGCAGCTGAAGGGAGGAAGCGGTGGTAGAAATTGACCATACCTACGAATTCCTGAAGGCCTTTGATCGTGGTGGGTCGGGGAAAGTGGCAGACCGCATCTACCTTAGCGGGCAGAGGGGTTGCCCCGTCTTTAGTAATCCTGTGGCCCAGGAAGTCAATGGTATCGAGTCCAAACTGGCATTTGGCGGGGTTGATTGTAAGACCGTACTCACTCAGTCGGGCGCAGAGTTGACGGAGGTGGGACAGATGCTCCTGACAACTGCTGCTGGCTATGAGGATGTCGTCCAAATAGATGAATGCGAAGTCCAGGTCCCGTCCCACCGTGTCCATTAACCGCTGGAACGTCTGTGCGACATTCTTCAGGCCGAACGGCATGTGGAGGAACTTGAAAAGGCCAAACGGGGTGATGAGAGCTGTTTTGGGGACGTCGTCAGGATGCATTGGGATTTGATGGTACCCTCGGACGAGGTCTACCTTGGAGAAGATCCGTGCGCCGTGCAGGTTTGCTGCAAAGTCCTGAATGTGCGGCACAGGGTAGTGGTCTGGTGTGGTAGCCTCGTTCAGCCTGCGGTAGTCGCCGCATGGTCTCCAGCCATCCGTCGCTTTGGGCACCATGTGCAGGGGGGAGGCCCATGGGCTGTCGGACCGCCGGATGATCCCCAATTCCTCCATCCTCTGGAACTCCTCCTTCGCCAGTCGGAGCTTGTCCGGGGGAAGCCGCCGAGCACGGGCGTGGAGGGGTGGTCCCTGGGTCGGGATGTGGTGCTGTACGCCGTGTCGGGGCATGGCCACTGTCAACTGTGGTGCCAGAACCGATGGGAAATCTGCCAGGACCCTGGTGAAGTCGTTGTCGGACAGCGTGATGGAGCCGAGGTGAGGGGCTGGCAACTGGGCTGCACCCAGGGAGAACGTCTGAAAGGTCTCGGCGTGTACCAGTCTCTTCCTGGGCAGGTCGACCAGTAGGCTGTGAGCCCGCAAAAAATCCGCACCCAGAAGCGGTTGGGCTACGGCGGCCAGTGTAAAGTCCCACGTGAACTGGCTGGAGCCGAACTGTAGCTGCACCTGACGGGTGCCATAGGTCCTTACTGTGCTGCCGTTCACGGCCCTCAGGGGGGCCCCGGTGCCCTGCTGCGGGTGTCGTAACTCGTCGGAGGTAAAACGCTGATCTCGGCACCAGTGTCGACCAAAAACCGGCGTCCCGACCTTCTGTCCCACACATACGGGAGGCTATCCCGATGGCCAGCCGCTGTAGCCATCAGCGGTGGCTGGCCCTGGCGTTTCCTGGGAACTTGCAGGGCGGGCAACAACGGCGGGCTTCTGCGCCCCACAGCTGGTGGTAGAAGCACCAGTGTTCATTGGGCCGGGGGTTGGCGGGCTCTGCGGCCGGGCCTGGACTGGTTTGCTGCTGGGAGGTCTGTGCGATGGACGCCCCGCTCACCTTTTTGGCATTCCACAGCAAGTCCGCCCGGGCTGCCACCTTCCGGGGATCACTGAAATCCGTGTCGGACAGCAGCAGGCGTATGTCCTCGGGCAGCTGCTCCAGGAATGCCTGCTCAAACATGAAGCAGGGTGTGTGTCCGTCGGCCAGAGACAACATCTCATTCATTAAAGCTGAAGGAGGTCTGTCGCCCAAGCCATCCAGGTGCAGTAAACGGACAGCCTGCTCTCGCCGTGAGAGTCTGAAAGTCCTGAGGAGCAGAGCTTTGAATTCCGTGTACTTGCTGTCTGCCAGGGGCGACTGTACGAACTCCGCGACCTGGGCCGCTGTGTCCTGGTCGAGGGAGCTCACCACGTAGCAGTAGCGGGTGTCTTCTGAGGTGATCTGGTGAACGTGGAATTGGGCTTCGGCTTGCTGGAACCATAGGTTTGGTCGCTGAGTCCAGAAACCCGGCAGTTTCAATGAAACCGCATGAACAGAGGCGGCGTCGGTCATTTCTGGTCCAAAAATCGTTTGGACCGTCGGGGTCACCAATTGTAGCGGTGTGCTACACGTAGCGCTAAAATTACGACACGGAGTCGGTAACTGCAGTCGAAGGAAAAAACTTTATTCGAAATCCTCAGTCTCACTTTTAAGCCTCCCTCAACCTGCCCCCCGTGGCGCAGAGGCTCCAAAGCTCTGTGCTCTCAAACCCCCGTAGGCTATCTAATTATGAGCCAGTTCGGATGTGCCAGGAAATGGGTCGCCACAATATGACAGTTTACCCACCAGCTTCTGAGGTATGATTGTACTAAACACCAAGCTGCATCCTTCCACTTGAGGCACCATTCTCCAGGTGGGACATGACGGAATGCAGTGCAGAGGTTCAAATGTAGCAGGAAGATGAAACTGTCAGCAGTTTTTTACAATATAGTTGGCAATTTCTTGCAATATTGTTATTAGCCATTGCTTAATCCACAAAACTGGGTTGGAAGCAAGTTATCCTCAATCCCAAAGGGAACGGCTAAGAAGAACACTACAAATCACCCTGAAAGGTCCAGTGACCTTCCTTGTATAGATATTTGCTTGAAAGTCAACTACTTGGCATGATGGCTCAATGCAGACACCAAGCAATTCAGAGAGAGACTTGAATTGGAAGGTAAGTGTCTTATCTGCTGAGAAGTCAATAGAAAATGATAACTTTGAGTAAACAGTATTCCAACAATGCACTAACTTCCAGTAGTGTATATCCTAAGTACTGCAGATTCATTTCAATCTCGGGTGAAATGTAACTGAAGGACTTTGAATTTATGAGGAGCTCACCACGTTGGATCAGTGCCAAGATTAGTGGCTAGGATCAGCAAACAGAGATATTCAAGAGGTAAGTTGAAAGCAAATGACAGGAGTACCATCCTTTTGACACCAAACCCCAGTGATCAGTACTGAAAAAATACATTGATTTTACTAAGGTAGTCAAGGTAAGCATTTTCTCATCTTCCCTTAGACTTTTAGAATTTTATTTTCAAAGGATGGAAACAGTTCAAAAAAAATTAAAAATGATTTATTTAACATAGTATTTTTTACATTCTAACATAAAACGTATGTGTCATCAAGGTTTTGCTCCTAGATGAGCTCAATGCCTTTTACGCTCCTTCTGATCAATAAAACATGGAACGCCTTCACGAACTCCAGTGGCCCCTGACAACCTGTGATTTCATTCTCTGAGCTGATGTGAGATCATCCTTCAGAAGGGTGAATCCATGGAAAGCATCTGGCCCAGCTGGTGTACCTGCCCAAGTACTGAAGACCTGTGCTGATCAATTGGCCAGAGTGTTTATCAATATCGTTAACCTCTCACTTTGGCAGTCTCAGGTACCCAGCTGCTTCAAGCAGGCTTCAATTGTACTGGTGCCCAAGAAGAACATGGTAACTTGCCTCAAAGGCTAACATCCAGTAACACTTGCATCCACTGTGATGAAGTGGTCATGAAGCATATCAATTCCTGCCTGAGGAGTGGCTTAGAGCTGCACCAATTTGCTGACTGCCACAACTGGTCAACAATGAGATGCACGCATTAGAATGCTCTTCATTAACAACAGCTCAGCGTTCAGTACTATCATCTCCACAAAAATAATCATATACCTCCAGAACCTAGCCCTCGATAAATTCTTGTTCAATTGGACCTCAATTTCCTCACTTGCAGACCTCAGTCAGCACAGATTGGCAACAACATCTCCTCCACAATCACCTTCTGTGCAGATGCCTTACAAGCTAAGTACAGCTCCAATGCCACATTTAAGTTGGCTGCTGACACCACTTTTTGGCCGAATCAAATGTGGTGATGAATCGGTATTTAGACGGTGATTGAAAATCTGATTGAATGGTGCCACACAACAACCTCTCACTCAACATCAGCAAAAACAAAGATCTGATCATTGATTTACAGGAGGATGGTGAGCCGGTCCTCATTCTGGGATTGGAAGCCGAGAGGGTCAGTAACTTTAAATCTCTCATTTCAGAATATCTGTTCTGGAACCAGCACGTAAGTGCCATTTCAAAGAAGGCATGGCGGCATCTCTATTTTCTTAGAAGTTTGCGCAGATTCAGCATGTCATCTAAAGCCTTGGCAGACTGCTGTAGGTGCACACTGGAGAGTGCATGTATAGTTGAAGTTTGAACAGTCAAACTTGAAGTTTGTCAGGGTTCCTTGACTGGTTGAATCATGGCCTGGTATGGAAACACTAATGCCCAAGAATGGAAAAACCTACAAAAAGTGGTGAATCGCCCAGTGCACCACAGGCAAAGCCCTCCTTATTATTCAGCATCTCTACAAGGAGAGCTGCCCGAAGAAAGCAGCATCCATCATCAAGACTCCCACCACCTGGGCCAAGCTATCTTCTCACTTCTGCCATTGGGAAGGAGGTGCAGGAGCTTTAGGTCCCACACCACCTGTCACAGTCCTGACTGTTAATTCCTCTTATTCTCCTAATTCCTTTTCCTGTGTTCTCCTGGGCTTCTTGATGGTGGCACCTGATCCTTAGCTAAACCTGCAGCATAAAAACCTCGGCTTTGCATCCACTTGTGGCCAGATCGTTGCTTCAGCCAGTACGGTAATTTACTTTCCCAGCCGCTTAGAATAGTGTATTCTAAGTTTTACTTCAGTACCATGGTTTACCTGTGTAACTCTGCCTCTCCGTGTCAAGATAAGTATTGCCTGCCGTTTGCATTTCCATTTGCCAATCTGTGTCAAGGTAAGTGTTGCCTGTTGCCTGTTGCCTGTCTCCTGTTTGCTGTTCAGCTCCAGCAGTGCCCAGTGTCAAGAAAAGTTTTGTCTGCCTCCTGCTCCTCCATTCATCTGCGCTGTTTGCCTGTGTTAACCCTGTCTTTCAGCTGCTTAGAATTGTGTATTCTAAGTTCTGGTTCCGCGCTGTTTGCCTGTGTTAACCCTGTCTCTCATCCGCTTAGAATTGTGTATTCTAAGTCTTGTTTCCGCGCTGTTGTTTCCCTGGGTTAACTCTGTCTCTCCGTGTTAACAGGAGCATGGCATGCTGCCCGCCGTTCTCCCCCAGCCATGTTCATCCCTTTGTCCGCATCCCAGCTCTACCTCGTCCCACCGTCTGTCTACACTCTCCGCTGGCTCAGTGGTTAAACGTCGCGTTCTACCCGGGTTCAATCCCCGGTCCAGCCTCGCTCACTTCTCGGCTTTCCTCTGCCTATTCCTCGCTCCCTGGTCTTCCTTGCAACCATTAATAAACACTCTTTTGATTACGCTACCTCTGTGTCGGTGTCCTGTGTTTGGGTTCACCCATTCTCGTTGCAACACCACCAGGTTCTGGAACAGTTATTACCCTTCAGCCATCAGGCTCCTGAACCAGCATGAATAACTTCACTGACCTCAACTCTGAACTGATTAAACAACCAATGGATTCCCTTTCAAAGATTCTACAACTCACCTATGGAAAAGAGCGAACAGTCAGCATCAGTCCTAATGAAGGGTCTTGGCTCAAAACGTCAACTATTTACTCTTTTCCATTGATGCTGTCTGGCCTGCTAAGTTCCTTCAGCATTTTGTGTGTGTTGCTTTGGATTTCCAGCATCTGCAGATTTTAGAAACAGAGAAACATAGAAAACCTATAGCACAATACAGGCCCTTCAGCTCACAATGCTGTGTCGAACATGTACTTACATTTTCAGCACATTTTCTCATGTTTGTTCTACAACTCATGTTGCTATCTATAAATTAATTAATTAATTGGTCTATTTATTTATTTTCTATTTGCATAGACTGTCTTCTTTTGCACATTGGTTGGTTGTCAGTATTTGTGTGTAGATTTTCATTGATTCTGTTGTAGCGGTGTGCTACACGCAGCGCTAAAATTACGACACGGAGTCGGTAACTGCAGTCGAAGGAAAAACTTTATTCGAAAACTTCAGCCTCACTTTTAAGCCTCTGTCAACCGGCCCCCCATGGCGAAGAGGCTCCAAAGCTCTGTGCTCGCAAACCCCCGTAGGCTATCTAATTGTGAGTCGGTTTGCATACGCTAGGAAATGAGCCGCCACATAACCCCCCCCCAGAACCGGCGATACACCCCCCAATGTCCACAGCCTGGGCCAGAACCTGCTTGGGAGGTCGGCCTCTGCGCCGAGGCGCCGGAAACTCGGCCGGTTGCGCCAGGTCCACATGGGCCGGCTTGAGGCGGTCCACCGTGAAAACCTCCTCCTTCCCCCCAACGTCCAGCACGAACGTGGACCCGTTGTTCCGGAGCACCGTAAACGGCCCCTCGTATGGCCGCTGCAGCGGTGGCCGATGCCCGCCCCTTCGTACAAACACAAACTTACAGTTCCGTAGGTCTTTGGGTACGCAGGTCGGGTGCCGCCCATGCTGTGAAGTGGGTATGGGGGCCAGGTTACCGAGCTTCTCGCGAAGTCTGCCCAGGACTGCAGCGGGTTCTTCCTCTTGCCCCCTCGGGGCTGGTAGGAACTCCCCGGGGACGGCCAGGGGCGCGCCGTATACCAACTCGGCCGATGAGGCGTGCAGGTCGTCCTTGGGCGCTGTGCGGATGCCGAGAAGGACCCAGGGAAGCTCGTCCGCCCAGTTGGCTCCTCGCAGGCGGGCCATGAGGGCCGACTTCAGGTGACGGTGGAAACGCTCCACTAGCCCGTTCGACTGTGGGTGGTAGGCAGTGGTGTGGTGCAGCTGAGTCCCCAAAAGGCTGGCCATAGCTGACCACAGGCTGGAGGTGAACTGGGCGCCTCTGTCGGAGGTAATGTGGGCTGGTACACCAAAGCGGGATATCCAGGTGGCGATCAGGGCTCGGGCGCAAGATTCGGAGGTGGTGTCGGTGAGCGGGACCGCCTCTGGCCATCTTGTGAACCGGTCCACGATAGTCAGGAGGTAACGCGCTCCGCGCGACACTGGCAGGGGGCCCACGATATCCACATGAATGTGGTCGAAACGCCGGTGGGCGGGATGGAACTGCTGCGGTGGGGCTTTGGTGTGCCGCTGAACCTTGGCCGTCTGGCAGTGCATGCACGTCCTGGCCCATTCACTGACCTGTTTGCGGAGTCCGTGCCAAACGAACCTGCTGGAAACCATCCGGACAGTTGTCCGGATGGAGGGATGCGCCAAGTTATGAATGGAGTCGAAAACACGTCGCCGCCAGGCTGCGGGGACGACCGGACGGGGCTGGTCGGTGGCGACGTCACAGAGTAGGGTCCTCCCACCTGGGCCCACGGGGAGGTCCTGGAGCTGCAAACCAGAGACTGCAGTCCTGTAACTCGGAATCTCCTCATCTACCTGCTGTGCCTCTGCCAGTGCCTCAAAGTCTACCCCTTGGGAAAGGGCATGAACGGTAGGGCGAGAGAGCGCATCCGCCACGACATTGTCCTTACCCGAGACGTGCCGGACATCCGTTGTGTATTCAGAGATGTAGGACAGGTGGCGTTGCTGGCGGGATGACCAGGGGTCGGATGCTTTCGTAAACGCAAAGGTAAGCGGTTTGTGGTCCGTGAACGCGGTGAAGGGCCGACCTTCTAGGAAGTACCTGAAATGCCGGATTGCCAGGTAGAGCGCCAACAGTTCCCGGTCAAAAGCACTGTACTTGAGCTCGGGTGGCCGCAGGTGTTTGCTGAAAAACGCCAGGGGTTGCCAGCGACCTGCGATGAGCTGCTCCAGCACCCCACCGACTGCCGTGTTTGATGCGTCCACTGTGAGGGCGGTAGGGGTGTCCATTCTGGGATGTACTAGCATTGCGGCGTCAGCCAAAGCTTCCTTCGTTTGAACGAAAGCGGCGGCGGACTCCTCGTCCCAGGTAATGTCCTTGCTCGGACCCGACATCAGGGCGAACAGGGGGCGCATGATCCGGGCAGCTGAAGGGAGGAAGCGGCGGTAGAAATTGACCATACCTACGAATTCCTGAAGGCCTTTGATCGTGGTGGGTCGGGGGAAGTGGCGGACCGCATCTACCTTAGCGGGCAGAGGGGTTGCCCCGTCTTTAGTAATCCTGTGGCCCAGGAAGTCAATGGTATCAAGTCCGAACTGGCATTTGGCAGGGTTGATTGTAAGACCGTACTCACTCAGTCGGGCGCAGAGTTGACGGAGGTGGGACAGATGCTCCTGACGACTGCCGCTGGCTATGAGGATGTCATCCAAATAGATGAACGCGAAGTCCAGGTCCCGTCCCACCGCGTCCATTAACCGCTGGAACGTCTGTGCGGCATTCTTCAGGCCGAACGGCATGCGGAGGAACTCGAAAAGGCCGAAAGGGGTGATGAGAGCCGTTTTGGGGACGTCGTCAGGATGCATCGGGATTTGATGGTACCCTCGGACAAGGTCGACCTTGGAGAAGATCCGGGCGCCGTGCAGGTTTGCCGCAAAGTCCTGAATGTGCGGCACAGGGTAGCGGTCCGGTGTGGTAGCCTCGTTCAGCCTGCGGTAGTCGCCGCACGGTCTCCAGCCCCCCGTCGCTTTGGGCACCATGTGCAGGGGGGAAGCCCAGGGGCTGTCGGACCGCCGGATGATCCCCAATTCCTCCATTCTCTGGAACTCCTCCTTTGCCAGTCGGAGCTTGTCCGGGGGAAGCCGCCGAGCACGGGCATGGAGGGGTGGTCCCTGTGTCGGGATGTGGTGCTGTACGCCGTGCCTGGGCATGGCTGCTGTGAACTGCGGTGCCAGAACCGATGGGAACTCCGCCAGGACCCTGGTGAAGTCGTTGTCGGACAGCGTGATGGAGCCGAGGTGAGGGGCTGGCAACTGGGCCGCGCCCAGGGAGAACGTCTGAAAGGTCTCGGCGTGTACCAGTCTCTTCCTGGGCAGGTCAACCAGCAGGCTGTGAGCTCGCAAAAAATCCGCACCCAGAAGCGGTTGGGCTACGGCGGCCAGTGTGAAGTCCCACGTGAACTGGCTGGGGCCGAACAGTAGCTGCACCTGACGGGTGCCATAGGTCCTTACTGTGCTGCCATTCACGGCCCTCAGGGGGGGACCCGGTGCCCTGCTGCGGGTGTCGTAACTTGTCGGAGGTAAAACGCTGATCTCAGCCCCAGTATCGACCAAAAACCGGTGTCCCGACCTTCTATCCCACACATACAGGAGGCTATCCCGATGGCCAGCCGCCGTAGCCATCAGCGGCGGCTGGCCCTGGCGTTTCCCGGGAACTTGCAGGGCGGGCGGCAACGGCGGGCTTCTGCGCCCCACCGCTGGTGGTAGAAGCACCAGTGGTCATTAGGCCGGGGGTTAGTGGGCTCTGTGGCCGGGCCTGGACTGGTTTGCTGCCGGGAGCGTGGCTGGGAGATCTGTGCAATGGACGCCCCGCTCACCTTTTTGGCGTTCCACAGCAAGTCCGCCCGGGCTGCCACCTTCCGGGGGTCACTGAAATCCGCGTCGGACAGCAGCAGGCGTATGTCCTCGGGCAGCTGCTCCAGGAATGCCTGCTCAAACATGAGGCCTGTGTGTCCCTCGGCCAGAGACAACATCTCATTCATTAAAGCCGATGGAGGTCTGTCGCCCAAGCCTTCCAGGTGCAGTAAACGGGCAGCCCGCTCGCGCCGTGAGAGTCCGAAAGTCCTGAGGAGCAGGGCTTTGAATTCCGTGTACTTGCCGTCTGCCGGGGGCGACTGTACGAACTCCGCGACCTGGGCAGCTGTGTCCTGGTCGAGGGAGCCCACCACGTAGTAGTAGCGGGTGTCCTCTGAGGTGATCCGGCGAACGTGGAATTGGGCTTCGGCTTGCTGGAACCATAGGTCCGGGCACTGTGTCCAGAAACCCGGCAGTTTCAACGAAACCGCATGAACAGAGGCGGCGTCGGTCATTTCTGGTCCAAAAATCGTTTGGACCGTCGGGGTCACCAATTGTAGCGGTGTGCTACACGCAACGCTAAAATTACGACACGGAGTCGGTAACTGCAGTCGAAGGAAAAACTTTATTCGAAAACTTCAGCCTCACTTTTAAGCCTCTGTCAACCGGCCCCCCATGGCGAAGAGGCTCCAAAGCTCTGTGCTCGCAAACCCCCGTAGGCTATCTAATTGTGAGTCGGTTCGCATACGCTAGGAAATGAGCCGCCACACTGTTGTATTTTGTACTCAACTGTATATGCCTGCAAGAGAATGAATCTCATGGTAGTAAATGCTAACACATACAGTACATACTTCGATAATAAAATTACTTTGAACTTCCCTTTCAGAAATCCAAAGGTATTTTATATCTGTTTTAAAGTGTCCTGTATATAGCTAATGCACCAGTAAATTTGTTTGAATCAAACTTCCTTAAGGAGTGACATGACAAATAGTAGATTTTAGTAGTATTGATTGAAGTATGAGTATCTGAAATCTCTTCTATAATGTTCTTCCTCTGAGTACTTTGTGATTGTTACATCCACTTGAGAGAGCAGATGGGGCTTTGGTTCTATGTCATATCTAAAAGGTATCAACTGTGACAGAGCAAAATTATTTTAGACTTCACGTTATAGTATCTGACTCACTTCCAACTGGTGCTGTCACAGCTGATATTTGATTGCTAGATCTTTATTTGGTTATTTTTGACTTACAGATGGCCTATACAATTTCAAGTCTTCCTTCATGGTGTGTGAAGGAATGGTGTGTGATTCTTACGTAAAACATGAAACAGTACAACAAAGGAACAGGTCTTCAGCTGACAATTTCTGCGCCTCAGTTTCTGTCTTGATAGATTCGGTCTGGTCTCCTGGATATTTCCAGCATTTAACATTTTGTTAAATGTGTTATGTTTTGTAGCTTCACTCAAAGGAAGACACAGGAGTTCGAAATGTCTTTTACTTTAAGGAAAGCGCACACATATCACGTTGTAGTGTGATGAAGTAAGCTATTCACATATTTATACATATAACCTGTAATGAATTATTTAAACGAACAAGAATGTTTAAAAAGCAACATATTTACAAGATTACTCAAATATTACTGAAATATTAAATACACAATAAAATGTGTTTCACAAATAAATATTGGAAGTTATTTCAGTAATACTAAAAGCAGGAAATGCTGGAAAATACTCAGCAATTCAGGCGGCATCTGTGGAAATGAAAACATAATGTTTAACACTTTCATATTGAGGGTCTTCCAGCAGATATCCCAATGTGAACATTCCTTGGGTTTTCAGATTCACCAGTACCTCCAGCATTTTGAATGTATAACAAGTGCAGGCATCTTTCTTTTATCTGTTGGTTTGAAAAGTTGACACAGTAAACAAAGGAATATTAATGAAATCCATCTTAGAATTAAAAAGGTTCCATCTTCTTTTACCAAGGTAATGCTACTGAGTGGATAGTATGGCTAGATTAAATAACAAGGAGTGGTGAAATTGTTCTCCAGCATCAATTGTGTTTAATTTAATCCACTGCTTTTGTTGAATTACATGACCTTATTAGAATGAAGATAGAAATCCTTTGTAGCTCCTTTTTTAAATCTGACTGTCATTCCAATGGCCTTAATGGACAGATTTCTTCTACCAATGAAATTTTAAGCTTAAACTTACTGGACTTTCTTTTTACAATATTTTTATTCAGAAGAGAAAAAAAAGATTTACAGAGTGCAACACAGATACATCTCAACATAACTTGTGTACATTCATATATAGTAATAAAATTGATCAAAATGTTATAGCATATCACATAGGTCATACATCATAAAAGATATTTTTTATATATATAAAGAAAAGTCAACCCCCTACCAACTACCAAAGAAAAAAGCTGATGGATGACAATGGATAATTAGAAAAAAAAAACATATTCACTTGAGAAGAGAAGATAAAAATATACATAAAAGTCTGTGCACTGTTAAACTTTATAAATTGGAAAAGTAATTTAGGAAAGGTTCCCAAATATCATAAAAAGATTGTTTCGAATTTAAGACTGAGCAGCGGATCTTTTCTAAATTTAAATACGACATAATATCACGTAGCTATTGAAGATGTGTAGGAGGGGTAGAGCAATCTGGCTTAAATGGAAGGAGTCTAAACTTCCTGGACTGACTGTAGGTTATATGTTACTTAATATGGGCTCCTGGGTGAGCTTAATTGGGTAATTTATTTTTCAAGATACTGTGATCAGCCAGAAAATTGAGTAGTCTGTTGAGGGTTGTTTGTTTTAGCTAGGACAGTAGCAATGGTTTGTTGCAAGGACTCTACAGGAAAACTGATAGTTGGCTATAAATTGCAAATATAATCACACAACATACAAGTTATTTGTTCAAAACAAAGCAAACCGATTAGTCTCTGCTTCCTTGACTAAGGAGCAGTGTAATACTCAAGTGTTCTAATTTATGCTCTCCATCCAATAGCCAATCCTAAGAATGAATTTAATATTGATGAACAATATGCAATACAGTACAGTAGCATTTGATCTGTCTTCAGATTTTCCCAATACTGCCCTGAAATTAGCTGTTAAATGCATTTTCTTCATATTAGCTCTCCTTATGGGAAATGCATCTTCGAATTGTCTGTATGGTTGAGATTCAAAGCATGACATAAATTGCTATATTGTATTGGAACTCACTTGAATACCAACATATTATTTCTCCTTTACTTTTAGTGTATGCAGAGATAACAGTTATAAGCAATGGGACATTTTATATAAATATACAAGTTAGTCTGCAAGTGTAATGGCTAGTTATACTTCAGTCCTCTGAAGATTTTACTTCTGCATATTATCTTGCAGTATAATGGTATTACTTTTTCCATTGGGGATGTGGATCGCTTTGATGTTCAATTCCAAATGTAAAATTGGTTAATGTTATCAAAACTGTATGATTTAAAGACATCAATGATAAGAGGGTTTTTATAAAAATATACACCCAGTGGCCACTTTATCAGGCATGCTAGCAACTAAAACTTCACCATGCAGATACGGTCAAGAGGTTCAGTTGTTGTTCAGACCAAACATCAAAATAGGGAAGAAATTACTATCTTCGAAAGATCTAGGTTTTATCTTTAAGACTACATGCCCAGTTGTCGATATCAGGAAATGTAGAGGAGGTTCAACACAAAAGCAGAGTAGCAGAAACGATCCAGCAGGCTCTGAAAGTACTGGCTCAAGGGGGTCGAGAGGTTCATGCACAATGGCCTTGAGGGAGGACATGTGGAAAGCAGGTGTGTCCTTGAGGGACGGTGATAGATGGATCATAAGTGACTGGATTGATGGTCGAAAACGCAGTGCATCTCAGTGGGAAATCCTCATATTTGTTGAAAATGGTGAATTTATTGTTCCAGTTAGCAGCAGCCCAGGTCAGAGCTCACCCAGTCAAGACAGAGATGAGGGACCAAGTCTTGGCTCAATCTGTGGAACACAGAGATGGCTGGAGCTCGACATGTAAGAAGCACTGGGACAGGAAGTTGCAGCCTTGGGTTGGTTGGGGATCTGTTGAAGTGTTTGAACACTGGGATCCAGGGCTCAGAGGGAGGAGGTTGGTTGGTATGGGGTTGCTTTATCGAGATGGAGAGTTGGTTGAGAATGGTGAGCAGAATGGTCAATGGTTTCCTGCCTTCCGGATTGTGTGGTCAGCTCACTGGACAACTTCCTTTAAGCAAGCAATCTCTGCTGGGTCGCTCATCCTGTCAGGAAATGTAGGGGAGGCTTGACCCCAAAGCAGAGCAGCCGAGATGATGCAACGATGAATGGTAACTTCAATAATATACTGCAAAATAACTAGCTTTGAGGGGCCGTAAAACCAGAGAGAACAGATAGTAAATGCAACAGGCACCGAGGTAAGGAACAACTGATTGAGGCTTGCTGGTTCAATAAGTGAACAAGGACTGTGAATGAGAGCTAGCATTAAATCGGCTGCACATGATGAGTTGGAATGAGTGGTAGGTGACGTCTATGAGCTGTGTAGAGTCTGGAGGTGCCTGCCTGTGCAGGCCAGATAATTGTCTCTGTAACCAATGAAAGGAGAGTTCTCTATCTACTGAAATAAAAATAGAATATGCTGGAGATATCTAGCATATCTGGCAGTATTTATGGTGTGAGAAACAGAGTTAGCATATCGAGTCACCAATCTTTCATCAGCATTTCCTATTTGAATTTCAGATTTTTAGCATCTGACGTAGTGTATATGCTCACATTTGGAGCACTGCTCTTGGATCTCTGTACTCTTGAAGAATTCAAACAAGTTATCGGTTAATTTTAAAAACAATGCAAAACAAGGAGAGCCTGGAATGAAAAGAATGCAATTTCAGCTACTCAGTTCACATTCATCTGATGTATTTTCAGGAATCTACATTTGTTCTTCTGCAAAGAAAAGTCTTCACCATACACAAAATTTCACTGGACATAATTACTACACTCAGTAGGCTGTTGAATCTGGGCTGTATGAGTTCTTGGACTAAAACTCATAATATCCAGATGATCTATTAATATTGTAACCAAACATTTGGTTTTAAATTCAGTTCCTCTGACTTTGGCTCTGTTGATGGAAGAATAATCGCCATTGTCCATCTGTAGATCTTTGGTTGTCATGAAAACATGAGCTAAAACTTGGTAGCATCAGCTTGGATTAGGCTGAACAGAATGGACTGAGGGAGATAAAGACAAAAAAGACTGCAGGACGGTGGATCAAACAGCATCTGTGGATGCAAAAGATATAAGTCAATGTTCCATGTTGAAATCCTGCGTTAATCAGTCTTTCTATCTGATTGCATGGAAATATATGCCATTGTCTTCCAGATGCAATAACTACCTGAGTTGAATTAAAGAGAGGAAATAATGAAAGGCATAAGGAACTGAAGGGAAAGTTAAAATATTTAATACAAATTGTTATTTCTGTGTATTTACTGGTGAAGCAGGACTTTATTATTGTTTATTTAACAACACACTCACTGAAATAAGTAAGAAACAATCTATATCACACAATAATATGGCGTTCTGTGGTATTCAAACAGACTCAGCTCTGTTTAAAAGCCGTACTTTCATTTTAAAAAAATCATCACCTTACGTGGCTGCCCTGAAGCCTGCAAGTTGCTTTTACTCACTGATAACCTCTAAACACAGTTGAATCTTTCCAAGTGTTTTTCCTCTAAAAGGCGCATCTAGCAGGGAGCCATTTCAAATCCTTTTGGCGAGGATTCACTTGGTGTAAAAATCTTCGCAAAAATGTTAGAGGCAGGATAGATGGTGGGCAGGCGTGGGAAGCCATGAGTGTGGTGGTGAATACCCAACAAATCTCACTCACATATATAAAGGTAAAACCTTAACTGCCAGCTAAGAGCATAACCAATGACTCAGACAACTGTAAAAGCTCTCAGAAGCCTGTACTGTATGTTTCTGACATTCAAAATCAAGCATGAATTATGAACAATAAACTAGCAAGAAGTAAATATTTAAAAAAATCAAAACAAGATTATAAAAAGTATTAACATACTTAAAAATAGTCAACATATCCAAAACTATTTCAAAACAAAGTTTTAATGAATTTCTAAAATAATATTGAGAAACCCTCATCACATCAAATCCCTTCCATTGAAATTATCAAAGAAGTAGACCCTTTGCAAACGTCACTGTTTGCTTTAAGGAATGGCAGTAATGTCACACTCCCAGATGAGGAATCAGAGTGGATTTGGGAGAATGCCTGTGCACAGTTGTTTGAGGTTTCCATGGTCTTTTGGAAGTCTCAATGTTCAATGGAGAAATGCCATTACTGCTGTTTCATATGATAATGGATGAACAATAGTAATTAAAATTCTAAGTGGTGTATTAAATTTAGACTTCATTAGAAGACTTGTCAAGTAAGGAGGGATCTATTTTGCTGTAAAGAATATGTTTTGTCTGGAGAGGCCAAGGAACAAATTAAATCACTGAGTAAAATACCACCTTTTTATGTGTTAATGCACTTTTTAAATTGTTTCAGTTTGAATGAAATCGATAGACAATACTTTCATAGAGAGGCAATATGGAGAATGAGCTTGGGAAGGTCATGAAATGTTTAGGTTCTGGGTGTGCTGCTCTTATGGTGTGACTGACCATACGCTCCATGAAATTAAAATCAACAGAACAATGAGAAATTATAGACAATATGTAGTGCCAGGAATTCCCTCAATAAAAGGGTACACAACATGTGAGAGACCTGAATCTTCTTGGTCAAGATAGAAGATGTGTCAATAGAAATCCCATGCAGATATAGTCAAGGATTTTAATGGAATGCTTAAAAAATTCTTGGAAATGTCCTCTTTTCTTTTGGCAGCGTCACATCTGCCAGAAGTGCTTGCGGCTGGGCGATCTGGAAGACCGCGTGAGGAATCTGGAGCAGCAGCTGGATGACCTTCGACTCATAAGGGAGAATGAGGCAGTCATAGATGAGAGCTACAGGGAGGTAGTCACACCTAGGCTGCCAGAAGCAGGTCGGTGGGTGACAGTCCGAGGGGGGAAAGCGAAGGAGAGTAGACAGGTAGTGCAGAGCACCCCTGTAGCCATTCCCCTGAATAATAAGTTTACCGTCCTGGATGCTGTTGGTGAGGACGACCGATCCGGTGTGAGCCACAGTGGCAGGGCCTGTAGCACTGAGTCTGACCCTGTGGTGCAGAAGGATGGGACGGAGAAGAGGAGAGCTGTCGTCATTGGAGACTCTATAGTCGGGGAGCAGACAGGAGATTTTGTGGACGTGAGAAGGAAACCTGTATGGTTTGTTACCTCCTGGGTGCCAGGGTCCGGGATGTCTCTGACTGGGTGCATGACATCCTGGTACGAGAGGGAAGCAACCAGAAGTCGTGATACATGTTGGGACCAATGACATAGGCAGGAAGAAGGATGAGGTCCTGAAGTGTAAGTTTTTTGAACTAGGCAGAAGGCTGAAGAACAGGACCTCAAGGGTGGCGTTCACAGGATTGCAGCCAGTGCTAAGTGATAGTGATGGTAAGAATTGGAGGAGATGGCAGTTGAATGTGTGGCTGAGGAGTTGGTGCAGGGGGAAGGGTTTTAGGTTTTTGGACCATTGGGATCTCTTCTGGGGAAGGTGGGACCTGTACAGATTGGATGGGTTGCACCTGAACTTGAGGGGGAGCAATATCCTTGCTGGTAGGTTTGCTAGCATGGTTCGGGAGAGTTTAAACTATTTTGCAAGGGGGATGGGACCTGGAGCGATAGAGCAGTGAAGGAAGTGCATGGAGTAAAGCCAGATCCAATAAATAGAGAGGCTTTGAGGAAAGAGAAGCAGAATAAAGGGTGTAAAGGTAGTAAGGTAGAAGGGATAAAGTGTGTGTACTTCAATGCAAGAAGCATCAGGAACAAAGGTGATGAACTGAGAGCTTGGATACATACATGGAATTATGATGTAGTGGCCATTACGGAGACTTAGCTGGCACCAGGGCAGGAATGGATTCTCAATATTCCTGGATTTCAGTGCTTTAAAAGGGATAGAGAGGGGGTAAAAAAGGGAGAAGGGTGGCATTACTGGTCAGGGATACTATTACAGTTGCAGAAAGGGTGGGTAATGTAGCAGGATCCTCTTTGGAGTCAGTATGGGTGGAGGTCAGGAACAGGAAGGAAGCAGTTACTCTACTGGGGGTATTCTAAAGGCCCCTTGGTAGCAGCAGAGATACCGAGGAGCAGATTGGGAGGCAGATTTTGGAAAGGTGCAAAAATAACAGGGTTGTTATCATGGGTGACTTTTACCTCCCTAATATTGATTGGCACTTGATTAGTTCCAAGGGTTTAGATGGGGCAGAGTTTGTTAAGTGTGTCCAGGATGGATTCCTGTCACAGTATGTTGACAGGCTGACTAGGGGGAATGCCATACTAGATCTAATATTAGGTAACTAGATCTATTTAAACTAGATGTGCAGGGGGCAGGGATCCAGATCCAGAGGGTTGATCAGAAGGAGCATGGGGTTAAATGTGTAGAAGGTTTGGGTGATCTTGAGAAGGTCATCAAAATTCAGGGTGCAATTAGCCCGATGGAAGTTCAAGGAGCTGGGTTAGGTACAGTAGACAGTGCTTTAAGCAAAGAGAGGAGGAATGGGCTAATAATTCTATACTTGAATGCGCGTAGTGTCAGAAATAAGACAGATGAGCTTGAAGCTCAGATGAAAATGGGGAACTACGATATTGTTGGGATAACGGAGACATGGCTGCAAGGGGATCAGGCCTGGGAATTGAGTGTACCAGGGTATACGTGCTATCGTAGAGACAGAAATATGGGAAGAGGGGGTGGGGTGGCCCTGTTGGTGAGGAATGAGATTCAGTCCTTAGCAAGAGGTGACTTGGGAACAGGGGAAGTAGAGTCTGTGTGGATTGAGCTGAGGAACAGTAAGGGTAAAAAGACCCTAATGGGTGTTGTGTACAGGCCCCCAAACAGTAGCGTGGATATTGGGTACAAGTTGATTAGGGAGTTAACATTGGCATGTGCTAAAGGTAATGTAGTCGTTATGGGAGATTTCAACATGCAGGTGAACTGGGAGAATCAGGTAGGTGCTGGACCCCAGGATAGGGAGTTTGTGGAGTGTCTAAGGGATGTATTTTTGGAACAGCTTGTGCTTGAGCCAACCAGGAACGAGGCTATTTTGGACTTGGTGATGTGTAATGAACAGGAATTGATAAGTGATCTTGAAGTAAAGGAGCCATTAGGAAGTAGTGATCATAACATGATAAGTTTTTATCTACAATTTGAGAGGGATAAGGGCAGATCAGAGGTGTCAGTGTTGCAATTAAATAAAGGAGACTACGGAGCCATGAGGGAAGAGCTGGCCAAAGTTAAATGGGCAGATGCCCTGGCAGGAAAGACAGTGGATCAGCAGTGGCAGATATTCTTGGGCATAATACAAAAGATGCAAAAGCACTTTATTCCAATGAGAAGGAAGGATGCAAAGAGGGGGAAGGGGCCACAGTGGTTGACAAAGGAAGTCAGAGATTGTATAGCATTAAAGAAAAAGAAGTATGACAGGGCTCAGATGAGTGGGAATACAGATGATTGGGAAAGTTTTAAGGAGCAGCAGATCTTAACTAAAAAAGCAATACGGAGGGAAAAAATCAGGTATGAGCTCAGTCTAGCCAGGAATATAAAAGGGGATAGCAAAAGCTTTTTTAGCTATGTGAAGAGAAAGAAGATAGTTAAGAACAATGTTGGCCCCTTGAAGAATGAATTGGGAGAAATTGTTATGGGAAACAGGGAAATGGCAACAGAATTTAATGCGTACTTTAGATCTGTCTTCACCAGGGAGGACACAAGCAATCTCCCAGATGTATGGATGGGCCAGGGTCATAAGATATCAGAGGAATTGAGACAGATTGACATTAGGAAAGAAACTGTGATGAGTAGACTGGTAGGACTGAAGGCTAATAAATCCCCGGGTCCAGATGGTCTGCATCCGAGGGTTCTAAAAGAGGTGGCTCAGGAAATTGCGGATGCATTGGTAATCATTTTCCAATGTTCCTTAGATTCAGGATCAGTTCCTGAAGGTTGGAGAGTGGCTAATGTTATCCCAATTTTCAAGAAGGGAGGGAAGGAGAAAACGGAGAACTATCGCCCTGTTAGCCTAACGTCAGTCGTGGGGAAGATGCTTGAGTCCATTATTAAGGACGAAATAGTGGCACATCTAGATGGCAGAAATAAGATTAGGCCAAGCCAGCATGGATTTACCAAGGGCAAATCATGCTTGACTAATCTGTTGGAGTTTTTTGAGGGTGTAACAAGGATGTTAGACGAGGGTAAGCCAGTGGATGTTGTAGACCTAGATTTTCAGAAGGCATTCGATAAGGTGCCACATAGGAGATTGTTGAGTAAAATCAGAGCTCATGGCATTGGGGGCAGGGTTTCAACATGGATAGAAAACTGGTTGGCAGATAGAAAGCAAAGGGTAGCAGTGAATGGGTGTTTCTCGGACTGGCTGGAGGTGACTAGTGGGGTACCACAGGGCTCTGTATTGGGACCACAGCTCTTTACAATTTATGTCAATGATTTAGACGAGGGCATTGAAAACTATATCAGCAAGTTTGCTGACGATACTAAACTGGGTGGCAGTGTGACATGCGAAGAAGACGTTAGGAGAATACAGGGAGACTTGGATAGGCTGGGTGAGTGGGCAGATACTTGGCAGATGTCATTCAATGTGAATAAATGTGAAGTTATCCACTTTGGAAGCAGGAACGAGAGGGCAGAGTATTGTCTAAACGGTGTAGAGTTAGGTAAGGGAGAAATGCAAAGAGACCTAGGAGTCCTAGTTCACCAGTCAATGAAGGTGAATGAGCAAGTGCAACAGGCAGTGAAGAGGGCAAATGGAATGTTGGCCTTTGGTACAAGGGGAATTGAATACAAGAGCAAGGATGTCCTTTTGCATTTGTACAGGGCCCTGGTGAGACCACACCTGGAATATTGTGTACAGTTTTGGTCTCCAGGTTTAAGGAAGGACATTCTGGCAGTTGAGGAAGTGCAGCGTAGATTCACTAGGTTGATTCCTGGGATGGCAGGGCTGTCTTACGCAGAGAGATTGGAGAGATGGGGCTTGTACACGCTGGAATTGAGGAGATTGAGAGGGGATCTGATTGAAACTTTTAAGATAATTAAAGGATTTGATAGGATTGAGGCAGGAAATATGTTCCAGATGTTGGGAGAGTCCAGTACCAGAGGGCATGGATTGAGAATAAGAGGTCAGTTATTTAAAACAGAGTTGAGGAAGAGCTTCTTCTCCCAGAGAGTTGTGCAGGTGTGGTATGCACTACCTCGGAAGACGGTGGAGGCCAATTCTCTGGATGCTTTCAAGAAGGAGCTAGATAGATATCTGATGGATAGGGGAATCAAGGGATATGGGGACAAGGCAAGGACTGGGTATTGATAGTGAATGATCAGCCATGATCTCAGAATGGCGGTGCAGACTTGAGGGGCCGAATGGTCTACTTCTGCACCTATTGTCTATTGTCTATTGTAACGAACCGGGTCAGGTCACAGATCTGTCAGTGGGTGAGCATCTGGGTGACAGTGATCACCGCTCCCTGACCTTTAGCATTATCATGGAAAAGGATAGAATCAGAGAAGACAGGAAAATTTTTAATTGGGGAAGGGCAAATTATGAGGCTATAGGGCTAGAACTTGCGGGTGTGAATTGGGATGATGTTTTTGCAGTGAAATGTACTATGGACATGTGGTCGATGTTTAGGGATCTCTTGCAGGATGTTAGGGATAAATTTGTCCCGGTGAGGAAGATAAAGAATGGTAGGGTGAAGGAACCATGGGTGACAAGTGAAGTGGAAAATCTAGTCAGGTGGAAGAAGGCAGCATACATGAGGTTTAGGAAGCAAGGATCCAATGGGTCTATTGAGGAATATAGGGTAGCAAGAAAGGAGCTTAAGAAGGGGCTGAGAAGAGCAAGAAGGGGGCATGAAAAGGCCTTGACGAGTAGGGTAAAGGAAAACCCCAAGGCATTATTTAATTATGTGAAGAACAAAAGGATGACAGGAGTGAAGGTAGGACCAATTAGAGATAAAAGTGGGAAGATGTGCCTGGAGGCTGTGGAAGTGAGCGAGGTCCTCAATGAATACTTCTCTTCTGTATTCACCACTGAGAGGGAACTTGATGACGGTGAGGACAATATGAGTGAGGTTGATGTTCTGGAGCATGTTAATATTAAGGGAGAGGAGGTGTTGGAGTTGTTAAAATACATTAGGACAGATAAGTCCCCGGGGCTTGATGGAATATTCCCCAGGCTGCTCCACGAGGCAAGGGAAGAGATTGCTGAACTTCTGGCTAGGATCTTTATGTCCTCATTGTCCACGGGAATGGTACCGGAGGATTGGAGGGAGGCGAATGTTGTCCCCTTGTTCAAAAAAGTTAGTAGGGATAGTCCAGGTAATTATAGACCAGTGAGCCTTATGTCTGTGGTGGGAAAGCTGTTGGAAAAAATTCTTGGAGATAGGATCTATGGGCATTTAGAGAATCATGGTCTGATCAGGGACAGTCAGCATGGCTTTGTGAAGGGCAGATTGTGCCTAACAAGCCTGATATTCTTTGAGGGGGTGACCAGGCATATAGATGAGGGTAGTGCAGTGGATGTGATCTACATGGATTTTAGTAAGGCATTTGACAGGGTTCCACATGGTAGGCTTATTCAGAAAGTCAGAAGGCATGGGATCCAGGGAAGTTTGGCCAGGTGGATTCAGAATTGGCTTGCCTGCAGAAGGCAGAGGGTCGTGGTGGAGGGAGTACATTCAGATTGGAGGGTTGTGACTAGTGGTGTCCCACAAGGATCTGTTCTGGGACCTCTACTTTTTGTGATTTTTATTAACGACCTGGATGTGGGGGTAGAAGGGTAGGTTGGCAAGTTTGCAGATGACAGAAAGGTTGGTGGTGTTGTAGACAGTGTAAAGGATTGTCGAAGATTGCAGAGAGACATTGATAGGATGCAGAAGTGGGCTGAGAAGTGACAGATGGAGTTCAACCCGGAGAAGTGTGAGGTGGTACACTTTGGAAGGACAAACTCCAAGGCAGAGTACAAAGTAAATGGCAGGATACTTGGTAGTGTGGTGGAGCAGAGGGAACTGGGGGTACATGTCCACAGATCCCTGAAAGTTGCTTTACAGCTAGATAGGGTAGTTAAAAAGGCTTTTGGGGTGTTAGCTTTCGTAAGTCGAGGGATAAAGTTTAAGAGTCACGATGTAATGATGTAGCTGTATAAAACTCTAGTTAGGCCACACTTGGAGTACTGTGTCCAGTTCTGGTTGCCTCACTATAGGACGGATGTGGAAGCATTGGAAAGGGTACAGAGGAGATTTACCAGGATGCTGCCTGGTTTAGAGAGCATGGATTATGATCAGAGATTAAGGGAGCTAGGGCTTTACTCTTTGGAGAGAAAGAGGATGAGAGGAGACATGATAGAGGTGTACAAGATATTAAGAGGAATAGACAGAGTGGACAGCCAGTGCCTCTTCCTCAGGGCACCACTGCTCAGTACAAGAGGACATGGCTTTAAGGTAAGGGGAGGGAAGTTCAAGGGGGATATTAGAGGAAGGTTTTTCACTCAGAGAGTGGTTGGTGCGAGGAATGCACTGCCTGAGTTAGTGGTGGCGGCAGATACACTAGTGAAGTTTAAGAGACTACTAGACAGGTATATGGAGGAATTTAAGGTGGGGGGTTATATGGGAGGCAGGGTTTGAGGGTCGGCACAACATTGTGGGCCAAAGGGCCTGTAATGTGCTGTACTATTCTATGTTCTATTGGCCACAAACATGCCTGCTAACTGTTTATAAAGCTCAACTGTATACAAAAGCTTTTGGAAATTTAGGGAATGCTTTTTCCCCTAAACTGTGAAATGAAAAGCAAATTTTATAATATAATAGTACTATATTATGATACAGAAATAGAAAGCTTCATCCTATTAACAGAAATTTGCAAAGTATTAGTTTTAACATTTGATCTATTACCATTACAATATAATGTGGCACAATTATTTTTAACAATAAAATTAAGGCTGCCAAGATTATAATAATTGAACATGAATATCATATGAAATACAGAGAAAGGTAATTGTGAGTTAATTAATGTGTTAATGCCATTGTAAAACAATAATAGAATACTCATACTCTGAAACAGTGTGACACAAGTTAAACATTCTTTGTCAGAATTGGGACAGAGTAAAATGGAGTTTGTTTTAAATTCAGAGAAGATAAGCCAGGGATGGAAAAGAATAGGGTGAGGCCAAGGTTTCTTCCAGGATAAGCTGTCAAGGTCATCCAGTCAATGAATTAATGGTTACAGTTAGGACTAGTTCAATAAAAGTGTTGAATGAAGGAAGTTAGAGGGTGAAGATCTGGGTATGTTGGTGTGTGGAATATGCTGCTAGAGGGAGTGGTAGATGCAGGAACAATTTTGACATTTAAAATCTACCAGAACAGGCACATGAATAGGAAAGATTTAGGGATATGGGCCACATTAACTAGGTAGGTAGCTTGGCCAGCACAGATGAGTTGCCTGTTTCCTTGTATAACTTTATGACTGATTCTAAGTGCCAAGTGCAGGGCTATCGGACTTGTGTAGCAAGATAAACTGTGCTAATGGAGCAACAGAAATGAGCCAGTATCAAATGGAAAGAAAATTAGTGATGTGAAGTTGCAGAGCTCAATATTGAGTCTGGAAGGCAATGTTTTCCTGCTGTAGGCTCAGTAATATATTGTGTCCTGCACGTAACTCGGGGCTGTCAGTACACATTTTGTTACTATCAGATTTTTGCCTGTTCAATCAGTACAGGTATTCAATGCCTTTAGTTACAAAATGAAATACTTTCTGGTGTTTTACCAAGTACTTACGAAATCAGCTTAAGATTCAGCTGGCACTTGTCCATCACTGGCAGAACCAGTGAGGATTGGAGAGAAAGTATGACCTCTCTCCAAACTTTTTGTTTTGCAGCAAGGTCATAATGTGTTAAGTACAAACATGGGACCTATCAAATTTAACATTCTACATACTAGGCAAAGAATTGCTACCAAGTCTTAAACCTCTTCCGGGCTTTATTATTTTCTAAGACATGGCCATAAATCATTTGAATGATGAGTTATTATTCTTCATGTTGTAAAAAAGTTGCCCGTAGAAATATTTCATTATGTAAATGGAGACACAACAGCAGTATGTAAATGAAGTAATTAAAAAAATTCATCGATTCTGTTTAAGGCCTGATAAAATTAATACTCATATATTTCAACTGAAATATTTCAATGCTACATTCTTTCTTGGACACTCCCTGGAATTTTTTAAATGAAAAGATCAGTTTCATATCATTTGCAGCCATGGTGAAGAGCAGGGCAAAAGCTACAGGTAGAAGGATATTAAACAAGGGTGTATTTTGTTCATGAATTACAGCATCATGCAAGCTGTGTCAGGGATTTCTTGTTTTTTTTTGCTTTATAATTCTGATGAAAGTTAAATCATGTTTGACATATTTGCTCAAATCTTTGCGGATGTGACGGCATTTTTGGTGGAGAGGAAACTGTAGATATAGTGCATTTAGATCTCCAAAAGAGGGTTTGATAAGATGCTATGAAGGGGTCTGGTACATAAATTAGAAGGCCAAGGCATTGGTGGAGGTGTGTTGGAACGGACTGAAAATTGGCTACATCATAGAGGACAGTGATTTGGAATAAATGGGACTTCTTCAGACTAGAAGGTGGTAACTAGCGAAGTACCACAGGGATCAATGCTTGACCATCATTGTTCACTATTTATACTAGTGACCTGGAAGAAGGAACAGTATTTCTAGTTTTCTAATACGATAATAGGGGAACCACATGTTGTGATTCTGCAACGAGATATAGATAAATTGAATGAGTGGGCAAAAGACTGGCAAGTGGAGATTTATGTGGACAAGAATGAGGTTAGACACTTAATTAAGAGAACTCAAAAGGCAGATCAATATATAAATGAAGAAAGGCTGCAAGTAAGTTAAGTACAGGGGGATCTAGGTGTTTAGGCACATAAATCACTAAAAGCAAGCAGGTGGGTCAAATAAGAAGGCAAGCAACATTTTGGCATTCATTGCAAAGGGATTGGATTTTAAAAATAGGGAGGTCTTATTGTAATTTTACAGGGTATTGGTGAGTAAAATAGTGTACGTGGTTTAATTCCCTTTACTTAAACATAGTAACATTGGAGGTGGTAGAAAGGATGCAAACTCTAGGGTGAGAGGACTGTTCTAGCCTGTATTCCTTGGAGTATAGAAGAACATCATGTGACCTTCTTCAAATGTGTAAAATCCAAAAGGGGCTTGAACACGATAGCTGTTGAGATCTTTCCAGGTGTGGAGAGTCTTAAACAAGGAGTCATTACTCCAAGATAAGGAGCTGGTCATTTGAAACTGGATTACATAGAAAACTCTTGCAGAAGTTATTGAATCTCTGGCATTCTCTTTCTCAGCAGATGATGGAAACTGGATCATCAGAGGTATTTAAAATGAAGGTCTTAATATTTAAATATTTGATAGATTGAGGAATAGAGAAGCATGGAGAGGTGGCCCCAAAAAGAAGCAGAGGCCAGCTGTGATCATGTTGAATTGTGAGGCAAGCTTGAAGAGCCTCATGGTTGATTCCTGCTCTTATTTTCTAGTACTTTTTGCCAGAGCAGGGATCAAATTGATGAGAATTTGTTTCAAAAGGACTTCCATACATTTCTTAAAATGTTACTTTGAAACAAATTGCTGCTTTTTATTCCACAAGTTATCTTTGTGAGCATTTAACACCAAAACGTTAATAACCGATATTACATCTAAAATTTTGTCATGAAAGAATAATGCATTATTCAGAGATTTCAATATGAATTATAGTAATGAAAAGTAATATATTTTGCAGTAGAAAGGAGCTTTATGTGTAACTAACAAAATTCTTCTCAGTGCTTAAAAAATAAATAATTGCAAATTAACATAATATTTCTAAGAAAAATCATTGTAACATTGCTTTAATAGCTAGAACGCCATTATAATTTGTTTCATGATGTGGTTGAGTAAACTTTACATACACAGAAGATAAACTCTGTTAACTTCTCTTGTCTTCTCAGTGCATTGGAATTTTTTCAAACTCTTCTGTGTGAAGCTAGTACATTGAAATGTTGACAAGACTAATTTTTGCAGCCAGTGAAGTCAACGTGAGTTAGAGTACAAGCTTGTATTTGTTGCAAGAATGAAAAATGTGTTGAGAAGATCAATTAATGAATGAGACTTGAACAGAGACAAGTACTTATCAAAATTACATCTTTTAAGCAGAGAATTACAATCATAGTTGAGCACAACCTATTGTAAATTTTATTTCTAATTCCTTCTGCATATCCTTCAGAATGCTGGAAATAGAACATAGAACATTACTGCACAGCA
Organism: Hypanus sabinus; assembly: GCF_030144855.1. NCBI lineage: Eukaryota > Metazoa > Chordata > Chondrichthyes > Myliobatiformes > Dasyatidae > Hypanus > Hypanus sabinus. The sequence continues at coordinate 140,486,651 of NC_082708.1, read as the reverse complement.
AAAGGCCCTTTAACCAACAATGTTGTGAGGAAATAATTAAATTAGTAATCAAGTGCCTTCTGTTTACACAGATTCCATATCTTCCTGCTTATTCATGGGCCTATCTAAGAACTTCTTGAAAACCTCTGTTTCTATCATCACTCTTGCTACACATCGCAATCTGTGTAAAAATGGATCCAGCTCATCTCCTTTGAATTTACCCCATCTAGCATCAAATGCATAGCCTCTGGTATTAGATATTTCAACCCTGGGAAAAAGATACAGGTTGCCTATCTATGCCTCTCATAATCTTATAAACTCCTAACAGGCTCTCCTCAACCTCTGCCGCTCCAGAGAAAACAACCAAGTTTGTCCAATCTCTCCTTATAGCACATGCCCTCTATTCCGGACATTATCCTGGTAAGCCTCTTCTGCATCCTTACCAAAGTCTCCATATCCTTCTTATAATGGGGTGACCAGAAATGAATGCAATACTTTGGGTGAGGCCTAACTTGAATTCTATAAATCTGCAATATAATTTTCAGAATCTTGAACTCCCTTCCTTGACTAATATAAGTAGGCATGGGATATGCCTTCTTTACTACCTTATTAACATATGTAGCTACTTTCAGGACATGTTGGTTTTGGATCCCATGATCCCTTTGCACATTAGCACTGTTAAGGGTCTTGCCTTTCATAGTGTCCTGACCCTTTACATTTGGTATCCTAGAGAGCAACACTTCACATTAGGCAGGATTAAACTCCATCTGCCATTTCTCTGCCCACATCTGCAAAGGATGGATATCCATTATAACCTTTCCCAATTTTCTACAGTATTCACAACACCACCAATCTTTTTATCATCTACAGATTTACTAATCCACCAATCTATGTTTCATCTAGGTCCTATATATATATATCACAAAGGGCAGAGGTCCAAGTCCATTTCCCTGCAGTACACTGCAAGTCACAGATCATTGATCGCTACCTTCTGTCTCCTATGCGCAAGCCAATTTGGAATCCAGACAGTCAATTCACTATGAATCCCATGCATTTTAATATTCTGGACGAGTCTTCCTTGAAAACCTTGTCAAACACCTCAACTCCACTCACCTCAACACAGACTGATTCCACTAGCTATGGACTCGCTTTCAAGGACTGTACAATTCATGTTCTCAGTATTATTTATTTATTTATGATGATGATGATGATGATGATGATGATGATGATGATGATGATGATGATGATGATGATGATTATTATTATTATTATTATTATTTTCATCATGATTTGTTTTGTATTTGCACAGATTGTTTTAATTTGTACCTTGGCTGTTTTCCAATCTTTACTTGTGTGTAGTTTTTCATTGATTCCCCTATATTTCTTTGTTCTACTGTGAATACTTGCAAGAAAATGAATGTCAGGGTAGTATATGGTGACATTCTCAGTACATACTTTGATAATAAATACACGTTAAACATTGAACTTTGAAAATCCATGGAACAACATCCGTAGCTCTACCTTCAGTCACCTTATACGAAAGCTCAATCAAGTTAGTAGGGTATGACTTGCCCCACTAAAAGCCATGCCAACTGTCCCTAGTTATGCAATGATCATAAATCCTATCACTAACAATCCTCAATTGTAATCTTCCTACCACTGACATGAGATTTCCTGGTCTAAAGTTTATACATTTCCCTAATCTGCCTGCATATATGTTCCAAAATGTCCCTGTAGCTATTGGGGAATCTGTAGGGTAATCCTACCAGAATGATTGTATCTTCCTCAGTTTTTTAATTCTACCCATATAGACTCAGTGGATGAGCCCTCCATTAAGTTCCCTCAAACTGCAGCAGTGATATTGTAATGCTTTCCACTCTCCCAATCAATAAATATATTTCTTCATAGTATGTACTGAGCTCTCACATCAAAAGACCTGTCACATGTTTTGTGCTATTTCTCCCATTTTGCCTTTGAATAAATTCGATATTGACTTTTCTAGCCCAAATTATTTCATAAAATATTGTGGTGTTATAAACCATTTTTGATTTAAATAAAACCAAGCTTACTCATTTTTTAACATTTAGTCATTGAACTGTGGTAGATTTTTCAAAGCAGCCATTGTGTGTTTATATTCATATTTCTTCATGGCCTAGGAAGAAATCACTGGGTCACTGAATCTATGGCAGCTCACACAGAAATTCCATTCTCGCACTAATTTTCCCTGTCAAATTTATTCTCCTCACATTCCCATTAACTCCTCTCAGGTGCTACACACCTGGGGCAATTTACAGTGGCCAGTAATCCCTGCAGTAATAGGACAAGGATGCAAACTCCATGCAGACAGCATTGCAGGTCAAGATTGGACCACTGGAGCAGTGAAGCAGCGACTCTATTAGCTGTGCCACTGTTCTACCCTATTGGCAGTGGAAGGAGTGAACATTCAAGGCAGTGGATGAGAACCTAGGCAAAATGGGCTTTTTAAAGTCATGGAAGGTAATGATTCCATGAAATAAATGGATCAACATTCACAAGGCCACGAAGCAATTATTCTATCATATTCCTGACATCTAACTTATAGACGCTGGTAAGGTTTCAGGGAACTGAGAGAGTGTATTTTCCTCTTTTGCTGGTCTAAGAGCTTTCACCCAATGGTGTTCACCAAGAAGGAGCATAATTTCAATATCTATGGGAGAATGATAAGTGATGAGATATTTCAGGAAAAGAGGTAGAGTAAAAGTAAGGCATGCCAAACCAGTTAATCATTGGAAAGTACCTGAGATCCATTATTAAGCAAGTGGGAATAGAACTCATAGAAAATCATATTTTGACCTGATTTGTTTTTATAAAAAGGAAATTATTTTTGCAAGCATAATAAAAGTTTCTTTGACAATGTAACTCACAAATTAAATATGTTGAACCAGAGTGCATATGAATTTTCAAAAAAATGTCTTTGAATGTTTTAAAATGGCAGTTGGCGGCTCTGCAGGGCTATGAGCCTCGCTCACTGCTGACTCACGATTGTGCTGCCAGATTCTTCTCAAGCTGCATCATCTAGTCGCTGATGACACAACAGTGGTCAGGTCATCGGCAACACTGACGAATCAGCACACAGAGAGGAGGTAGAGAGGCTTATCAAATGGTGTGAGATCAACAATCTGAGTTTCAATACAGACAGGCAAAAGAGATGATTGTGGACTTCAACAAGGTGCAGGTTGACCACTCTCCATTGCACATCAATGACTCTGAGAGTGAAGACACAAAGTTCCCTGTTGTGTACATAACAAATGATCTAACCTGGACCCATAACACCTCCTCACTACACTCTCTGAGGAGATTGAAGTGTGCAGGGCTCCCCACCCCTATTCTAATAATTTTTGACAGGAGCACTATTGAGGGTATTGAGAGCACTCTACCAGTGTCGTCTTCTCCGATATTTGTGATTTTTACCGGGACCATTACAGATGAAGGGCCCAAAGCATTGCTGAAGATCCCTACCACCCATCCCACAATCTCTTTGACCCACTACAATCGGGAAGGAGATGCAGGAGCATCAGGATTAAGTCTACCAGGCTGAGTAACAACTTCTTCCCACAGGCTATGAGAGTAATGCATACCCTGTGCCACCAAGGTCTTGTCACTAGGACAGTGAGCTGTTTACTTGTGATGCGCACTGCACATGCATTTTGAATTATATATTATTAACTTACAGTACCTGTGGCAACATTTAGTTTAATATATTGTGTGTGCTACATGTACTGCGGGTGCACCGGAATTCCAGAGGAACATTGTTTCATTTGGTTGATATGTACAGCTTGAACTTGAACTTATTTATTATTGTCTGTGAACTTGCATACATTTTATTTTTCAGTTTGCATGCTATCCAGATAGCAGTACAAAAGGCAAGCAAGAGTTAGAGGGCAGAATGTAGTATTAGAGCTACAGAGAAAGTGCAGTGCAGGTAGACAAAGAAAGTGCAATGGCCATAATGAGATCTGTGGTTTGAGAGTTCATCTTAATGGTTAGAGAGATTGTTGTGCAACATAAGGGTGCTTGAGTGTGGGGTAATATGTACAGTATATTAACATATGGAGCATGAGTCAATTTAATTTAACATGCTTGTGGGGAGGAGTCCCACAGCAATGAGTATTGGAGTCTATAGCAATTGAAGGTTCAGTGTTCAGACTTGATGAGGATAGAATGAAAGATGAATGGATTATTTACTTGCATTAGTAATTAGGAATTTTCCATATAAGTACTTGATCTGCTGTTGTAATATTTAATTGAGCTTAGTGTCAACATAGAGGTCTCAGAATCAGACAGTACAGAAGCAGGTTCTTTGACCCACCATTAAAAGACCTTTCAACAGGTACAGTATATGGATTGGAAAAGCTTTGATGGAAATGGGATGAGCTTAGATGAATATATTGTTCAACATGGGTAAGTTGGGCTATTTTTTGTGCAGCATGTCCGTGCCAAACGTCATGTATCTATCCAGATTAATTCCAAGGCACTCTTCCCACCTTTATACTTTGTTTTTTTTTCCCTACTCTGATAGGAATGAGGATATCCAGGAAGGGTGATGGCAGTGTTTAGGACGATGGCTGGAAAGTGTGCTTCTATTAGAATGATTGTATTCCATTGCTTGATGATCTGAGAAGTACTGGTCCCATATTATAATTTCTCCAGATTTAGTGAGGGGGACCTTGTAGAGCTGACTTGGTTGCATATGCTTCTATTGGGTCCATTACCTAGATGATGTCAGAGAGTCTGTTTGGTTTTATTATGGCTGTTTTTGAAAAGCTGTTTGCTGCAAGTAATTAGCTTGAGGGGAGTTAATAGCCAACCTAATTCCTTCGAATCTGGACGTGTAGGCACACAAAGCTCATTTGTAAAGTAGATATATATTTTATTTCAAAAAAATGATAGCTTCAGCTATCAATGTTGACATCATCTTTTAATTCCAGATTTATTCAATTAAATTAATTAAAATCTCTCAACAATAATGGTGAGATTTCACTTCATATTTCCACATTACTTGTTCTTTCCTCTCAAATGCTAATCCATTTACTGATCCATTACTGATTTGCTGCCATACTTAGCAGTTAGGAAAATGTGCAATTCTTTTCTGAACCCTCAGTGGTATCTTCCACACAGTGGGACCAGTGTATTCCCTATTGTGACATTTTGACATGTTTTTTGCCTTATATTGTCATCCAGACTGATATCTGTTCTGCTACATCAGTGTTTGCCAGAATGGGTTCACAGTAGATTTACACTGCAGTCGATTATTCAGACATGGCATTGAACCATTTCACACAGAAACTGCTGTTAAAAAATTAACAAATTCTTTAATGATGTTACCAGCTCGTTGGCACATTTGTTGCTTGAAAGCCATTAAAGAATATTTATTGCAGGTGTGCTGTCAATGCAATTTTCTCACGACTCTAAGTTGTATCACATTCTTAGGAACAGTTAATTTGAAAAGCACTTCCAATTACATTGTTTTAGATCATATTTAAAATGAAGCATTGGCATTTTTCCATTTTGCTTCAGATAAAAGAGAAATATTTAGCCTCAGGATGTTAAGAATTTAATAGGTTTGTTGGTTTTAGTCCCTTCAGCTAAGAAAGCAATAGTAATAGGTTTTCTTTAAAACAATTTTCAATGTCATCAGTTTTACAAAACAATTGATTAAATGCACATTTCTTCTATGTTCAGGCCTAGAATTAATGATCTTTGATATCTACATACATATCTTCATTTAAACGTACCTAATAGGAGCAGGAGTACACCCTTTGGACTTTAAAGCCTGGTCTGCTGCCTAATAGTATTATGGCTAATCTGATTCTAACCTCAATTGTGCAGTTTTGTCCATTTGTGATAACCTTTTGCCCTTTCACTTCAGTAACTATCTACCTATGCCTTAATATTGAAGAATTTATAAATTATTCAACCATCGTATGAAAAAGAGAGTTCCAAACGTTCATAACTCTGAGAGAAAAAAAATGCCTCCTCTCTCACAAATGAATGCTCCCCCTTAGTTTTTTGGCAATCACCCACATTCTCCCATAAGTGAAAGCATCCTCTTTACATTTACCTTGTCAAGACCTCTCAGGATTTTTGTATGTTTCGATCAATTTCCTTCTCAATCACTTTCACCTCTGCAGATACAAGTGTAGTTTGTCCTATTTATCGTCATGTGCAATTTACTTATTTCTGACATCACTTTGGTTAACTTTTTATGAACAGGTTCCAATGCATTCAACATCTTAAATAAGGAGACCAAAACACTGTAAATTACTTCCACCACTTTGTGTCACAATTTTTGCATCTTTCTGCAGTTTGTGCTCATTGTTGTATTAGTTAGTGAATTTATTATTGCTGTGTACATTGTTTATGAGCTTCAGGTGAACAAGGAATTGCTTTGCACCCTGTGTCTATGATAATATCTAATTTGATCTTCTCTAATTGAGTTAATTGATGCATCCTGTAACCTTACAAGTTGTGGGTGAAAAAGATTGTTCCATTCTAGTGTAAATGTTTGACTGGAATAGCGCAACACTTAACCATTTATTACTGCTGTGGTCCACATTAACTGATGCATTCAGTTTGATTTTTTAAATCATTAAATAAAAGAAAATGTGGCGTTTAATCTTTGATAGAGCTGCAGACGTGTTTAATTTTGGAAACAAGATGTAGTGGATCCCGATTAATTGGTAGCCGCCTATCTGGAACCACTCTTAAAGAACAAAAACTAATCATGAAAATAGCTGGGATTCCCTTTGTTTATTTGGGACCCTAAGCTGCTTAATTGGGATAGGAGACTGGTGCCAAACAGTTTCTAACTAGTATCAGTCACGTGCACTTGTATAGCTAAGATACTAAACCACACTTAGAGTGAACAGTTTTTTAACAGCATCAGTTGGGTGTGTTTGTGTTCAAGCAGTCGTGATTTTTGTCACTGATACTAGTTGGCGAGAAATAAACAGTAAGACAATTCAGAACTGTTTTGCTCACTGAAGTTTCAAGCATTCAGGCTTGGAGATGTCAGAAACAACTGCAAATGGAAATAAAATGATTTCTCTATTTCAATGTTCTGCACCATTCGTGATGCCTTAGATAGTGAAGCAGTTCATACAGCAATGCAGCAATATCCAGGATTGGGCTGACAAGTGGCAAGTAATGTTCGAGCCATGCAAGTGTCAGGCAATGGCAATCTCCAACAAGCGAGGCTCTAACCATCGGTCCCTTGACATTCAGTGGCAACACCATCACTGAATCCCCTACTGTCAACATCCTGGGGGTTACCATTGATGGGAAACTGAAGTGGTCTAGCCATATAAACACTGTGGCTACCAGAGCAGGTCAAAGGCTAGGAATCCTGCAGCGTGTAACTCACCTTCTGACACCCAAAGGACTGTCTGCCATCTACAAGGCTCAGGTGAGGAGTGTAATGGAATACTCGCCACTCGCCTGGATGAGTGCAGCTCCATCAACACTCAAAAAGTTTGACACCATCCAGTACAAGGCAGCCCACTTGCTTGATACCCCCTCCACAAGCATCCAATCCCCCCACCATCGACAAACAGTTTAAGCAGTGTGTACTATCTACAAGATGCGTTGCAACAAGACACTAAAGTTCCTAAGGCAGCACCTTCCAGATCCATGACCACTACCATCTAGAAGGATGAGGACAGCAGATAACTGGGAACACCACCACTTGGGAGTCCCCCCCCCAAGTCACTCACCATCCTTCATTGTCACTGGGTCAAGATCATGGAATTCCCTCCCTAACTGCACTGTGGGTGTACCTACCCACACCTCAGGGACTGCAGCGGTTCAAGAAGGCAGCTCATCACCACCTTCTCAAGGGCAACTACAGCTGGGCAATAAATGCTGGCTTAGCTGGCAACACCCACACCTTGTAAGTGAATAAATTAAAAAAAAACAAGTTAGGAGCGGCAAAGAATTTGTAGTTATCAGCAATCGTCTTGAAAGTTACAATGAGAATGGTGCACATCACACACAGCCTCTCATGGTCTCAGGAAACATTCTACACAGACAAGAAAGTTTACCAACACCTCTACATTCTGAGGAGGCTGAAGAGAGCTAGAATTTGCATAATGTCATTCTACAGGTGAGGGAGCATCCTGACAAATCGTATCACTGTTTGCTACAGAAGCAGCACTGCAGCGGACAGGAAGGGTCTACAGCCGGTGGTCAAAATTGCCCAACGCATCACTGGCACCAGTCTATCTACCTTAAAGGACATATATACAGAAATGTGCCAGAAAAAGCGCCAGTAACATTATGAAGGATCCCACCCATCCTGCTCATGGATTGTTTGTCTCACTCTAATCAGGGAGGATCACCAGTCACCAGATTTAAAAACAGCTACTTCCCCCAAGCAGTAAGGCTGATCAACACCTCCTCCCACTAACCCCACCACTACTTTATTATTTTCTGTCAGTCACCTTATGTGCAGCTTAGCGTCACTTTACGAACATACAATCAATTCATGTATATAAACTATCATATATATTTATTGAGCTTTTTTCTTTATTATTATTGTGTTCTTTATCTTTTGTGTTTTTTTTGTGCTGCCTTTGCTCCGGAGTAACCATTATTTTGTTTTCCTTTACACTTGTTTACAGGAAATGGCATTAAACAATCTTGAACCTTGAATCAAAAATGTTGAATCTTGAAATGAAGATTTTGAGGATGCAATCTTCAAAAGCATTGTATGAAGGCAGTTCATGATCTGCACCAGGTGTCTGTGCTGATTTTGTTAATTTACAGTCAATCAAATTAGCGTGGAGGCTTAAACTGGATGAATCCCTCCATTGACAACTATTGGGATCTAATATACAGTTTCATAGTACTGCAGTACTATTGGCAGTGTTCTACTTTGTTCAGCATTTCATTAAATACATAACTTATTACTCAATTAAGCATAATTTGTCTTTTTTATACCTTTTCAACTACTTCTGTTGTTTGGCTAATTGGGCACCCTCTTAATTTGGCCAAAATGTGCTGGAAACAATGAACCAGAATCCTGTGTTGTAAGCAGTTTAGAGTTTGATTCATCAAGGTAAAAGTAGGTATAAAGGATGCCTTCCAACCAATATTTTGCTTGTTCTATAAGAAGTGAATGAAGGCACAAAATTACAGAAAACATTTTAAGTACCTATCATCTATGGCAGTTATTGCTTGAAACAAACCTAAAATATAATCTTTGTGGTTAGACATTAGACTTAGACACTAGGAAAATTGTGTGTTGGTTCAGTAGAAATTACTGATCTTCTTTGACAGATTGGGGATCTGGATTGCCTGGATTGGGGAGCATGCCTTATGAAAACAGGTTCAGTGAACTCGGCCTTTTCTCCTTAGAGGAGATGTCAGGGGTAAGTTTTTTATGCAGAGAGTGGTGAGTGCGTGGAATGGGCTGCTGGCAACAGTGGTGGAGGCGGATACGATAGGGTCTTTTAAGAGACTTTAGGATAGGTACATGGAGCTTAGAAAAATAGAGGGTTATGGGAAACCCTAGTAATTTCTAAGGTAGGGACATGTTTGGCACAACTTTGTGGGCTGAAGGGCCTGTATTGTGCTGTAGGTTTTCTATGTTTCTATGACAGCATCCCCTTAAAAAATAAAAGTGAAAAATGATATTGATTCAGATGATAATGATTCCAGGGCAGCCTTTGAGTTACTGTACTTAATTAGGGAAATACAGTATATTGACATACCAGGACAACTTTGACAGAAGTGAGAGGCACACTAGAGTTGCTTTTCCCACATTTATTGTGATACTCTTTGTGTTGCTTTCAATTATTATGTGTTGTCTCAAAACTAATCAATAGGCTTCAAAACCTTGGCCTCAATACCTCCTAGTGCATTTGGATCTTCGATTTCCTCACTTGCAGGCCCCAGTTAGTTCAGATCGGCAACTACATCTCCTCCACAGATGCACCACAGGCTATGTGCTTATCTTCCAGCTCGATTCACTTTACACTTATGACTGTGTGGCCAAGCACAGCTCCAATGCCATATTCAAGTTTGCTGATGACACCACTGTCACAGGCTGAATGAAAAGTGGTGACAAATCAGCATAGAGGAAGGAGATTGAAAAGCTGGTTGAATGGTGCCACAACAACAGCATCCCCTTACTCAGTGTCAGCAAGATGAAGGAGCTGATTATAGACCGCAGGAGGAGGAATCCAGAGGTCCATGAGCCAGTCCTCATCGGGTGATCAAAGGTGGAGAGGGTCAGCAACTTTAAATTCCTTAGTGTTATCATTTCAGAGGATGTGTCTTGGGTGCCTCTACTTTCTAAGGAGTCTGCAAAGATTCAGCATTATATCTAAAATGTTGATATACTTTAAGGATGTATGGTGGAGAGTATATTGACTGGCTATATCACGGCCTGGTATGGAAATACCAATGCCCTTGAATGAAAATTCTACAAAAGTTAGTGGATATGACCCAGTCCATCACAGGTAAAACCCTCCTCACCATTGAGCACATCCACACAAACTGTTGTTGCAAGAAAGCAACTTCCATCATCAGGGTCCCCCACCACCCAGGTCATGCTCTCTTCTCACTGCTGCCATCAGGAAGGAAGTACAGGGTGCTGAGGGCTCAAACCACCGGGTTCAGGAACAGTTATTACCCCTCAACCAAAGAGTATAATTTGAACCAAAGAACATAACTTCACTCAACATCCTTTGTCCCATCACTGAAATTTTCCCACAACCTATGGACTCACTTTCAAGGACTCTTCATCTTACGTTCTTGATATTTATGGCTTACCTGTTTACAGAATTTATTTATTATTATCATTATTCATTTTTTTCTTTCTTTTTGTATTTGCACAGTTTGTTGTCTTTTGTACAGTAGCTGCTTGTTCATCCTGTTAGGTGTGGTATTTCATTGATTCTATTATGGTTACTGGATTTATTGAGTAAGTCAACAAATATGAATCTCAGGGTTGTATATGATGACATATAGGTATTTTGATAATAAATTACTTTGAACTTTGAACTTTTATTGAAATATTCTTCTCTCAAACTCCTTGATCTTGAAAGCAAGCTGTCCTCTGTGTGAAGAATTTCAGGCTCCTTATTTTTGCTCTACAGTTGAAGTGTGTAACCTGATATTACACTTTATTGCCCTCCTCTATATACTTTGTAAAGAAAGAGTGTCCCCATAGTAAGCTGAATGAAACTTTATACATTTCTTCAGATAGTACTAAACCAGTGCCCTCTGCAGGTTCATTGAAGCTTTAGGGAATTAAATGATAGAGATTACTGAGTTTGCAAAGATCATTGAGGTAACAATAGAAAACCATTTAAGTTAGAAAGGAGGACAGGAGAGCAGTTAGCAAGCAGGATCCCAAATGAGACTTCATCAGGTCGAAAGCTTTTAATTGTATTATAAGGATGTGGAAACTCAGGTACAGCCAGAATCAAAATCAGGTCAATTCCAATGAAGGCATTAGTAAAGCAAAATACCTTCACAGCGTCTTGCCACATTTAAAAAAAAAATCAGATTTATTTTATCAAGTATTAAAAATCTTCAAAATTCTAGGCCATGAAGGTAACTTAAAAAATGACAATGCAGAAATGGAAACTTAATATCCACAATATTAAGTGTCTGGGAAAGCAAAAGTGAACAAAAATGCTAATTGTGCTATCATCTCTGATGCCAGGGATGTGTAGGAGTTCAAAAATCGTATTCATTATGGTAGATTAACTGGACACTAGAAACATAGATGGGTTAAAGTGAGACAAATATGGTGCCATATTCCAAAATGGAGTTTTGAACAGATCTACAGTCATTACTTCTAACCCACGTAAAATAATTGAATCAATTATCAGATGCAGGCAGAAGGATCACCATGCTGTAATGAGGTAATTATCTATTATTTTCTAAATTGAAATAGACTGTATGATATTCTTTGACACCCACCTTAAATGCCTGGTCCAATACCAAATTAACCCTTTGTTTAGCCTTCAAACCTGAGTGGAATAGCTTTAATTCAAGACAAAATAGCCAAACATAACTCATTACAAATTCCTTATCAAAGGCAAAAAATAATCCAAAATGTCAGAATCAAGTTTGACTATTTGACAGTTAAAAAAATAAAGTGTACTCTTCTCAGCAAAGATTCAAGGTGTTAATTTAACCAAACAGCACTGATTGAGAGATAAACATTTTAACTTTTGGCATACACCTGAACTCCCATGAAAGGAAATTGTTCCCAGACCAGCACTGGATTATTATGTCCTTATGGGCTGAAAACAGTATTTTTTATTGGCAAATTTGTCTGTTCTGCTAGGTATTCTGCAGATGCTGAGTACTGAGCAACACGCATACACACACTCACACACACACGCACACATACACACGCGCACGCATGCACATAGGCACACACACACAATTTTGGAGAAACTCAGCAAGTCAGGCAGCACTTATGAAGGGGAATAAGAAGTTAACATTACAGTCAGGGACCCTTCATAAATGCTACCCCTGCCCATTAACCTCCTCCCTCACCTCCGTTCAACTGTACTTTCAGGTGAGGCAACACTTCACCTGCAAATTTTTCTGGGGGTATTCTATTGTGTCTGGTGCTCCTGATGCAGCCTCCTCTACATTGGTGAGACCCATCATAAAATGGGGTACTGCTTCGTCAAGCACCTTTGCTCCATCTGCCAAAAGGGGAACTTCCTGATAGTCAAACGTTTTAATTCCAATTCCCATTCCTGTTCCAACATGTCAGTCCAAGGCCTCCTCTTGTGCCATAACGAGGAACACCACCCTACATTCCATCTAGGTAGCCTCCAAATTGATGGCCTGAAACACTGACTGTTTGTTCATTTCCATGGATGGTACCTGATCTGCTGAGTTCCTCCAGCACTTTGTGTGTATTGCTTTGAATTCCTCATGTTTACGATCCTTCATAGATGCTGTCTGACTTGCTGAGTTACTCCAGCATTTTGTGCATGTGTGTCTGCTCTTATAATGCAATTTCTTTTTTATGCCACTTGGTGCCCTCAGCAAGCTGTACCATTGGCATTCTCTGTCTGAAAACAGAACATTGCACTTAAGCATTTGAATTTACTGGAGAGTTCCAATAACTTGGCGACTTAAATTAGATCCTCATTTTTGATACCAGATATGTGCCACAGCCTCTCAGCTCCAGTAACCCATGTTCAGTCCTCACTTCCAGTGCCCTCTGTGTGAAGGTTCCATATGGCCATGTTGGTTTCTGTTGGGTGGACAGTAATGTAGACTTAACAGACTGCAGTGTTGCATCAAAATTCAAAGGTCAAGGTGGCCTCAGTTGGAGGAGGCCTTTTCTCTAAGATCTTTGATTCTACATGCAGATGATTGGAGTCAATATATACGAAACTCAAAATAATACAAGTGAAGTGAATTTATCATCTCTGTTAATGAACAGTATGGGGCGAGACCAATGGACAGTAGTTTCATTTGGATAGTATTAGTGGTAATTATTCATTGTTTTGACTGATGTGCCTGATAGAAAGCCTTCCTATTATTGAAACATTAACATATAACAGTGAAACTGGTCTGCTCCATATAACAACCTCTCAGTCTGCTCTGTTTAGAAGATTAGTCTCAGGCTATAACTATTGCTGTTAGCATCTGTTGGAGCTGCCCAACCTGCAACTAAATAGTGAGAAATGGCAATACAGTGAGGGGAGAAAGGCAGCCTGATAGAGTATGTGAAGTGTGGATGGGGACATAAACTCTTAAGTGCTTGACATATCACAGTTGAGTAACTTTTGCTACTTAATATCACTCTAAAGACAATTGCCCCCTTAGGCACTTATAAAATTAAGCATATATCTTATGCTTGTAACTGACTTGTGGGCAAAGGATGTGAAAATATTGAGAACCATTTATCTCCCTCTGTAGATAAACACTCTAACGGCCCTTTAGCTGTTACAGCAGTCATATTAGCTATCTTCTTGAACAAAATTGAACAATTTCCTCTTAAATTAAATGCATCTTTTTATGCTTTAGTTTTTCAGCTCTAGTTCTTAACAGGTTCTCAGTAGAAAGTTTATTACACAGTTATGACTGAATATTACATGACAGGTGTGGGAGTCTTGAGAAAGCTATTGATATTTAACTGAAATGTGAAAACACAGCCTCCACCATTTATTTCTTACAGTCACTTCTCAAAACCTTTAATTTATGACCTGACTAACGTCGTCCTCTACATTCAGAATCAGGTTTATTATCACTGACATAAGTCATGAAATGTGTTGTTTTGTGGCAGTGTTACACTGAAAGAAAATTGCTGTAAATTAGAATTAGTAGATAAATAGCACAAAAGAGTAACTTTCGTGAAGTAGTGTTCATGGGTTTATGGACCATTCAGCAATCTGATGAAGATGGGGAAGAAGCTGTTCCTAAAACACTGAGTGAGTGTCTTCAGGCTCCTAACCTCCTCCCCAGTGGTAGTAATGAGAAGATGGCACATACCAGCTGAATCCTTAATGACGTTTGCTGCCTTCTTGAGGCAATGCATTTTGAAGGTGGTCTTAATGGTGGAGAAGGCTGTGCGCAGGATGGAGCCTGTTGAATCTACAATCCTCTGCAGCCTCTTGTGCATTGGAGCATCCATACCAGGCAGTGATGCAAGGAGTCGGAATACTCTCCACTAACCATCTTTAGAAACTTGCTTGTGTATATTTTCCCAATTTCCATTTCCTGAAGTCCACAGTGAGTTCCTCAGTCATGCTGGTGTTGAGTGCAATGTTTATGTTGCAACAACACAGTACTAGCCTATCTGACTCACTCCTGTATGACTCCATATCACCATCTAGGGTTCTGCCACCAATGGTGATGTCTTGGTATCTGTTAGGTTTTCGTGGTATTTTACAGTTGAAGGTTTTTCAGTGTACTGCTTCCCCATTGATCACAGCAGGTTTAAGTGATGCTTGCAGAGAAAATAAATGATGAGAAGATATCTCCCCTCATGGAGGACCTAGAAATGGGGAGAAAAGTTTTAGCATTAAAGACCTCTTTCATATAGAGATTGCTGCAGATCTTCTGGATGTTTGAATATTTAGGGATTCGAAGGAAAAGAGATCTGAAGAGGAATTACAGCTAAGGAAAGGCTATGATCTTATTGAATGGTGGAGGAAGCATGAACAGTTACATGGCCTACTCATGCTTCTGTTTCCTATGTACTCTTGCGGCAAGAGTCAAAATACCCTGCAGCAATTTATCTCAGGTTGTTGTGC
The DNA here is from genome assembly GCF_030144855.1 of Hypanus sabinus. NCBI lineage: Eukaryota > Metazoa > Chordata > Chondrichthyes > Myliobatiformes > Dasyatidae > Hypanus > Hypanus sabinus. The sequence continues at coordinate 140,471,394 of NC_082708.1, read as the reverse complement.
ATAGCATATTTAATGGCTGAGCAGGTGCTTCTATTTCTAAAACTTGAAGTTATTATTAGAATTTTTGTCCCAGGGAATGGTGGAGGGTGACTGATTGAATGTTTTCAAACTTAAAATAGGCCTACAGTCTAAAACCAAACCAAATACCTGAAGATACTAGAAATATGAAATAAGTGCAGACCTGTGGGACATGCTGGAGGTAATTAGCAGAATAGGATACGTCTTTGCAGAGGGAAATTGAGTTAATATTTCAGATTGATGACCTTTCATTGAAACTGGAGAAGAGGGAAAACTAGTGTGCTTTAAGTTGTGGAACAAAGGAGTGGAGAGAACATGAGTGTGTATGATAAGTGGAGAGCAAAGGAATTCAGGGGAGACAGATAATTTTGGTGGTAAATGTTTGCTAATCACAGCTGATACGTGTGGATTGAGTACACCACTTTCTTTAAAATAGCACATGTAGCAATTGATTTTTTAAAATTATTTCAACCTGTCACTGCCTTCCTCTTGTCCTTCACACCTTGCCTTCTCTTGGGCCAAGTTGCACGATGTCTTCTAGCAGTGGTGGATACGATGCACCCCCTCACAAAATGTGACTTGACATGAATTAACACAGGGCCATGAACCTGAAATGATAACTCTGTTTAGCCTTCCACAGATGCTGCCTGACCTGCTCAATGTTTCCAGCATTCTCTCTTTTTTTCAGTATTAGGCAATATAATTGGACAGAGCAATAGTGTGAGCAGTAAATTCCTCCTTAATGAATTTGCTGTCTTGTTAAGTAGTCTTTACCATTGTTGCTGGTCGTCCAGTTCTGTCCGTTACCACTATGGATAACCGAGATGCTGGTCATTGTAGCATACCATACTTTGCATTTGTGTAGAGACCTTATTCATTTTGGGATAAGACCATAAGACTTAGGAGCAGAATTAGGCCATCTGACCCATTGAGTCTGCTCCGCCATTCAATCATGGCGGCTGAATTTTTTAAAATCTCCTCCTCAACCCCAGTTCCCAGCCTTCTCCCCATAACCTTTGATGTCATGTCCAATCAAAAACCTATCCATCTCCACTTTAAATACGTGCAACAACCTGGCCTCTATAATTGCATGTGGTAACAAATTCACCACCCTTTGGTTGAAGAAATTTCTTTGCATCTCTGTTTTGAAAGGGTGCCCCACTATCCTGAGGCTGTGCCCTCTTGTCCTAGACTCTCCCACCATGAGAAACATCCTTTCCACATCTACTCTGTCTAGCCTTTCAACATTTGAAAGGCTTCAATGAGATCCCCCCTCATCCTTCCAAATTCCAGCAAGTACAGACCCAGAGAGAGCAAACATTCCTTGTATGATAACCGTTTCATTCCTGGAATCATCCTTGTGAACCTCCTCTGGACCTGGGCAATACTGGCAAGATCAAATTTGGTGCCCACCCTATCTAATTGCCCTTGAGAAAGTAGTGGTGAGGCCCCTTCTTGAACCATTGCAGTCTCTCTGGTGAAGGTACTCTCAAAGTTCAAGTTAAAATTTATTGTAATTAGACTGTACATGCATTGTAGCTAAGGTGTCTAACACTTTTGCATTGTACTGTATTTGTCAAAGTAGACTGGAGAGTGTGTTTATAAATCTGGAGCAAAGGAGGTCGGGAATGGTGAGAGCAGAGCGCCGTGGGAGGGGTTTGCGACAGATGGCAAAGAAGGAGGGCCAAGGGGAGTGGTGGGGGGGTGCAGACACATCCAGCCCTAAGGCACAAGGCAGGGTCTTTAGATTCCAAACAATTGGTTTATTGATCATTACAGAATGTCTCTCTGGTGTTTCCTGCTCCCTCCCTCTCCCTTCCGCTTTTCCCAACCATGATTTTCCTCTCCCTGCCCTCTTTCCTCTCTCAGTCCAGCATAAAGATCCATATCAGAATCAGGCTTATCATTGCTCAAATATGTCATGAAATTTGTCTATTTATGCAGCAGTACAGTGCAATACATATAATTACTACAGTACTGTGCATATGTCTTAGACACCATAGCTACAAGTATGCATGAATCACAAAAGGTTGGTTTGCAGATGCAGCAGGTTATCAAGAAGGTAAATGGAATATTGGTCTTTATTGATAGAAAATTTAAATTTAAGAGCATGGAGGTTATGCTACAACTGTACAAGGTACTGGTGAGGCCACATCTGGAATACTGTGTGCAGTTCTGGTCTACTTACTTGAGGAAGGATACACTTGCTTTGGAGGTGGTGCAGAGGAGGTTCACCAGGTTGATTCTGGAGATGAGGGGGTTAGACGATGAGGAGAGATTGAGTCGCCTAGCACTGTACTTGCTGGAATTCAGAAGGATGAGAGGAGATCTTATAGAAACATATAAAATTATGAAAGTGATACATAAGATAGAGGCAGGAAAGTTGTTTCCACTGGCAGGTGAGACCAGAACTAGAGGACGTAGTCTCAAGATTCGGGGGAGTAAATTTAGGACGGAGATGAGGAAGATCTGCTTTTCCCAAAGAGTGGTGAATCTGTGGAATTCTCTGTCCAATGAAGCAGTAGAGGCTACTTAAGTAGATATACTTAAGACAAGGTTGGATAGACTTTTGCGTATGGCAGGTTGGTGGAGAAGAGTGCATGGCCAGATCAGCCATGATCTTATTGAATGGTGGAGCAGGCTGGACAGGCCAGATGGTCTACTCCTGCTCCTATTTATTATGTTCTTATGCAATGTTCTTATATACAAATAAACAAAGCAATGATACTCTGGATCGTGGAGCACCCACAAAACATATATCACTTATGGCACGTAAATGAAAATATTACCATAAATAAGTTAATAAAATATAATTCAAAATGCATGTAACGTGCAGCACAACTAATCAGCAAACAGTACTGTAATCTGTAAACAGCTCACTGTGCTGGTGACGAGATCTTGGTGGTGGCAGGATAATCATTAGTCTCTTCAGTCTGAGGGAAGAAGCTGTTACCCAGTCTGGTGGTGCTAGTAATGCTTCCTCTGTACCTTCTCCCTGATGGTAGTAGGTCAAAGAGAAGTTGGGGCAGGTTGTAAGATCTTTAGCAATACTTCAGGTCCTTTGCAGCACTCCCAATAAATGTCACAGAAGTCCTAGCCTTGATGCTTCTATGCCTCCTTCCTGACAGTAGTGGGTCAAAAAGATGTTGGATTGGGTTGTAGGATCCTCAGCAATGCTTCAAGAGCTTTGTCTGCAATGCTCCCGATAAATGTCAGAAATAGGGAGTAGGGAGACCCCAATGGTCCTCTCAGCAGTTTTTTACTAATCTCTAAAGGGTCATGTGATCTAATGCTTTGCAGCTTCCGTAACACACAATGATGCAGTCTGAGAGGACACTTTCAAAGGTGCTCCTGTAGAAAGTTGTTAGAATTACACACCTCAGTCTGCTCAGAAGTGTAGATGCTGCTGTGCCATCTTAACTAGTGAGGGGGTGTTGTGGGTCCAGGTTAGATAATCTATTATGTGCACACCAAGGAACTTTGTGCTCTTCAGTGTCTTCACAGCAGAGCCATGGGAAGGGTAAAGTTCTCACACAGGTGATTGGCTGCTAGCTGTACGTGTGCCTCCTATTACTTTCATAAAGTCATGGAGAGATATTGCCTGGAAGCAGGTCTTTCACCACCCCTGCAAGTCCATGCCAATTATCAACTATCCACTTAAACCTACTTAATCCTTTTTTAATTTTCCCTGCATACTCATACAGGCTAATATTCCAGTCTAAATATAATTATTTATTTTTCCCAAGGAACATTATTTTGGCGAATACTATTGTTAAAAAATATTCAAATCAGCCTAAGAACTAAGTTTGGACAAGGAAATTAAGTATGCACTTGAGGTTTTAAAACTGTTGGGCTGAAGGAAGTGGTGTTATGCTTATTATTCTGTGTAGGAACAAATGCAACATGGATAAAGTTGGAAAATTGGAAAACCAATTGTGTCAGGAACTAGCTCGCTCCTTTTAATGCTGTAATTTATTCATTTATCTGTCTGTAATTACTGAAATCAGATATACAGTGTCTCAAGAAGCAAGGATGCCTTCTCATTTTCACAATTTTAATCACTCTTTCACTTTCTGTGCCTTTACCTATTTTGGTCTAAATAGTAGAATCTCATTTGGAAAATTGCCTACCTTTCAATTGTTTCTCTGAGACTGCAAAAAATCCATCTCTTTGTGCAAACTTCTGATAATTTGACCTAATATTTCATTTTGTGTGGCAGATTTTGTTTCATTGTAGTCCTGAGAAGTAAACTGCCTTTATTTTAACATTTTCCATCAGAAAATACATGGTACCATATTTCAGATAGAAGATGCATGGTTCCAACAATTTTGCTGTTTATTTAATAGTTCCAATGCTTTTAAAACAAAAAAGTACAGATTTAGAGCATTACAATTCCATCATGAGTGAGAAGTAACTTATGAGGAGAGAATGGGAAATAAGGACTTCAAGCAATTTGACAACAAGCCAATTTCTGCACCTTTTGAGGTCCCTGATTAGTAATATCAAAACTAGTCTATCTGAAGCCAGCTACTATTAACAGGAAGTAGCGCATATATTCCCCAGGTGTCTTGAGAAGATGAGAAATTCAGCAGCAAAACTGAAAGGAAGATATATAGGAACAGATGAGGCATAAGAATTGGGAACAAAAGGCCCTTGAGATACACTCTTTGTAAATACAGAAGTCTCCTTGAATTCATTCTACTTTCAAATGAAGGTGAGTTTATTGGCAGCTGACTACATTCCCTAAGTTTGAAGAATCAGTATGATACCGAGGGTACACAAGAAACTGTTGAGCCCATCCAAATCCATGCTGGCTTCTTAAAAGCAACCAGTTATTTCCCTACTGTAACCCTGAAAACTATTTTCCTTCCATCGTATTTCACTTGATAAAGAAGTGAGTCATTCAGCCCATTGAGTCTATGCTTGCTTTCAGTGGAAATCCCATCAATTCCTATCCCCCACTTATTTTCTACAACCTGTTCTCTCGCACATACTCAAGAATTGATCCCCTTCCCCTTAATATCCTGCGAACTCACATGTACTGTAGCTGATTAACTTACCAGTTGGCATGTTCTCACACCTGGGGTGTGAGGGAAGCTGCATCATATTCAAAGGGAAGACAGGCAAACCACACATAGCATCCAGGTTCGGGTTTGAACCTAGGTCTCTGGAGCTAAGAGCCAGCTCTAACCATTGTGTCAGAACACAAGGCCGAAAGACACCATCCGCACCAGCTTTTACTGGCAGTGCAACCTAACTCACAACCTCTAAAAACACGTCTCTCTTGACTTTTACATCTTTTGCTGAGGTGATGGGAGATGGATGTTTTGTAGGAGAAATCTAATTTAGTGAAAAGGTGGATCCATATACCTAGTTTGAAGATTTATGGAAACCTGTTGCAACTGGTGCAGCATTACCAGTGAAGGCATGCTGAAAAAGTAGCTCGAAATGTCACAGAAGCAAAAGAAGCATGCTGGTAGATCATCCAGCAGTAAGATACTTCAGCCATGAAGTCAGATACAAGGGTTTTTTTCACAAATAAATTATAAAAATATTGGGACAGTTTACTGAATGCCCCACCCATCCCTATTGACTGCATTTGATGGACACTTTCTCCATTGCACCTACTTACCTTGTTCAGATCCTTGCTGATCAAGAACATCCTAGATCTGATTGACAGGTTCTTGCATGAACAAGCTCTGACCACAAACCGAGTTTTTGAAATGTTTTGACATTCATAAGCTATTAAAATAAAGTAGATTAAAAATATATTGCTAAAGACTGTTGCCTTGCGGTGGGACTATCTCCATTGAAATGAGAGGGTTTATGAATCCTTTGATGGGTTGAAGCAGGTTTCTCTGCTTAAGTGCTGGGGAAGTTAAATTAGTGTTCTGTGAAAGGTCTCACTGTGTGCAGAGTTTTCTTTCAATTCCCTGGCTGTAACCATTCTTAATCATTTTTATTTTGGGAGTTTGTATCCTCTATATTTGAATCTGTATGCACTGAGACTTGCAGGTAGATGTTTACTTATAACTTCCATGAGATGCCTTACATTTTTAATTCCAAATGCAAATATTATTTACTTGATTGAAAAGTTGACTTTGATTAATATCTTTCCAGACAGTTATAACATTCAACATAAATTCAAAGTAATGGCCTAAAAAACTGATAATCAGAAGAAACTCATATTTGCCTTTTCTCAACATAGGTATAATGCAGGAGTGGAGAAAGTTTCAAGTTCCTGGGTGTCAAGATCTCTGAGGATCTAAGCTGGTCCCAACATATCGATGCAATTATAAAGAAGTCAAAACAGTGGCTAAACTTTATTAGGAGTTTGAAGAGATTTGGTATGTCAACAAATACACTCAAAAACTTCTACAGTGGTACCATGGAGAGCATTCTGACAGGCTGCATCACTGTCTGGTGTGGAGGGGGGGGGGGGGGGGGTGGAGGTGGTTACTGCACAGGACTGAAAGAAGTTGCAGACGGTTGTAAATTTAGTTGGCTCCATCATGGGTACTAGCTTACAGAGCACCCAGGATATCTTCAAGGAGCAGTGTCTCAGAAAGGCAGCATCCATTATTAAGGACCTGTAGCACCTTTTCTCACTGTTACCATCAGGTAGGAGGTACAGAAGCCTGAAGGCAAACACTCAGTGATTCAGGAACAGCTTTTTCCCCTCTGCATTCCAATTCTTAAATGGTCATTGAACCCTGGGACACTACCTCACTTTTTTTTAATATGCAGTATTTCTGTTTTTTGCACTATTTTAATCTATCTAATCTATATGTATACTGTATAAAGTATACTGAATTTGATTTACCTGTTTATTTATTATTATTAATATTTTATTTTTTCTCTTCTATATTATGTATGCATTGAACTGCTGCTACTAAGTTAAAAAAATTTCACGTCACGTGCTGGTGATAATAAACCTTATTATGATTCTGAAGTCATTTAAATGCAATATCAAGGATCCATTCAAAGCTGATGTGTTTTTATTTTTCAGACCATTATATTTCTTATATGATTTGTACTTGTCTGAATGCGTTTGATGCAGGATCCCGATCAGAAATATCGGCATTATATTTTCCAAACTTTCCCAGTTCTGATGACAGACCATCGGCTTGAAACATCAAATGTTGCTTAATTTGTTGAATGCTGCCAGCATTTTATGTTTTATTTTAGATTGTCAGCATCTGCATTTATTTTAACCTCTTTAGATCTCTCAGTCCCTCCCTCCCCTCCCCTGTCCTCATCTGTGTATCACCAGCCCCCAGACCTCTACTGCCATCACCATCCCCACACTTCCTTTAACACTTGCTTTCATTCTCCTTCAATTATTTCATTCTTTCATTTATTCCTTTCAAGCAAATGTGATTTCTGAGGATTATAAAAGTAGGATCAAAGCCTTTAAATCTTTCTTTCATCTAAGCACATTCGAAGCAGTGATCTGTGGATCTGTGTTGAATTTCTGCCTGGGTGACGGACCTTCTTCTAAGTGTATAATAACCCATAGTAAAATACTAAAGCAACAGCTTGACACAGTGTAACTGCAGGTAGCTACACACTTTCTCAAAAACACCTCTCATTCTTGTTAATAAACTGAGAACACATTCAATCCCTTTACCATCCATATTCAAAAAAAATAATTTACATTTTAAGCTGCTGACCCTCAGTTCTTTTGCTTCATTCTTCCTCGCTGTGATCTACTTTTGGCTAGTAGGTCTTTGTTATCTCTGATACTACTTTCTGAAGCGTACTAACAATTAAGATGTGACTAGTTATATTGCTTGTTTATTATATCACCTGTGTTTGCACCTTTACTAATTTCAAGTAGGAGTTGAACTAATCACCTTTTTCAGGTAGATATTGATTGTGAGTTGAACACTACCCTGTCCTGTTGCTTTTATTGATGGTTTTCTTTGCCACATTTTTTCATCTGCAGATTTTTAGTATTTTATTTTAATGTTAGACAAAGACAAATAGATTCGGATTTAGATTTATTTATCATACATATATTGAAACACACAGTGAAATGTGTTGTTTTGCATTAACAACCAACACATCCAAGGATGTGCCAGGTGCAGCCCACAAGTGTCACCACACATTCCAATGCCAACATAACATACCTACAATGTTCAGCAGAACAACACAAGCAGTAACAACAATTGCAAAAGCAGCCTCTTTTCCACCCTTCCTCCCACCTACCCCTTCACACACACAGGCAGATCTACAACCCTAGGACAGGTTACTGCTGTGCCCTGGAATCTCAGATTTTCAGACATTGGGTCTCCAGCGTTCAGTCTTTAGCCAGCACTCACAGACACTGGGCTTCTGACCTCTGGACTAGCCATCCCAGGATCTTCATCTTTTGGGCCTGTACCCTTGGACTCACCGATCTTGATCTTCTTTGGGCTTCTACCCCTGACTCACTGAGCTCTGGATTTTGACCTTCAACGTTCCCTCTGGACTTTGCCAGCCTATAGGTATGAATCCTAGAACTCTCTAATTGTCACTTTGTCCTCAAACCTCGACCTGGGGAACCAGTCAATCACGTGTTTGACCATCAGGCCTTGACTTCTGGACTTGCAAGGACCTCTGACCAGGTCAGCTGGGTCGATCACCGGCTCTCATGACTTCTGACCGCACCACATTCTGATTCAGAACCTAAGTGTTGTGATGTGAGTATTATTAAAAGTAAGTTAATACTAATTGGGAAGCTGTTGGTAACAAGAGGCACGTTCCAGGGTTGGTGGGGTTTTTACTTCCGGTGTGCATTGTGTATGTAGTTCCACCACCCATGCCGCACGAGGTACCTGGAAGCCTCTGTATTGTAAATATCATTTGCCGTCCCAGAAAAAGATGTTAATTTGGCCATAAAATTGTCGAGTGGTCCTTTTGTAAAGTAGAAGTTACCACACTGGGGATCTGGGGATGGGGCTGACCTGGGAATTGCTGGTCTCCTCAGAACCTGGTGACTTGTTCTCCAGGATCGCTGACCTTTGACTGCCGATTCTGAATACTGACTCCTGCCCTAACTACTTCCCTGACCTCTAACTCCCTCATTCTGTCTCTAACCCCTAACTCCTTGTGCTCCCCGAAAAACCATCACCGTGAACCTAAACTACAGCTAAATTTGAGCCACACGTTAATGGAGATTATCAATAGCTCAGCATCATCTTGATTTGATGACTGGCTCCTGCCCCTGACTCTTTATTTATTACTCCTGTCCTCTAACTCTCCCTGTCCCTAAACTCTGACTCCTAACTCGCCACACTATCCCAAAAACATTGCTAAGACCATAAAGAACAACTAGGTCTGAGCCACAATATTAATGGATGTCACAGCTCGGACTATCTTGACAGGGGCCAGATCTATTTTCAAAGAAAATATGAATTCTTGGAAACAAACTTTATCAATCACACAATTTTGGCTCAGTACTTTTACGCAGTTCTAATAAAAATATTGCGACAGCATGCAATTTTCAATACACAATAACTTTTTTGTTTGATGAGTCTTATAAGTAGTAATAAAAGTGAGAATCTTCTGCTACTACACCAAGTTACCTCATGTTGGTCATGAGGGACATGGTAAGCTATAAGCCAACCCTTAGGTTAGATAATTATGTGCAATGCATTTTGGAATTTCTGGCAGGTGCCCTCAGTCAGTAACGTTTTGCCAATCACATTGCAAATTGAGAAAATGTTTCCATTGATTTTGAATAAAGAGTTTTGTACGGTTCGGCACTAAGAAATGCTGTTGGAGCACAACACATAGAACAGCCCCATCAGCACTTAGATCTTAAAACAATGACGTGACTTTCTGGCAATGTCAATGGAAGAAAGCCCCATAAATTGATATTCAACACTGCACATAAAGTGCTTATTACTAGCTAAAGTGAGGGATGACCTGAGGGACAGTAATAACCACAATGCCCTCCAAAATGATTGCTTGGAGACATTTCCACTGCAGCTGGTAGCTTTTACCTGCTAATTATACATTATATAATGCTGAGGTCAAAATTTAACTCTGCAAATGTAAATTTGCAGAACTGTTGGTAAGTATGAAATTATAATGTAAAATATCAATTATCTAAACACACTTACATATTTACATATTATGCCTTATTATTTCATGCACAACAATAGGGAGAGCTTTGAAAATACTTCATCATCTATTCTGAGGTATCTCATGGAATATATTAGTTAAGCCAAATTCCGGTGCAAAGGCATCCCTAAGTGAAAAAGAATGGTTAGAGATGGTCAGCGAGGTCAATTTTAACTGCATCACTCAAGGAACAAGTTCTATTTAACAATACTTGATACATTAGATGTGATCCACCTGCCTAATAAAATATCCTGTTGATCCAAATCTTGAAAATTGGCATGGCATCCAGAGATTTTTGGAAATAAGAATTCCAATTTCCGCCACTCTTAACATGCAAAACAAAAGCTGCTTCGTAATGTTGCATTGAGTATTGGAGAATTAATTTGAAGACCATGCCTCCTTGTACCACATTCCATCCAGGAGAAACTACTGTTTATCTGTCATAGTAAAGTAGGTCCTTTACTCAATTAAGCTCCTCAGTTAGATCACCAATCATTCCTTCCAACTCAGGGAGATTATAAATCCAGTTTATGCAATCTCCCCTCATAAACTCAGACATTTAAATAATGGCCTGAGACTCAATTGCAGTGGCTTCACTTCCTCCTACTGGCTTGGCTGTTATGACCCACAAATCCCTCAGTGCTTTCAGAAAATATCCCAGTAGTTACCACTTGTAGGCTGGCGCCACCCAAATCAAAATCCCCACCAACCTGTTGACCCCACTGTTTCTGATTTGTTAAATTGTTTGTTATCGTATGCTAAATGTTTCCTCCAAGTAAGGTTTGAGATCTAAACCCATTATTTTTGGTTTCCATTATAAATTCTTTTCCTTTGCCACTAATTTCATCCCTCATTCTTGCAAATCGGGAGAGGACACACTGGTCAGTTGAGGACAGCAGAGTCATTTGTTTGAGAAGAAAGGTGGCCAGAGCTGTCAGAACCACTTTCACCAGTCTCAGAGTCAACCAGCACAGGGCAAGCCCCAGAGCCTGAGATTGTTTCACAGCCACAAGTCGCACCAGCCAAGCAGAATGACCACCCTTGTCAGGAAAGGCGTTATCATACCAGAGTGAGAAATCCTCCACACTGATTGAATCTTAGGCTTGATTAGGACAATTTAATACTTATTATGCAGTGTGTTGTGTACTTAATATTTCAGTAATATTTGAGTAATCTTGTATATATATTGGTTGATTTAGCATTCTTGTTCATTTAACTAATTAATTATGGGTTATATGTATAAATACATAAACTGCATATATCGTCATGCTGCCACATGATACGTGTGTGCCTTACTTAAAGTAAACACAAAGTTAGACCCAAATTTCAGCCTCCCGTGTCTTCCTTTGAATTAGTTGAATGTTTTGGAGTTACAACATATAACAGTGATGATGAGGTAGTTTTTAAAAAAACAAACCCAACACGGCTATTGTCCTGTTGAAGTGCAATGAGATGTTCAAACTAAAAGATATGCAGTAAGGAACAATGAGTTAAAAAACAGCACAGCACTTGCAGAGACACGAGCGAGTAGTAAAATATTGGCAGAAAGTGGAAGAATTCACAGGTTCATAAAGTGTGAGTACAGGGTGATAACGATCATTAAAAACAATCAGAAATGTATGGCTGCAACGGAAAGATTGAGATGTTCAATTGCTCAACATGTAACTGCTCATGTATTGTGAGCTAATTGAACAGTATTTTGAACCAAATAAAATAGCCAATGAGAAACAAGTCCTTAGGTTTAAAGGCATAGTTGGCTTTGAAGTTTGACTGAGATTCACTTGCAGTGGCAAACCAACCAAACCAGCATAAGTGAGCTTGCTGATATTGTCAAAGTAATGCAGGGATATTTAGAACCAAAGCCATTGTTGATTACAGAACACTTCAGGTTTCATAAGTGGAATAAAAACAATGGGGAGTCCATTTCTGTGCAGAGACTTTCTGAGCATTGTCAGTTTGGTAATGGGCTTAATGATGCACTGAGCGGTCATTTAGTTTGTGTAATCTTACAAGGAAGTATTAAAAAATTACTCCTAATTGAAGCACAACTTACATTTAAAAGAGCAGCTTTCAATGGAAACTGCAAACAGAGATGCAATTGAGTTGCAGTCAGGAATGAAAGGGAGAATGAACAAAATTGCAAACCTTAAACAGAAACTGGTCTTGCCAAACAAATAGTGTTACCATTGTGACAGTGGCTCACATTCACCAAACAAGCGCAGGCTTAAAGGTGAAACTTTCAGAAAATACAACAAAGTAAGACAGCACATACTGTTCAAAGAGTTTGTTGGGCAGACAAACGTAAATGGACTGCACAGGGAAGAGAAAAAGTTAAAAAGTCAAGTTACAGTTTCAAAAAGAGCACTAATCTGCAAACTTATTATGTAAAATCTGATAATGATGAGAGTGATGCTCAACTGGGTGCCTTTAAGATTTAGAATGTGAAAGCTAACAGTAGACAAGTAATCTGACTTACACCAGAAGAAAATGTCAAATTAATTAAAATGGAATTAGACACTGGTTTGGCTGTTACAGTCATTCCATGAAATGAGTTTGAGAAGCATTTCAAAGATACGAATCTGGAGCCTGCTGATAACCAACTAAGAACTTATATTAGAGAGAAGATAACTCCTGAGGGACTGGTATCTGTAACGGTGAAATACAACAACTAACAAACCATGTTGTACTTGTATATGGTAAATACAGGAGGACCAGCATTATGGAGACATGATTGACTGAAACAACTACAACTTGAATGGAGATCCATCCACTATTTACATGCCAAATCTCATAAATTAAAGCCATTTGAAAGTGAATTTGGTAAGGTACAGAGTGATGCCACAATTCTCTTCATGCTGTACACCATGAACTGCTCCCCAACAAAGGGCAAACAGATGTTGGTGCAAAGCTCTGTGCCTCTGGTTGAAAAGCAAATTGGACCAAAGAAGGATCATGCTGCTCGGAGGAAGTGTGAAAGTGACAAAAGCAATATTCTGAGTACAAAAGTTATCATATGCAATGTATCTCAGATAGCTTCTGATATGTTAAACAGGCAGATATCGGAGAAGAGTGTATTTATTCATTTGGCCTCTGCATCTTTAGTATATCTCTGTAGTCTGGTAGTTAGAGTTGTTAACCTCGGCATTTTCCAAGATTTCAGCAATGCACACACATCTGTACTTCGTTCTGAGCCCGAGGCTACCAGGAGTGGAGGCCAACACCGGGAACCACCTGATGCCCACTGTAGCACAGGGGCCGGGGTTTCAGTCTGTTAGAGTGATTTTTGGGTTTAGCACATTTAGCAAATGACTTTGGCCACCAATCTTGAAATCGGAATATAGATTGTAGATTTCATTTAAAATGCAGCTCTGAACAATAGGTTCCTAAAAGTCTTGAATCATAGACCAGACAATGCAGATCAAACTTCATTGTCTGTGGTGTGGGTGCGAATCAGGAGGTGTGAAGTTTTTGTGTAGTTTCAAAGAAAGCATAGTGGATGCATTGTAAATATGGAATTGTCTTTTGATGTTTGGTTCATAAAATATTGGACAGTTTGGGTCAGCCAGACTTTCCACTAAAAGCATCTCAATATGATGTCTGCTGTCTCTTGTTTTATCAAATAAAGAGGTTGCTTTTTATCTACCAGTACCTTCCTCTGATGGGATACCTTTGTGCGATCCATTGTGTGGACAGCAATCTTAACAGTCTATGTGGATGCGTATTTTTAAAATTAACACTTACACTTGGATCTGTTTGGGTTGGTGGTACATGGGAACGTGAGGTGTCACAAACACAGAGAACTAAACTGGTTGATATAAAAGCGGTGTGTGCGTTTGCATGCGTGTTTATGAGAGATGAAGCTTTGTGTGTTAATTTAGTAAGATAGAGTCACCAGTTGTGAAAGGTAGTTACTGAAGGTGAGGGATGCCAGTGTATACTCATTCGGGGGCTGCATTTCAGAATACACGTTTTGCGAGTGTGATGCAAAGGAATACAGTAGCCATCATGAGTTCAGTGCCCAGAAGTGGCAGATTGTGGAGCACATACTCGGTGGTTCTAAGTATGTGCTGTTTAGCTGCTACCTATCATTTATATTTCGCATAGTGTGGGAATTAGAGTGGAGTATTTCAGAGAGAGATTTTACCCAGATATATCTGACAGAATGGTACCTATTCTCGTCAGATCAAGAACCCTGATGATCCAAGCCAGCCCTCGACTCTGATTACAACCATTCATAAGCCTTTCACCCCCAGGGAGAAATAGAGCATTTTGTCAGAGACACCCTCACTTCAAGTCACATGTGGGAATTTGGAATTCTGGCGCAAGCTCAAAGAAATGGCTGAAATTCACCGGGTGCACCCTGAAGATATGCATCTATTGGTAAAAGCAAAGCGCCTGAGGAATATGTGGGGCAGTATGGCCCAGGGGCTGTGGTATGGTACATGGGAACTATCAGGAATGCCAGCAATGAAGAAAAATATTGCTCTGCACGGGCGCCTAATACAACAACTGCTGGAAGCAGTGAGTGTGCCAGCAGAGGTGGCAGGAGAGAGTAAAGAGCTGAAAGCACGTTGATATCAACGTGAAGAAGGCAGCAGAGGAACAAGAGGCAATTGAAATTGCAAGTGTGCAGGAAGAAACAACTGTAGCCAGTTTAGTAAAACTATATGAAGAGGTGGAGGCAGAAGAGAAGGAGAAATGGTGGAGAAAGGAAGCACATGAGGGATCAGATGGGAGCTGGACACACGGGGAGGAAGGAGTCATGGTGGCCCCACCATGTATTAGGCAGATACACTGAGGTTATGTTATGGAGTGATGCATCAGGGAAGGCACGGCATGATCAAAACCCTGCGGAAGGACTGGTGGTGGCCAGGAATGGGCGGGGATGTTGAAAAATTCTGGCGCCATTGTATCATTTGTGCACAGAACAACCCTGGTAAAGGCAGAAAGCTACAGCTGGCTAGCCAGCCATGGCCAAGGGCATCCTGGGAAAAGATCTGGATGGACTTACCCACAAGGGACAGCACTACCAGCACTGCTGTATGGTTTCTAGTTTAGGAAACCCTCCCAAGGAGGGGAGCCCGGTCTAGGTGGACCCGGATAAGGAAGCACATTTCACAGGGAAGCTGATAAAGGAAATATGCCAACTGTTAGGGATTTGACAACAACTCCATGTACCCTACCAGCCTCAGAGTTCAGGAATGATAGAAAGGATGAATTGATCAATCAAGACGGGAAAGACATGGGTGGATGTATTACCAGGAATCCTGATGAGATTGCATGCAGCCCCAAACCACATGCTGGGTCTCAGCTCCTACAAATTATTCATGGAGCAAGCATTGTGACTCCCTTATAGGGTGATTACAGGTTGCAGTGAGCCTTGAGCTTGCAGGGATAGAATGACACAGTATGTGAAAGACCTCTGTAACCAACTTAAAGTGTTGAACACCCGAGCAAAACAACACCAGCACAGCTGATCAGACAGAGCCGGAGCAAAAGGAGATAGTCCTCTCACAGCAAAGTGACCAAGTTATGGTGAGGGTGCTACCTGAAAAGGCCGAGTTTGCTCACAGATGGCATTCTTAACACTTGTGTCTCTGTGAGGCAGCCAGTGAAAACACTGGACTCAGGTTAAATCATATGGCATGAGGCTCACAGGCCCTCTCATCGATGCACAGGAAGGGGTTGGGGTGGTTTCCATTTGAATGACTGCAACCTTCTTGTTGCCCTCCCAGACAGAGCAGGGGATCAAGTGTATCCAGTAACCATGTCATTACAGAGAACCTCAGGGATGAACACCAGCCAGTCACACTAGATCTGACCTCATCTGATGGAAACAGACCCACAACAAACGTGAAGGCAGAAGACACCCAGAGTGTGACATAAATCTGTGAATAGCGTGCTAAAAAGTAAAAGTAATGGTACTCTGTAATGAAGGCTGGTTGCTGAAAGTAGATGATTAGTTGAATAGCATAGAATAGAAACAATATTGGGAAAAATAGATACTAGATTAGATTCAACTTTATTGTCATTGTGCCGAGTACAGATACAAAGCCAATGAAATGCAGTTAACATCTAACCAGAAGTGCAAAAGAATAGTGTTATTTACAAAATAATTGTGAATAAAAAGTAAGTGCTACAGCACACAAATATAAAAGTACTGAGACAGTACAATATGGGTGCAATACTGCTTAGTGCTGTGATGTGAGGTTCAGCAGGGTCACACCTCAGGGAAGAAGCTCTTCCTGTGCCTGCTGGTGTGGGAGCGGAGGTTCCAATAGCGCCTACTGGATGGGAGGAGAGTAAAAAGTCCATGGTTAGGGTGAGGTGCATCCTTGATAATGCTTTTAGCCCTGCCCAGGCAGTGTTTATGGTAGATGTTCTCAATGGTGGGCAATTGGGAGCCGATAATCCGCTGGGCAGTTTTCACCACCCACTGGAGTGCTTTGCAGTCCGATATGGGACAATTGCCATACCACACTGAGATGCAGTTGGTGAGTTGGTGAGTTGGTACAGTGGTAAAAGTCCGTCAGTATCCTGGGACAGAGATGAGCTTTCTTGATACTCCTCAGGAAACAAAGGTGCTGTTGTGCCCTTTTCATCAGGATAGAGGAGTTCAGGGACCAGGTGAGATCCTTGGAAATGTGGACACCAAGGAAGTTGAAGCTTGATACATGCTCCACTACAGCTCCGTTAATGTAGACAGGGACGTGAGTGTGGGTCCTGGCATGCCTGAAGTCCACAATGATCTCCTTGGTCTTCTGGGTGTTAAGGGCCAGGATTTTGTCAGCATCCCACGTGGCCAGGTGCTGGACCTCATCCCTGTAGGCCATCTCGTCATCCCCTCTGATCAGGCCACCACTGTGGTGTTGTCTGTGAACTTCATTATGGAATTAGAACCATGTACAGGAACGCAGTCATAGGTGAAAAGGGAGTACAGAAGCGGGCTCGGCACACAGCCTTGAAGCATGCTGGTATTCAGGGTGAGAGTGGAGGAGGAGAGGTTGTTTACTTTAACAGATTGGGGTCTGTTAGTCAGAAAGTCCAAGGTCTAATTGCAGAGGGATGAGCTGATAAAAAATTGGTGAAGTTTGGCAATCAGCTTGGACGGGGTCACAGTATTGAATGCTGAACTGAAGTCAATGAACAGCATTCTGACATAAGAATCCGGGCAGAATGAAGTGCCATGGAGATGTCATCCTCTGTTGACCTGTTGGTGCGATAGGCAAATTGATGGGGGTCCAGGGTAGTGACCAGACAGGATTTCAGATGTGATAGAACCAGTCTCTGAAAGCACTTTGCAAAGATGGGGGTGAATGCAACTGGGCGGAAGTCATTCAGACCCATGATAGTGGAATTCTTCGGCACTGGCACAATGGTGGTGATCTTGAAGCTTGTGGGGACAACTGCCTGGACCGGGGACAGATTGAAAATGTCCATGAAGACCCCGGCCAACTGCCGTGCACAGACTCTGAGCACACGGTCAGGTATTCCATCCGGACCAGCTGCCTTCCGTACGTTCACCCTGCTCAGGGTGGCGCAAACATCAGAGGTGGAAAGTGAGAGAGGCGGTTCACCTGGTGGGAAATCTGCTTTGAGGGTGACCTCCTTGTTCTCTCGGTCAACGCGAGCGTAGAAGTAATTGAGTTCATCGGGGGGGGGGGGAGGGGAAGCAGAGCTGGAAGTGGGCACAGTACTAGGTGTTTGAAGTCTGTAATAATCTGTATGCCATGCCACATGCGCCGGGGGTCCGAGGAGTTAAAATGCTCCTCAATCTTCTGTAAGTATGTGTGTTTAGCCTGAGAGATTCCTCTCCTCAGGTTGGCCCTAGCTGACCTGTAAGCCTCCCGGTCTCCAGACCTGAAGGCTGAATCCCTGGCTTTGAGCAGGAGGCGAACCTCTCCGTTCATCCATGGTTTCTGATGAGAGAACATTTTTATTTGTGTTTGTGATGTCACTCTATCCACACACTTGTTGATGTGCTCAAGGACAGAGTTGGTATATAAATCAATGTTAATCTGTTAATAGATGGGGAGGGATTTAAGTTGAAGTGGAGACAGCAGGTTCCACAACTTTGAGAACAAGGCAGACTGAGGAAGATTGCACATGGGATCTGAACGCAGTCACCTCCAGTCTGAATGGGGAGTGAATATAAACAAGCTGGGCCCTTTCACCAGTTGGGTCAGCAATCGACTGAACAGTTCGCGTAGACATTGCTAACTTGGCGATTTCCAAGCCGGCATGACTTCTTGTTCTTGTCACTCTCATCCGGAAGTTTTGGTGTACAAATGTAGCATAAGGTGTGCCACCAGGAAAATGCCCTTGCAGTAATTCAAATGGAGACCAGTCCGACCCTTTCCTGTACATCAATGAGAGGGCCTGTGAGCCTGATGCTGGAAAGAGAGAGTTCTAGATACCAGAGAATGAAGGGATGAAGTCGAGGAATGTGATTAAGCTGCAATCAGCCTGCAGGGCAAGAGCCAACAGGCATACGAAGAAAGCTGCATTTCTAAAGACTTAAGCCTCTAATCTTGAAATCTGAATATGGATTGTAGATTTAATTTAAAATGCAGCTCTGAACAATAGGTTCCTAAAAGCCTTGATTCACAGACCAGACAATACTGGTTAAGTAACATACACAAAATGCTGGAGGAACTGAACAGGCCAGGTAGCATTGATGGAAAACAGTAAACAGTTAATGTTTCAGGCTGAGACACTTCATTTCAGCCCAAAGCATCGACTGTACTCTTTTTTTTCCATAGATGTTGTTGGCCTGTTGAGTTGCTCCAGTATTTTGTAGTGTTGCTTGGATTTCCAGCATCTGCAGATTTTCTCTTGTTTGCAATGCTGATTAAAATTTATTTGGATGTGTGTGGCGTGGGTGCAAATCAGGAGGTGTGAAGTGTGTGTCATTTTGTAAAAAAGCATTGTGGATGCATTATAAATATGGAATTGTCCTTTGATGTTTAACACATAAAATATTGGGGTAGCATGGGTCAGCCAGAGTTTTCACCGAAAGTGTCTCAATATGATGCCTACGTATCTTGTATTATAAAATGAAGAGGTTGCTTCATATTCACCAGTACCTTTCTTCAGTGACTTAATTCATGCAACAACAGGGTCCCAGTTGTTGGCAGTCCGGTAGGGGTCTTGGGCTGGACCCCTTGCGCTTATGCTACATTTGCACACCAAAACCTCCGGATGAGAGTGACAAGAACAAGAAGTCATGCCGGCTTGGAAATCGTCCAAGTTAACAATGTCTGCGCCAACAGTTGGGGAACCAGGACCATCTGGCGATAAATTGGATTTTGATCAATTTAACTGAGAATTTTTATTTGTTAATCACATCCTCCTTTTTTCACAGTAGAGGCCAAAAAACAGGGTAAATTGTAAGACATGTAAAACTAAAAATTCAAAAACCGATATGTCAACAGTTCAAAAGTATTCATCCTCCTTTGCACAGTACTTAGTTGAACTACCTCTCACAGCTAAGTATTACAGCCAGTAGTCTTTTTGGGTAAGACTCTATTAGCTTTGCACAACGTAATAGAGCACAATTTGTCCATTTCTTCTTTCAAAGTTGCCCAAGCTGTACCAGGTTATTTGGGGAGAGATGGTGGACAACAACCATGAGGTCTTGCCAGAGATGATTGATCGGGTTAAGGTCAGGAATCTTCTTCATTTGAAGCCACTCCATGCTATTCTGGCAGTATGCTTTGGGTCATTGTCCTGTTGAAAGATGTTCTTCCTCCTCAGTTTAAGCTTTCCAGCAGAGATTAGTAGGTTTTTATCCAGAATCTATCTGTATTTGGCTGCATTCATCTTCCCATCAATACAGACCAGATTTCAGTCTCTGCTGCAGAATGGCACCCCCATAGCATGATGCTATCTCCACCATACTTTACAGTAGGGATGGCTGGCACACAATATTAGATTTACCACTTAGTGTTGAGGCCAAGAAATTCCACTTTAGTCTCATTTGACCACAAGGCCTTCTTCCACATCTTTACAGCATCTTCCAAATGACAGGCAAAGATATGCTTTTTTTTTAAGCTAACGCTTCTTTCTTGCCATTCTTCCATAAATACCTTTTTTGTGCAAGGCCTTGGAGATTTCACAGGTTTTAAAATTTTCCTTTTGATTTGACATGATGCACAATGTTTTGTGGATTAGCTCAAAGAAATCCTATTTCAGTATACTTTAAACAAGAGAAAATCTGCGGATTTTGGAAATCCAAGTGACACACACAAAATGCTAGAGGAACTCAGCAGGCCAGGCAGCATCTGAGGAAAAGAATACAGTCAACATTTCAGGCTGAGACCCTTCATCAGGGCTGGAGAAAAAAAGATGAGGAGTCAGATTAAGAAGTGGGTGGAGTGGTGCAATAAACACAAGGTGACAGGTGAAACTGTGAGTGCAGAAGGGGCAAAGTAAAGAGCTGGGAAGTTGATTGGTGAAAGAGATACAGGGCTGGAGAGGGGGGAATCTGATAGGAGAGGACAGAAAGCCATAAAAGAAAGGGAAGTGGGAATGGGGAATGGTGAAGAAGAGTGGGAGCAATTACCGGAAGTTTGAGAAATCATTGCTCATGCCATCAGGTTTGAGGCTATCCAGATGGAAGATAAGAAGTTGCTCCTCCAACCAGTTTGTGGCTCATCACGACAATAGAGGAGGCCAAGGACTAACTTGTCGGAATGTGAATGTGAAGGGGAATTAAAATGGGTGGCCACTGGGAGATCCCATTTCTTCTGGCAGATGGAGCATAGGTGCTCGGTGAAGTGGTCTACTGATCTACATTGGGTCTCACCAATATATAGGAGGCCACATTGGGAGCACCAGATACAATAGATTACCCCAATACACTCACAGGTGAAGTGTTGCCTCACCTGGAAGGACTCTTTGCGGCCTTGAATGGTAGTGAGGGAGGTGGTGTAGGGGCAAGTGTAGCATTTGTTCTGCTTGCAAGGATTAGTGACAGAAGGGAGATTGGTGGGGAGAGACGCTTGGACAAGGGAGTCACATAGGAAGCAATCCCTGTGGAAAGCAGAAAATGGAGGGAAGTGAAAGATGTGCCTGGTGGTGATAACCCTTTGGAGATGGCGGAAGTTCTGGAAAATTATGTGCTTGTCATGGAGGCTGGTGGGGTGGTAGGTGAGGACAAGAGGAACCCTATCTCTGGTGGGGTGGCAGGAGGATGGGGTGAGGGCAAACATGCGTGAAATGGAAGAGATGTAGTTGAGAGTAGTATTGATGATGGAGGAAGGGTAGCCCCTTATTTTGAAGAAGGAAGACATCTCCTTCATTCTGGAATGAAATGTCTCGTCTTGAGAGCAGTTGCGGTGGAGTTGGAGGAATAGAGAGAAGGTGATGGCATTTTTACCAGTAACTGGGTGGGAAGGTGTATAGTCTAGGTTGCTGTGAGCATCAGTGGGTTTATAATAGACATCAGTAGTCTCTAAAGATAGAGACAGAGAGATCGAGAAAGAAGAAGGAGAGTCTGAAATGGACCAGGTAAGTTTGAGGGCAGGGTGGAAGTTGGAGGCAAAGTTGATGAAGTTGACGAGCTCCGCATGAGTGCAGGAAGCAGCACCAATGTAGTTGTTGATGTTGTGTAGGAAAAGTACAGGATGGTCACCAATATAGGCTTGGAATATAGACTGCTCCACTTTGCTAACAAAAAGGTAGGTGTAGTTGGGACTTATGCGAGTGCCCATGGATACACCTTTTGTTTGAAGGAAGTGAGAGGAGCCAAAGTAGAAATTACGGAGAGAATAAATATATTTAATATATACACATACACACATATAGAGATACATATGTAGTGTCTTGAAAATGTGTGTGAGTGTGTGTGTGTATGTATGTATACATACACACACACACACACACACACACACACACACATAGAGTTTGAATTTGTAGCTATGCAGGGAGGAGTGTTGTATATTTAATATCTCAGTAATAATTGAGTAATATTCTAAATATATTGTTTGATTAAGAATTCTTTGTGTAAATAATTCATTCTGGGTTATATGTAAAGGTACATGCATGGCGTACATAATTATGACACCACAGCGTATGCACGCACATCACTAAAGTAGAAATAATGTACACATGTTTATCTCCAGCTCCATGTTTTTCTTTATGTTTTGGAATTATAAAACAGAACATAATTGGAAGTCTGGATGTTGAGGTCCTTTGGCTGGAACCCTGAGTCTGTGATTCTCTGCAAGTCCGCTAGGAAAGTTAAAGTCCAAAGTCTGCGAGCCCAAGTCCGAGCCTGCTGGAGGCTGGAAGCCAATGAAGACTAGGGGTAAGAGGCCGGCGTATGTGTGAGGGTGGAACGGCACTTGTTTTGCTGTTGTTGTTCTGTTGCTTGTTTTCTTCTGTGTTCTGCTGGGAGTTTTGGGCATGCTATACGTGTGTCGGAATATGTGGCGTCACTTGCAGGGCTGCTTTCAGCACACCCCCGAGTACTATTAACACAAACAATGCACTTCATCCAGTGAGGCAACACTTCACCTGCAAACCTGCTGTGATCGTCTACTGAGTCTGGTGCTCCCAATGCAGCCTCGCCTGCACTGCTGAGACCCATTGTAAATTGGGAACTGCTTTGTGGAGCGCTTCTGCTCCATCCGCCACAAGCAGAACTTTGCTGTAGCCAAATGTTTTAATTACAATTCCTATTCCCATTCAGACATGTCAGTCCATGGCCTTCTCTTGGGCCGAGGTGAGACCACCTTCAGGGTGGAAGAGCAACACCTGTCTGGATAGTCTCCAACCTGATGTCATGAATGTTGATTTCTCCCCCTCTCCTCTTCTTCTATTCCCCACTCTGGCCTTTTACCTCTTCTCTCCTGCCTATTATTTCCCTCTGTATCCCTTCCTCCTTCCTTTTCTCCTACAGTCCTCTCTCCTCTTCAATCAGGTCCCTTCTTCTACACCTTTCCCACCGACCTGACTTCACCTTTCACCTTCCAGCTAGCCTCTTTCCTCTCTCATCACTTCTTTATTCTGCCATCTTCCTGCTTCCTTTCAGTCCTGACGAAGGGTCTGAGCCTAAAATGTCAATTGTTCATTAATTTCCATAGATGCTACCTGACCTGCTGAGTTCCTCCAGCATTTTGTGTGTGTTACAATGCATCTCACTGTATGTTTTGATCTATAAATAAACTTGAATTTTCAATCTGATTCTTAAATCCCTACTGCCTGAGCTAGTCCATAGCTCTCCATCCTCTGCATATTTATGTGCCTATTTAAGAATCTCTTAAATGCTTTTATAGGGTCTGTCTCCAACACCACTCCTCCATCTGCCCATTCTAGTAACCCACTACACTCTATGTAAAGAAAATTTGTGCTACACATCTCCTTTGATCTTACCCCTTCTCAACTTGAATATGTCCTCTCTTGTACCAGACATTTGACCCTGGGAAAAGATACAAGTTGTCTACTCTCTCTATGACTCCATCATTCCAGAGAAAACAACTCCGGATTGTCCAAGATCTCCTTATAGCACATACCCTTTAATCAAGGTCGCATCCTGGTAAACCTCTTAGGCACCATCTCCAGAACCTACACATATCCTCCCTATAATGCAGTGACCAGAATTGAATGCAGTACTCCAGATGATTCCTAACCAGATTTTTATATATCTGCAAATTAACTTGCTGACTCTTGAACCCCATGCCTCAGCTTGTGTGTCCACTTTTAGGGAGCTATAGTCTTTGCCTCCAGGATCCATGTGAAAATCATGCTGCTGTAAGAATCCTTCCACTAGCCGTATACTATCCCTTTTCATTTGACCTCCCAAAGTGCAACACCTCACATAGTTCCAGCTTAAACTGCATTTGCCATTTCTCTGCCCATTTCTGCACCTGAAATATGTATATTCTGCTGTATACTTAGTCTGTCTTCAAATCTCTCCAAGATGCCATCAACCTTTCTATCATCTGCAAACGTGGGGCTAACACACCCATCCATGCTTTCCTCTAGGTAATTTACATCTACGATGGGGGACCTTGTCAATGTACCTGGAGCATTGTTACTGTACCCATTTATTAGTAAATTGTTCTTTGTTCCACCATTGCTACTGAAAAATATAATCAGCTCTCAACCTTTTTCTTCCTGTAGAAGGAACAGTAATGAACACTGGAGAGACACAGAACCAGAACGAATAATGATGATTGATGATATAAACATTTGATATATAAAGTAAGAACAGTTTGTTTAAAACATTCCCAATGGGTACAGGGTGTGTTGGGGAGAATCTCCCTCTTTCTTATCAGACAGAACTTTTCTTCCCATCATTCTGCTCTGTTCAGCTGCACCTTGCAGTATTATTCTCTGAAGTTCTTGATTGAGCACATCTTCTTACCCTCCTCATTTTACTTCCCACTGATCATTCACACCCTCTGTGGAACAATTATCAATGTAAGTGAGAGGTGTGGAGGGCAAAGCTTCTTGTAAACAGTGCCATTGCAATAGCATTTTTGTTAAGCTTGCTATTGCAAAGAGTATGTCCCATTCCCTTGAATGGAGTGCCACTACTTTATCTTTTGATACATTTCTCATAGTTGTGACAGCTGCGGAAAGTATGTGGGACTTTATAAAATTAATCATGAAAATAAATGTGTTACTATGCTAGAAATACAGAGGGACGTCAAACATTACAGCAAATCACATTTTTCTCTGTTAGAGATAAGACTGTATATTAAATGTTAAATTTCCCAGTGTACACTCATTGATTGGATTTCATCAACAATGCCTTTCATGATATGGGCTTAGTTTTAAAGTTGTTATTAACTTTAGCAGCTTTTTGCAGCTTACTTTCTAATACTTCTCCTTTAACCATGCTGACATAGTAAGAATGTTGGTTGTGAAGAAGTTATTGAGCGGGATGGTTGATTTAGTAGCAGTTTTGATATATTTCCCAAGTAAGTGATTGTATCAGTTCAACTGAATAAATTCATTCTTCACTGGACCTTCTTCATTTCCATTCCTCACTCAGCAATCTCCACACTTACAGATGCTGCACTTTTACTTTCCTTGCACTCTGTCAAATGCTATTATTTTACTACATACAAAAATAACTATTAAATATTATTTGTACCAATAAAATTATTGAAATGTATAAGAAAAAAATTAAAAAGAAGAGCAAACACCTAAAATATACAGATAAACTCAAAACAATCTTCATGTACTACACTAACCTTAATCCCTCATGGCAATTTTCCTCTAGGAGAGCTCTCTATGTTGTCCAAAAACTGCCAAGATTGACACAATAGCACAGCAGCGAGAGCTACTGCCACAAAGCTCCAATGACCTGGATTCAATTCTGATTTTCATCCATTTAGCAATTTCTGTGGAGTTTGCATGTTCTCTCTGTGCGAGGATTTTTACAGGGTGCTTCTGTTTACTCCCAAATCCCAAAGCTGAGTTGTGTAGTGTATTATTTAGCTGCTGTCGTTTACATCTATTTCAGGAGAATGATAGGAGAAACGAGAGTGGTTTGCCAAGTATGTGAGAAAGAATAGATTGTAGGGAAATTAGTGGGAGAATGGGTCGATAGGATTGCTCTGAGAGTTGGCAGAATAATCCCCTTTTCTGTCATGAGAAAAATGAAGGATGTAAGCAATGTTCTTTGAGTGCTTCTCTCTGGTAAATATGAGGGAATTAAAGCAACTTTCCATTCCGTCACTGAAATTAGGCATCTGAGTCTCTTTAAATGTTGGTGAACATCTGTTAGCAAGTTGGGATTTTCATTATCAGTGTGCACGGATGGAGATTTGAATGGAACTGCTGATTCTGCCATCAAATATGAAATATGATATACTTTTTCAAAAGATCTTTGATAAAGTGACATGCTGAAGGCTTTTGAGAATGGTTTAGACTCGTTGGACTGATGTGCAGATCTTGGTTTAGATAAGTTTTTTTCACATGAGAGAGCATTTAATTAGATAGTTACAGGAAGCAAAAGGAAAAAAAAACACCAAATCACGTGTTAATATAAGGAGAGTGATTAATGATGCCTCAGGTCTAAGTCTAAGATTGCACTTCAATACCAAGACAGTTATGTTGTGAGATCAGTGTAAGTGTGACGACTGTACCCAAGTACAGTCGGATGAAAGGAATAGTTTCATTCTGTACAAAATAAGCCCAGCCACTCCAGACATGTTGGTTTCATTTCTGTCAAAAAGGTTATCTTTATTCCATTACATTTAATTTGCTACAGGCTGTTCCAACATGATTAACATGCGAATGAGTTCACATAAGTCTATTTATGTAGCAAAGAGTCAGTTGATAACCTGTGACATAGGACATTCCTATATGCACATTGAGTAATGGTGATTTGTGCACATTAAACCATTCCTGGGCCAGGATAGAGTTTGATTTATATTTCAAGATATCCCATGGGCTGTGAGTTAATGGATAGGCTCTCTACCACCATCACTCAGATCACTGAGAAAGATAGTGAGCAACCAAGGATTTAACACCAGCTCAAGTGGAATTCTGCTCATAAAATAAATCCGGCATTGAAATGATTTAATAGCTGAGTGACCCGGACAAGGAAATGCACTACAAAGTGGACCCTCCTATTCAATATGTTGCTTACCAATTACATCCATGGTAACTTTAACACTTTTATGCTGCTGCTGTGTTTAGGATTTTGAATTTAATGCAAACTGTCAGTTTGTGATTTCTGCTGCAGGAATTAAACAGTCAGATTTGATGATTGAACTTGAAGAGTTGGCTCAGAGAATGTGATCTAAAACAGTGTGGGTGAAAAGGAAGCTATTGTTCACATTATTCAGATGAGCAGCTTCAGTTTGGCTGCTGCTTAATGTGAAGACAGCTGGCAATCAATTTCTCCTTTTTGCTTGTGTCTTGTTGATATATGACTGACATTAACACAGAGGAAGTGCTTATAAACTAGAGATTTTCCCACCTGAAAGATATTCTGAAGCATAGAAAGTACTTCTAAATTGGAGATTTCCCCAGCTGAAAGATACTTTGAAGCAAGATGAAATCAGTAGCATGGATGCCTTACTTATACTTTGCTGTAAAATGGAAGTTGGAGGATGCTTTTAATTTGTTGTTTTTACATTTCTTTAGAAGATCACTGCAAATATTGGATCAGTTACTTATTGTCACTCTTTCACAGTCTGTCACCTATTTAAATGGAAACAACGCCAATATCACTGAGTTTTAAAAATCCAGAATGAACCATATAGCCAACCATACATTATGGTACAAGTCCTCCCCAGGTTATGGTAGGTTTCTGTGCCCGTGAATTGTTCATGACCTGGACAATTCTGAAATCTGCAACCCTGCTGCAGCCGTCTCTATGGTTCACTCTGATCAAATTACATTGTTTCTTGAAGATGATAAAAATGACACTGCAAAGACAATACTTTACCATGGAAAAGGTGATTCTTTAATTGGGTCCTGTTAGTCTCCTTGTTGCTGAAATGAATAAGAATTGTCATAATCACCACCAATAATTCAAGAATTACACTGTCTGCTTGCTTTATTATTTAGTCTGTCCTATACCTTCAGTACGGACTGCTTGAAATCAAACATTCAACAAATTCAACAGCATGCTTTTACATCATCATTGATTTCCAAATTAAACAGAATTACAACATTTTGATTTTGAAAATTTTGACATTTTACTTTTAATAAAACTATTTTTGGGTTCTCTGCACCTTAAGGTAAAATTCCTTCCTATTCTCTTACTCGTAGCTGTGAAGCATGATAAAACCACTAATGCTATGTACAGAAGCAGTCAGCTTGGAAATCTGGCTGATTTACTTCAAGAAGTGCTGCTATCCAACTGCCAGGGTTAAAGAACAGGATAATGGGACCATGATACAATGTCATTGACATTAATGGAAATATGCTTTGTCGAGTCAGCACATAGCAGTTGATAAGTGTTTCCATTGTGAGACATCTGTTGAAATAAAGAGCTTGGGGATTCAGATGAATGAATCTGGTAGGTTAAAGTGCAATAGCTAATGGTAGTTGGGTTCGATTTATTACTGGCATAATCCCTTGTAAAGTATTTTCTTTATTGAGTGGAGCAAGGATGAGTAGTAAATATGGAACTCGATTGTGGAATGTAGTGACTTAGGCTGTTTCTAATGACCAACCCTTTAGGAAAGAGAACAAGAGGTTAGTTAAAATATAAATCTTATATTTCAATCCCAAACGTGAAAACATGATGCACTTCTAATTTTTTTTTGCTTTAAGTGTGGTTACTACCGGGCCATCAAATACATTTCGACTGCACAGTTTATAAATTTAAGAAAAGCAAATACACTCGCAGGAAATAAAACTATTGTGTCAGCTGCAGTGATTAAATCCACAGATGCAGATGCCAGAAGTGTAAACATATCTTACTTTTCTAGTCCTTTGGGTTGACTGTTGTCGAAATGATATGCCTTTGGAAGACAGTTAAATATCAGATTGCATTAGACACAGAATGCTCAGTATTGAAGTGATTAGGAAACTTATGTTCAACAGGTCAACAGATTCCAAGCCTGATTGAGTGCAGTTGTCTGTAACTAAGACATAACCACAATGAATAAGAATGTTAGTTGAATATATCTTCATTCAGTGTATGGGCTTCTGAGAGCAGCAGAATCCTCAAGATGTTTACGTTAGGCCTATACAAGCAGGCACCCCCCATTCTCCACCGTGCTGATAGGACCCACCTGTCACTCATTTCCAACTCATCACCTGCATCCTATTTAAACCCAGCTCTCACTTCCACTCCTTCTGCATCCATTGAACCAGTTATCTTCAACCAGTTCAACCAGTTATCCCCTAACCTTTAGTTTTCTTGTTGTCTTCTTTTGTTGAGTATCTGTTTGCTCTTGTTTTGTGGCCCCTAGAGACTTCCTAATTTTCAATTTATTATTAAAGTGTTGTTCAATGCTAAAATGTCTCTGCTGCTCCACACTGGTGTCAAGCCTCCTCTGCAGTTCCTGGCAGGATAGGTGAAACAGCGATTGACCCAGCAGAGTTATGCCCATCTAAAGGAACTTATCTGTCGACAGGAGTACATGATCCAGAAGCGGCAGGAAACTGTTGACCATCTCCTTGCCACTCCCAAGCATCTCTCTTGTCTCACTACAGGAACCCCACTCAACCTCCTACCTCGGAGCCCTAGATCCAAAGTACCCAAGCTCTTTGAAAGATCCCCAAACTAATGTTGAAGCCTCCTGTCCTAGTGAGTCTTGCACTTTGATCCCCAGCTGTCTCTGTATTTTACAGACCTATCGCAGACTGACTTTATCATCTCGTGACGGGGTGGGCTCTGACTTGGACCACTACTAACTTGAACAATAAAACCAATATTTGTAAGAATTAAAAAGAATTCGCCACTGAGCAGCACTGGGTTTTTGACTATCCAGGATGTGGAAAGGAGGCAATGGACTGGATACTTCATTTGCATCAAAGCTCATGCTTAGTGCTGGATTGCACTGTGGAATTCAGGACCTTCGTGGCAAAGTGTGGCTGGAATGCAGCACTTAAGAGATGAACTGTCTTCCCAGGACCTCCAAAGCATCATCACTCTGGCCCTCTATATTGTCGAGTGTCCTTTGGAAGGACCTTCAGCTCAGCAGCCTGAATCCCAGTTCTGTTCCTGGCTTCAGGGCCCTCGTTGGCAGTGCCCCCAGAACCCACGCAGTTTGGGAGAGTTCTCCTAACCCCCACTCCACAAGGGTATGAGTGTCGGTGGAGGAACAACTTGTGTATTTACTGTGGAGCAGCCAATATCCCACACATCAAGTGCCCATTGTGTCTGGGAAATTGCACCACCAGGTAGAGACAAGGGGCCTTCTGTCTGGTAAGCTCCTCCCAGCCCCTCATTCCAACACACTAGCCCAACTCACTTTCTCTGTCCTCCACCAAATCTCTGACAGCTCTATGCACACAAGAGGATTTTGTGGACTCTTGGCACAGCAGGCAATTTTCTGGACCAGACACTGTGCAGATTGGACTCCCTACTGAGTCTTATCGCTCACCCTTTCAGCATCACGGCCTTTGACGGAAATACCTTGGGGTCTGGGATGGTCAGAGCACGCACACAGCCTGTGCACATGAGTATTGGAGATCACCACAAGTACATCCAATTCCTTCTTATTGACTCACCCAAGACTCCTCTCATCTTGGGTTACCTCTGGCTCTTCACTCTTCACTGCTAAGTAGAAGACTCACCTGCGCAACCACCAATCTGAAAACTCAGTTGATTTTGCCCTGTAAATCCATGGAGATGGAGGAAGTAATTGCCTTAACCCAACTCCCTCATGATTACCACGACTTAGCCATCGCTTTGAGCAAAAAGCACTGCCACTATACAAACAATGTGAATGTGTGATTGATTTCTGGGCACTACTTGTCCCCAGAGTCACTTGTTCTCCCTCTTCCCTTCTGTGACGCAAGCCATAAATGACTACATTGCCAAAGCTTAACAGCATGCCTTAGTTTAACCATCCCAGAACCTAGCTGATGCAGGATCCTTCTTTGTCACGAAGAAAGATGGGGGTGGCGGTCTCCATCCCTAGCTGGCTACCATGGACTCAACAAAATCACCATTAAAAACCGCTACTGTCTCCTTGATAGAAAATGATTTGAAACACTTTACAAGGCCCAGGTCTTCATCAAACTGGATCTGCGGATCTGCACCTGCCGAGGGATGAGTGGAAGACAGTATTCATAACACCCACTGGTCACTATGAATACTTGATACCTTTCCAACTTTCCATTACTCCAGCTGTTTTCCAAACCTTCATTCATGAGATCCCCTGAGACATGCTACACAGCGGTCATCTACCTAAGTGACATCGTCATCTTCTCCAAGGACGCCCAATACCATGTCAGTTACACCTGTCCAATCCTTCATCTCCTCGAAAATCAATTGTACTTCAAAATAGAGAAATGCCAGTTTCACACCCCAGACATTTCCTGGGTTACATCTTTTCACCCCAGAGCATAAACATGGACCCAGAGGAAGTGCGCACTGTTATTTGAATGGCCCTGACCATACTCCCTCAACCAGCTACAGAGCTTCTCGTGATCCTCCAACTCCTGCAGCTGTTTTATCAGGATCTACAGCCATATTGCTGCTCCTCTCACCAAATCACCTTCCACACGAATAACCTGGTCTGCTGCCGTGGACCACAGTTTTGAGGAGCCTGAGGCGCTTCGTCACTATTTGCGCTCTGCACTATCCAATCTCCTCCGGACCTTTAGTGGTAGAGATGAACACATCTGATGTGGGTGCCAGGGCCTTCGCTCCCAATGAAGACCAGATGGTAATACACACCCTGCGCCTTCTTGTGCAAGTTCAACTCTGCACGTGCTCTGCACATAACAGTGCTTGTTATGGAGTAGAGAGAGGGAGCTACTCGCTAATAAAGGGGACTTGGAAGAATGGAGATTTTGGGTGATGGGAAACACAGCGCCCTTCCTGACCTTCGGAAACTTACATCTATTTAACAGACCCACCAACTCAACCCACGTCAGGCTCAGTGGGCCCCTTTCTTTGAGCAACTCAACCTCACTACTTCCTACTGAACCAGCTCCATGAACATTAAGGTGGACACCCTGTCATGATAATTTGACTCAGCTGACATGGAGATCACCATCATTCCATTCCCGCAGATCCTCACCTCAGTTATCTGGGATCTTGAGAACCAGATCCTCCAGACCCCCCCCCCCCAGCAGGTGCGTGCTCTGGCTGACACGCCTGACAACTACATGTGAGCAGCCGTACACTCTGACATACTCCAGTGGGCTCACTTCTCACCCTCTACAGCCTTACAGGCGCATGAAGGTCTCTGGATTTTCTGCGACACCAGTTCCATTGGCCCACTGTGATCATAGATGTACATTAGTTCATCGCTGCCTTTCCTTAATGGGCCCAGTCCAATTCCTACAATGAGCAGCCCTCTGGGCTTCTGTGGCCCCTGCCGGGCACTCAATACCTGTGGCCTCACATCGCCATGGATTTCATCATCGGTTTGCCACCTTCTGATGGGGTCACAGTGATCATGAGTGTCAGACTGGTTCACTGCCTCCCAAACACCTGTCAGCCCAGAGACATCAGACCTGGTTCTCCAACATGTAGTTCACCTCCACGTATTGGACCAGTGCCCACAGATCATCTCCAGCTTCTGGTGAGCCTTCTGCTTCCTCCTATGCTCTCCTCAGTGAGTTTGTCTTCTGGCTATCAACGCCAGACCAATGGTGAGACAGAAGAGCACATCAGCAAGTGGAGAAGTTTCTGCAATGCCTTGTCACTTCTAACCCTTCCACATGGCTCTGGGCTGAACTGTCCCATAATCCACACACCCCCTCCGACAGTAGTACATCACCCTTTGAAGTGATTCATGGCCACCAAGCCCAGTTGTTCCGCACAGAGGAGCCAGCGGTGGGGGTTCTGTCTGCCAGGCCCCCGGTTTGCTGCTGATGGAAAGATTGCAGGAGGGCATGGGGAAGCACCCTAACCATGCCCACTGCCACCAGATCAACTGCTGGTGGTGCCCAGCCAAACTGCTCTGGCTTGGGGGCGGTGTCTGGCTGTCCACCCAAGATCTGTTCCTGTGTACCGATTCCCTCAAGCTCCTGCCCATGTTCATTGGTCTTTTAAGGATGACCCACTTCATCAATCCAGTCACATCTCTAGCTGCCAGCATCCCTCAGGACCACACTTCGCTTCCATGGGTTTTACCTCAAGACTGTTGACCACGGTTTACTCCACCCACCTGAACCTGCACCTCCACAACTAGGATTGTGGCATGTGGTCCAGTGTTTATGCTTCACTGCTTGATGGATTCACATCATCATGAATGGTATGTTTATTACCTGATTGGCTGGGGAGGGAGAGGTCTTGGGTGCCGTCCAGTTTAATCTTAGATCCATTGCTCTTTAAGGAGTTTCACTGGACCCATCTGGATCATCCTGCCATGACTGTGAGGCAGGGAGTGTTTCTGTCAGGCCTGCACAGGGAGGCACATTCTAGACTAACAGGAGTCACCGAGCTAACAGGAGTCAGCTGTTTCCAACTCCTCACCTCTAGACTACTTAAAACCAACTTTCATTCACCCAAAAGCCAGCCAGCCTCAACTCATTGCTCCTAGCCTTCAGTTACCTTGTCGTGATAAGTATCTGTTCTCTCTTGTTCTCTGGTATGTTATTTTGCAGTTTATTTTTAAAGTATTGCTCACTGCTAAATCATCTCTGCTGCTCTGCATTTAGGTCAAACCTCCTCTACGGTTCCTGACAGTTTAGTTGGTGTAGGTAGTGTAGAATTACTTGCTAATTCAGTGGAATTTCTAATACCTAAAATCTAAGGATTTGACTTGTGATTTACCTGTGAGCATCTTTTTTTGTGAGCTTAAGAGAGCCACCAGTCTGTTGTATGACAAGTCAATCTTCTTTCTAGAGAAAGGCTTAGCTAGAGTGTATGTAGCTTATATTGTAGTTGTTGAAAAATAAGTCAGTTTGAAGAATCTCAAAGACATGCCAATTTCCATATCATGATATCATGAAATATCTTACCCCAAAGAAGAAAATTACATTTTAATTGCAAATTGGTAACAGCAATTTGGCTCTTGTTTCTGTGATGAAGGTAGAATTACATCCAGAAAAAAATGTTCAGTAGGTCAGGCTAATGAAAAGCCATCAAGCTGAAATACGAATCCAGTTTTACTCCCATGGATGCTGGCTGATTTGTAGAGTATTTCCAAACTTTTGCAGTTTTATTTCAGGTTTCCGGTAGCTGAAGTAATGTAGTTTTGACCAGTTTGAATTAGGATTTGTGGATTGTGAAAGCAAATTTATATTCCTGGAGATTTGATCATGTGATATCAAAATAGCCATGTGCTCAAGGTCATCTAGAGGAAATAGTGATGCTAGTGAGCTTTCTTGTCTATGATGTCAATGTGGTTGGACCAGGACAAGCTATTGGTGATGGTCACTCTTTAAAAACTTGAAGCTCTCAGCCCTCTCGACTGCAGCAACATTGATGTAAATGGGACCATGTCCACCAGTCAGATCTTTTGTTTTGCTGACTTTGAAATAAATTTTGATGCTATGACACCATGTTACTAAGCACTCTATGTCCTTTCTGTGCTGCAACTTGTTATTTGAGATGTATCCCAGCTACAAACTCGTATCTGGAGTTATTGCAGAATCTGGCCATACATTCATGAACGTATATGGAATAGAGTAGGGGCTGAGGACACGACCTTGTGGAGCATCAGTATTGAGTTTAACTGTGGCAGAGGTGTCACTGCTTATCCTTATTGATTGCGTCTGTTGGTCAGGAAGCCAAGGATTCAGCTGCAAAGGGGCAAATAGAGGTGTGGAGTCCCAGTTCAAGGAGTTTAAAGATGAGTTTGCTTGGAATAATAATACACAAGGTGAAGCTATGGTAAATAATTATCTGCCATCTTACTGTCCAGATGCTCCAGAGATGTCCAAGGAGATGGTATTTGCTGTAGGCCTGTTCCAGTGGTTGGTATATTAGTGGGTTGGGGTTATTTGGGAGGCTAGATGTAATACATTCCATGATCAGACACACAAAGTACTTCATAGTAATGGAAGTCAGAGCTGCTGGATAGTAGTCATTAAGGCATGTTACCTAGTTTTTCTTAGGTATTGGTATGATAGTGATCTTAAAGCAAGTGCAAACCTCAGATTGAAGCAGGGAGAGGTTAAGGTGTCAGAAAATACCCCTGTCAGGTGATCTACACAGGGTCTAAGGACCTGATCAGGTACACCATCCAGGCCAGATGGTTTCTGCATGGGTTCACTCTCTGGAATACTGATCTTACGTTCACAGCAGTGACTGGGTCCAGGCGCATTGGAGGCTGTGGCATTCCAACCCCCTTCTGCACAGAATGCATTTAGTGTTCTGGGAAGGTATATACTGTTGGCGATGCTGCCTTACTTTGTTCCAGAGTGGTTGAGGCAGGTACATTAACAAGGGTTTAAAAGGCATTTAAAAGGCACATGGATAAAAGGGGTTTAGAGGGAAATGGACCATATGTAGATGAATGGGACTAGCTTAGATGGGAATCTTGGTCAGCATGGAACATTGGATTCAAAGGGCCTGTTTTCACGTTGTAAGATTCTATGACTAATAAATTACTTACTTCAGGAAATGCCATTAAAGGCAATTCTGAGGCCTATAACAGTAATTCACCATATCTCAGAATGCCAAGTGACAGACTATGGGAAATGCTGTAGGAATTATTCATGTGGAGAGTAATTTCAGAGACATAGAATATTTTGATTACTCAGAGGTACATATAAGTTGAAATTCAACTTTGTTTGCTTTTCAATTGTTCTTTCTTTGAGCAATCCAGGTTGTTTTTTATAACTTTTTTTGCGTTTCTGAAACTCTGTGGTTTGACTTGTTAAAGAGGCAGTGATGTTTTGTGCCCCTAGGAAATGTTAATGTTTTGATTGTTGCTGGTGGTAACCAATTGATCAGCTTATCAAAATCCTGATAAATCGAGAACTTATCCCATCATAACTGTGAGACCTGGCACCTAATCTCTAACTGATGTTCACTTTCTTTCAGTCTGAAGGCCACTGGGCACTAATCAGAAGCAGATTTTCCCCCTTACTGGGAATGTTGCTTTGAAATGGCCTATATAGATGAGACTGGTTTTATGATTAAAATTAAAAATTAATTAAAAGGGAAGAAATGAGAAATTTAATTTGTTGTAGAATAATAAGATAGAACCCATTGAGATCAAAAGATAGATAAGTCTCCAGAAGTTAACATTCAAGAAGCACTGAAATTGAAAAAAAACTTCCAGGTATTCCATGTCAGTGCAGAATGAAATTGCTTACCTTCCAGTCCAAGTAAATACATCCAACTCTGTCCTTACGCAGCCATGTAACCTCCAGGCTGGGTCATTCCACTCAGGACTCCAAGAACCAACCAGGTATAGCCACTTACCTCAGAAGCATGTTAAGAAGATGGGTCTGAAGGCGAGAGTGAAACAGCGTAGTTTCAAGCCCCTCGAGTTTCTCTTTTCCAAAGAAAACAATTCCAGCCCTTCTATCAAGCATGACTCATATTAAATCTATGCCCTCTGGTTCTTGATTCCCCACCCTGGCAAAAAAAAATAAATCTGTCTGCATTCCCCTCATGTATGCCCTTGTGATTTTATTGTTCGTTTGCCATGTGCCATGTTGTATGATGTAGGCGATCATGGTCTTTCCATGACCATACTTGTTCTTGGCAAACGTTTCTACGGAAGTTGTTTGCCATTGCTGCCTTCTGGGCAGAGCCACAACTTGCCCAAAGGTGACCTGCAGGTTAGCAAAGGAGAGGAGCTCCTTAACATCCTTTGGGTAGGGACACATCTCCAGCCGAACCACCCTTTCAGATTTTATTCACCTCTATAAAATCAACTCTTATTCTGCTGAATTTAGTTCTGCTCACCCTTTCTCCATACCTCTGTCTCTGAAGTCCCAGCAGCATCTTTGTAAATTTGTTCTACCCTCTTTCCATCCTAATAGCATCTTTCTAGCAGCCAGGTGACAAAAAGTGAGTAGAGTGTTCCAGATTTCATCTCAGCGATGTCTTGTAAAACTGCAGCATAACATTCCAATTTCTACACTCAATGTCTTGACATGAAAACCAATGTGCCAAGTGCCTTCCTCATCACCCTGCCTACCTGCGCTGTCACTTTCAGGGAACCACATATTCCTAGGTCCCTCTGTTCTTCAACACTCCCCACGTTTGAACAATTTTCCATTAAAGCCCTACCTCAGTCATTTATTTTCCCAAAATGTAAAGCCTTGCTCTATCTGAATTAAACTCCACTGGTCATTCTACTGCCCACTTTCCCAGCTGATCAAAATTGCTCTGTAAATCTCAATAACCACCTATTTTATTATCTCCTATTAACATTAGCTATACCTTGTACGTTCTCATCCAAATTATTGACATAGATGACATCTCCTTCTATACGTTTGGCTACAGTAGTAAATCTACTGTTCCCAGCAGTGCCCATACCTTAAGATTAGAAATATATACTTTTATATATAGTACTAAAAGCACTTGTGTAATGCACCATATAACCATTTTTATGCAGGAAAAGTTTGTAATGAACTGCTGACATTACGGGATTAATAATCCAGAATTCTACAGTATACTGGTGAATCAAATATGTGAGTTAATTAAATATTTAAAAACAGCTGTTCACAGTAAGTTTGTTCATAAAATTTCCACTTTTTTTGTAAGAAATTATTTAGTTTGTTATTGCCTTTTGAGGGAGCAAGTTTCCTAGACTTCACCTATCGGATCTCAGCTTGATTGTTAACTATCTTCTGAAATGTCTAAGCTATCCCTATTTATGGGGAATTAGGAATACCAAATTTACCAGTGAGGTCCACTGAACAAATAGTACAGAATGTTTGTTTTTTCCGTAGACATTTCCATCGCAACTTCTGTATGGATTATGGCCTGAGGTTCCCAAGGAGCTTTCTGGCTTGACACCGCTGGTTCCCACTTCTTAGGTAGAGGATGAGAGGCTAAGCAGAGCTTTTATCTTCTCTGATTTGTTTGTAAAAAGTATTCACATTTTCATGTGAAGTTGTCCCCAGAGGTACTAAAGGGCAGGATTCATCTGGTACTATATTATTGAAATAGGTAATTGGTTCATTATTGCCCCATATACCAAGACACAGTGACGAACTTTGTTTTGCATGTCATCCATACAGATAATTTCAAACATAAGTACATCAAAGGAAAGACAAAAACAATGCAGAATATAGCGCTACAGTTACAGAAAAAATGCAGTGCAGGTAGACAATAAGATGCAAAGGCCAAATAGGTTGTGAGAAATCACAATTTCATCTTTGTCATACATTCAAGAATCGTAAAGAACAAATCTGTCCTTTGGCCAGGTGAGATGTTTTCAAGCTTTTGTATCTTCTACCCAATGGAAAAGGGGAGAAAAGAGAGTGACCAGGGTAGGAAGGGGTCTGAACAAATTGGCTATTTTGATGAAGCTAGAAGTGTAGACAGAATCAATAAAGAGGAGGCTGGCTTTTGTGATAGACTGGGGTTTGTGTATCTGATCAGCTTGGTTGTCAGGAGAGACAGTGGCCAGTTTTATGACTGGAATCTGCAGAAGAAGTTTTGGTGAAGTAAAACTCCATTGAATTATTATCTTTCATCTCAGTCAAAATGGAAATTAATTTCATTTGCAGAAACTTGTGTATTTATTCTGATGGTTTTAAAAATGCTACATAAATTATTCTATAGTATTGATTCTAGTCTTGCTGTAATTAATGTTGTTAATCAGTAAACTATAACATTTCTTTCACTGTAATTAATTGACATTTTTAATTATATTTCAGTGCAAAATTTATTTCAGTTGTGTTCTATTTTGTGAAGGTGATGAAAAATGGGAACAAATTGGCATGACTTGTTTTCTTGAAGATCTTGACGAAGTTAGGACAAAATATATGCTTTCAATGCATTAAGATCAGTTGTGATTGCTAATTACCAGCTTTAACCTTGTTCCGCTACAGCTTAAGGAAGGAAACTGGATTTTGCATGTAGACCTGAGCTGTGATACCAGTGTACTTGATCTCTAGACAAGGAGAGCGCATTAGCTTTATAAACATCAGCTGATAATAAAATTACAAATCATAATAACCAATAATAAATGTAGCTGGAAATAGTATTACGACTACAGTAGCTAATTCCATTTATATAGCCTTTAATGTAACATGTCCCGCGGCACTGCATAGAAATGTAATTAAATGAAAAATTCATGCATCAATAATGTATTGTTGATTAATAAAACAGGCAGAACTATTTTAGAAAATAAAACTGCACTCCATCTTAGCTGCTTACTCCAGTTTCCCTTTGTCACTTAATACAATCCTTGGCCTCTGGCTCAAAGTTCAAAGTAAATTTATTATCAAACTACATATATATCACCATATACTACCCTGAGATTCATTTACTGTGGGCATACTCAATAAGTACAAAGAAACACAATAGAATCAATAAATAACCACATCCAAGAAAGACAGGCAAACAATGAATGC
This sequence comes from Hypanus sabinus, assembly GCF_030144855.1. Taxonomy (NCBI): domain Eukaryota; kingdom Metazoa; phylum Chordata; class Chondrichthyes; order Myliobatiformes; family Dasyatidae; genus Hypanus; species Hypanus sabinus. Next base: position 140,432,175 of record NC_082708.1, on the reverse strand, counting down.
GTAAAAATGACAAACTGCAAATGCAAAAAGCAAGAGAGAAAAATAAGCTATAAACATCGAGAACCATAAGTTGAAGAATCCTTGAAAGTGAATCCACAATTGTGGGATCAGTTCAGTGTTGAGATCAGTGAAGTTATTCCCTTTGGTTCAAGATCCTGATGGCTGAGGATTTATAATTGTTTTTGAACCTGGTGGTGTGAGACCTGAGGTTCCTGTACCTCCTTCTTGTTGGGACTATGGCTGCATGGTGGACATTCCTGATGATGGATGCTGCACTCCTCATACATGTGTTGACTGGCAGGGAGGGTTTTGCCTGTTTAGGACTGAACTGTATCCAGTACTTTTCTTAGGCTCAAAGATAAGAAAACACAAATGAGATGGGGAAACTGTCCATCAAATGTTTATTAAACTGGTAGTTGGCCTGGACATATTTTGTGAACTCCCTGTCCACCTTCCTTACTTCAACTATCTCACCTGTTCAGCAATTGTACATGATGTATATAGGCTTTTCCTTTTTTTGGCTTGGCTAGCCTGGAAATACATTAAAAATGGAAATTGCAGGTTTTGGGCATTCAGTGCAGTTGAGAAAGGTTTATAGATGGGGAAATGGCTAGTGTACCATAAGGAAAGTCAGATGTTCAGGCTGAAGGGGAATTGAGGTGGGTGAAAGGTTTTTCAGTATTGGATCAGAGCATTCAAATTTGAGAATACAACCTATTTGGCTGAGAAGGAATTAAGGGCATGATTAAGTCCAAGTTTGGTGGTTGTGGACTTGAAGAACATCTGCAATGAAGCTGGAGACTTGGGCTGATTGGAACCAAAAGTTAAGTAAAAGAATTAAAGGTATCCTGCCTGTAGATGGATCCATCCAGCATAGTTCTTGCCCATGGACTAGGTCGGCTCGTGTCCTAATCTGCAAAGGTAGATATTACCTGTGCAGTGAGGCCTACTTTTTCATTGCTGCTCATAATTCCATACTCCCTCACAACATAAAAGGAGGCTGTTTCAGTCACTGAGCAATCCCTTTCTTCACTGATCATGCCTGTAACTTAATTTCCCCTTATTATCGTCATTTCCCCATATGCTACCCCTAACTTACTGATTAAGGTAAATGTACAGTGATCAGTTAACCTGTCAACTCTGGGATGTGGGTGTAAATAGGAGCACATGGGAGGGGGGGTACTTACATGTTCTGAGGAAGGATGTGCAAACTCCACGTGAATGAGGGGGTGTCTGAGCCTGAGTCAGTGAAGCTGTGAGGTGGCAAATCTACCAATGTGTCATCCTAGGTCATCAAATAGGTTTTGCTACAGAGACAATGAAATGGTTAATGAATGACATTTGGACACCGCTAACTGTGTGGAAGTATATTGTATGCATTGAAAATTAGGAATAAGTTTAGTGAATCATGGAACCAATGGGTTGAACTGCAGTTAAGAAACTTTCTGCTATCAGAGCTAAAACCCAGAACACATGACATGAGAGACAAATGAGAGGTTGAGATCTACTGAAAAGAAAGTAAAGTGACATTTCAGGGAGAATGAACTCTTAAACCAATATCTCCCACTTAACACCTTAACATCATAAAGCTCTTGAAATGGCAAGGAGAATGGATAGGATGAATGCTTGTGGGCTTTTTCCACTCAGATTGGGTGAGACCAGAACTAGTGATCATAGATTTACGGTGAAAGGTGAAATATTTAAGAGGAATCTGAGGGGGAACTTCTTCACTCAGAAGTTGGCGTGAGTGTGGAATGAGCTGCCAGCAAAAATGGTAGATGTGAGTTCAGTTTAAAAATATTTAAGAGAAGATTGTATAGATAGATGGGTGAGAGAGGTTTGGAGGACTATGGTCCAGGTGCAGGTCGATGACACTCGGCAAAAGACCAGACCAGCATGAATGAGATGGGATAAAGGTCCAGTTTCAGTGCTCCAGGACTCTATGAATGAAAACAAGGGGGAAAATGTATATGAGAAAGAAAGTCAGATATAGCATGAAGACGACAGTCAATGCAGTGTTAGTTCAGGGGAATGAAGAATTAATATTTCAGGTCAATGACCTTTCACAAAAAGAGAACTAAAGCAATTTGTGGTTAGAGGGCATGGGAGTGGATATTGAAGCAGGAAGAACACAAAAGGATAGGGTGGAGATCGGGAGATTTTGAAGGATACAGGCAGTGGTGGTGATGCTGACTGAAAGAGAGTGAAAGAGAGTTATGTTAATAACTAAAGCTGTGCCTGGAGGAGGTGTATATACAGGAGGAAACAAATGGAATGTGAAAGACCAGTAGGGGAGGAAGCAAAAAAGAAACTGAATTCTGAAAAGGTTAAAATCAAGAAAGAAATGACAGATGATCTGATATTGTTCAAGTCAGTGTGGGCTCCAATGCAGAAAATTAGAGAGTAAGGTGCCAAGCTCAAACTTACATTAAACTTCATGGCAATAGAATGAGAAGAAAGATCGAAAGGCCTGAGTGGGATGGAGAACAAAAGTGCCAAGTAACTGGAGATGATGATTTGCCCTCATTGGCTTAACAAGGGGGTTTATAAAACAGTCACCTGGTCTACATTAGTTTCTCCCATACAAAATATATCCCATTAAGGGCAACAAAAAATGTGGAAGATATAATAGGAATATATAAAATGCACAGGGACTGCTTCAAAAAAGTAATTAGGATGATAAAGACAGTGCACAAAATATCACTGGCAGATAAGTTTATGGAAAGAAAAGAATTTCAAAATACATGAAACAAGAGGGTAACTAGGGAAGTAGAAGGGCCCATTATGGACCAAAGGAGGAAGCCAGAAGATGTGGGTGGGATGTTAGCACTTGTATTAAGGAGAAGGACATTGTAATTTGAGAATTCATGGAAAAATAACATAAATTTCTAGAACAAGCTATCAATAAAATGAAGGCTTCATGTAGCATAGTAGTTTTAAAGATGGATAAATCCACAGGGGTTTATGTAGTGTGCCCTATGCTGCTATAGGAGACAAATGAGGAAATTAGTGTACTTCTGACAAAAGTTTAAAAATCTTTGCTGGCTACAGAAGAGGTGCCCGATGACTAGAAAACTGCAAAATCGATTCCTTTGTTCCCAATAGAATAAGCAGGTGATCACAACTTTGTGAGTACCACCAGTGGGAGGTAAGTTATTTAGAAGACATTCTGAGGTTCAATATTAATCTGTACAGTACTTGGAAAGCCAGGATAAATCAAAGATGGTCATTTTGACTTTGTATGGGAAAGATCCTGTTTCACTAATTGAACAGAATTTTCAGAGTTAACAAAATGTATTCATGAGGCTAGTGCAGTTGATAAAGTCTATATGTACTTCAGTAAGGCATTTGACAAGGTCCCACATTGTCAAACTAGTCCAAAAAGTTCAATCTCTTGGTGTTCAAGTGGCAAAATGGATTCAAATTTGGGTTGACATAGGAGGCAATCGGTAATGGTGGAGGGTTGTTTTTGTGACTGTAAGTTTGTGACCACTACTATAAGACTTAATGTGGCGATAATTACTTCTTTTTTAAATGGCTTACTCTTTCAATATTTTTATTAGTTTCTGCATAAAGGAATACAGAGTACAAGAAGATATATATTGTAAGTCAAAAGAAAAAAAAGTACCAAATACATTGTATTAAAAATACAGTTACATTCACAGAACTCTGTATTCATAAAAATTAAATTGAATCATAATATTGAAAAATAATATAATAATTTTGTTATACAGGAAAAAATCTAAACCCACTACCAAAGTCAGAGCTGCTAGGAAAAGCAAGAAAAAAGGAGAAAAAAAATCTTATAATAAAATATATTATTAGCCACCATCTGTATTTTTACAACAAATCAAAGGTTTTGAAAATAACTCAAAAATGGTCCCCACAATGTATAAAAGTCTTGGCTAGATTAAAAAACTGAACATTGGATCTTCTCTAAATTTAAGCATGGTAACATCCCATAACCATTGAGCGTGAGTAGGCGGAACAGCATTTAAGCAAGAACGCCCTCCTAGCTATAAGAGAAGTAAAAGCCAAAATATGCAAATCAGGTGTCTCCAAAATAAAGTCTTTTTTAATATACTTCATTGATATGGGAGTTACATTAGCAAGTTTGCTGATGAAATTAAAAATTGGCGCAGTTGGTGGTAACAGGGATAATCTTAGGCTACAAGATGGTTTTGTTCGGTTAGTAAGATGGCCACGGCATAGACAGATGGAATTTAATTCTGAGATGATGCACTTTGGAAGGACCAACAAGGGGAGGATTTACAAATAAAGTGGAGGGCTGCAAGGAGTACAAAGGAACCGATGGTGCTCGGTGTACATGTTCAAATGTCCCTGAAATTGGTAGATAACGTGCTGAAGAAGGCAGCTGCAGATAATGTAGTTCAACCCATGGGAACTCCTGTCACCATAAACAAACCTTGGATGAGCTTTGCATAATTTTTGCCTGTCTGACAATGGACCATATGACAGTTTAATGATTTGTGAGTTAGGATTATATCGAAGGCACCCTAGCATCCCCAGTCATTAATGGTCCAACAGAGTGAATGAGCTGTTTGTCAGAATACTTCTTAAGAAGTCAAGCACTACAAGAACTTCTCCCCATATGAATAAAATATTATTTCATCAGTTTTCTGTTCAGCATATCTAACTACGACACATATTACTATGGGATGCCTACCACCAGCAGCTGATGGAAGTTTAGAAAATTATGAGAGGTCGAGGTAGTCAGGATTATATTTCCAATGTAGGGATGTCAAATACTAGAGGTTGCAGAATTCGCAACCCGCCTGGCTTGTAGGGGCACTGTACCAATTACCTTAATCTCTCCTGGTTGTGGGCGAGTGCCTGGGTTGTGGCAAAGCTCTCCCCAGTCCACTCTGCAATGTTGTCTGTTCATTTCTTTCTCTGTCCACCCCTTTTTCTTTTCCCCTGCAGGAAGGTCTGAAGGAAGGTCTTTGAGGGTCCACTTGATCTTGTTATGTGGCCATACCATCTCAGTTTCCTCTTTACTGTGGGCAATAGATCTTCATAGTGTCTCATGTGTTGGGTAATGGTTGGGAAATACTGGAGATCATATGTTTAAATAAAAGGGGAAAAGTTAAAGGTGTGTAAAAATTACTTGCCTCACACAGAAATTGGTAGGTGCCTGGATTGGTCTGACAGGGGTAGAAGTGGATGCAGATGCGATGGTGGCATTTAAGATGCTTTTAGATAGACACATCAATATATAGGGAATGGATGGGTGTGAATCTTGTGTAGGCAAAAGAGACTTAGTTTAACTTGATGGGCTGAAGGGCCTCTCCCTGTTCTGTGTAGTTCTATGTTCTTTGTTAAAGATGTTCACACACAAGATTTGCTTCCTGTATTTCAGCCACAGTTGCATAATCAGAAGGAAAATACTCTTTGGTAAGGAGTGTCTGCTGGTGACTTGATTGCATTGCCATATACACTTGGCCAGTATGCATAGAGCAAATGCTTTGCTGTGTATAATGTGCTTAAAAAACAGCTCAGCTTAGATGGCTGGGGAGGAGCTTGCATGATTGAGGCTTGAGATTTGCCGGCAGCACCTAAGGTTACTTTGACCTATGTAAGAGTAGAGGTTGAAATGTAACCCATCAAATACCACAGTATGATACAGTCCTCATGTGTGCTGATATGTGCACCAATCACATCCATCTCTGGCATGATGGGCTCTAAATCTGGGTAAAACCTCAATATTGCATAGTCACACTTCCTTCTGCTTCCGAAATTTGCTTCATCAAAACTCGTATTTCCGTCTTCTGTTCTGCTTGGAGTGACCATGCTTCCACAGAGCAGGTGCTGCTTGCTCTCCCTTCCCCTTGCTCAGAACCAGGGTATTTGTGCAGGCGCATATGTGGATAACATCAAAGGTGATGATGAATCAGCATATTGGAAGGAAATTGAAAATCTGGCTGAGTGGTGCCACAACAAGCTCTCACTCATGTCAGTAAGGCCAAGGAGCTGATTATTGACTTCAAGACGAGGAAACTGGAGGTCTATGAACTAGTCCTCATCAGACGATCAGGGGTGAAGAGGGTCGGAAACTTTAAATTCCTTGGTGTTATCATTTCAGAGGATGTTGCATTGGGTCCAGCAAAAAAAATGCCATTATGAAGCAGGCCTATACTTTCTTGGAAATTTGCAAAGATTTGGCATTTCATCGAAAACTTTGACAAACTTCAAAAAGGTGAGTTGGAGAGTGGTTGCATCACAGCCTTATGTGGTAACACCAATGCCCTTGCACAGAAAATTCTACAAAAAAAGGTGGATGTGGCCCAGCCCATCATGGGTAAAGCTCTCACCATCACTGAACACATCTACACAGAGCACTGTCTCTTCCCACTGCTGCCAAGAAGGGATTGGAGCCTCAGGTTGCACATCACCAGGTTTAGGAACTGTTGTTACACCTCAACCATCAGGCTCTTGAACCAGAGGGGATACCTTTATCTCCTGATTTCAATATTTATTGCATATTTATTTATTTATTCATTCCTTTTTTCTTTTTGTAATCGCACAGTTTGTTTTCTTTTGCACACTGGTTGTTCGCCCTGTTGGGTGCAGTCTTTCATTGATTCTATTGTGTTTCTTGTTTTTACTGTGAATGGCCACAAGAAAATGAATCTCATGGTTGTATAGGGTGACATACATGTTCTTTGATAATAGATTTCCTTTGAAATTTGAAGAGATTTTGTACATTATGTGCAATCTGAGCTTGTGACTGTGGACATGGAATCAACTGCATCTCAGATTGCAAATCATGGCATGTGCAAGGAGAAAGATACACGCATAGGGTAGTTGGAAGGATGATAGTGTGGTGGGGGTGAGATGTACGATGGCTGTGCCATTGCTGGTTTATGGAATATGAAGATGCAATCACTGTCTTTCTTCTGTACGTTAATTGAAATCTTTGTAGTAAAGCATCTAGGTACTCAGCACCTGACTCCTGATATTAACCTCCCTGGTTAATCTGGACCTACTCCCTTATGAGACTATGGAGCTAGGACTATATCAAAGAAACCTTAATGTCCTCAATATCATCTAGAAAGCGAATGAGTAATTTGTCAGAATACTCCTTAAAAAACTGAATATTGTAAGAACCTTTTCCCAACTGAATGAAGTATTATTTGGAAAATTAGCTGTTTAACATATCTAACTACTACCAATCCTACTCTGAGATACCTACTAGCAGGTGCTGATGGAAATTCTTAAGTTTATGAGCCTGATAGAATCTAGACTCCAGTGCAGTGTCCAGACACCTTGGAGCCCACTTTTTCCATGATTCATTTTTGGCCCCATCCACTGGTGCCAGAGCTGGTTCCAGCCATGCTGCATCTCTCTCTTAAAGAGCAGGCCACATCTAAGCAGTACAGGTAGCTTTCCATTAACCCCTGCTGAAAAAATTCAGCTGATAAGCAGCCTGATTAGATGTAAAATCATTATAATGTATAAAGATGGGCTGGCGAATGGAGGTGCGTCTAATGATCCATCGTGATCCCAAAATCTGTTTTTTGGGGCTATTGAAATTACTGCTCCCAATTTTTCAGTAATTACGGCAAGGAATGAAAAGTGCATCCATGCTCTACTTTCAGGGGTCTGAAGTAACAACAAAAAAACCATCAATACATGGCAGGTGACTGGAATAACATTCTTTGTTACTAATCTGTTCCACCATCCCTTTTCTCTTGTGCTGTAATCATACTGTCTGCCACCTATAATGAGATGTATGCAATACATATCAGATCGGGGACAATAATATTCTTTGTAAAATCTGTAAAGACAGAAATGTGAAGAATTATTTTTCCATCACAGTTCATAATGTAGCAATGTGACAGTTTAAATATTAGTATCAAACAATAGAATTTGAAAGTTTTGCTGATCTTGACAACTCAATTTATCTTAATTTAAACATACGTCAGATTCTGACACAAAACTGACTAGCTTAAAGTTTCAAAATTGCCTCAAAAATGTTCTTTATACATTGCAGGTATGCTGGGTTTGAACTATAAAAATAAAAATTCAGAACATTATAGCAGAATCCAGCAGTTGAAATTTGAAAATTGTTCATGTTTTGAAAAGGATAGTTCTGACTAGGAGCAGGTTGGGTAGCGTGTATACTTTGTAATTAAACACCTGCATTTTGGGGAAGGGAACATGGTGGAATTTAAATGAGTGAAATTTTTTCTTCATTATATTCTTTCTGCTATTTAATTCCTATCCATTTTGAGCATGGATTTATTTTCTTCTTAGGTTTTCCCTTATTTTCTTCTGGTCTCATCTCATTTTTGATGCTGAACAATCGTAATTCTGTCTTGGACTAGCTTCTGACTTCCACTTTAACATAACTACAAATAAACTTTCCTTTACTCTTACTTGTAATGTAAGTGAAGCTTAAGTCTCGCATCATGGGATCTGACAGCATCTGGGGAAGTAAAATGACACATTCTTCAGGATGGAACTTCACACTGCACCATCATCAAGATGGATCCTAACTCTAGGTCTACACAACATGCGCTGGAATGTTCGCTATATCACAGACTGTCTGGAATTAAACTCCTGTATAGAGGCTATTACACCAGTTCACTGGATGGTCTGCTGGGATAGGCTGTGTCTGTCAATAAAGGAATGCATTCAATTACATTGACAATTAACTGACAATTCATCTCTCCCCCACCCCTGATAGATACTGTTCAACCCACCGAGTTCCTTCAGCAGACTGTTTGTTGCTCCAGTTCATCTGGTGTGGAACATTCGTCTGGCATCTGTAGGGGATAATTTCTCTAGTCTTTGAAACACTGACAAATGAACGAGCAAACAGTGATTCAATGTCTTAGTGAAAGAACCTTTCTTGCTGCAGCAGTCTCTCAGTAGCACATTCACGTGGCTGCTTGGAATTTTGTTCTCAAGCCTCTGGAGCAGGATTTGAACTTGCCACCATCTGACATAGATGTTCAGAGAAACCTAGCCTGAACAGTAGACACTAGAATTTGAGCATATTATGTTCAAGTTCCCTTGGCTTTCTAATCCTCAACACCCATAATTTAATTTTATTCTTTCCCTGCATGTCTGGCAATATAATTTAAGAATATTTTCTTGTGTGTTTTCTGTTCATCCCTTCATGCAATTCATCCAGAAAGCAGATGGCTTATAGGGAGTGTGTATTATTTCTGTTTGTTTGGTGATGGTGTGATACAGGATAGCAATTTAATTATGCGGGAATTAAGGCAGGAATTTAATGTTTGAATCATTGAGATTTCTACCTCTAATAGTAAAGCTGTGAAACTTGCACACACGGGAGATTTAAGAGGCTTTTTATATAACTGTAGTAGCTAGAAAAACAAAGACTTGTTGTTTGTATGGTACCAGGTCAGGAAGTATCTGGAAATATCTTGTATTTTTTGATGACTAAAGTTTTGTTGGCAGATGTACTTATCCTTTGAAAGTTTGGGTACAACAGTTTCTCAATTTTTTAAAAAATGTTTCTTTATGATGCAAAGGTCATTTAGCCTATAAAATCAATGCCAATTCTTAGAGTAATCCCATCAATCCCTTACTCATTTCTCTCCCACATGCCCCTGCTCATACTCTAACCACCCACAATTTGGGGCAATTTGCAGTGGGCAATTAACAAACCCTCTTTCAGATTTGGGAGACAACTGGAGCACCCCCCTCCCCATGCAGTCCCAGGGGTGAAGTGTAAACTTCTCACAGGATCAAATCCTGATCACTGAAGGTCTGGCAATTACTACCCATTGCTACCGCAGTGATGGATTTATGATCGCTTAACCAATTTTACTGGTCATTCAGCTAACTGGGAATAATTTATTTGGAGAACTTCCTGCTCTTTTGCAAATGCTCTGGGTCTTTCACATAAAGTTTACCACAAAGATGGACGGTTTCACCTGAAGAGAATGGTAGCATTGGTATTATGTGATAGTCTCAATGCTGCATTTAACTGGCATCCTAAGGAAAGTGACTAAGGCATGGATGCATGCAAAGCCTTCTGATTTAAGTGTTGCCATTGACCTCAGCGGGCTCTTGAGGAAAGAGTGACCCTGAACATACTTATTACACTGCTATTTGCAAATGAGGCACGAGGATGGGAAAAAGCCACTCATCTCTTTGATCCCATTCTGTTAAATCATAAGCCATAGTCAAAGAGAGATACAGTAGGGAAACAGGCCCCTTGATCCATTGTATCTGCATTGACCATAACCACACATTTACATTACTTCTATGTTAATCCCATTCTCACTTAGTTTCCTCACATTCCCATCAACCCTCCGGATTCTGTCTCTCGCCTACGCACCCAAGTCAATGTACAGTGGCCAATTAACCTACCATCCCATGTGTGTTTGGAACAAAGAGGGAAACTGGAGAAGGGGGAACCCATGTGATCACGGGAAGCATATACAAACTCTATATAGACAGGTCACAGCGCCAGGATCGAACCTGGATCTAAGGTGCTAAGAGGCAGCAGCTCCACTAGCTGATCTACCAAAAAATAAACAACAGATATTATCAGGTGCAGTAAAATTAACACATGCTTTTAACCTCTGTTGTTGACTGCAAGCTGAAGCAACAGCTAATATTCCTGACTAGCATGTAGTAGAAAGTGTTAGAAATGTTCACCAGGTCAAGCAGTATCCGTACTGAATTATTATTTCAGGGATATCTTGTATTCTGATACAAGGACCTGATGTATTTCTTCTTAGTCAGTCCCTCAAGATCCAATTTTGTAGGTTTTCAGATAGTTGAAACGGCCTTGGATTAGAAGGCTCTAGGTCCAAGCCTTAAATGAGACTTTGACACAGAAGAAGTAGGAGGTCCTTGATAGGATTTATTAACAAAAGAATGCAAGAAAATAGAAACTGGTGTGGGTTAGCAAGCTCATCATCCACAGATCTTGCACATTTAATATGATCATGGCTAATCTGACTAGGCTTGAGCTGCATTTGTTCAATTCCTTCATCTTTCAAATTATTACCCACTTGCCATTTAAGTTTCTCCAGAGATCTAGCCTCTACAACCCACTTTGGTAGAGTATTTTTATGAGTTGTCAAATCTCTGGTTAATAATCTTCTGACTCAAAAATTAATGCAAGACCATGAGCCAAAGTTGGCACCTTGTGGATCTAATTAATGTATTTGAGAAAATAAAATGCATGGTAGGCTAGTCAACATCAGAAGAGAAGAATAGTCTTTCACTTTAGTGAAGTCTTTATTAGAACTTGCTCTGACAAGCTGAACTAAAGACTTCAGCTTTTGCAACTAAGAATTTAATGAATAAGTGGTAGAAATACAAATAATTAGTTTTCTTTTGTCACTTTAAAACTTTGATCAACACGTTTTCTGGCTTCCTATCAAACGATTCTCAACTGTTTGATAAATTGGACAAAATTTAAACAGCTAGGCAGCATTAATTCTAATTTCTCTTAACCACAATAAGATTGAAAGTGTCCAATCAATCACTGTTTACAGGTCCTCCCCAGCTTATGATTGCCTGACTGTATACAGCCCATGTATATGAACAAGCATTTGGCAGAATGGTGGTCTGAATTCACCGACGGCTGCTGGGCTGCTGCCATCCTCTGCCACATGGGAACGTGGCTCACGGCTATATTTCTGACTTGCAAACTGTTTAGGTTATGAACATTTCACAGCAATGGAGCCCTGCCAAATTCAGGGATGACCTATATGGATGACATATTAATTTTCTCTCCTTGATCAACGAAAATTGTAGATCAGTGTGTAATTCAGTGGTAGTGCACTGTACAAACCTCACTCTTTTTCTAGTATACAGAACATGGTTGTATAAAATCCAAGCCAGTCTCCAAAGTGCCTCATTTTGTTCTGAATCAACTTACTCGGAAACTGTTGAGTTCTGATTGAATTTGACGTAATTGCTTATCAGCAAAAACCGGTGTGTCCCATTCATTAATCTAAGCCGCTTGGAAATGACAGCTGATCCTTGTGGAATATTTTTTGAAGAGTATTTCTGTGGCATCCAACAAGATTTTGTTGTGTTCTTTTCCATTTGCGATAGCTGAAAACCTTTTGCCACTGCTGAGTTAAATGGAATGCTGTTGTCAAAAGAGGTGTCGGCACCCTATAAATTTTTCTAACATTAAGACTTCCCTATCATAAAGTATATGAACTGAATATGATATTGTATTGTTCCTATTCAAATAATACAGAACTGTGCTAAGACTAACCCCCTTTGTGAAAGACAGCAAGTCAATACCACAATTTATTATGTAGACTGTGGTTAGTGACACCTTGTTGAATTGGAAGCAGTATTGTTTGGGAGTGAAAACTGATCACACTTCTTTTTCCAGTGCTTTTTCTCCATTTCTGGGGATATGCTGTTAATCAACATGCATTATCATCTCACTGTCACCCTCGGTTAGCTTGACTGTAGTTCTCCCACCCTGCTTCCTGTAACAATTCTTATGAATTTTTCTTGGTCCTCTCCATCAAATCCCACAGTGCCTCCTTCTTTACAATCTGATGTGATTTTCTTTCTCGAACTGCATAGATCTCCTGCACTGTATCTGACAAGATTTCAATCACTTGTATCCCATTTCTTGCATGTCTGCTCTTAACCCTTCCTCACCCTCCCAGCACCATGGTAGTCTTTTTTTTGTCCTTACCTTCCAATGTACATTTCCCACATTCAGTGCTGACAGTTCCAGCACCCTGTGGTGCAATGTTACCACCAAACATGACTTTCCCTTCCCACCCCATTCAGGGCCCTGAAATGACTGATCCCTTCATGATTCTCTGGTGTATTCATCAGTCGCTCCCAATAACCCTCCCCCTTCAGAAAGTTCAAAGTTCAAAATGTTTGAAGTACATTTGTTATCAAAATATGTATTTAGTATCAAAGTCAAATTCCCAGTGGCAGAGAGTGAAAAAACAAATTGTGCAAACAATATAAGTGAGCAAATAGCATTCAGAACAAAAGTACTCCATAGAAACAAAGCCTGGAGCAGGCCTGAGCTTCAGCATCGGTTCAGCACAGAGCTGAGTAAAGGTCGGGAAGCAATGAGCAGAACTGGCCCGATCTTCGCCTCTTGTCCCAACACCCTGCCTTTTCAATCCAGATGGCCTAGTGTTCAACTTGTCCAAACATCAGGTTGTTCCTCACATTAGGACCTGTCACATCAATATACTCCAGGCCTCGATTCCCCCACTATATTACAGTCCATACCCAATCTTTCTAAGTCAGCCTGGCACTTAGATCAATCAAACCCAGCTCTTGGTTTAGGTGGATGGGCTTCATATCTACCTCTCCTTTGCTTCAATTTTGTTCCGCTCTGCTCACTCCGGCTTTGTCTTGACCTTGCTCTGATTTTGCCTTGAGCATGCCTCAACCTCACCTGAACTTCCCATTTCTTCCCACTCTCCAATATATCCTCCATTGAAGAAGCAATATATAGGTTTTTTTCAATTTAGGTATTTAATATCTGCTGTTCTTGATGGAATCATCTCTGAAGTGGGGAGATAAGGTACCCACTTTGTCAAAACTCTCCATTCAGCACACAAGTATTATTGCAAACTTTTCCTTCTGTCTTGTACAATCAATGAAATGTAAGCTCTCCTGTCTTTCATCTTCACACAGACTTACCTCAGCAGTCCTTCCTCTCCACCCCTTTCCTTGGAACATGTTCAGATTTGGTTATGTCTCCAGCTGTTGCTGTAAGCTTATTGACCCAATGCATTAATTTGCTTCTGGCTTCACCAATGCTGCCTGACCAATAAATGTTGTCTGCAATTGCCACCTCTTGGGTGTCATCAATATTTCCTTCCTTTTCTGTTTGTTATTTCAATCTGTAACTATCATCACATAGTAAATGTTTCTAGGCTTCGTGCATTGCATGCTGAGTGTAGTAGGAGCTGGGCTAGCAATCAGCAGCCAGAACACTGTTCAATTTGGAAGTGGGACTGAATTTAAAAAGTGGAGTACAATACCACATTTCTTATTTATTTGTTATTTATGTATTATTTTAATATTACTTTATTTATTGTTAAGTTTTTTTATTTACTGCATAAATTTTATCTCACCACAACAATACCACTTAGATTCAGACTTTTCCCATGTAGGATAATGTTTTGTCAGAGCTTTTTCATAAAACAAACTCTTCAAATAATTTGCACATTGTATGAGACACAAGAAATTCTGCAGGTACTGAATATCTTGAGAAACACACACAAAATGCTGGAGACAAAGCAGATTAGTTAACATCTATGGAGGGAAATGATCAGTCAATGTTTTGGGCTGAGACTCTTCATCAGGACCAGAATAGAAGGGGCAGAAGTCCTAGAGAAAGGTTTCAGCCAAGAACAGTGACTGTTCATTTTGCTTCATAGATGCTGTTTCACGAACATTTTGTGTGTATACCACTATTGATAATAGTTGCTGTTTTTTTATTTAAGTCTCTAAAATGCCAGGATTCTACAATTAGCTGAAAAATTAATTTCTGTGTGGAAGAGAATGAAAGATCTGCCATGCTATACATTTGCTAATTCTTTAGTATGAAGCATACCAAGTTTGTGAACAAGAGGGGTTATCTTCTTTCAGTTACTGTTTTGCCATGCACAATAGCAGTGAAAGAAAAGGAGAGTGTTGTATTGAGCTCCAGCTATTTACCCAACTTCTCAGCAGCATGCCGAGTGAGCTGGAAGGTCCATTGAATGAAATAAACTGGTGACGTTTTCTTTCCACTGGGTATATACCATTAGGTTGAGATTAATTATTGACTTTTAAAATTAGTTGTTGAAAATTGATGTGTGAGGCAACTTAGATGAATTCTTTCCTCAGCAGTGCTTTATTTTATAATGTTTTTATAACAGTATTTTATAGTGTTTTATAAAAATGTCCTTCATGCCTGAGAAAGCATAAATTATTTATTTCTAGACAGATATGTAATTAACTATCTATCAGATATGTAAGTTTGGCCAACATAGCATAGATATCTGTTCCAATTACTTTTAAAACAGTTCTTAACTAAGGTGTTTGGATTTCCAGCATCTGCAGATTTTCTCTTGTTCGTGACTTAACTAACCCCTTCTGGGGAAATAGCCATTTTTTCTTCATTACTAAGAGGGAATTGTATTTCAACTGTCTGCTGGCATTGTGTTCTCCCTTCTCTTTTTTTCTCTCTCTTTTCTCACTCACATCTTTATCTCACTTTTTCTCTCTCCCTCTTTTCCACCTCTTATTCTCTTCCCTCTTTTCCTACTCTCTCTATCTTTTGTCCCCCTTCACTTTGTTTTCTCTCTCTCTTCTGTCTCTCTCCTTCAGGTCTGCACACACACACACACACACACACACACACACACACACACACACACACACACACACACACACACACACACACACACACACACACACACACACACACACACACACACACACACACACACACAGCTCACGTTCAACTTCTGCCTTCTGTCACTTTACTTGACAGTTGCTGCCAATGTCAGCTCTTGCCAGTCAGCAATAGATTGAATGAGGGCTCACTGCACCGTCAGATCTTAAATGAAAATCAACATCTTGTAATATAAGTAAAAGGGGTTGACCCAAATCTTTCTTAGCACTTGCATCAAAGGTATCTTAATTGAGTGTCTTTTCACTAATGTTCTTTGATAATGTTTTGTTTTCCTGAGAAAGATTATTTTCCCAATACAGCCTTTGGAAGCCCATCATATGTCACAAGATATACCTACACCCCCAATGAAAGCAATTATAATTAAACTGTAAGAAAATGTCAAATTAATTACCTATGCCTGTGACAAAAGCATTTGGAAACAAAATGTCTCCATCTAAAAGCCCCTTAAGGCTCTGAATAAATTGCAAGGATCTGTTTATTTTCTCCTTTCAAGCATAAAATGATGAGATAATTATTCAGATCAATGTGCACAGAAAGCTTTTTTTTGGCCATTACTTTTCCACCACGTATTGTTTCACAGAACAGTAATTAAATCTCATGCGCGATACATTTTCAAATGTACAGCTATCATTCTATTTGGACTTTTCCTTGGCACTAAACCAAACATGAACTCTCAATAAAAGAAAAAAGTTTCCGTCATTACTCAAGTTAATCAGATAATTTCTAGTTGCTCAATGTTTGATTATTTTCAACTATGATGATGATGATAATCCCGCAGTGAAGGCTTGATTATGCCGCATGGCCACTCCCAGATTTCAGTGTTACCAAATCAGATCTCTGTGTTCGTCAGGTTCAAGTTCAAGTTTAACTTTATCGTCATCTAATTGTACTGCACACCTATATATATTATATATACATAAGCAAATGAAACAACATTTCTCTAGACCACAGTGACCAACAAAACGTATATCACACACAGCACATAAAATGTTACCACAAAGAAGTCAATTGAACATAACTCAAAGTGCATGTACGAGGATATCTCCAGATGCTGGAAATTCAAGCAACACACACAAAATGCTGGTGGAACACAGCAGGCCAGGCAGCATCTATAGGGAGAAGCAGTGTCAACGTTTCGGGCCGAGACCCTAACAAAGGGTCCTGACGAAGGGTCTCGGCCTGAAGCGTCGACATCGCTTCTCCCTATAGATGCTGCCTAGCCTGCTGTGTTCCACCAGCATTTTGTGTGTGTTGTTCAAAGTGCATGAAGTGGGTGGCACAGGTAAGCAGTAAACAGATCGCTGTCCTGGTGACGAGGCCTCGATGGTGGCAGGGTCTTCATTAGTCTCACAGCCTGAGGGAAGAAGCTGTTACCTCGTCTGGCAGGTCTAGTCTGATGCTCCTGTACCTCCTTACTGATGGGAGTGTGTCAAAGAGATTGTGGGATGTGTGGTCGGGATCCTCAACAATGCTTTGGACTCTTCGCTTACAATGCTCTTGATAAATGTCACAAATGAGGGGGAAGGGAGACCCCAGTGATCCTCTCAGTGGGTTCAACTCTACTCTGTGGCACCTTGTGATCTGATGCCTTGTAGCTTCCGTGCAGCCAGACAGGACAGTCTCAATTAATGGGGCAAGGAGGCCTGCAGATCTCAGTCTCCTCAGAAACTGTGGACATTGCTGTGCCTTCTTGACTAATGATGAGGTGTTGCGGGTCCAGGTTAGATTATCCGTTACGTGCACACCAATACGCTTTGTGCTCTTCACTCTGTCGACAGAAGAGCTATTGACGTGCAGTGGAGAGTGGTCGACCTGCACCTTTCTGAAGTTCACAATAGTTGTTTTTGTCTTGTCCATGATGAGATTCTGGTTGTTCTCACGCCACTTGACAAGTGTCTCTACCTTCTCTTTGGATGCCAACTTATGAGGCCAACCACTGTTATATTGAAGAGGTTTTCACAAATAAAATGACGTGAGATATTATATGTTTAAGAAAAGCCATAATGGCTCACTTGTTGTACTCCAAACCCTGAAAATGAAGGTGCAGTAACAGAACTTCATGTAATTATGTCATCACGTTAGAACAGCCTCTTAAAGTGAACCCAACTCAATGTCAGTGCTTGCGAATTCTGTAC
Organism: Hypanus sabinus; assembly: GCF_030144855.1. Lineage (NCBI taxonomy): Eukaryota > Metazoa > Chordata > Chondrichthyes > Myliobatiformes > Dasyatidae > Hypanus > Hypanus sabinus. The sequence goes on along the minus strand of NC_082708.1, from coordinate 140,414,619 downwards.
GTTTCCACCAATTACATTATCCTGCACAGGCCCCCTCCCCCCCAACCCACCCCAGAATTCACTAAAACCGGCAATGTGAGCCTGTCTGAACTCCGGATTAGCCACCGGCTTGGATCCTGTGTTCTGTGGGTGGAGGAACAATAGGTGCCTCTGGCCGATCCAGAGTTGTGTTGACATGCTTATGGGAACATCTGACAGCAGGGGCATGTGGAATCTTCCAGATCTTGGAGGGCCGGTTTAAATGGTCAAAGGTTCATTTTATTATTAAAGTATGTACGCAGAATACAACTCTGAGATTTGACTTCTCCAGATAGCCCATAAAATACAGAGAACATGGAAGTAGTTGAAAGAAAGACATCAAATCCCCCTGCACAATAAGAAAAAGAAACAAAAACAGGCAAACCCCATAGCTTACTAATCCTCCTCTTGCACAAATATTAGCAAATCACCCAAAACCCCAGCCCGCAACATAAACCAGCAGCCTCCCCGAGGGCAGTGACATAGACCAGCAGCCTCTCAGAGGGCAGTGACATAGACCAGCAGCCTCCCTGAGGGCAGCGACATAGACCAGCAGCCTCTCAGAGGGCAGCGACATAGACCAGCAGCCTCTCCGAGGGCAGCGACATAGACCAACAGGTTCTCTCAGGGCCATGACCAGCAGCCTTTCAGAGGGAAGCGACATAGACCAGCAGCCTCTCAGAGGGAAGTGACATAGACCAGCAGCCTCTCAGAGGGCAGCGACATAGACCAGCAGCCTCTCCGAGGGCAGCAACATAGACCAGCAGCCTCTCCGAGGGCAGCGACATAGACCAGCAGCCTCTCAGAGGGAAGTGACATAGACCAGCAGCCTCTCAGAGGGCAGCGACATAGACCAGCAGCCTCTCCGAGGGCAGCAACATAGACCAGCAGCCTCTCCGAGGGCAGCGACATAGACCAGCAGCCTCTCAGAGGGCAGCGACATAGACCAGCAGCCTCTCCAAGGGCAGCGACATAGACCAGCAGCCTCCCTGAGGGCAGTGACATAGACCAGCAGCCTCTTGGAGGGCAGCGACATAGACCAGCAGCCTCTCAGAGGGCAGCGACATAGACCAGCAGGTTCTCTCAGGGCCATGACCAGCAGCCTCTCAGAGGGAAATGACAAGAACCAGTGGCCCCTCTAAGAGAAGCCACATGAACCAGCAGCCCCTCTGAGGAAAGCAACTCGAACCTGCGGCCTCTCCGAGGGCAGTGACAACCAAAACACAATGGTTTTTACCCCTCTTATCCATGGTAAGTCTTTTCTCTCCATTCCAAAATGAAGAATGGACCATTATACGGAGGCCTAAGGGGAATGTTGGTGTGAGCCATGACGGATGAAAACAAATGAGGTCGAAAGTAGGTCAACGGCAACCAAAGAGCACTGTACGCCATGATGGGAGTTAGTTCACTGAGGAGGGAGGAATGCTGATGAGAGGCCGACTAGGCAGTCATGGTACCAGGAATAAAATCACCTGGTTCTTATGATGTCTGTATACCAACTCAGCTGCAGATGACTGCAGGTCCTCTTTTGGAAAGGTTCTAAGCACCAGCAGCACCCATGGGAGACGATCATGCCAACATGCGTCCGTCACAGAGCAGCCTTTAAGGAGTGGTGAGCATTTGGATTGCGGGTGGTATAGCCTAATGCCAAGGTTCTGGACCATCTCGGCCCAGAGGTTTGAAATGAACTGGGGACTGCGGCCAGATGAAACGTTTGATGGGGTGCCAAGCTGAGTGACCCAGGGGCTGATGAATGTCTGAGCCACATCTGCAGCATCGTCAATGCTAGAGGGATGACCTCTGGTCACCCAGTGGTATGGTCCACCATGGTGAAGAGGTGTGTGAAACTGTTAGAGGGGGGGAAAGAGTACCAACAAGGTCTGTATTGACTTGGTCAGAGCATTGCTCAGGGACCTCAAAAGATGCCAATGGCACCTGAACATGATGGTTAATTTTGGCCCACTGACTCTCCACACAGGCTGCGGTCCAATCGCGCATGCCCTTTCTAAGGCCATGCCACGCAAACCTTAGTGCAACAAGATTCTGTGAAGTCTTCCGGCCTGGATGTGAAAGACCTTGTATGGAGTCACAAAGAGTCCATCTCCAGTTTGCGTGTGTTATGGGGCGAGGGCGACCGGTTGAGACATTGCAATGGAGAGAAACCCCAGCTTTCCCATATTAAATGTCAGCCAACCGCAGGCCTGTGACGGCTGTTTGATAAGCCTGGACCTCTAGGTCAGTAGCTTGGTTGGCAGTCTTGCCGGCATGGTCAACCCCTATGTGTATGGCCTCAGTGGCTGTCTGCGAGCGGCAATCAGCCACAGCATTATTTTTCCTCTTGTTGTAGATCAGTTGTGAACTCTGATATGTAGGCCAGGTGGCATTGCTGCCATGCAGACTATGTGTCTGGTATTTTGGCCATCATGTGCATGAGGTGTTTCTGGTCAATGAACATGGTGAAATAGTGACCCTCTAGAAGAGAATGAAAATGGTGGACAGTCAGCTAGAGACCAAGAATCTCGCAATCAAAATGTGCTGGACTTCCTTTTGGTAGATGCTGAGATGCTGGCTGAAGTAGGCGAGCAGCTGCCACGTCTCTGACCAACTGTTCACGCACTACCCTCATAGCATAGTCTGAAGCATTAGTAGTGATGGCTATTGGTGGACTGGGGAGCAGGTGTGCCTGTAGGGTCACATTAGAAAGAGCTTGTTTGGTATCATCAAATACCCTGGTCATGTCTGCTGACCAGTCAATCATGTGATTAGAGGTATTGCCTTTAAATGCACTATACAAGGGAGCAGAAGTTTAGCGGCTCATGCAATGAAGCGGCGATAGAAACTGAGTGAGTGACTGAGGCCTCCATTAGTCAGGGTGACCATGGATGTTGTGTCCTTGCCATCTAGACATGTAAGCCTGGGCAGTACAATACGGAGACCAAGCTGTTGTCCACGTCCTAAGCTCTCCCGCTCCAAACAAGCCGAAAGAACGGCAGCATTGCAGGAGTTGCCAGTCAACATAGGACCACCATAGGGATTTCAGCTCAGATTTTTCCCTCGGGGTTTACTCCCAAATCTTTCCCCCTGAATGGGTGTACCTGCAAGGCAGCGGAAGTTTGAGATCAGGGTTTTCCTTCTCCTAGATGAACTGCTAACCATGGCTGACGAGCCCCATCTGCATGAAGCGACTGGTTTTAAGGTGCCAGGAACCTGCCTGTGTCCCTTCTGCTGACAGTAAAAATAGGCCTGCCAGTCTTAGTAGCTAAGCCACATGTGAAGGCCAGGAGCTGGACTTGGTTTTGTTACGCACCAGCAGCAATAGATACGAAATTGAGTTGGGTTTTTATAAATAAACAACAAAATTTATTAACCTGTACTTAAAAACATTGAGAAGTAAACAAACGACTAACTTAAACAGAAGTTAACAGTGTTATGTGTCTATAGTTATCAAACAGTTGAACTTTAGAGATAATTCTTAACAGAGCTTATTCAAGCACAGTCTTAAAGTGGTAGCTTAATAAGTCCACATGATTAATAAAGTAAGTGAGAGGGGAGACTTCCTCAACCAGCGATGAGCAACCCTTGGAGAAAAGACGAAACGGTTGATGCAGATCCCAGCTGAGAAATGCCTTTTTTGAAGAGATCCTGAAGAATAAGATTTCTCAAAGTAACTGACCTTTCGCTGGAGGTGGTCACCACACAACACCCGAGACCTTGCAGGGGTTAACCAAAAGTGTGTGCCATAATTCACGTCAATCAATTCTAGACACACAGAACGCCTTTGATTTCTTCCCAATTCTTTGGGTTCGCATGAAGCTGTCAATTCTTCACTCTCTTTCCCCTTCTCTCTCTCTCCTTCTAAGATTACATAACTACCGACTGTGACTTCCAATAAAACAACTACGCAACAACTACGGTCTCCCCTTTTATACCGGCTGGAACATGCTATCAGGTGACATCACATCACCCCACTGTCAGGAGACAATTACATCATACCAATATCACGAGACAATTACATCATGCTCACGAGAAACTCACAGGACGGGAAACAATTATAAGAGGCTATTTGAGGTGCTTGTCTTTGGGAGCATTTAGTAAGTAGTGAGAGCTTGTCCCTGTTACAATCCCTGGTTATAACAGCATTAAGAAACCTGATAGAAGTCAACCATATCTAAAAACTCCCGTAGTTTCTTAAGTAGTACGAGGAGGTGGGAAATACATCACAGCAGCTAGTTTTGATGGGAGGGGTTTCACACCTTCTGCGGAGATGTGATGGCTAAGAAAATCAATGGTTGACTGCCCAAACTGGCTTTTAGCAGAGTTAGTAACAACTCATGTTGGCCTAAGCACTCAAAAAGAGTGCAGAGATGAGCTACCTATTTGGATTTGGATGCACTGGTGACAAGTATGTCATTCAGATAAATAAACAGAAAATCTGTCTTTTAATACAGAATCAATCAGCCGTTGGAAAGTCTGAGCTGCATTTTCCAGCCCAAACGACATGCTCAGAAATTCCTAGGCCAAATGGGGTTATCTTAGCCATTTTGGAATAGTCTTCCAAGCACACAGGTACCTGATGGTAGCCCCTAACGAAGTCAACTTTGGGGAAAAAAATTAACTTCCCGGCTAAATGAGCTGAGCCAGAATGTGTGGGACCCGGTAACAATGAAGGGTGGTGACCTCGTGTTGGTAATTGTCATATGGCAGGCAACCACCATTGGACTTGAGGACCATATAGAGGGGTGAAACCCAGGGACTATTTGACCAGTGTACAATTCCGAGCTTTTCCACGTTGGCAAACACAGCCTTTGCGGTCGTCAGCTTTTCTGTGTTTAGTCTATACTGACAGGCATGGACTGAAGAGCCAGTTGTGGAAATGTGGTGCTCATGTTCTGTGAATGAAGTGGAAAACGTGGGTTTGGTAGAGTTTGGGAATTCGCCTGGCGTTCGAGTAAACGCACATGAAGTGGTGCAAGTGCATGACAGAGTTGTTGTGGGGAACTTACTGGGAAGAGCAGGGGAGTGACCAAAAGTCCTTGATATCCACAAGACAGTTCTTGAGATTGACTAACAGTCCTTGGGGACACAGGAAACCTGCACCAATCAGAGGTCTAGCCACTTTAGCCAGGACAAAGTCCCACATGTAATGTTGCCCACTGAAGCAGAGCATCACCTAAGTCTGGATCTGCTCCCATTGGCAGCCTCCAGTGCGGTTTTGTCGTTCATTGCCTTCTCATCAATAGGCGATGCTGGCAGCGCTCTCACTTGAGCACCCGTGTCACTCAGGAAGCGGCGCTCTGAAAGGGTTTCCTTAATGAACAGTAGACGACCCCGGCAGCTGGAACCCATGGTGTTCACAGGCCTCTGATGTTCCAATGCACTGGCACTGTGGAAGTTGCAAGGCGGTCGGCACTTCCTAGCATTTGTACCAAAACGAGCATGGTAAAAACACAATCTGTTTCGCAGCTGTAAGCGTCCTTATGTTGGGGACCTTACTGACCTGGCTTAATGAGGCAGGGAAAGGAGAAGAATGATGCACGTCTGCCTGGCTGAATATAGACTATCAGCCATTTTAGCAAGCTCTCTATAATACTTCATGGGTGCATTAGCAAGGACTATGCAAACTTGATCAGGCATTTGCTGCATGAAGAATTATTTTAAAAATCAAACAAGGATGGTGATTTCCCAGGAGAGACAGCATGTGGTCCATTAACTCCAAAGCCCTAGCATCACCAAGGCCAGGCAAGCAGAGCAACTGTTTGGTGCGTTCAGACTCTGACAGTCCAAATGTCTGCAAAAGGTGAGTTTTCAGCAATCGGTATTCATTGTGTTCAGGTGGCTGTTCTAGTAGACTCTCCATTCTCACAGCAGTGGAGTTACTGAGCAACACTACCACATGAAAAAATATCGGTGGCTGTGAATTATGTGCACTTCCACCAATTCCATTACCCTACAATATCATCAGCAGACTTGATTTGGTTTGAGCTGGATCTGGCAGTGCAGTCATGAGTAAACAGCGTGAACGGCAGTGGGCGGAGCACACATCCCTAGGGAGCACCAGTGCTCAGCACGATGGAGCTTGAGATGCCACTGCCAACTCAGAGTGTCTGGGGTCCTTCCATCAAGAAGTCCAAGATCCGGTTACAATGAGTGGTATTGAGTCCCAGTGAGGACAGTTTACCCACCAGCCTCTGAGGGATGATCATGTTAAATGCCAAGCTGAAGTCGATGAACAATCTGGTGTATGAGGCATTATTTTCTAGGTGGAACAGGATTGGGTAGAGGGCTGAAACCATGGCAACGTCAGTGCACCAATTTGACTGGTAGATGAATTGAAAAAGAGTCTAAAGTAGCTGGAAGGTGGAATTTTACCTGATCTATTACCAGCCACTCAAAGTACTTCATGATTGCTGAGGTCAGTGCCACTAAGTGGCAATAATTTAGGCTAGTTACCATTACTTTCTTGGGCACCAAAATGATGGTGTCTGCCTGGATTCCAGCAGGGACAGTAGACTGTTGAAACGAGACATTGAAGCACCAACCAGGTGTGTAGTTTGGCTTTGTAACTGTCGTCCTGAAACTTGAAAGTCATTGAATGGTTTATTGTACATAATCTTATTTTTGAATAAAGTATATATAAAAAAAAACTGTTGGCCCGAAACTTGATGGTCTAGCAGCACACGGAGATGTCCGTGGGGGAATGCTGCTGACTGGCACATTCTCGGCTGCAGGAGTACGTGCTGAGGGACGCACTCAAACTTGGTGCAGCCACCGCAAGGGCCCGGTGGGGAAGGACCACAGTCTAGGGTTCTTCTCCCGTGGGAGTTGAGGGGTAGGGGGGTTGGGGGTATACCCCACTGAATGTAAATATGAAAGAACAGAGTGCCACGGGGTGGCAAAATTTTGCATTTTGAAAATGTTAAAACAGTAATGGTAATAACCGTAAAGAACTGAAAGTCATTGAATGGTTGTTATATATAATTTTATTTTTGAATAAAGTATATTTTGTCTAATAAAAAAAACTTTGTGTGAGTTAACCCTGGCAAAGATCCCCCTTAGCTCGGCTGCGGCCCGATAGGGTGCCAGTTTCTTCTTATTTCCAGGTACCCTTTCCAGTGCTTTCACCAGAAGAAAATGGGAATCGGCGAGGATGTGTCATTAGATAACTTCCAGAGAATAATGAGGGGTGTGTTATGCTTGAGAATGTGTCCTTTTCTCGGCCAAATAGATGTTGATCAGGTTCAGAGAATTTGTAGGATTGGACAGTTGTCATTCCTAGAGTTATAGAGCAGGAAACAAACCCTTCAACCCAACTTTTCCATGTGAATCAAGATGTTTATCCAAGGGAATCACATTTGCTCATATTTGATGAATAACCCCTCTAAACCCTTCCTATCTATGTATCTGTCCACATGTCTTTTAAATATTAGAATTGTACTTGCCTCTAACAGTTTCTCTAAGAGCTCATTCCATATACCTACCAACCTCTTTGTGATAAACTTGCTTCTCAGTTCCCGTTTAAAATGTTGCCCTCTCACCTTAAACCCAATCCTTATTGCTTTAGACACCCCTAACCAGGGGAAAAAAGTATGACAATCCATCTTATGTATACTCCTCATGATATTACATACCTCCATTAGGTAACTAGTCCGTATCCTTCACTCCAGGGAAAGCAGTGACCGCCTATCCAATATCTCCATATAACTCATATAACTGGGCTCTTTCTTCAGTCCTGTAACATTTATGTGAGTGTTTTGTATTATTCCTCTAGATTAATCATAGCCTTCCTATTATGTTTTGTAAAGTCAAAACATTAAACTGATTCAAGGGAGACCAAGGGAGTCCAAAAATTTGATGTATGTGAGACGTGCACATATCACGAGGTAGTGTGATGACATAGCAATTAACATCCTTTTACATATAACCCTTAACTATTTAAATGACCAAGAATGCTGAATCAATGCATAGATATACATATACATACACACACACACACACAATTACTCAGATATTTTTGAAATATTAAAGACACATCACTTCTTATTGTCTTATGGTATGGTTGCAAGAACTGCTTGCAAAATTCCAGGTGGGGTCTTGCCAATAATTGTGATGTGCAGCATCATGAAGAAACCTCTTTCTATGTGTAAGGCATCAGCAGAACTTGTGGCAGCAAATTTGTAATGTTCTCTCGTCAAAGCTTTCAGAATCTGATGACAGACTGACCAGAATACTGATCAAAGAGTAGTGGGAGCTTCCTGCAGAGTGGATGCTCCTGAAGTTTACTGGGCACTAAATGAATTACTGGGGCACTCAAAAACTGAAAACGCTGGCAGGCTTAACTCGTGTGCTCATTTGATATTCTTGTTAAATGTTCAATGCAGCTATCTCTTCAGACTGTACTTTCTTCAGTCTGTGGGTGTAAGAACCAGCTTACTACATGCCATAAGACCATAGACATAGGAGCAGAATTAGGCCATTCAGCCCACTGAGTCTTCTCTGCCATTCCATCATGAGTGATTTATTACCCCCTTAACCCCATTCTCCTGCCTTCTCCCTTTGATGCCCTTACTAATCAAGGACCTTTCAACCTCCACTTTAAATATGCCAGTGAATTTGCCAATGTAGATGAATGCTATATCCCTGCATTCTTTATTATGGTCCTTTTAAATACATTGGGTAATACGTTTTAATAATCAACTGTAAAAACATTTTACTTAATTTTTGATAATAGTGAATGATTGGGTTAGAGTAAGTTTTAGTGAAGTCTAAAAAATATATTTTTAGGTGTAGTAGGTTCAACCAATGTATAAATATATACAGTATGATGCATACACATTTCAGTACTTTTCTTACAATATTGATTCTCATCAAATCTACCTCATCATATATATGTTCCATAATCCAAAATCATTACTAGCCTTAATATACCCACTCAATCCCCTCTTCACCAGTCTAACCATTGATTCACTATTTGAATAGTAAAAATTGTGCTCTGCTCATAGTGCAAATTGCAATGGTCCAAATTTTATTAAACTTCTAGCAAAACAGCTCATTTGAAGGATGCTGGTGACCAGTTTAATTGTTCATTATATCTCATGTTACCTCATGTAGTGAATGCCACCCTGAGGGAAATGGTCTTTGCATTTTCACTCATTTCCATCCTCCTCCACAACTCTTGATACTGGCAGAGCTTTGTTCAATGACAATTAGAGTACACCGTGCAGTGATGTGGAAAGCAATCTGTCATAGGTGGGCAGCACTTGTTGTTTGCCTCAAGTGGAACTTTAAACAGAGTCCTCAAGGGTTGAAGTGTGTTTACCAGCTATTAGATTTTGCCAGCAAGACATACTGCTTATATTTGCAACTGATTTTTTTTTATTAAAAGGGCATCACCTTAATGATTACATCTGGAGTGAATCTTTCCTTATTTTTTTCCAAAGCATGTAATGCCCGTGTCTTATTATTTGTACCTGGCATTGTGATAGAAGTGTTAGATGAATCGAGCCTTATCCTTGCATCAGCTTGTGATGTAGAAATGAAGTATTAAAATTTGAAAAAAAGAGATTGCTTAGTATAGTATTGTCTGGAGGGCCAAGATATATTTTCTTTCAGAAGTAACAAAACTAAATAAAACGTGCCAGGAGACTATTCCCCTCTGGGCCACGTGTAATGAACCTGGAAGCTCATTTATAAAGAACAGGTTTACAAGCTCGTTAGATGTAATATAGAACAAATGTTCCACTTTCAACTGAGCAATTATAATAGTTAGGTTTTTTTTTTGTTTTTTTCCCCTAATCATTATACCATTGAGTCACCTGGGAAGACCTATTTTATAGATAATTTATTTAGTTTAATTATGTAGTTTACAGTTTCTCCCCATCAGCTGATAGGTTAATACGGAAAGTTATTGAGGAGTCTGTAGTCCCTTTGAACAATTTTTAAACTTTCATACAGTTACAAATATCTGCGTTAAGTGAAGTATGAATAATTTCTCAAAAGATACTGTGCAACACCCTAGATACACCAAGGTATTGAATTCATATAATATATTTTAAAAGGCATCTAATTATTTACCAAAGAGCAAACTAGTTGGAGCTTATCAGAAGATTGTAGTTAAGATCAGAAGAGAAGGAGAAAGATATAAATTAAGTAAAAGCTTTCACTGGTGGCAAATTTAATATGTAGCACAAATGACCTCCTTGAGCTTAAATTGAAAGAAAATACATAATGTACATCTCACTCAAGAGACTATTGTACCTGGTCATAACATTCAAACTGTATTTATATATCATATTCAGCATGAAGCTAGATCCATTGACTCAGCTTGTCCATAATATCTGTCTGAGCTAGTCCTATTTAATTGTGTTTTGTTCATATCTCTCTGAAACCTTTCTGTCTATGTACCTGTAAAAACATCTTTTAAACAGTGTAATTGTTTCTGCCTCTACATCTTCCTTTGCAGGCCATTCCATATACCTGTCACCCTCTGAGTGCAAGAAGTTTGCTTTCAGGTCTCCCATTGAATATCAAAATTTTGGTCATGATAAAAATGAAGTCATGGAAACTTTGGTTTGTTTCGGTGAAGCACAGAATCATTTCTAAAACATTCAAGAATCTGATTAATTGCTAATAACAAGAGTTTTTAAACTATCAAGTACAGTTGATCGAAGAAAGGAATTCCATATACAGGCATGAATGGATTATGGAAATAAGGTTTATTTCTGACCATCTAACATCTTCAGTGCACACTCAATCATGCATCAGCTACGCATTGAAAAATGCCACATTCGATAAAGTTCCATTATTCCTGCATGTGGTGAAAGGCAAGCAGATTTTCAGACCATTGGATGTTATTCCTTAGAAAGCTCCAACACATTTTTAATTCATTTCTTATTTAAAATTTCCAATAAGTCCATCAAGTTTAAAATAAGTGTAAGAAACAAGACACCACAAAATTTCTAGGAAGCGTGAGAAACAGAACAAGGTGAGCTTTAGTGGAACATGGGAACCAGACTCCGAGTGAGTGAACTAGGGCATTGGAATCAGGGTCCCAGCATGGGGAATGAAAATATAAGAATTAGCACCCACTGGAGCAGCGAGTGAACTTCTGAGTTTGAAGATTTCTGGAGTTCTACTGCTTATAGTTCTCCTGGCTGTAATATCTTGCCCGGTCTCATCAAAGATAAATTTCACCTCATTTTACTAATTTTATTGATATGAAATAGACTCAACTGTATTAATTTAATTTGTGCCTTTTCCTGATCAGAATGTTGGGATTATTTCCATATCGGTGAACATCTTTAGCTAGTCTTGGCAGCTGCCTTTTAATAGTGAAATGATGGTCCTTCTCTCTGACCTCAATAGCTAGTGGATTTTATCCAGATGGAGTATGCATTGCTACCATGGGCACTTATATGGCCAATTTTTGGTCTCTTTGAAAGATGCTCAATATCTTCAGGTTCTAAGGAAAGAGTAGGCCTCAGCTAGTTCCATAAGGCATGGATGCAAAATTTGACCATTCAGCCCATTGAGTTTGCTCTGTCATTCCATAATAGTTGATTTATTATCCCTCTCAACCCCATAATCTTGCCACTTCCCTATAATCTTTGACTCCTTTATTAGTCAAGAATATATCGACCTTACCAAAGATAGCTTCTAACTGTTATTAACCTGTGCTTGGATGGTCATCAAGTTATACAACTCAAAAACAGGCCCTTTAGCCTACCATGGGCATGTCCTTTGGATTACCCTTTCATACATCTACTGATACCATCTTCCCATATTAGGACCCTATTTTTCTATGCCTTGCCTATTTGTCTTTACCAATGGGCTTTATTATTGGGCCAAGTTGTTGAAGCTTCAACAAGTGGGCTAATTCCAGATTATGTCCACAGGCTTAAGTTTTCCGATATGGGCCAAGAATGAATTTTCTCAAGAGCTGTCTTTCTAGTGTGTTATTATTGAACACCATTGGGAGTGTACCCACTTAGGGGATGAAAGAATCACACCAGTGTGCATGGATTTAAAATGCTTCAGTTTTATTACATTGATTTATACCATTATACACAGAATGTTCATGTGAGTGCTGTTGAACAATATAACATGTATGAAAATATATAAAAAACATTAACTTTGCATTTTTTTAGCCAATAGATTCATGAATGGTGAGGAACCTGCTCCCAACCATTTTGTCGTAGTCTGCAGACGTTCAATGGATATTATACACATCTCTTGAGAAATCAACTCAATTGACAGCTAAGTTCATGTCATTCTCCACAGTTTTGACTTATCACCTTCTCATAAAATCGGATGGAAGACTGGGGGAAAGGTCAGTATATATCTTTATAATAGTAAGTGCTTTGCACTTTAGGGTTACAAATTTTCCATTTCATCTCTTTTCCCTCTGGCATTGAGCATTGAAATGTTGCTGCAAGTCTGACAGCTTGTCTTCTGGGCAAGATTTTGGAGCAGCATGCAAGATGATGTTAGCCACAAACGGTGTTTATTTCTGGTAAAATAATAAAGTGGGTCACTTTCATGATACTTTAAGAAAAACAAGAACCGATATTGCATCCCATTGCTGGAGATGTTGAACTTCTACGGTGGTTTTAAAAAATGTAAATTCTTATATTGATTTTGCACAACCACATTACAAAACAGTTTGAGTTTGAAATATGTGTCTGGTAAATATTCCTTTGACTTGCTCATTCAGAAAATTTGTGTCATTTACAAATGAATGACTTTTTGGTCAAGTGCTAAGTGCTCTACCAGATGTTTATTATATTACACTGGATGGGATTGTGCATACAGAAGATGATATAAAGAAGCTTTGAGGAATGTAGACAAGCTGAGGCTACATCCACACTACACCAGATAAATCCATAACCGAAGCGTTTTCTCTCGTTTTTACCAGCCGTCCACACTAAAACGGCAGTTTCATCCCCTGAAACCGGAGCTTTTCAGGAACACTCTCCAGGGTGTGTAATTTTGAAAACACCGCTTGGCCGGAGCAGTGTGGACGGGGTAACCGGAGAAATCTAAAAATGCTATCATGATGTGCCAGAACAGATGGTGACGGCAGCGTGCTTTTTCATTGTTTTCTTGAACACAACCTAACAATTTCAGAACAGACAGTAATGAGACTGAAGCCAGAAGAGTTAGAAATGTACTCACCAAATACTTTGAACCATAACTTACTGAATAAATAAATATACTCACTTTGCCCTGTTTTCTGTCCTTGCTCATATGAAAGTGGTTTATCTATTTATACAAGTACTTCTCTGGACAATAGATGTGTAACAGCCTAATGTAACATTGTATGGAAATACAAGATAACACTGATGCAGACATGTTTTATACATTTAACAAGGGGCTTTATTAATGCAACAGAGTTCGTCTGTTTTTCAATGCTCGTCATCAGCCGGGTCATACTGTCCGTGAACTTCCTGTTGGTTGGCTCCATATGCTCCAATATTAGTTTTTTTTACTTTTAAACCCTCCTTTTAAGCCAACAGCTGTCTGTTGTTTAAGTTTTTCTAGTCTGTAACTGCACAAACGTGCAACAGGTCTTTCATGAGTAGATTCGACACCAAACATGTTGCTTGTTTTCGGTAGATGTGTCCTGCGCATGCGCAGTAGGAGGAGATTCGCCGAAATATCAGTTTTAATGTGGACGGAGATATTTTTAAAAACGCGTAGTGTGGATGCCTATGATTTTTATGCGAAACCGGCATTTTCAAAATTATCCAGTCTAGTGTGGACATTGCCTGAGTGGGTGAACAAGAACACAGCAGATAAAATATAATATGGAAAATATGAAATCATTAATCTTGTTACCCAAAGCAATGAAACAAGTTATTTCAAGATCAAGTTCAAGTGTATTGTCATGGGTATACATACCCAAGCTATATATACCATGAAATTTAGCTTTTTGCGCAGGCAGCCCAGTACATTAAAAATATGGCAAACATAAATTACACAAGTTAAATTAAAATAAATTATGCATAACAAATGTGACAAAGTAAAGAAAAATACACATAACAATCTTATTGCAAATGGAGGAGAAGACAGACTGAGGCAGAATTAGGGTTTTGCAGTTGGTTCAGGACAGTGGGGATGAAGGTGGTGTTGAATCTTGGGATGTGGATCTTCAGGCACTCTACCGCTGACCTACAGCAGAAAGGAGAAGGGGGCATGGAGTGGCTGGCGAGACTTCCTGATGATAGGTGTCATTTTCATGAGACATCGCCTCTGGTAGATGTTTTTGATGATGGGATGGAACGGGCTGAGCCCACCACTCTCTGTTCCTGTGCTTTAGCAATCCCGTATCAGGCTGTGGGACAACCAGTCAGAATGCTATCCACTACCCATCTGTACGTTAAACTCTTCAATGACATGCTGAACCTCCTGAAACTTATAAGAAACTAGAAGGTATGCCTTTTTTTACATTTGTATCTACGTGGTGGCCCCAAAGTAAGTTCTCTAAGACTCTGACATCGGAACTTAAAACTGCTCACCCTTTGCACTGCATATCCCTGGTTTTGCTGATTTTGAGTGTAAAGTTGGAATATATATATTTAAATAGAAAATTGTTCAAAAGGATCTTGGGATGTTTGTACCAAGTCACTGAAAGCCTGCATGATGGTGCAGCAATTTGGATGATAAGTGTTATGTTGACCTTTATAAGGAGAGGATTAAATATAGGAAGGAAGACTTAATGCATTTGCATAGGGTTTTGTTGCGATTGTACCTGAGCACTATGTACAGTTTTGTTCTCCTTATCCAAAAAAATACACTTCAAATCTCTGCCCCAAATAGTTATGGAAGCTTAATATTTGAATTAATTTAAACACATATCAATAATTTCTTAACATAAAGAGACTTAAAGGATATGGGAAAAGTTTAGGAAGAGCAATGCTGAGGTAGAAGATCAGCTCCATTTTTGATGTAAGGTACAGGAGCTTGAGCTTCTGCTACTGTCTCTTACGTTCTTGCGTCAAGATTCAGTGTACAGGAGCTGAAAAGTTTAAAAGTTGCTAGCGGACACCTTGAGATGTACAGGGAGGCAACTTGTTGGTAAAGACCCACATGTTATTTTCTCTTTTATTCATCTTTGTTGTTACCATTTATTAAAGAAAATATTTACATGTTCCAGAAAATGTGATGGGAGTACGAATTATGCATAGTCAGGCACTTGGTCTGTTACAGACCAAGTCTGTAAGAAGGGTAATGACTCTTCAGACTAATGTCGGCTGGTGAATTTCTAATATGCTTTGGCCATAAACAGTAAGAGATGAATTTGATTAGATTAATTAGCATCTGAAAAATAAAGCAAAGTCCATTTTTATCCATGTGGATTTTTAACCTCCATGGACAAAGAATTTCTAAGGCAACCTATGGAACACTTGCACACTAATAGAATCAGGAGCTTGATTCAGAGGGAGGAGTGCTCAGAAACAGTGGTATTTGAGCTGTTCTATTATGGCAATGGAGCCACAATTTGACAGCTACTGTATGCATTCCCCTGGATGAGATGTTAAAGGTTAACGAAGGAAATGATGCCAATCTGCAAGGAGCTGACAGGTTTGCCATCATAGAAAACAGGATGATTCATTAATTTTGAAATCAAAGGTTAGCAGCCAACCACAGCTCAAAGCAGGTACCTGATCAAGTGTTCATCTTTTATACAGGTCCATCACCTGGTTTAAATTATGAATGGTGGCACCAGGATTGACAGTCAGAAAGGACACCCAAGGTCATAACTTGATGCTCAAGTTCCAGTTCATTACCAAATAAATAAACACAACCAGGATTTAAAAGATATGAATGTTAGCTTTTGCAGGAGCAGCACAGTACGTTGCAAACATGACTAACATTAGTTAACATAAACTTAAAATAAGCATGAATAGTACATAATGGTCAGCTCAGGCTAGATGGGCTGAAGGGCTGTTTCTGTGCCGTCCTTTTCTATGACTCTATAACGTACACAACAAAATAAACAAAATAAAGATAGCAACATCAGTGGAAGTGGAAAAGAAACAGTAAAAAAGAAATATAGTGTTTTCAGTTCTGTTCCAGAACCTGATGATAGTTGGGAAGAAACTATTGTTGAACTTTGGGGTATGGGTCTTCAGGTTCCTGTACCTCCTGTATGATGACAATGTTGCGAAGACGGTAGTGGTTTTGGCTCTAGTGTTCTTGCACTTAAGTAAGAAACTGAGACCATAATTAAATTTAAGGTTTAAAACAAGATTACGTCATTCAATTACTTGCACCTGCTTTTCCATTTAATAAAATCATGAATGATCTTTTACTAGAATGCCACTGACTCCATTTTCAATGATTTTGTCAGGAAATGTAGAGGAGGCTTCAGCCAAACACAAAGCAACAGAGACAATTCAGTGGTGAGCTATTATTTTAACAATAAACTGTAAAATATCAGGCCATGAAGGGCGACAGAACAAAAGCAAGAGAGAATGGGTACTTAGCATGACAAGGAAACAGGGTAACTGAAGGCTGGCAAGGAACAACTGGTTTGATGATTGAACAAAGGCTGTGGATAAGAGTTGGTTTTAAATAGGCTGCAGGTGATGAGTTGGAAACAAGAGGCAGATCATTCCTGTTACCTGGATGGAGACTCAGGGGTGCCTACCTGTGTAGGCCTGACAGAGCCACCCCTCCTATGGCTGGTATCCGATGCTCCAGGGCAAATCTAAATGGGTCTGGTGGAACTCCTCAATGAATGATGGATCTAAGATCAGACTGGATGACACCCAAGACCTCTCCTCTGGGCCATAACCTTCCAAGTCAACCAGGTACTGCACACCCCATCCACAATAATGTGAATTCATTAACTGGCAAACTGTTTACTGCATACTGGACCATCTTCCACCATCCTAGGTTTCTGGAGTTTTCAGGTGGGTTGAGTGTTTCATGGAAAATGGGGTTGAGGAAAGACCTATGGAAGGTAAGTGTGATCTTGTGAGACAATGGCAGCTGGAGATGGTAAGTGTCTGGACTGATATGTTGGGTGATCTTGGAGGGACCAATAAACCGGGATGAGAACTTGCAGAAGTTGGTGCACAGTGGTAGATCTCGGGTGGACAGTCAGGCATGGTCTCCAGGCCAGAGTAGTCTAGTGAGGCATGATTGGCAGTTGGCCTGGCAGCAGTAGGGGCAGTTGGTAGCTTGGATGGCACTCTGTGCCCTCTTCTAAGCATTCCAGCAGCAGCAAACCTGGGCCTTGTTGGACAGGCTACACTGTTGGCTCCTCCATGGGAAGCAACTGGAGTTGTTAGCCATGAAGCACTTCAAAGGGTGACATACCTGTGGCAGAGAAATTGTGGGACAGCTCGGCCCAGAGCAAACACATTCTCCACCTGGCAGGGTTATAGATGGCGAAGCATTGCAGTAACTTCTCCTCTTGCTGATTGGATATTTCTGACTGACAGTTGGTCTGCAGACAATAAATTCATTGTGGTGCAGAGGAGGGAGCAGCAGTCCGGCCAGAAGTGGGAGACGAACTGTGGGCCTGGTTTGACACAACATCCCGAGGGAAACAGAGGAGATGAACAACATGCTGGAGAACAAAGTCCGCTATTTCAGTGGCTGACAGAAGCTTGGAGCGGCCTTGTGGAGCTGGTCCACCACTGTCATGATCACTGTGGCCCCATAGGAAGGCTGCGAACCCATGACGATACCCATGGCGATGTGGGACTACGGGCGTCAAAAGACCAGTTGGGGCCATGGGATCCCAGAGGGCCAATGGTTGGAAAAATTGGACTGGGCATATTGATGGCAGGCAGTGATAAACTGACATATGTCTGTGATCATGGTGAGCTAGAAGCAGCGTTGCAGAAAATCCAGAGTCCTTTGTGCATCTGGATGTCTGGAGAAGCAGGGAAGTGTGGGCACACTGGAGTGCCTGGGAGCACATGCCACCAACACATAGATGCATTTGTTAGAGATTTTAGGCTGGAGCAGGCCTGTGCTGTAGGGCAAGACAGATCTGGTTGTCAAGATCCTAGGCAACGGTGTTGAATCTATGTCTCCATTCCCTGAGGCCCATCTAATAGTGAGTAGCTCCGTCTCCTGCTTCTTAACAGAACTCTGTAGAGTTGAAATTGCATGAGAAGAAGGCACAAGGGTGTGTTTTCCCATCTGGTCCTTGCTAGGAGCAGAAGGCCCTGGCGCCCATGTCAGGTGTGTCCACCTCTTGCACAAAAGGTCTGGGACGGTTCAGATGGCAGAGAGTGGGAGTGGTGGTGAAGCATTTCTTGGGCTCCTTGAGAAACCAGATTATCTGTGGGGTAGGTGAAAGGAGTGGCAATTTGACAGTAGCTCCTGATGAAATGATGGCATAAGTCAGAGAAGCCCAAGAAGCACTGTAGCTGTGTGACAGAGTGCAGTCAGGGCCCTTCAATGACAGAGCACACTTCCCCTGGTCCACGATACTGCAACAGATTGAAAGGATGTAACCCAGGAAGGAAATGACTGGGGTGTGGAACCGGCATTTTTCTAACTTGCAGTACAGTTGATTTTTGAGGAGATGCTGAAGGACTGAATGGACATGACAGACGTGGCCTTCGGAGTCCTTGGAGAAGATGAACATGTCATTGAGGTAGATGAACTGTGTAGCGTGTCTGGGAGGATCTCATGAGCAAAGGTTTGGAAAACGGCTGAACTGTTGGAAAGTCCGAAAGACGTCATCAAGTATTCATAGAGGCCAGTGGGTGTTATGAATGCCCTCTGCCACTCATCCCTGTGGTGGATGCTGATCAGGTTGCACACGCTCTGTAGATTCCGTTTGGTGGAGGTCTGGGCCCTGGGAATGTTTTTGGATGCACTATCCATCAAAGGGAGAGGGTAGCAGTTCTTAATGGTGAATTTGCGGAGTCCACGGTAGTTGATGCAGGGACGGAGAACCTCATCTTCCTTTCTGGCAAAGAAGAATCCTACAGCAGCTGGGGACTGTGATGGTCAAATGAAGCCATGCAGTTGCAGTTCAGTGATGTAGTCATTCGTGGCTTGGGTGTAAGGAGGGGAGAGGTAGAATAGATGACCTTGGGGAGAGGTGGTGCCCAGGAAGAGATCAATCACACAGTCATGTAGTCTGTTAGGTAGCAGACTCTTGGCTTCCCATTTCCTGAAGGCGATGGCTAAGTTGTGGTATTCCTGTGGGAGTTTGGTGAGGATGAGAGGGTCCTCCAACTCCATGGATTTATGGGGTGAAGTCAACTGGGGTTGCAGGCAGGTGGTTCCCCAACTTAGCAGGTAACAAGGATGA
Source organism: Hypanus sabinus (assembly GCF_030144855.1). Lineage (NCBI taxonomy): Eukaryota > Metazoa > Chordata > Chondrichthyes > Myliobatiformes > Dasyatidae > Hypanus > Hypanus sabinus. Next base: position 140,395,319 of record NC_082708.1, on the reverse strand, counting down.
CCAGGCAAAGTGAGGATCATGAGTGGAGAGAGAGCCAGATGTAACCCAGGAAGAGAGGAGTGTTGGGTAAGTCCATAAAGAGGAATTGGATGGGCTCATAGTGCTCTCTGATGCTCATGTGCACAGGTTCTATGCATGCTCTGACCATCCCAGACCCTAAGGGATGCCTGTCAATGGCCGTGATACAGAAGGGGTGGTGTGGAGGAAGACAGAGAGAGTGAGTTGGGCTGTGGGGCTGGAACAAGTGGTCAGAGGGTAGATTACCAGATAGAAGGCGCCTGATGGTGACATTTTTCTGGTCGCAGTGGGCACTTGATGCGTGGGTATTCAGCTGCTCCGCAGTAAACACACAAGTGTTTCTCCAACAACGCCCATGTTCTTGGTGTGGGGCGGGGGGGGGTGTGGTTAAGAGAGTTGTCGCTAACTTCAAGGTTTCTGGAAGCATTGCTGATGAGGGGTTCTGCAGCCAGAAATGATTCTGGAAACAGGACTGGGGTTCTGGCTGGTGATCTGGAGGGCTCTTCCATAAGACGCTTGTCAACACAGAGGGCCAGAGTGATGAGGTTTTCAAGGTCGGTGTGCATCTCCTGTGCAGACAGCTTGCCTTTCAAGTGCTCAGAGAGGCTGTAATGATGATGGGCCAGCAGAACTTATGCATTCTAGTTGCACTCCACCGTGAGTGTCCTGAATTCCATGCTGTAATTCTGCACCGACTGTGAACCTTGGCACAGGTGAGGTGTCCAAACCAGTGCCTCTCTTCCACTTGCCAAATGGTCGAAAACCCGGTGCGTCTTGGCGGTGAATTCCTCATATTTACTGCAAGTGGTGGTTTTATTGTCCCAGTTAGTGGTGGCCCAGGTCAGAGCTCGCCTAGTCCCTAAGAGTTGAGAAAGACAATCTTGGCTCAATCCAGACAATACGGAAGTGGCTAGAGATCAAAGTGCAAAACACATTGCAGCATTGGTTTGGGAAGCCATCAAAGTGTTTGGACACTGGAACCTGGGGGTCCGAGGGAGATGCTTGACTGTTGCAGGGTTTCTGTATTGAGATGGAGAGTTGGTTGAGAGTGCTGAGCAGGTGGTCAATGGTTTCTTGCCATTTTGGGAACATATACTTGCGTCAGTGGATTACTTCCTTTCAGCAAACAAACTCTGCTGGGTCAATTGCTGTTTCATCCATCCTGTCAGGAAATGTAAAGGAGGCTTGTCCCAAAAGCAGAGCAGCAGAGATGATTTAGCAGTGAGCAACCACTTTAATAATCAATTACACAAGAACAGGCCCTAAAGAGCCACAAAACAAGAGAGAATAGATACTTAATACAACAAGGAAAAAAGGTAACTGAAGGCGAGGGGTGACTGATTAAGGCTGGCCTGTTGGATGATTAAAGAAGGGCTGTGGATGAGAGTTGGGTTGAAATAAGCTGCAGGTGATGAATTGGAAAGGAGTGACAAGTGATTCCTGTTAGCGGGGTGGAGACTGGAGGTACCTGCCTGTGCGGGCCTGGCAGATTTTCTTTATATCTAACTTCTACTGAGCTCAGCCTTGAAAATGGTTAATAAGAAAGCCTTTACTGAGTAGAGCATTTCCAAAGATTCATCGCTCTCTGAAGGAATTCTCAGGTCTGCTCTGAATGGCTGGACCCTAAGTTCTTGACTGAAACATCTACCCTATCAGAACTGTGTATGTTTCAATGTGATCCCTTCACACACATCTTAACTCCAGAGAATAATTTGTTTAATCTCTCTTCATTCAAAATTACTGTCATCCCTGGTTGGTGTGGTTTTTCTATTGCAGAAACAGTGCTTATAAAAAGTATTACCACACCTGCCCGCCCCCGGAAGTTTTCATGTTTTGTTGTTTATAACATTGAATCACAGTGGATTTAATTTGACGCTTTTGACACTGATCAACAGAAAAGTACTCTTTTGTGTCAAAGTGAAATCAGATCTCTAAAAAGTGATCTAAATTAATTACAAATATAAAACACAATAATTGATTGCATTAGTAGTGTCCCCCTTTAATATGACACACCAAATCACCACCTGTGCAGCCAGTTGGCTCTAGCAGATACATAATTAGGTAAGTGGAGATTGATTGTAGTAAAAATACACCTGTATCTGGAAGGTCCCACTGCTGGTGAGTCAGTATCCTAGCAAAAACTACACCATGAAGACAGAACACTCCGAACAACTCTGCGAAAAGGTTATTGAAAAGCACAAGTCAGGAGATGGATACAAGAAAATTTCTAAGTCACTGAATTGGAGTACAATAGTCAATCATCAAGAAATGGAAAGAATATGGTACAGCTGTAAATCTGCCTAGAGCAGGCCGTACTCAAAAAAAACTGAGTGACTGTGCAAGAAGGGGACTAGTGAGGGAGGCCACTAAGAGACTTATGATAACTCTGGAGGAGTTACAAGCTTCAGTGACTGAGATGGGAGAGACTGGGTATATAACAACTGCTGCCCGGGTGCTTCACCAGTCATAGCTTTATAGGAGAGTGGAAAAGGGAAGCCACTGTTGAAAAAAACTCTCAAGAAATCTTGGCTCGAGTTTGCTAGAAGGCACGTGGGAGACTCTGAAGTTGGCTGGAAAAAGGTTCTATGGTTTGATTAAACCAAAATTGAGCTTATTGGCCATCAGACTAAATGCTATGTTTGGTGTAAGCCAAACACCACACCTCATCAAAAACACACCACCCCTACTATGAAGCATGATAGTGGGTGCTCATGCTGTGGGGCTGCGTCACTGCAGCAGGCCCTGGAAGGCTTGTGAAGGTAGAAAGTAAAATGAATGTGGCAAAATGCAGGGAAGTCCTGAATGAAAACCTGATGTAGTCTGCAAGAGCTCTGTGACTTGGGAGAAGATTTGTTTTCCAGCAAGACAATGAGCCCAAGCATAAAGCCAAAACTACACAAGAATGACTTAAAAACAACAAAGTTAATGTCCTGGATTGGCCAAGTCAGAGTCCAGACCTCAATCTAGTTGAGAATTGTGGCTGGACTTGAAAAGGGCTGTTCACTCACGATCCCCACACAGTCTGACAGAGGTTGAGCATTTTTGTAAAGAAGAACAGGGGAAAATTGCAGTGTTCAGCCACACAAAGCTGCTAGAGACCTATCCTCACAGAGTCAAGGCTATTATCGCTGCCAATGGTGCATCCACTAAATATTGACTTGAAGGGGGTGAGTAATTATGCAATCAATCAAATTCTGTGTAATAATTGTGATCTATTTAGACAAATTTGTTTTCACTTTGACACAGAAGTGTTGTTTCTGTTGATCAGTATCAAAAAAACCAAATTCTTTATGTCTCAATGTTATAAACCATGAAAACTCCTGGTGCAGGCAGATGACATTTTATAGACACTGTATATCCTTTCTTAGACTGGGAGACAAAAAAACTTTTATAATGTTCTGAATTGGTTTCACTAGGACTCCAGAGAACCGGAGCAAAACGTGTCTATTTTTGTACTTAAATCATTTTGTAATTAAGACCAGCAAAATTGCTTGCTCAAGTGCATAATAGCTTTAAGTGATTTATGTACACACCATTCAGGTCCCTCTGAATACCTGCACCTATCAATCTCCCACTATTTAAAGAATACTCCCATTTCTATATTTTCTTCCAAAGTGGTACATTTCCACAATATATTCTGTTTACCAAGACCTAATAATTTCAATTCTCACAAATCACATTGTCCCCTTTGTATATCACTAGTTCTTCTGGTTTTGATACATTAATGTTACTTTGTGTAACAGTGCAGAACTCAACTCGTTGCACTTGCTGATAGTTATAAGGCTGATCTCCTACTAACACGTTTTAAATATCCCTCCATATTTACAGCCACTTTTTAATGAGATCTCACACCTTTGCCTTTCAACATTCTGAAGGAACTGTTCCTATTGTGACTCCCTAGTTCAAATTTTCACCTTCACCAACCTTGTTATTGCATTCTCGAATGCAACTGCAGGAGATGTGTCACCTGTCCTCTCCTATTTAGGGACCAGATGGTCCTTCTAGCTGAAGCAATGATTCAGTTGCTTTTTTATCCCCATTCTTGTGTATTGCACTCAGTGCTCACAATATAATCTAGTCTACATTGGAGAACCTCAAATAGATGCGTGGCCTCACAGCAGGATGCCTTTATTCAATCCACGAGGGTGACACTCAGCCTTTAAATACCTGTCACTTAAATTCTTCATCCAATTTTCGGTCAGACCTCTCTGAACTCAGGTTCTTGTACTATTCTAACAGAATCTCAAGAACGATACTTCTATTTCCATGTGGAGACATTGCAGCCTTTGGGACTCAATATTGACTTCAACATTTCAGATAACCAGCATATCTTATTTGAATAACCAGTGTTGATGCAAGATAACATTAAACTGTTTTCTCTCTTGGAGATGCTACCTGGTCTAAGTTATTTTGAGCACCCACCTTTAGTTCAGATTTTCCACAATTGTAGTGCTTTCTGACCTCTCTAACAAGCTTCACTTATCAACTAATTAGAAGGTTATGAAAGTGATTCTGCCAGCTGGGATACTTTGGTTTGTCCCCTTTTGCAGACATTCCCATGTTTTTCCCCATCCCATCCCCCTCTCTCATTTTAAACAAACTTAGTTCTCCTTTTCTAGTTAAGGGTCATTGATCTATAACGAAACAAACATTTTTTTGCTTTTATTCATCACAGATGCAGTCTGACTTCATGAGTTATTCCAGCACTTTCAAATTTCCAGTATCTGCAGTTCATATTGGTTTTAAATACATGTGATGTTTGGTGGTCAGGAAAAACAAAGCAATCACTTCTTGGCCCTTGCAGAACCGTTTACTGTTAATATAGTGGTGTTAATGAATTGGAATGTTTTTGGAACAGAGGGAAGAAATAGCTTAGAGGGACCAGCTACAATTTTAATCTTGTTAACATAGTGTGAATTAGAACCCTGATGGAGAGTTGAATGCGTTCTAATTTCTGTCTTGTGGTCATAACCTTCTATGAATCCATTTTATTCTGTTTGCCAACATGAATCTGGGTCTTGAGGGAATTAATTTGGAGGAGAATTCAGCATGTAGCTTGAAAATGTCACTGCTAAGTCCCTCTTGAACACTTAAATAACATTCCAAGCAAACACGAGATACACTGACCAAATGGAAGTCCAATTATTTATGCATTTAGTGCTGTCAAAAGAATAGTTAAGGTACCTCGACTGTTTTAGTAATTCTTTCTGAAGTGGATTGCTAAAGCTGTTTCAAAGTTTGCCTTACAGCTGGCTGTAATGCTACAAAACACTGCTCATCAGTAGTGTTTTAGGAGTGGGGTAAACTTGTCATGGAGATAATAAACCTTTGCCAATTCATGACAAAGCTGTGGCATGAATATTCTGGTGAACCTTTGGAAACTCTACAATACTGAAAAGAAATAAGTTCAATCTGTAGGATGTAAACAGTACAAAGAAAAGTTTGTCAGCAGGATTGTGTGTTCTGTAATCACAATTAAAGGGTTTTGCTTCAAGTTCAGTAACTTTTCTCCTTTATGATTCTTAACTTACTCCTTGCTCCTTTGTTCTATTCTCTCAGATTGTGCTTGATTGTCGCCCCACACTGTGTTAAAGGTGCTGATGTTGCCATTGTTGTGTTGACTTTGACTTTTACTGACGGAGAGGCATGATTTGGCCAAAGCCACACTGAGACTGATCAATGAGAAATTTTGATGAAGTTTCTAGCTAGGAGTGGAAGATAGTGTATAGTAACCATCCCTTAAGTTACTTTAAGCTAATGCTTACAACATATTTAATCAGAATTCCAGAACAGTATGATGTATATTGCATGATGTGAACACAGATCTTTACACTTGCCGGCATGGTTGTAACAGTACTCTTAATCAACTAGCCCTTGGAGGATGCATTGAAAATCTGAGATCTTTAATTGCTAATTCTAGATTCTTTTAATGTAACATTATTTTCCCTGAAGGTAAGATCAAGGAACTTACTTGAATTTTTACCTCATCAACGTATTGTGCCTTAAAACATTTTGAACAGGAAAACAAGGAGGTGTTTCCTTAAAAGAGCAGTATTGCTTCTGCTGCACGTCGTGTACTGTGTTGAGGTGATTTTGCAATTGCTTTTGAGCTGGTGTGGTAGTAATGTTATTGATATTAGTCTGCATGGTGCAATGATGATTAATCTCTGCAGGAAATTTCTATTAGAATAATAAATATTTAAAATGCGTGATGCTTTCTTGATATAAAATGCATTGAAACTTGAATATAGGATTATTGAGAAACAATACTGTGTCTTTACAATGCACGTGACTATTAAATGATCTGTGCTTTTAATTGATTTCTGTGGCTTAGAAATTGTTGTGTTCAATGATGTACGTGCTGTGTGGCTACTGGTTGATGCTCACAGAACCTTTGAAAGTGGGTATCTGTTGCAGCCTTCATCATGCTGCAGTTCAAGGTCTCTAATTGCTGAATGTATTACACATTTCCATTTGCTTCACTGGGGCCATGGCCACTGGGGATTGGAGTGTTGGTAATCCGGGAGTTTTGTGACTTAAGGGTTATGTGCTGATCAAGGGGTTGAGGCCAGGGTGAATCTGGGAGGTGTGGGTAAGATTGTTCAGTGGATAGATTTGGAACTGTTAGGGGATGGTGTTGAAGGCTAATGGGTAAGTAAAGGGCTTTACCTTGGCGATGAACTAGCCCAGCCTAATGTGCTGCTAGTTAAGCTTTGTTGTTTCATAAGTGACTGAGCATAGATGCCTCAGGGGTAATATGGACCATGTTCCTCTGCACTCCTCCAAAAGGGGTGTTTTTCATGGAAATCTATTAGGAGCTAAAATCCAACATTCCAATGTGAATCTCTTGTGAGATGCCGGGATGAATTTCTAACATGACAGGAAATGATCCAGAAATAACTGTTGCCCCTTTTCTCTCCAGGAAACTGTTTCATTTGATCCCTTTGCAAGATCACTTGTGTGTACATCATCCTACTGATTAACAATGTTGTCCAGTATATTTTATGGATACATTTTTTCCTTTTCAATGTTTGTACAAGTTCCATGACAGTTGATTGATCAACCTCATTCATATTCAAGCATTGGTCAAGGTTCTTGGTAGATTAAAGTATTTATAAAACATACTTTGGTCATTTACTGCACCATTTTCAGTTCTATAAATTGGTTATGATATCCTTATTGTATTTTGAAAGGCAATTTAAATACGAGAAGCTGCAGAGAATAGTGGACTCAACCCAATACATCACAAACACAGCCCATCTCACCATCCGAAGTACTGTATATACATGAGGGGCTGACTCAAGAAGGCAACGTCTATCATCAAAGATCCCTCCATCTGGACCATGTCACCTTTCTTAAGTTGCTATCATGCAGGAAGTATAGAAGCCACAAGTCCCACATCAACAAGTTCAGAAACAAATACTTCCCTTCAATCATTTGGCTCTTGGCCCACCCTGCTCAGCACTACTCATTATCCCAGTACAGCCAAACTATGTCCACCTTCAACTGCAACACATTTTTTTTTTGGATCAATTTCAGTACTTATCAAATTTTGTCCAGTTTTTGTTTAATTTGTTTTTCTTATGAAAATTGAGGATCTGATGCTGCTGCAGATAGGTTTTTCCTTGCATCTGCGCATACATGGGCTTGGGCATTGGTCAGTAAACTCAGCTCTGACTTTGTATTATGTTTCTGCTGTCTACCTTCAATTCAACTAACTGTGCATTAAAGAGCTTTGTGCTCAGTCTCATTGGTTACATGTCCCATCAGCAGTAATGTGTTATATGTGAATATGGATTAATACTGTATTAGTTAACTATACTCTCTTCCTCATTAAGGCGATTGTACAAGAATTCTGAACATTGAGGTAATAAATGTTATTTTGAGACATCATCAAAGGGATCATTTTGCCTTGTTCTTTCTACAGTGAATTTGCATTGTATATATTCCATTAATTAGTGGTAGTGGGCAGAAGTAATTGTAAATATGCTGAAAACATTATTCCTGGAAAGCAAATGTGGATTATCAGTAGGTTGCTAAATTTGTACTGATAAGGTCACAGTCATTAATCATCACTCATCAGATTACCATTAAAAGTAACGTTATAATTTTATTCTTGGATATTATGATTTTTGCCTTTGACATTTGTCTTCATTTTATTTGTTTTTGGCTGCTGATTCTGGATATCAAAGTAAATTTATTATTAAAGTACGTATCTGTCACCATGTACAGCCCTGAGATTTGTCTTCTTGCAGGCATTCATAGTAAATAGAAAGAAACACAATAGAATCAATTAAAAAAACACACACATGACAGAGACTGACAAATACCCAATGTGCAAAAGACAAAAAGTTGTGAAAATACAAAAATAAAAAAATAATAACAATAACAAATAAGCAGTAAGTATCACAGACTTGAGTTGTTGAGTGCTTAAAAGTGAGGTTACAGAATCAGTTCAATTTTGGAGTGTTTGAAGTTATTCCCTCTGGTTCAGGGGCCTGATGATTGACAGGTAATAAATATTTCTGATCCTGATGGTGTAAGACTCAAGGCTCCTGTGACAGTGCTCCTTGTAAGTGTGCTCATTGTTGGGGAGGGCTCTCCCTGTGATATATTTGGTGGTATCCACTACTTTTTTGTAGTTTTTTGTCCTGTTCAAGGGTGCTGGTGTTTCTGTATGCAGTCATGATGCAAATATACTCTTCACTGTGAACACTTCACTCCTGATGAAGGGTTTCAGCCCGAAACATCGTTATTACCTCTTCCCATAGATGCTGTCTGGCCTGCTGAGTTCTGCCAGCATTTTGTGTTTTTTACATACTTAATTTTGTATTTTTAGATGATAAGATCTTTTGGTACCTGTTCTGAGAAAGGTGGTTTCCAAAGTGGACAGAACATGATGCAGATAATCAGATTCCAGTCCTGACGAAGTTTGAAACAAATCAAACAGTACTATATCCATTGTGAAGTCAGCACTAAAAATAACATTGACATTTCCTGTAATTAGAAACTTTAGGAATGAGGCTGAATTTACTAACCCAGCAATTCTGGAGTTAATCCCGGAAGTGACCCTGATGTAACTGAGTGAAATAGAGTTTTTATTTACACTGGATCTCCTGAGGAATAAAGTAAAATGTGAACTGTTATCATACAAAAATATGGCATCTTGCCTTTTAATCACAGCATATGAGCTGTGTCCTATATCTGATGTCCAATTACTTGCTGGACTGACCAATTTTTTTTAAAAAAGGCAAGCAAGCAAATTGTTAAAGCAAAGCTCAAAGTAAAATCTATTATTAGATCACATACATGTCACCACATACAACCCTGAGATTCTTTTTCCTGAGGGCATACTCAGTAAATCTATAGAATAGTAACTGTAAACAACATCAATGGAAGAACAAAAGCATAGAAGACAATAAATTATGCAAATATAAATAAATAGCAATAAATAACAAGACCATGAAATAACAAGATAAAGAGTCCTTAAAGTGAAATGATTGCAGGAACATCTCAATAGATGAGTGTAGTTGTCCTCTTGTTCAAGAACCTGATGGTTGAGGGGTAGTAACTGTCTTTTGAAGTTGGTGGTGAGAGTCCCAAGGCGCTTGTACTTTCTACCTGCTGGCTGCTGCGAGAAAAGAGCACGGCCTGGGTGGTGAGGATCTCTGTAGATGGTTGCTGCTTTCCCATGACTGTTCCTTGTAGGTGTACTCAGTGGTTGGGAGAGCTTTACCTGTTGTGTACTGAGCCAAATCCACTAACTTTAGTAGGATTTACCACTCGGGGGATTGGTATTCCCATAACAGGCCATGATGCAGCCAGTCAATACTCTTTTCACTACACATCTATAGAAGTTTTTCAAAATTTTTGATGTCATACTGAATCTCTTCAGACTCCCAAGGAAGTAGAGGAGCATTCATACTTTCTTTGTGCCCAGGACAGGACCTCTGAGATGGTGACAACCAGGAATTTAAAGTTGCTAACCCCTCCACCTTTGACCCTCCAGTGAGGACTGGCTTATGGACCTCTGTTTTCCCTCTCCTGAGGTCTACAATCGGTTCCTTGGTCTTGCTGACATTGAATAAGAGGTTGTTGTTATGACACCAGACAGCCAAATTTTCCATCTCCCTCCTGTATGCTAATTCATCACCACCTTTGATATGGCCCTCAGCAAACTTGAATAGGTGTTGGAGCTGTGCTTCGCCTCAGAGTCATTGGTGTAAAGTGAGTAGAGCCAGGGGGCTAAGCGCGCAGCCCTGTGGTGCACCTGTTCTGATGGAGATTGTGGAGGAGATGTTTTTGCTAATTTGAACTGACCAGGGCCTGCAAGTGAGGAAATCCAGGATCCAATTGCACAAGGGAGTATTGAAGCACAGGTCTTAGAGTTTACAGATTAGCTTTGAAGGGATGTTGGTATTAAATGTGGAATTGTAATCAATAAAGAGCATCCTGATGTATGCATCTTTGCTGCCCAGATATTCCAGGATTGTGTGAAGACCCAATGAGGTGGCATCTGCTATGGACCTGTTGCTCTGGTAGGTAAATAGGAGTGGAGTCAAGTCCCACTCTGACAGGTACTGATATGTTTCAATGCCAACCTCTCAAAACACTTCATCACTGTAGATGTAAGTGCCACTGGGCGATAAGCATTGAGGCAGGTTACCATGCTCCCCTTGGGCACCTGTTTGAATGAAACCTGCTTGAAGCCAGGTGGGTATCACATATTGCTTAAGTGAGAGGTTGAAGATATCTGTGAACGTGTCCTCCAGTTGGTCAGAACAGGTGTTTAGTACTTAGTCAGATACACTACCCAAACCAGATGCTTTCCTTTGATTCACCCTCTTAATTCCTTGGATCAGAGGTTGAAAATTTTGTTTATATTCTTTGGTCTTTAGAAGAATGAGCGGTGGTCTTTTTGAAACATAAGATTCTAAGGGGGCTTGTGTAGAGTAAATGTTGAGAGGATTTAACTCGTGGGATCATCGTAAACGGGAACATAATTTCAAGATAAGGGCCTCGCCGTTTAAAATTGAATTGCATTGAAATTTTGTCTTGCAGAAGGCTGTGAATTTCTGGAATTCTTTAACCCAGAGTGTGGTTTAAAAAAAACAGATCTTTCAAAATATTTAAGCTGGAGGTAGATAAATTTTCTAAATGTTGGGAAATTAAGGGGTATGGGGAACTGGTACAGGGGCACAATTGAGGCCAACATGAATCAGCCATGATCCTATTGAATAATGGGGTAGGCTTGAGGAGTGAGGTGGCCTAGTCCTTCTCCTGTTTCCCTGTGTTGTGTTTTTGTGGTGGAGTAATTTAGATTCTGCAGGTGTTTACTGATGATACTTCAGACAGTGGACACTGGTTTCAATTGTTCCATTCATATGATCTTTGTAAGTCTTGAACCATTATAAAATGGACCTCTTTGATATTGACATGCTGTGCTCAACATAGGGATAAATTTTTCTTAGATTTGGATGGTGTAGTTTGCTGGAGTTTGCCATGTGCGTCCAGTCCTCTATACTAACTCTCTCATATATGCAACACTCACTCACATATCATTTGTTCTCTTAGAGGAAGTCAGAGATGTGGATGATAGATTCACTTCTGCAAGGCTAACATTCCTGAATGTGATACCTCATTTTTGCTTCTGACTTCCCATTATGAGTGAACAGAGAGTTGAGCAGTCTATTTTTCCCCCCCTGAATCCTGTCTGGGGGGAAAAGAAGTAGATAATATTTTATACTGATGGCTATCATTTTGGTGATTTCCTCATCACTTAAGTTACTGTGTTTCTTCAATGCTGCCTTTCATTATAGTGATTTTTGCAGGGGGGGGGGATCATTGGTAAAGGTTAAGATCCCATTGATAGCTCTCAATGAATTTATGTTCATTTATAGAAACACTTTCAAATAAAAGGTCAATGAAAAGGCAAATTAAATTTAAATGTTGGATGAAATTGGATAGTGTGAGATGCACGTAACAAATGATTCAAGATCCATTAATAATCAGCTCAATAGAACACTGCTATTTAATGATTACTGGAATCATTAATCCCTAGGAAACCCAACAGATGGTGGAAATAATGTAATTAATGCACAAGCATTAAAATTTTGATTAATGCCAACAAGTAAACATGACATTGACATGTGTAGCCTGTCAGTTGATTTAAAAATGGTATGCTGTTCTCTAGCATCATCTGAATGGAAGCATTAAGTAAGACATAATGAGTTTGCTTTATTTCTTTGTAATTTTAGGTGGGATCTAAAATTATGAAATTGCTATGACCTGTTGAAATTGAGGTTACCTGTTTATTGTACATGTGAGATTGTCACAATTCACAATGATTCAGTTCTGCAAGGAGCCATTTAAATAGATCAACCAATTACAATAATATCGAAACTGGAGATTGCATTCTTGTCAAAATATCAATCTAAATTGTTTATAGCTTTCATTTGTGCTTTATGTGTGAAAATGAACTCTAAGATAACCACCCAACTTTCACATCAGCCTCCAAGTGTAAAGTCTATCTAGCACTTTAAATCTCAGCCACTTAAATCTCAATGGATTAAATACTTAAAAACAGGAAAAAGTGAAGTACAGTAGTGCCTTAAATAATCACAGACAATTTAATATTTTTAAATGCTTTCATTCTTGTGAGCAATGTAGCAGCTACTCTGTGTCAGAAACCTTTCATAATCTTTCTAACTTCTGCTCAAATTTTGGTGAATGCAGACCACTGCTTGCATTCACTACTGAGATGTGTAACCCAAGAGTTGCCTGGACCTGGTCTTGCTCACTGTAACTTGGGCCAAAGCAAAGCTTTTTCCCCAAAGTGTTCTGGTGGCCTTGGTCATGCTTCCAACTTTGTTTGCCAAAGGTGTCAATACCTGTTCATGCTTGTGAATATCTCTGATGTTTTGATGTATTCAAAAAGCATTTAGAATGAAATAATATAAATAAATTGATTTTAAAAAATAATTAATTGAAAATATTACTACTAACGCATTTAAAATGTTAAATCTGATTTTTTTAATTTGAATTTTTCATAGTTGCAAAACTTTCTTTGAAATGGAAGGATTCATTGATCCTCTGCCAGGTATAACTAGGTCTGAGATCCAAGAATCAGGAGTTCAAATGGTGTAGATTTCCAGTAAATTTGTGCCATACTGACCTTGTTGTGGAATATAACATGTCACCCAGATCCTGTGTATTCTGACCGTAGCAGTCAATTCTGCAGTATCATTTCAAAGACTTTATGGGGAAATCAAATTCCACTGCTTGTATTTTGCCTAGGTAATGATGGCAAAACTATCAGTCTTTTTACATCATTACCAAGTGAAACATCCTTTCATACATGTCTGGTTTGATGCAGAAGTCCTGAAATAAACTTTTCGAAACTCCGTGATCTTCATTGGTTGTGGGTTTGTAGCCTTCCTCCCCCCAGTCAAATATTGATTGACTCCAAAGTTCTGAAATGTTTTCATGATACATTTTGTGATTATTTGAGAAGCAATTCAGATTATGATTTAATGAATAATCCAAAAGGCAGCCTCTTCATTGGGGCAGGAGATCCTCACTGCATTAAAACATCAGTCTACTTTTTGTGTCTAAAGATTTTTGAAGTGGGATATTCTCACTCCAGCTCTGAGTTGGAGGTGGAGTTTGGGGGGAGAGGCTATCGACTGATCTGTGGCTGATAGTGTGAGAGGTAGAGAGACTGAGGATTGGGGTCAAAAACCCAAGGAGGAACAAAGAAGTGGGAAACAAAAGGGGCAAGGATTGGAGAAATAATTTTCATAGGAGTTCAGGAGTGAAGAGTGATGGGCAGGAGCAAGACTATGGTGGCATTGTAGCACTAAGATTAAGGTTTAACATTTGATGTATTACTTGCCTTGGCTACCAGGGGCAACGGTGTCTGTACACAATGTTACAAATTGTAATGTAGGTAGAAAATAGTGAAAAATGGTTAATGAGTGAGCAATGTTGGAATAGATACCTAGAGGAATGAAAGCGTAATGATGGTTTAAATACAGAAATGTTTAGCTGGAGATGGAGAGGGACAGTATCAATTAAGGAGACTAGAATAGCCTTTGTAAAGAAGGGAAAATGTGGTTGGGACATCAGATAAGTTGGATGCAAAGGTTTTGAACAATTTGCTGAGGGACCAGAATGGAATGAATGGTAAGGGGTCAGCTTGTACAGCAGTTCTTATAAATCTCTGTTCCTCAGCACTACTATTTGACTGGATATGATATCTCCTGTTACATAACACATCTCCTAAGGTTAATGGAGGAGAATATTGAATAAAATTACCAACTCAACTTACAATGCTCAAATGTTGTCTGAACATTTATAAAACATTTTGTAGAATGTTTTTCTTTTATATGGGAAATAACAATGCCTACTAACACTCCTTGTGCTCTTTGGTTGCTAAATGGAGGGAAACAAAATGGATTCTCTTTGATACTTCACCTGGAATTGGTCTTCCAACCTATGAGTTGTGAACATCATTAAATTATCACGGGGAAAGAAATGCCTGAAACTCAATATTTCACAAGAACATGCTGATTTTTTTTCATTTAATGTACAATATGTAATTGAAGCAATGCTATTTTTCTTCTGCTCTGGAGAGTCATTTGGCATTGCTCTATGATGTCTGTTCCTCTTCCTTATTATTTGCCTATGATGCACGTATTAGATTCTCATTAATTGTAATGAACTTGTGTGGGAAGGATTGCTGCCAATCACAACGCGCGTACAGTTCAATTTTCACTGGTTAGATGTGAAAACATTATAGGACTGTACTTGTGCATACAGGTGTATGAAAATCCATGTGCATGGAATAAGTCTGCTGACATGTATTATCTGTTTGACAGTGCAATACCAGACAGTGAATTAAGACAGAATTCAGTAGATAGCAAATTAAGAAATATTTTCTTTGGCATGCTTACTTCTCTGGCTTCACAATATCCTTTCACTGAGTACTGATTTTGCTGCTGAAAGCTTCAGTGGGTGTTGGTTGAACAGATCTATTTCTGCAAAAAGTTGGTTGCATCAAGCTGCAGGGCAGCCTCTCAACAGATGATTAATCTTCACTGGCTGGAGACAGTTAATTATCAAAGCTCAAGTATGCAAAGCACAAGTGGGAAACACTTTTCGAATGGAACAGAGAAAACAAGCATGATCAGACACCTGAGGCAGACTAGTGTATCTTAGTGGCAGAAAAGATTTAGCTAAAAGCCTGGGAGCACTTTAGCTGCTTGTCCTTTTGGTCAGTGAAGATGCATTAGCCATAGAAAACTAGAATCATACATAATGCAAAAGTAATAAAGATGAGGTGAAAAGTTCTACAAAACTTCTGCGCTAAGAATGAGTTATTCTAACCTAATGTATACTTAGATCTGAAATGTGAAGTTGAAATTGTTAGACGCTGGTAAACTTGCCTGCCCTTTGGGTTGCACCACCAGCAACGCCTGGTCATGGGACAATTCACAATGACCAATTAATCTACCCGGCACGTCATTTGGATTGTGGGAGGAAACCAGAAGACCTGGAGAACCCCCCCCCCACCCCCCAACATTCAATGGTGAGAACTACAGACACTTTTTACAGAACGGCTCTGGAGTTGAACTCTGAACTCTAGAACACCCTGACCTGTAGCAGCATCACTTTAACCACTGCGTGGTGGTATCACAGGCCAAATGTTTAAATAGTCAGTGTGTTAAATTTCTTATCTTAGTGTACAGTGTTAGGAAACAAGTGGCACTCTGAAACCAAAGTTTAAGAAGGGTTTAATAGATGGAGAATTTAATTGAATGACTCATTCTTTGGGCATTGTTTCTTGCTTGAAGCTCCATGAGGAATGCAGGAATATGTTAGCATTCAGCAGTAGGGTGCAGAATGGGAAAGGTCCAGTGTTGTATACAGGGGCTAGCAATCCAGATGCCTGAGCAGTGAGTGATTCACATTCAATTCCCATATTTATTTGCCATGGAATTTGAATTGAGTCAATGAAATCGTCTACAGTAAAAGAGATAACATCAGTTTGGTTACAAGAAGAATCAGGTTGTTGTAAAAAAAGTAATTCCCGTGGTTCTTCAGGAAAAGAAATCTGCTGTCGTTGGATAGGCTTCGTGATTCATCCAGCGGGCTTAACTATCAATTGATCTTTGAAGTAGCTGAGCAAGTTGAGCTTGATTTAGTTTAGTAAGAAGTGGGCAGTAAATGAGGATCTTACAAATGTGAATCGGGGAGAAAATTGAAAACTGGATACAACTGTCCCATGTGGACATCCATGGTGCATTCAAACGGATGAGAAATGGAAATCTTTCCAATCAAAGCTACAGATGAACGAGGCTGCTCTTGCTACTGTTCTATTTGTTGTATTGATCTTTTATGCCAAGTCCATCAGGAAGGAAAAGGAGATGCAATGGTGTTTACAGCAAAGCTTGACGATATGGATGATGATGTTATGATTGTCCCCTTGAGGTCACTTATGATTGACGTGAAGATCTCTGTCTTGATCAAACTGGTCTTGAGAGTCAAAGTGAATCACAGAGAAACCGAGACCAAGTTCTTTGGCAGCCATAATAACTGACCCTTTGTCCTTCCACCAACAGGTCCAATTACGTGAAGATGATGGGAATGTGGTTTAGAAGACTTGGAACAGGCAACAAGAATGGAGTGTGGTTCATGGCTTGGGTGAAACAAAAGCTGTGATTGTGTGGGAATGTAGCTGTCACATGATTGGAAGGAATAGGTCATCATATCCAAAGTGCTCACTGAGTCATTAAAGTAGGGCATATTCCACTTCAGCACTGACCAGATACACCAGCTAGTCTAAAACTAATGGTGCCTACATGGCTGCACAATGCAAATATATAGCCAAAGGAAGGAGAAATATTTAGCTTGGCTCTTGCCTTGCATATGGCAGCATCAAGCTGTGTGTAAATCTTGGGTGTGCATGCACCAAATGTCACTACCAACTGAGGATCTGTCCCTGATGTAAACGATAAGTCTCATAATATTGCTGTGGACATTGAGCTAGTGCATTACCACCTTTTCCTTGGTGCAAAAGAACACCTTTGACAAAGTTGGTCAGGAGGTGGTCTATATGGAATGCCCTATGTCTTGTGTGAAAGGAAGAAGTATAGACTTGATGGGCTGAATAGCCTCCTATGTCATAATGAGATATAAAGATGAAGATTAAAGCTAACTTTTTGATAGTATTGCCATGTTTCTCATAATATATAATGAAAAAGTAACAATTAAGGTTTGCCTCTAAATGATGGAAATTTGGGGCTCATGCACCAGCTCTCAACACCCTCACAGCTGATTACCAATGATTTCCCATTAGAATTCCAGTGTTGAACTGCTCCGATGGCAATGAGCTTTTGCAGATTTCCCAGCAACTGTGCTGGGAAATCTGTTTTTGTGCTAGATTAGAACTGGCATAGGTACATTGATCTCATTTCATCTAATGAAGTAAAACAGCTGTGAGGGAGGATTAAGTTTTTAATTTACCTTTTAATAAAATGAATTAATTTAAACGTATTTACTTGTTTTCAGTGCTTTTAAATGATTTAACATTTTTAATGTAAGGCATGTTTGATTTTTAATTGCTTTTGAATGTGTAGAAATTACCCACTTGAGAAATTTGTTCCAAAGACTATAGTGCAAAGGTCTGTAGTTCCATGTTTCACCATTTCATTTTGTACATCATTTTAAATCAAGAATCAGGAACATTTTCTTGCAACTAATTATGTTTGTATGAGGATTTATCTGAATTTCAAATGAATTTCATTTCTCAAAAAGTGGCATTATCTTGTGTAATGATGTGAAACATATTTAATAAATAAGAGTAATTAAAATGTGGCTAATTGCATGTAGTGTGAAGTATGGGTATGTTAACAGCTTGCAGTGTTGCAAGAGGTAATGTTGATGTAAAGTAATGTAATTAATTACCCTCTTTAGGAATTTAGTACACAATGACAATCAGCTACTTTTACGAATCCTAAGACATGCTGAACAGTGCCAGATGGTGCACATACAACTGAGGATGGTTAGAGTTAATAGCTCTTCTCTTTCCCAAAAAGACATTATTAATGTGTTTTTATGCTAAAGTCAAAGTGAATGAAATGACTACTTTCCTGATTTGGAAAGCTAAAGAACTTCATGGACAAGATGTCATTGAATCCTACCTGTGACTTGTAGTTGTACTAACTTATGATACCCAAGCCACAGCAGAGACTGTCAAGGTCTGGCCTATAGACTGTCCTAATGGATTTTGAGCAACCAAGCATTCAGAAAATCTTTTCAATTTTTTCAAAAATCTTTGATCAAAAAGATGTAAAATTGTTGCAAAAAATGTATTTCTAAATCAAAATACATTTTTAGCTGCTGTAGTTAACTGAACAATACCAAAACAAAAAAAAAAAGATTACTTTTCAAATGAAGAGGAACAGCTCTGACTTGGAGGTGTTTAATTGCCCTAATTGTCTTTTTTTGTGTGGCAATGACTAGCATAGTGGTTTGAGAGTTTCTACAAAAATGAAAACACAGATTATTGGAGATAATCCATTTATTCTGGAAGGTATATCTCAAAGGAATGATACAATGGATTTAGCAAGTATTTTTGAACTATTGGGCTCCAAATTTATACCCATTTGTATTAGGAACCTCCCCACCCCATGAGAAAATATGCTTTATCATTGTCAATTCCTTTATAGCATTATTGAGTTACAGTTATACAGAAATAACGTAGCTCTTTTGGCACATCATATCCATATCTATAGCAATCCCAATTAATATTTTTTAAAAGAAAACATCTGGAGGATCTATTGAATGAGGAGGAGCTGGAGATTCTCACAGTAACTATCTATGTTAGGGATTATTCTGGAGTCATTAAATTCTGGACAGAGATATTAATTAAAGTGAGGACACTGAGACACTGCAGACCAGTCTTCAGGAACTAAAACCTTTTCACTATTTTAAATTCAACCGATATTTTAAGATTATTGAAACCAGTTATTGGATGTGGGCATTCTGATTCTGCACCTTTTAAACTATGCAGGGGAAGACAATTGATGAAAATTCATGTTAATTGGTGATCATTGAAAACTTCAGGATAAGATGAGGGAATTATTAAGATAATAGAAACCTTATATAGACTTAAAATGATGGGGCTCTGTATATATTTTACATGGATTCCAGCACGTTTGTATTGGAGGGAATGAGTATGGGTGTAAATTATTGAAGGGGGCAACTAGACAAGCAGAAGTGGAAAGTAGAGTAAAGAAATGAAAAAGATATAAAAAGTGAAATTAAAATATGTGAAGAAAACAATGGGATCAAAAGAGAACAGGAAGACATCTTTATAATATCTAGAAAGAAGAGGGATGGTCAAAGAATGCAGAAAAGAGCAAGAGGGAGGAAGTGAAATTATTCAGATTGAAGTTTGTGCACACAGTGCATTGTTTTTAATGTAGAAACAATGGGAGGTGTGAGTATTGTAATCAACAAGAAATGGTTGAGCACGTACTGGTAAAAATATATACAACTATAAATATGTAGGATTTAGATATCCTGAGCCACACTCCAGAAGATAGCAGTAATGCACCTTAAAGCTGTTTGCCAACTGCCATAAAAAGGGGGAAGAAGGAGAAGAAGATGATGATTATTATTAGTGAGTGGCCATCTCCTGTGTTAATGCATTATTAAAGGCCCATCTCTGTCACTCAATGCATATTTTGGGACAAGTCTGTTTGTCATGTAATTTGGTTAGATGTATATTCAAAGAACAACCCCTCAACACTACAACAAAATAAGTATATTTTAGGTCCAAGTGACTTAGCACATGCTGGATTTTAGATGTCTGTAGTTAGCATAGAAACTCCTGGCCAGCTCCGATTCTGGTTTATTATCATTGGCATGTCATGAAATTTTGTGTTCTGTGGCAGCAGCACTGTGTGAGACAGAAATAACATAATATTTTATTTAAAAAATAGATAAATCTTGCAAAATAGGAAGAGTGGGGTTGTGTTCATGAATCATTCAGAAATCTGATGGTGGAGGGGAAGAAGCTGTTCTTAAAACATTGAGTGTGGGACTTCAAGCTGATGGTAGCAATAAGAGGGCATGTTCCAGAAGGTCTTTAATGTCACCACCATGAGACACCATTTTTTAAGGTGTCCTTGAATGGTGGGGGAGGATAGTGCTCGTGATAGAGCTGGCTGAGTTTACATACCTCTCCAGACTCTTTTGAATATATGCATTGGAACATTGATATCAGGTGATGATGCAACCAGTCAGAAGACTTTTGTAGATATTTGTTAGAGTTTGTAGTGAGGTACTAAATTTCCTCAAACTCCTAATGAAATATAATCAATCACATGCCTTCTTCATGATTGCATTAATGTGTTAGGCCCAGGGTAGATTCTCTGAGACGTTGATGCACAGGAACTTGAAGAGGTTCACCTTTTTCACTGCTGACCCCCCTGTGAGAATTAGTGTGTGTTCACCCGGCTTTCCCTTCCTGAAGTCCACAGTCAGTTCTTTGGTCTTGCTGAATTTGAGTGTGACACCACACAACCAGCTGATCTATCCCACTCCTGCTCTGTCCCTTTGCTATCTGAGATTCTGCAAATAATGGTGGGGTCATCACCAAATTTATAGACAGCATTTGAGCTGAACCGAGCCACACCGTCAAGGCTGCCGAGAGAGTAGAGCATTGTGCTAAGCACGCATCCTTGAGGAGCGCAGGTGTTGATTGTCCACGAGGAGGAAATGTTATTTCTGATCCACACTGACAGCGGCCTCCTGGTGAGGAAGTCGAGGATCAGTTGCAGAGGGAGATGCAGAAGCCCAGCTTCTGAAAGTTGTTTATTAATAGTGAAGGGATGATGGTATTGGACACTGAACTGTAATTAATAAGCAGCAATCTGATATGTTTTCCTGTAGCCCAGGTGCTCCAAAGTTGAGTGGAGGGCCAGTGAGAATGTGTCCTTTGTAGAACTGTTTTGGTAATGGGCAAGTTGCAGCAGTCCAGGTCCTTGCTCAGATGAGTTAAATTTAGCCAGGACCAACCTCTCAAAGCACTTCATCACAGAAGATGTGAATATTATTTGTTGAGGCAGTTCAGCTTGCTCTTCTTGGGCACTGGTATGATGGGTGCCCTTTTGAAAGCAGTTGAAAACTCCAACTGCAGCGGTTAGAAATTGAAGATGTCCTTGAGCACTCCAGCCCAGGTGTTAACCAGGTTTTCAGTAGTCTGCCAGGTATACCAGTACAACCTGCTTCTTTGTGAAAGGTCCCCCTCTGATGCACCATCAATAACTCACACTGAGACGTAAGGCGAGATATCGGCTTTTATTGACTGGAAGAAGGAACCAGGAGTGAGTGTCTATCATACTATGTCCTGGAGACTGAGGCCGAGCGTCAGGCCTCAGATCGCCTTTATACAGGGGCCTGTGGGAGGAGCCACAGGAGCAGTCAGCAGGGGGCGTGTCCAGACAGGCACATAGTTCACCACACCCTCTTAAAGGATGTTGTGACATTGGCCTCCAAAACTAAGATCACATGGTCACCAGATACTGTGGCGATTTGCCCTGATGTAGTTTTATTCTTCATTTCAAAGTGTGAATAAAAGGTGTTGTGCTCCTTGGGGAATGAAATTTTACTGTCAGTTATGTGGTTAGGTTTCTCTTTGTAGGAAGTAATGGCCTGTAAACAGCACCATAGCTGTCCTGCATCTAATTGTGTCTCTAACTTCACACAGAAATGCCCTTTCACTCTGATGGCCTTGCATAGGTTGTACTGGACTTCTTGTATGGTTTTGAATCACCGGTCTTAAAAAGGAGCCCTCAGCAGATTATAAGTCTCCTTGTTCATCCAGAGCTTGGGTATGCTTAGCATGTTCTTGACAGCACACACTCATCCAAGCAGGTCTTGACGATGTCTGTGAACGTACGACAACTGTGTCACATTCATTCAGATCTAAAGATCTGAACATAGGGCAGTCCATTGCTTCATAGCATTTCTGTAAATTCTTTACCATCCCCCTTGTCCGTACATTCATGGACCTTGCCACTGGTGCTGCAGTCCACAGTCTCTGCCTATACACTAGTAATGGAAGTACAGCCAGGTGATTGGACTTGTAGGTATGGGATGGTACAGTAAACATTCTTGATAGTGGTTGGCCCCTCTTGTTACACAAGTGACATGTTGGTAGTAGTTCCTCAAGCTGGCCTGCTTGAAGCTGCTTTCAATGAACAACTACTAGTATTTGAATATTTATAGGGGTTCTATTACTTAGGATGTGCTCCCATTATAAATATGTAATTCTGCAAAGTTACCTGTCTATATTAAAAGTTGGTTATTATAAACAAAGACGTTAACAAAACAATAGAAGGCAGACAGAAAATCATTAGGGGATCAGAGGTGGAGAGGGTCAGCAACTTTAACTTCCTTGGTGTTATCATTTCAGAGGACATGCCCTGGGTCCAGCATGTAAGTGCCATTATGGAGAAAGCACAGCCATGCCTCTCCTTTCTCAGAAATTTGTGAAGATATGGCATGTCATCTAAAACTTTGACTAACTGTATGGAGGTGTGATGGAAAGTATATTGACTGGTTGGATTTCAGCCTGGAATGGAACCACCAATGCTCTTATACAGAAAAGCCTGCAGAAAGTAGTGGATGTGGGCCAGTCCATCACAGGTAAAGCCCTCTCCACCACTGAGCACATCTTCACAAAGTGTTGTCACAGGAAAGCAGCATCCATCATCAAGACCTCCACAGAGAGAAGGTGCAGAAGCCTCTGGACCCATACTACCAGGTTTAGGAATAGTTATTAACCTTCGAGCATCAGGCTCCTGAACCAGAGGGAATAACTTCACTTGCCCCATCACTGAATTGTTCCCATAACCTATGGATTCACTTTCAAGGACTTTTCATCTCATGCTCTTGATATTTATTGCTTATTTACTGTTGTTATTAATTATTTTTTTTCTTATTTGCACAGTTTGGTGTCTTTTGCACATCAACTGTTTGTCTGATCTGTTGGGTGCAGTCTTTCATTGATTCTGCTATGCTTCTTGTATTTACTGTGAATGCCCACAAGACAAAGATAAAACAAATAAAATATAAAAGCATGTGAGGAAAACTGGATTCTTTCTCCAGATGATCAGTGTGAAAAAAGACTTCCATTTATAGCTTTGTGTGACCCAGTTAGTCATGACATCTAGATAAGCATTTGACCCACAACGCTAAAGAAGGCTATGGGCCAGATACTGGAAAATGAGATTAGTTTAGATATGGACTTGGTGGGTGTTACTTGATAGCTAAATTAAAAAAAAACTGATTTAAGACAAACCAAATTTTCTGGTGTAGGAGTTTGGCACAAATGGGTAGAAAATTGGAGTTCATTTCAGAGGCTTTGTCAGAAAACACACTTCCAAGGAAAGTAGTATGTCTTCCCTCAAGCGTGGAGAATACAACAAATGAAAACTTAATACCTGGAATTTTTCTCAACTTCACAAAAGTTGTGTGTCAACTTTTCAGTCCTTGAGTTCCAAAAGAAAATATGGGCACTTATTCTTACAAAATGCACTCATTCGCATTTTCCTGTATTGAAATTGAGTTGCCAATTACATGCTAACTCTGCAAACTGAATGTCTTATTTTGTCACACTTCATTTTACACTGCAGTTTGCAGTTGTTTACAAATCCTGAAATAAATATTGCACAGTAGTCCATGCCTAAATTGCTATTGGAACACCAGCTCCGTTTTCGTTCCTTTAAGGAGTATTTAATCCCTTCTCCATGCTTTCCTTTGTGGCCAGGTTGCTATTGGTGGCCCCATTTATTCTAGCTCTAAGTGTTCACAATACCTTGGAAGTTATGGAGATGAGTAGAAACTAACACAATACATTTGTTCAACTGAACTCTCTTGATCTCTTGCATTTCATTTGCTTGTCATTTTATTCATGTGCATACAGTCGGCTCTCTTTATCCGCAGAAGATTGGTTCTGGGACCACCTCGCAGATACCAAGAAATGCGGATGCTCACGTCCCTTATATACAATGGCGTAGTATTTGCATATAACCTACGCACATCCCCCCATATACTTTAAATCATCTCTAGATTACTTATATTACCTAATACAATGTAAGTGCTATGTAAATAGTTGTTGTATTGTTTAGGGAATAATGACAAGAAAAAAAAAGTCTGTACACAAGATGCGAGGCGAACAATGCACAAACAACGAGTGGTGGAGAGAGCACTTATGGGTTTTCCCGATCCGCGATTGGTTGAATCTGCGTATGTGGAACCCACGGATAAGGAGGGCCTATGGTACTTCACATGATGTGCTATACACTTTGTTCTCCCCAATTCTTATCTTGAAGTTTCTAGTTTTCAAAATATCTGACACCTGTGGGTTTTGGCCTATCATCTATGGTAACAAACATGACTAGAGTAGCTGGATCTAGAATTGACTATACTGTATCGTTTACATGAATTGTACACAAATGAAACCTGACAAATGAAAAGTTTCTAAATAACCGTTTCTGGGTCATTTTGTATGACTGTGGGAATTTGACTGGACATTTTCCAGTGTGGACAGCAGTTATATGTAGCATAAGATCTTTACATCATGTCTTTGCTTGAGGAAAATTATTTTTCAGTACCGAGTGAAATTTGGTAATATTTATTCAAAACAACCCTATTGTTATTCATAAGACAGAACCATGCTTTCATAATGCTAAACAACCTCGAGACTGCACGTTTATTCTAATAGTTGAAACATTCACTGCCTTTTTGAAACCTAGCAGCATAAGTGGCACTGATGCTTCACTCCTGAAAAGCTCAATGCATTTTATGCATGCTTTGAAAGGAAGCATAATACTATACCTACGTGAATCACCTTAGCATTCGGCTACCATGTGATCTCTAGCTCAGAGTTAGATGTCAAAACATTCTTCAGGGTTGTGATCTCTTGCAAATCATGGTTATCTTCAAACTTCATACTGTGGGCTGAGCTTTCCAACCACTTCAAAAGAACATACTGTGACCAAGAAGGAGCAGGGTGAGTTCCCTCAATGACTACTTACTGGTAGCATACACATCTGCCATAATAAAATCCTTTGAGATATTAGTTATGGCTAAAATTAACTCCAGTCTGATCAAGTACCTGGAGCAACTGTAATTTGCCTATTGCTGCAACAGGTCCATAGTGAAGACAATCTCTGTGGCTCTTGGCTCTGCACTTGGCTTTGGAGCACTGAGACAATCGTAAAAACGTATGCCAGTCTTCAGAGTACTGATTTTTGGCATCATTTTCCATTTGTAAATTGCGCACTAAAACAAGATGGTTCCTCGAAGAGTTGAGGTGAACATTCGGTTATGGTGGCGCTACCAAGCATGTGTGACAGCTTCCTGGTAGTCAAGATGCTAGGAAATACAACTAAAATCATCACTGACGATACCATTTCTGAGGTAAAGTGTTTCTGAGGTAAAGTATCGCTGGAAACTGTGAAGGGATGAGCAATAGCAAGGTGATTTTGGGGACGAGTCGTTACAGATAGGGTTCTGGTGCCAAAACAACTGGCCTGGATTGCTCTGGACACCATAAAAAGTTGAAGCCCAGGCAGAAGAGATTCAACTTCGATGCTCATACAACTGGCCCAGGTGTGAGGTTGGATTGCTTTGGCTGCTGAGGCGATTTAAAGAGATTGACAGTGGCTTCAAGCTGTGTGGCAAAATCTGGGCCAGAGCAAGTCACTGTGCAGCATGGTCTTGGCAGGAGCCTTTTGCAGCAGCAATGCCTGTGTCCCAGTGCAAGGTACTTTTTTGCTGTTTAGATAATTTTAATGCTTGTCAAGATTGGAGGCAAGAGCCAAATTCACTCACTGTCCGCAACGTTCACTTCTCTCTCCAGGACACTGGAGCGTTTTGCTGTTCCTTTGTTTGGTCAATTTAAACACTGGCCCAGATAGACTAAAAAGACAGGATTTTGGACAGATTGGAGCTGATTTCACTCATTCTCTGCGATGGTAATCTCCATGGCAATATCGCACCTGGGCCAGTTGTATGCCCCGGCTGTTGTGCTCCGTGTCCATTAATATGACAAACGATAAGTGAAGCTTTGGGTCTGCTCTGGGGTTAAGATCTGGGGACTCAATTTTGGTTCACTTCGGTTGTTTACATGATTTGTATTTCTTTTCTTTCGTTCTTTTTGTGCAGTGAGTGTTGGTCTTTCATTTTTATTCTTGTTTTCCTTTAAATTTGATTCTTCTGTTTTTCTTGTTTTGTGGCTACCTGTGAGCAAGCAAATCACAAAGTTGTGTAATTTATACATTCCTTGATAATAAATGTACTTGAATCTTGAAGCATTAAAGATTTGTCTGATGCCTTAGTACATTCCTGCCTCAGCACAGGAGCACAAAGCTACAGTGAGCGGTGGACATCTCGATCAAAGTAGTGATAGAAATGCCCTTCCTCTTTCCATTCAAGCTGTCCTCACTATCAAGTGCATGAACATGAGTTGATGTTTCTGGAGGATGATATCCATTATTATGACCCCCTCACCATCCAGCCCATCTCCTGTCCTCGCCACTCATCAGGCAGGAGGTAGAGAAGCCTGAAGGATCACATTGCAAGGTAGCTTTTTCCCCACTGCTGTAAAATTCATGAAACAACATGAAAATCCCTGATTCTACTTCAGACTATAGCTCCCTTGACTTTCACTAATGTTGGTACGTTTAATTTTGTTGTGCACATTTAGTATACATAATTCGGATGAATTTAAAATGCAGTGGTTTAACCTTTTCCTGTTTTTTTGTGATGGACTGTGCTGTTTCTGCCAATTTTCATGCCATTTAGAGTCTGGGTATCAAAAAGTAGCAATAGTAGAGAAGTATCAGGTTCAGTTTTGATTGGAAGGGCTGGGACAGTTGATTTGAGTTTCTTCATCTGTGTCTGTATTATAATTTTTGCAAAACACCGTGGAGCCAATGCAATGTGGAATTGACTACAAGGTGCCTACAAAGGAATTTATTATCTGCTTTTACTACCTGCCCAAATACTTTTAATACCCAGACTTTAATTTCTGTCATTCTTTAAAATGACTATTGCCCCAGATCAGATACCTTGTCATTCATATTAATTCTTTGCTATTTTTAAGTCCTTGGAGGGTTCATTATTTGTTTCATTAATAGTTACCCATTTACGTTCAAGCCACATTTGTAATTTGCTGAAGTTCCCGACTGCTCTTAGTCATTCATTCTAAATGTATTTATTCCCTACAGTCCTGCAGAGAATAGCATATGTTCAAATGCTCAGCCATCTGTGATTAACTCTGCTTTGTACAGAAAATATTAGTCCTTGTTAAAGTGAGGCTTGTCAGTCCTGGGAATTGGAACATTTTCCTTATATTGCACCCACAGCCTCCATTTTGATGTCTGGCATTTCATTTGCCACCTCAACAAACTTTGTAGCTAGTCTGAAATGTTGGTGCCAATTAGAGGGCTCAAGCACTGCATGTATTGAGGCAACACTGCACTAACTCAGTGGACCTGAAAATCTAAGGTTGTGGAAGGATGTAATCAGAATGACTTCCAGCTTCAATCAGAATCTTGAACTTTCTGCCTTCAAGCTATTTCTGCTACATTGAAAATCTTGAATATGGTAGTGATATAGAAGCCCATCCTCCTCCTCCACCCATTTCTGAGTCTTCCAGCTTTTGCAGACTCTCCTAGATTTCTATATTGTAGACTATTTCTTCAACCTTAAGTTTCCTGAGATATAAATAACTTTTCCTACTGATCGATGAACTTGTGCTTGTACAGATATTGGTGACACACAAAACTGCAGGTGCCCTAAGCTGGAGCTCAGAAAGCAAATGTTGGAGGAACTCAGCAGGTCAAGCAGCATCTGAGGAGGCGGAAGGATGGTTGATCTTTCTAGTTATGAGCCTACCTGAAATCTGATGCAGGCTTTCAACTGGAAATGCTAACCATCTGTCCACCTCCGCAGATGCTGCCAGATCTACTGAGTTCCTTTTGATTCTTGTACATCTGTTTGTTTCTCTGGCAATGTAAGTGATCCCATTTTTGGGGTGGCACTGTGGGGTAACACTTAGCATAATGTTATTACAGCACCAGTAACAGAGGATCAATTCCCACTGATGTCTGTGAGGAGTTTGTACATTCCCCTTGTGCCTGTGTGGGTTTGCTCAGCATGCTCAAATTTCCTCCCACATTTCAAAGGCTTATGGGTTGATATGCTAATTGGTCAAATGGGTGGATTTGTGCAGTGTGGGCTCATTGTACTGGAAGGGCCTGTTACCATGCTGTATCTCTAAACAGAAAATAAATAAATAGTTTGGTAAAATGATGGTAGCCTGGACAATGGGCAGATATTTCAGTATCAAATTTCCAGCAGCAAAGCTGGAAAGCAGCAATTTCTGGACTACCATTACACTGATGGCAGAAGCAGGAAGTTCCCATTCTATCAGCGGCTAAGGTCTGACCACGAAGCATAATGGGAAGTGTTTAAGGGGGTGAGGTTGAAGCAGGCATTGAAACCACTGCACTACTTCTCATGGTCTATCCAAATTGAAAGGAGTTTATTGCCTTTAATAAGCACACTGCTAATTATAATTATGGACCCTTTTCTTCCCCAAACTGCAGTAAGTGAATGAAGTGCAGAGAAGCAATAGGATGACTACTCACTTACACAGCAATGAAGCTAAGGTTTATGCACACATACTGCCAATCATTAAAATCCAGCAGGTGAGTTCAGTCTTGCTCAGATTCACCAACACTGCGCTGAAATATCTCTTCTTGGACACCATTAATTTTAATGGACTTTGACAGGCTATTGGCTAAGAAGTAATGGGGTAGTTACCAAATTTTGTATAGTTTAATGTTTTTAAATAGCATTAACTTGTTTCACAACCTTTCACATTTGTTCTTATAATTGTTAATTAATGTTGTTATTGCATATCTTAGTATAGACCATGAATTATCACCAGTTTTTTTTTAAAGGTTGAGGTGAGACTTTTCTGGCTCCCAAGATTTCAGAGTTGTTTCAGGGTAGGTCTTCCTCATGATGCCATCACAATCTCTGGTGCCTAGGATGCTTTTGGTCAGCAAGGTTGGTCTTCTGCCCTGGGAGAATGTAAATTCAAGCATGGGAACCCTAGTGGAGGATCAATGACAGCAGAATGTTGCTCATCTTGTTAACCACGTTGTGAATTCTGTATTTGTTTATAGTGAGATTATTTCATTAATTTCTATAACACATTGTGCATGTTTATATAGATTAAATCCATTGAGCATGCAATCCTATCTAATAATTGGTTATTTTAGTTCAATATTTTTTAGACTTATGGACATCATTTTCTGGTTAAGAATAGATACATCTGCTGATTGTTGCCTAATTTACCTGAGTGGAACTTTAGGACTTCTGAGCACTGTTGGAAATCCAGTTTCTGCTCAGCTGTTTAGCAGTCCCTGCACAGGGACACCCGCACTATGCCAGTAGTCTCTAAAGAGGTCAGTGGAAATACTTCCAGTGATTTCTGAGCACTGGAGCTGCACCTACATTAAGTTCACCTCATGTTAATGGGGGAAAAGAGCTGCCGAAAGCAGGGTAAGTGCTCTATACATTATGTAAGAATGTAACCAATCACATGACCCTTTGAGCTGGATTTATCTTTAGACCCAATCAGACCCAAGAATAAGCTCATATTCTTTGATTTCCTAATTAATTGTAATTGTTTTAAATCTGTCTGAGTGGATTTTAATATTCTACTTTAAAATAATTTAAAATTTTAATTTTTTTTGAATAGTGTTTCTGATTTTTTTTATACAATATAGTCACCTTCCACAAACATTAAATATCAATACCAGCCTTGACAGCCTGTAGGCTTAGGGAGAAGACTTCATGTATTTTCAGTGCCATCCAAGTGATGAGGATAGAGGTTCTTGGAGGGGTCTTGTCCTGCACTAGGATTTACTGATCAGCCAGGGGATAGTGTCCCAATAAAAGACAACACCAGAGGCTTCGTGAGTGGACACCATTGACAGCAGTCTGGTGGTCTCCATTGCCAGTCCTCGGACATATCCGCCCCAAAAACTACACAAATTGTTTTTGACCGTTGAATAAATCACTTGAAGTTTTGTTTCAAAACACAACTCTTGCTTGGTCTTACACATGTGGGTGTGAACTATCTTGATATGCTGAATATTTTGTGAGCTTGTAATTAATGTTTATGAATGCAAATGCTTGACATTCAAAAATATTTTTGAACCAGCGCTTTTGTGATACATTTTTTAGTACATGTATGACTTTCAAATTGACATTTTTGCAGAGGAAGCACTAACACGATGTGACTCATAAGCTTTTGAACCATTTATAGTGTATTTCACAATCCCTTAAGAATATTCTGTGAGTGTAACAACAAGTAACTACATGTTCCCTTAAGATTAGATTACCCGTGGTGTGCAGACTATTTTCACATAGTAGGTTGTTTCTTCATTAGTGTAATCAGGTTTCTTTATCATCGAAACTTCTAGTTTTCCTTGGGGATGACAATTAAGGACACTTATGAATTTTTAAAATAATCATTAACATCAGTACCTTGACAGTACCAGGTATGACTAGCCTGACTGCAATGTATTATTTATCAGAGACTTATGATCTGAATGAGAAATTAATCAGATTGCTTATTATTTATTGTAAGTATCATTTTTTTAATTGTTTGAAAATGAATAAAATGTTCAGCTCTTTAAGATACGTCAACAAGCTCTGCTCCGCTTTTTGATAATCTTTGAAACTTTGCATAATTTATTGTGAACAGCTGGTATAATGTTCTCAGACCCTTTCATTTGATTAAGAACCCTTTAGGAGTTTAGTGGCAGATTTGGTTATTTATGGCAATTTTTTATACACTTAGCGTGACAATGTTTATTTATAAACCATATAGTAAGAGAGCAACTGTGCAGTTATAAAAGGTCAGTATTTGGATTAATTTACTGCCTGAATGCTAATTTATACTGACCTCTTCAGAAGTTCTTAACAGCACTAATAGCAGCTGTGGAATTGGCCAAAAGTGCCTTTTTGTTAAGAGGAATCAATTATTTTTGCTGCAAATCAGATAGGTTCAACAGGGTAGGCTTCAGTTTAGAGTACCAAACCTTTTACAGTGATGGAATCAGCAGGGTTTAGTGCGCATGTCTGTGTTCTCATTTGTGCGCTACATATAAATCTTAGATGGTCTGTTGTGTTTGACAAACAAGATGAAAGGTGTATTGGTTAAGGCTGAGCACTACATGGCCAGTTCCACAGATATTGTTAGTAGTGATATTAACTTGTGGGAAGAGAATTTTCCTTAAGTAATGTACTTTTGAACCATCTAAGCTGTCTAGTGCTTTTATAATCTCCTGAAGTACTGAATCAACTTGACTCTCAAGAACGCAGGTACAGCGTCTTGAGGTGGATGAAAATACCTCATCCACTCAAAACTAATTACTAAGCTCCAAAACAGACCTTAATACCTTCTTGTGCAACTGGATCCTCAGTTACCTCTCTTGCAGACCCCAGTCATTACAGATTGGTAACAACACCTCGTCCACCATAACCTGTGTGTTTAGCCCTCTGTTCTGTTTGCACTGTGACAGTGAGGCTAAGTACAGCTCAAATGCCATACTTACGTAAGTTTGCTGACAACACCACTGGTGTTGGTCAATTCAGAGGTGGTGAAGAATCAGCTTCTAGGTTGAATAGGTTGTTTTTGTGGAACCATTCAGTCTCTCACCCAACATCAGCAAAACCAAAGAGCTAATTGACTAAAGGAGGTAGAACCTAGGGATCCATGATCCAGTCCTCATTAGGGTATTGGCAGTGGGGAAGTTTATCATATCGCAAGAGAGGGAATTTGTTGAATGCCTATGAGATGGCTTTTTACAGCAGCTTGTGCTTGAGCATACTCAGGGAAAGGGTATCTTAGATTGGGTATTCTGTAATAACCCAGATCTTATTAGGGGACATAATGTAAAGGAACCCTTGGGGGATAGTGATCATAATGATTTAATTCATAAGGCAATTTGAGAGGGAGAAGCATAATTCACATGCATCTGTATCGCAGTGGAATAAACAGAATTACAGAACCAGGAGAGAGGAGCTTTCCCAGGTAGATAGGAGAAGGTTACTGGCAGGAATGACAGCAGAGCAGAGACGGCTGAAGTTTCTGGGAATACTTCACAAGGTGCAGGATAGATATGTCCCACAGAGGAAGAAGTTCTCAAAAAGGCAGGGGTAGGCAACCTAGGCATATAAGTGAGTGAGAAGTTGGAAAATTGGGAAGCTTTTGAAATCCAACAAAAGGCAACTAAAAAGATATAAGAAGGGAAAAGATGAAATATGAGGGCAGACTAGCCAAAAATATAAAGCAGGATACAAAAAGTTTTTTCAGTTATATTGAGCAGAAAAGGGAGGTGAGAGTTGATATTGGACCACTGTAAAATGATGCTGGTGAGGTAGTAATGGGGGACAAAGAAATGGCAGATGAACTTAATAAGTACTTTTCTTCAGTCTTTACTGTGGAAGACAGTAGCAGTGTGCCGGAGGTCCGTGAGTGTTAGGGAGCAGGAGTGAGTGCCATTGCTATTAAAAAGGAAAAACTCAAATGCCTTCAGGTGGATAAGTCACCCGGCCAGATGGACTATATCTCAGAGTCCTGAGAGAGGTTGCTGAAGAGATAATGAATGCATTGGTCATATCTTTCAAGAATCACTTGATTCTGACATGGTCCTGGAGGATTGGAAGATTGCAAATGTCACTCCACTCTCTAAGAAGGGAGGAAGGCAAAAGAAAGATTATAGGCCAGTTAGCCTAACCCCAGTGGTCGGGGAAGTGTTGGAGTCTATTATTAAGGATGAGGTTTCAAGCTACTTGGAGACTAATAACACTTGGAGTCAAATTCAGCATGGTTTCTGTGAAGGGAAATCTTGTCTGACAAATTTGTTAGAATTCTTCAAGGAAGTAATGAGCAGCGAAGACGAAGGAGAGGCAGTGGATGTCATTTATTTGGATTTTCAGAAGGCATTTGATGAGGTGCCAAACATGAGACTGCTTAACAAGTTAAATTCCTGTGGTGTAACAGGAAACATACAAACAGATAATGGAATGACTAAAAGGCAGGAGGCAGTGAGTGGGAATAAAAGGGGCCTTTTCTGGTTGGCTGTTGGTGACTAGTGGTGTTTCTCAGGGGTCAGTATTGGGACTGTTGTTTTTCACATTGTTTGTCAATGATTTAGATAATGGAATTGATGGCTTTGTGGCAAAGTTTGCGGATGATATGAAGATATGTGGAGGGGTAGGTAGCGCCGATGAAGCAATGCAATTGCAGCAGGACTTGGACAAACTGGACTAATGGGCAAAAAAAAATTGGCAGATGGAATGGAGTTTTGGGAAATGTATGATAATGCATTTTGGTAAAAGAACAATACTGTGGACTATTATCTAAATGGGGAGAAGGTTCAAACATCAGAGATGACGAAGGACTTGGGAGTCCTTGTGCAAGACTCCCAGAAGGTTAATTTACATGTTGAGTGTGTGGTAAAGAAAGCAGATGCAATGTTGCCATTTATTTCAAGGGGAATTGAATATAAAAGCAAGGAGATAATGCTAAGCCTTTATAAGACATTAGTCTGGCTGCACTTGGAGTATTGTCAATAGTTTTGGACTCCATATCTCAGGAAGGATGTATTGTCATTGGAGAGAGTCCAGAGGATGTTCATGAGGATGATTCCCGGAATGAAGAGGTTAACATATGAGGGGTGTTTGGCAGCTTTGGGCCTGTACTCATTAGAATTTGAAGAACGGGGAAGGATATCATTTAAACCTACTGAATGTTTTAAGGACTAGATAGGGTGGATGTGGAGAGGATGTGTCCTATGGTGGGTGTATCCAGAACAAGAGGGAACAGCCTCAAAACTGAAGGGTGACCCTTTAGAAAAGAGGTACAGTAAGGAGAATTTTTTTTAGCCAGGGAGTAATAAATCTATAGAATGCTCTGCTGCAGACTGTGGTGGAGGCCAAGTCCAAGGGTATATTTAAGGCAGAAGTTGATTGTTTCCTGATCAGGCAGGGCATCAAGGGATATGGCGAGAAAACAAGTGCATGGGGTTGAGTGGGATCTGGGATCAGCCATGTTGGAATGGCAGATCAGACTCAATGAGCTGAATGGCCTAATTCTGCTGCTCCTATGTCTTATGGTCTTATGTCTTGTATCAGAGGATCTGTCCTGGAACCAACAGGTAAATGCCATTGCAAAGAAAGAATGACAATGTTTCTACTTTCTTAGAAGTTTCCTTAGATCTGGTATGTCATCTAAAACTTTGACAAACTTCTATAGATTCATGGTAGCGTGTATCCTAACTGGTTGCATCATGGCCTGGTATGGAAACACCAATGCCCAAGAATGGAAAAGCCAATGAAAATTGACACAGCACAGTTCATCACAGGCAAAGCCCTCCCCACCATTGAACACATTTACAAGGAGTGCTGCCACATGAAAGCAGCATCTGTCACAAATACACCCACCACCATCTTTTTGCAGCTGCTATCAGGAAGAAATTACAAGAGCTTTGATGCACCATCAATAACTCACTCTGAGAAGTAAAGGCGAGATATTGGCTTTTATTGATAGGAAGAAGGAACAAGCAGTGAGTGACCACCATACTACATCCTGGAGACTGAGGCTGGGCTCAGGCCTTGATTGCCTTTATACAGGGGTCTGTGGGAGGAGCCACAGGAGCAGTCAGCAGGGGGCGTGTCCAGACAGGTAGATGTAGTTCACCACAAGCTTACCACCAGGTTCAGGAACAGCCATTACTCTTCAACCATCAGGCTCCTGAACCATCATGGATAACTTCAATCAACTCCACACCAAACTGATTACTGAATACAACCTATCACTTTCAAAGACACGACAACTCATGTTTTCAGTATTACTTATTTACTTATTGATTATTATTGTATATTTAGATATTTTTCAACACAAGCTGGTAGAACCTGAGGTATGGGAATAGCCAAGCACACTAATTTCTCATTTGCTAGGATCTTTTGGGCTACTGTAGTGGTGTTTGGTATTGTGGCTTTCTGAAGATCTACATAAATATTGCTGTGTAGGTCTAATGCTATTGCGTAGTGACTTTGGGATGAAGCCGTTTGTAGAAATTACTACTGGGACAGTGTATACCCTTTTCATGTTCCATAGTCTTTCAATTTTCTCTTTTAATTTAGCAATTTTTAGTGTTTTTCACTTACTGATTTCTGTATGTTGTGTATATTTGTGATGGCTATATCTATTAAGTAAATTGTTTTTGTTTGTTTATCCTGTAATATTATATCTGGGCAGAATTATGGATTCTATTACCTGTAATAATGGATCAGTTATAATATAATTTATAAGTCTCTGACTCTGAAACTGGATCAGGCTTGTATTTGTAGTAAGGTATGATTTTTTGAGATTTTATTTTAAAACAATATCTTTGCCACTTGATTATGCCCGTATAAGTAATCAGATTGAGTTAAACTGCTGCAAGAATATGTTGTAATATGTTGGTTTGTTTCTGGTTTCTCTTTGCATTTTCTGCATTTATCGTCTTGGATTTGTTGGCCTTTTATTATGCATTTTTGATGATTATTTTTTGTGTTAACCACCTGCTGCTGTATTGCCACGAGAAGCCATTCTGTTTCTGAGAAGAGGTCTCCTACTCTGAGTTGGGGGTTTGACTTCTAGCCTGCTCAGATCATAGGGTTGTCTTCCATGGTTCACTTTTCCTTCTGTAGTGATAATTCCATTTCTCTTGATTGTGCTTTCATTTAAGATCAGTGGTGTGTGCTGTTTATCAGAATTGCATATGCTTGCATCAAGTGTTGGGTTCTGTTTTTGTTGATGAAAATATATCCTTAGAAGTTTTAACTGGCTGTTGTGTGAAATATTTGTGGCTGGAATTCCTCTTCCTTTGTACAGCTTGTCTTCTTTTGCACATTTTGCATATCATTCTGTCATGAATGCCTGCAAGAAAATAAGTCACAGCATAGACAGAAAAAAAGTCTGCAGATGATGCAAATCCATAGCTACACGCAAAATGCGGGAGGAACTCAGTAGGTTGAGCAGCATCTATGGAAATGAATGGATCGTTGATGTTTCGGGCTGAGACACTTCTTCAGGAATAAGAAGGAAAGAAGATGCCAGAATAAAAAGGTTGTGTGGCGGGTGGGGGGGGGGGGGGGGAGGAGGCTAGCAAGAAGGTGATAGGTGAAGCCAGGCGGGTGTAAAAGATCAAGAGCCAGAGAAGAAGGAATCTGACAGGAGAAGAGAGTGGATCATAGGAGAAAGGGGGGGAGGGGGGGAACCATAGGAGAACCTCAGCATAGTATATGGTGGCATACACATACTTAAATAATAAATTTCTGTTGAACTTTGAGAAATAATTTGTAGCTGGTAGGCAAATTGTCTAAGTTCAGTTACAGAAATGTTCAGTACCTGGACCGTGCAATTGAGCAAAAGTACATTTATACAAAAATAATAGGCATTGTAGAGAGTAAGAAAGTACTTCTGTTAAAAATAAAACCATATGATTTTAAAATCAAGGACCCTGATTTTATTTGTCAGCAGGGTCTGTGAATCTATTAATCAAGATGGCACAGACAGATAAAGAATCCCCTTTTTTATCTTTATCCTTTTGCGTGTTTATCTTTTTCTGTAGGTCAGCTATTGTAAGCCTGTTGCGATCAACTTTAATTATATTAAGAACAACAGAACAATAG
The DNA here is from genome assembly GCF_030144855.1 of Hypanus sabinus. Classification (NCBI taxonomy): domain Eukaryota; kingdom Metazoa; phylum Chordata; class Chondrichthyes; order Myliobatiformes; family Dasyatidae; genus Hypanus; species Hypanus sabinus. The sequence continues at coordinate 140,358,455 of NC_082708.1, read as the reverse complement.
TACTTGAAAGAAAATAAATGTTAATTGTCATTGTGAAGTTGCATTTCCTTCAATGACAGGGTCTTAAGTAATAATATCGCCCTTCTAAAGTGCCTGTGTGTGTCATATGTATCAATAATTATATATATAATGCTACCTTCTCTGTGCTTTTATGAAATTGCTTTTCAATATTTTCCTGCTTAGCTTGCCAAGCTTTTCTCTTGACAACTTTGTCTCCATGGAGACAAAAGGCAAAATGCTGGAATTTGGAGAAATAAACAACCTGCAGGAGGAGCTCAGTAGGTCAAGCAGCACTTGGAGGGGGGTAAGGAGGAAGTCCTGGTGCAGCGTTTTGTGTCCATGTTGGGGTTTTATTTCAAATATATTTGTTGCTCTTAGTGCATCTTCTCCATGCTGAGTTCATGTACAAAAGGGGTTTAGAAAATCATTTGCAGTCAAGGGAGGTCTTGAAGCAAATCTCAGGGTTCCTGATAGTACACGTAGATACACCATAGGTTGCTGTATTCTGTCCAAAGTAAGGAGAGGGATTTCTTGAAAGGACTGGTAACCAGTGATCACCAGTGGAATTGAGTTTAAAGTTCCAGTGATTATCCAAACTATTAAATGGGTTTGTGTGTCAATAAGTTTGCTGTGATGACTTGGGAAAAACCAGATTGAGCACAATATTTAACTGTTGAAATGTTCAGACCTATTACAGATGTAGAGAGGTATTTTTACCCAAACTTGTGCGTACGTGGATGGTAATGAAGGGGTCTTGGCTCAAGGATTTTATTTGATTTCTCTATGTGTTTCTCTGTAGAATGCTGACTATTTGAATGGCTTTAATTGACACAAATGATGCCCTTTAGGGCCTATGTTCACCAGTAGTGTTAAGGATACAATGGTAGGCCTAATATTGGCCTTCAGGTCAAAAGAGAGAAATCTGAATTCATTCATGTGCACAATTACAAAAAGTATTGAAAAGGATAGTGGACTGTGGCTCTTTGTCAGAAGGCTATCATCATCCAGTAGTGAACTAGTGATCTGTGTTTAGTGTTTTGCATTGAGTTGGAGAGCTGTGCCTCAGGAATGATATCTTAGGGTGGATGAAATACCAAACTGGCACATATTGGGATAAATTTGAAGTGCACAACTTGGTTTGTATTTCTCTTTAACCAGGGGTTTGATGGTGTTCAAAATGGTAGAAGGGTAGAGGAAAATAAATCTATCTCCTTCGGTGGAGAAATCCAGACCCGGTAGCTTACTCTCCAAAGATTAAGGATCAATTGCAGTCCTCAAGATTTGGGAGCTTTCTCCACCTGTTTCTAGGATTTGCTTGTTCCAGACTCATCACCTGCAGCCTATGTGACCCCAGTTCTCATCCACATTGAACTTTGTTTAGTTAGCAAACTCGACAACCAAATGCTTTTGGTTGCCTGTTGTGTTTAATTTCTGTCCTTTCTTGGATTGTGGCCCTTTGTATTTTGTTATTTCTCTGTCTAGTATTATCGTTTTCACTTACTGCTAAATTGCCTCCACGGTTCTACTTCTGGATCAAGCCTCCTGACTCTTTGTTAGATAAAACTGTGAAGAAATGGAATGGAGGAGGTAAATGGAACTGTGATATTCATCAGCCATTGTCCAATAGAATGAAAGTTGGCTTGTAGCTGGTCTTCCGCTTCAAATTCACTTGTCTCATTACAGATTGAAGATGTATTATTCATTTTTTCTTTGGAATTACAAAAATAAATTAAAAGCTGACAGTTGGAGTATATATAGATAACTCTGGAAAAAATCCATAGATCAGTTGGCGTCTATAGTGAGAAGCAATTAGCATTTGAGCCTGTTACTCTTATATCAGAAATTAAAATAGTCATAGATATCACAAACACGAGAAAATCTGCAGATGCTGAAAATCCAAGCGCACACACAGAAAATGCTGGAGGAACTCAGCTGGCCAGGCAGTATCTATAAAGTACAGTTGATGTTTCGGGCAGAAACCCTTTGGCAGGATATTACAGATCTTGAACCAGTTCAGAGAGAGAAACAAGGGATTGAAAGGAATAAAAAACAGGAGGTCTATGATGAGGTGGAAGTTAGAAGGGACCAAAATGGCAAGTTGGCACAATAGTGTACAAAGGAAAAATGGAAGCAGGAAAGAACAAATTGGTAATTAATTGTTAACAACTGAATCCTTAGAATCTGATGCCTCACAAATTGTGACTACTGGTTGTGATTTAAAAAAAAATCAAATTTCTTGTCAGTACAGAAAGCTGGATACACCTAATCGAAAGATCAGCTTTCATTCAACTTCAATGGGGCATGTTGCAGGTCATGGTTAGGGAGTTGAGCATCAAGGTGAGCAGGATAATTGGTGACTGGAAGCTCAGGATGACACTTGTCCATTGAGGAGGGAAGTTTAAGCAAGTGTCTTTAAAATCTGCTTTAGGTTATCCAGAGTAATATAGTGTAGAGGGGAGCATATGATAAACAGATTGCCATTTTTTTGCCCTAGTTTTTTCACCATTTTAGCAATGGAGTGACAATGATGTCAAATTCACAAAGCATAACAAAATAAGAAAGGGATTTACTGGCTATTTTGTGACTTGCACTGACTTTTTTTTATACTTAAATGTCGTCTAAAATGTTCTTAATATTCCAAATGAGAAATTAAGTGGAAGAAAGGTATCTTGCTTTAATATTATGAAAATGACCCACAAATTCAACTATTGGGAGCATTGCAAAAGGCTGTGATTGAAGATTAAGCAAGGACATAAGTTTATTCTTCAAAATTAGCATGCAGTATTAATCTGCAGCAAGAAATTGTTATTCCAACCTTCTGGGAACAGAGATTGTCACTAAAATTCTGATTCCAGGTTAGAAATGTCAATAAGTGTCAGCAGATTTAAAGGAAGGCATCATATCTGGTAAAAAGAGTGCATCTGAAAATGTCCCAAAAGCATGCTGAAAGAATTGATTCTTCATGAAAAAGAAATAAGTATCTTAATGATTGAAAGACACCAGAGATTGGGAATTTAGTAAACTCCCACCAGCACTTTTATAAGCAGATGAAATCTCTCTGAAATATATTTTGTGCTGATTCTTGGTATAAAACACGAGTCAAACAGGTCTAATGATAACCCACAAAGCAACTTGGTGTAGGAGACAGTTATGTAATGGTATTTCACCTACATTTTACATTTCAAGTTATAGGATTAATCTGCTTCTAATATTAGAATTCTCAAAGACATTTTTCTTAATTGGATCAATTTTCCCCCCCTGAAAATCGGTATTGGTTTGTGTGGCCCCTGTGGGAACATACTCCTATGCACTTGAACACAGCTATTCAGTGGGTCAGAGATCTCCCAAACTTTTTCTCCAAATTAGCATGCTACAACAGCCAATGGGAGCACAGTAAACATATTCTGTGACTATATACTGCTTGGCACCTTGCTAAAGGCCTATGTTACATTAACTGTAATATTATATTTTAGTACATTTTGGGGGTATTTTCAAGACTTTTGTTACCATTTTAGTGGGTTCTGTAAAACTACATCTTTTTTGTTTGGGACACACAATTCCTTTTGGAAACCTGCCTAACTTTTAGGTGCAAAAGAAGATTTCTAGGGTGAAGTACTTGATAAGACCTTTATGCATTCTTTCTTGTCACATGTGCTAAATATAGGATATGTGCCCATTAAACCTTACAACATTTTAGTGCTATTGATGTCAAAAGAACTAAATTTTAGAAGTGGAGTTCAACGTGCATGCACCACTAAGTTGGACAACATTGTGCATCAGCCCCACATTCTGCTCCGACATTCTGTAGTTGTGCAGATCCCAAAACCTTGCGGTCTCATTATCACAATAATTCTGTAACGTGGAGTGGTCTCTGAGCTGCGATGAGCTCTGAGGAAACCTAGCCCAGGGTTCTTCATGCAGCTCAGCTACTCTAAAAATGTCCCCACAGCAAGTTTGTTAGCCATTTTGTTTTTAAGTGCTTTGATGATCAGAATCATTTTGCTATCTTCATTTTTAAAATTAAAAATATAAAAGACTATTAAATGATCAAAACCATTTGGAACAGGAAAATAATGCAAATTATTTTGCTTATTATCGTTACATTGAAATGAAAAGTTCACTGCTTTGGCATGGAGCTTATTCACCTATTGTTTAAGAATGAAGTAGTAAATATTTAGTACTTCATGGATAAGAATGGTCATTTTCATTATCACTATACTATTTTCCATTGATAAGTGGCATTTATTTTCTATTGGCCCCGAGTCTTTTTTTTCTGATAAAGGGTCAAAATCCTGAAACAGCTACTCTTCATCAAGAAGCATGTTTCTCCCTTCATAGTTGCTCCTTCTTAGCACTTTGTTTTTATTCCTTTACCTTCTCATATGGTCATTTTTTTAAAAGGCTTTGGTCCTGCAGTGGTGTAGGTTTGCAACCAATTTCTCTATCATACCCTGTCCATGCTTACTATGAAGTACCTGTCTATACTAATCTTGTTTACAGCCTTGGTGATTCAAGTGAATTTATTATCAAAGTACAGATACATAATCATATACAACCTTTCCATCGTACTCAATAATTCTGTAGATAATCACCATAGCAGAATCAATGAAAGACCACCCTTATTTGGGTATTCAGCCAGAGTGCAAAAGACAACAACCTGCAAATGCAAATAAATAAATAAACAATAAATATTGAGGACATGAGATGAAGAGTCCTTGAAAGTGAGCCTATAGGTTGTGAGAACATTTCAATGATGAGGCAAGTGAAGTTGAGTGAAGTTATCCCCTCTGGCTCAAGAGCCTGATGGTTGAGGGTCAATAACTGTTTCTGAACCTTGCAGTGTACCTTCCTCTTGATGAAAAGAGAGCATGTCCTGGGTGGTGGGGGTCCCTGATGCTGGATGCTATTTTCCTGTGACAGCATTTCATGCAGATGTGCTCAACGGTAGGGAGGGCTTTAGCCATGATGGACTGGGCCATATCCAATACTTTTTGTAGGCTGTTCCATTCAAGGGAATTGGTGTTTCTATACTAGGCTGTGATGCAGCTCATTAATACTCTCACCACTACACACCTATAGAAATTCATCAAAGTTTTAGATGTCATACCAACTATTCACAATCTGGTTGTTCAAGGAGGTATTGAAGCCAAGGTCTTGGAGCTTATTGATTAGTTTTGAAGGAATGATGGTATTGAATGCTAAGCTGTAGTTGATAAAGAGTATCTTGATCTATGCATTTTTGCTGTCCAGATGCTCCAGACTGAGTGAGGAGCCAATGAGAAGGCATCTGCTGTTGACCTGTTGCTCTGGTAAGCAAATTAGATTGGATCTAAGTCACTTCTCAGGCAGGAGCTGATATGTTTCATCACCAACCTCTCAAAACACTTCATCACTGTGGATGTAAGTGCTGCATGCATGCATGTTAGACTCTGTCTCCATCACTCTAATGCAATGCATTTCAAGCTCCAGTCACTCTCATTATATCCCTTGTAGAAAAAAATCTTTTATTTAACCCTGTGCTCTCTGTTTATAGACATCTCCACTATGAGGAAGAGTTTGCTACTCCTACTCTATCAATGCTCACTTATACACCTCTAACAGGTATGTGCTTGGTCTTCACTGCTCCAAGGAAAACAAACACAGTCTATCTAGTCATTCTTTATGGTTTTGTGGAATTTCAAATGTTTGCATGATCAGGTTTGCTTTGGAAAAGCCTTGTTACCTGGGAAGGTGGACTCAATATCACTATCCTGCCACTGAATAGGTCTATGCTAATGAAAGGCTGGGAAATCAGGCATAAATTCAGCTGCTAATAAAGTCTTGCATCCTAAATGATCAGATGGCTATTGTATATTAATTAAAAGAAAAGAGGAGCAGACTCAGATGATCGCCAAATGTCTGATAGCATGATTCTCAAAAAAATGTTTTGGCAGTAATAATGATGGAGGCAGAACCGGGATACAAAGATGCTTCTTGAAAATTGTGGTGGAGATGAGGAGTTGCTCTTACATGAGCTTTATCTTCTCAACTATCCTACTACTTCTGCAATATCTGAATATTTTAATGACCTCATAAAGATTTACATTAAAACAAAATACTTCATTTTCTGCAAATCCAAACTTAAATCAGGAACTGCTAGATGTACTCAATAGGTCAGACATAATCTGTGGGAGGAAACTGAACCAATGCTTTGGTTTGATAGTCAGAAGAGTTGGGGTTCCCAATGTAGCTTCAGAACACTGAAGAAAATGGAACCCTGACAGGAAAAGGTGAGAGGGAACTATCAGGTTAGGCTGGTGATAGGACAGACTGATCCATGGTTCAGCACAGGACATTGAATTTGTGGATTGTTGGAGGGCTTTGTTCCTGATGCTACAAATAACATGAATGATTATTGGAAGTGTGTGGGGGTGGGGGGGGAGGTGTTTTGTTCCCCCGTGCTGCAGCAGCTTTCACGTGACCCTGGAGCTGCCACAGTGACACAAATTTTCACACATTCTAATGCATTGATTATGCTGAGATAATTCCATGTTCACAATAAAGAAGACACCCTGTCAGTATAAATGACCATAGTAACCCTTACCAACTCTTATTCTACATCTTGACACCTCCACGGAACTCAAAATAGAACATTGGACAGGACAGTGCAGAAACCATCCCTTTGGCCCACTGTTCCCCTCAAGTGCTGTGGTAAGGTACCCAGACATGGATGGGCTCAGATACACCCTCCTGAGAGGAGGCGACTAAGAGAATTGATCCGGACACCAATGAATAAGAGTCATTGGAGAATAAATAGTGAAAATATAAGTTCCCTTACTGTGCAGAGGGTGCGTGGGATTTGGCGTGTGGTGTACAGAGGGCAGAGTGTGAAAGAACCCAAGGAGTTGAAGCTGAATTGCACAGGCTCATAACAGCAACAACAATGGAGCAGGAATCCTGGCATCCAAAACGTAGCTCGGTGATTGATATTAACTGAAGAGCACACAAATTATTCACAAAATCAAAACCCGTGACCCCAGTTAGTTTGGCTAAAATGGAGCAGGGAAAGAATATTAACTAGGCAGCTGTGGCAGAGTGTGATCTGGAAAGGAAGTATTTAATATGGCAGACCTAGCTCTCAGGGTTAGGAAGTAAATGAATAATCAAACACAATAATGTGTGACTGACTCCAGAAGCCTATACAAGCTAGTCCTGCTATTGATTTTTCCCTGTTGAGTCAGAAACTGGAGGTGACAGCAGAACACGTATTACGACAGCCTATAGTTAAACTAAATAAATAAATGCACCCTTGTTATTTTAGCCATTGTCCATTGATTGGCATCCCCAAAAATAACCATCCATTTCTATAAAACTAGATGTGTTGAGAGAGCAGTCTAAACTTCACATCATGCACAGCTTGAAGATTGCCATCAATTCCTATAGTGCAGCAATCACTAATTTAATTTAAAATGCTGTCTGTGAAAAATTGAAACCATCTGACCAAAATAAGAAGGTAACAAATTATTTAGATTGCATTGACGTTTAATACTCAAAATATGGTAATGATTCAGTGCTCTGATTTTAACTCATGCATTTAATATACATCAGGGCTGAATAATTTTCTTGAGAACCTGTCCTATCATGGGTTACTGGTTATGCAAAATGTCTGATGGTGTTTAGTTCTGAATCGTTAGTGCTGCTTAGCTTAGTAGTGCTACTAAAACAGTTGTTTAAATTCAGTTTAAATGATATTGCAATACATTTTGCAGATACTCGGCATGCTGATTTAAAATGAGTACCTGCAGAAAGTCTTGACAACTTGCTTTTGGTATATTCTTCAGGGTAAAATTTCAAGAAAATTTACTTAAATCAAGTAAATTCTTTGGGGTAAAAATTCAATCGCTCTGGAAAATTTGCAGTGAAGTGGCAATGCACTAGGGGTCCTACTCCTGTGGCATTACTAAATAAATCTGTGCATGGCTCGAACAGAGATTCGAGTATTTTGGTATGATGATGTGACACTTTTTGCATTAATGCACACCAACAGAGAATTTCTGGAATCCTGTGCACCATCTGAATGTAAGCTACAGTGATTGTAATAATCTGTGTACATCTTAAAAAGGAGGTGCTTGTTGAATACTGCTGGAAGTCTTTGAACAGATTTGTGATCACATAGCAGCTGTTTAAAGCCAGATGTGGAACTGAGCCCTTAAAATCCTTGCAGAGTTGTTTGACACCAGATCTTGCACACTTCAAGCCTTTAGTGTAAGGAAAAAGAAGAGATTAGCAGGAAAGGGCGTGCCAGGAACACTGTCCTTAACTTTGTACTCCTAATGTTATATGAAATATACTGAATTAACATCTGTGGTCAACGCCAATCAGGAAAACTCTCCTATCAAGATCTGCACCATCTTGCTTGCATGCACCTTCAACTCTCAATGGCAATAATCTCTACAAACAAGCAAGCCTTGCTGAAGTTTAGAAGTCTAAACACTCAGTCCTATGCTTCCACTGCTACACGTCTCACAGCTTGCACATACTCCCAGATCTTCAAGCATGGTAAATATAGACATGTTGTATCCTATTGACTGTCATGCTTCCCTCTCCTCCGAAGGAGAACAGGATGAGCATCCTGGCAGGGAACCATACTCTGAGTGCTGCTGCTGTCTCTCAGTTTCAGTGACCCAGGTTTGATTGTCACCTCCCGGGGTCCCTGTGTGGAATTTGCACATTCTCCCTGTCCACCCCTGCTTCCTCTGGATGCTCTGGTTTTCTTCCACATCCCAAAGACACACCAGGCTACTGTAAATTACTCAGGTGTTGATGGGTGTGGGAGAATGAAATGCAATGAAATAGGACATTTAACTACAGGAGTGAGATGGATCAACTGGTTGCGTGATGTCACACAACAGCCTTGCACTCAACATCAGTAAGACCAAGGAATTGATAGTGGATTTCAGGAAGAGGAAATTGAGGGAACACACACCAGTCCTCATTGAGGGGTCAGCAGTGGAAAGGGTGAGCAGTTTCAAATTCTCTTGTGATCTATCCTAGGCCCAACATATTGATGCAATTACAGAAACCACATCAGTGTCTATATTTGATTAGGAGTTTGAGGAGATTTGGTAAGACTCACATCAATAGAAATTTGTTAATGTCCTTGTCCAGAATGTAGTGGAGACACCAGTCATTACCATCGACAATTATGATCTAGAAGTGGTCCATGAGTTCACATACTTGGGGTCGACCATTAGCAACACTCCCTCCCTCGATGTTGAAATCAATAGGCGTATCGGCAAAACAATATTGATCCTTCCTTGACTCTCCTTGCAGGTCAGGGAGAATCTGAAACTCGCTACAAAGACCAACACTGCCTTGTAGAATGCATGCGTTACCAGCACCCTCCTGTATGGTAGTGAGACTTGGACCATCTACTCCAAGCAGGAGAGGAAACTCAATAGTTTTCACCTGCGCAGCCTTTGCCGCATCCTCGGCATCACCTGGAGAGACAAAGTCCCAAACTCTGAGGTCCTCTCCTGTGCTGGACTTCCCACAATGTTCACGCTTTTAAGACAACACAGATTGCGCTGGCTGGGCCATGTTCATCGTATGAAGGATGGTAGACTGTCAAAGGACATCCTCTATGCAGAACTAGTGACAGGCAAGAGGAACGTTGGTAGACCCCAGCTTTGCTTCAAGGACCTTTGCAAGTGTGGCATGAAAGCCTTAAAAATCAACACAGAGTGCTGGGAGGATACAGCAGATAATCGCAACAAATGGCGAGGTACTCTTCAACAACACCTAGAGCAAGGCAAAGTCAATTTGAGGAGCAGAGAGCTAAACAGTGAGCACAGCGGACAGCGGACAACAATTCCACGATGCCCTACACATGCAGCAACTGTGGCAGAACCTACTGTTCCAGGATCAGCCTCAATAGCCACAGTTGATGCTGCTTGACAAACCAGTGACTACCAGAGGTGCAATACCCATCGTCGACCACGACCGACGGAGGCCACAAAAAAACTGTGGAGAACATTCTAACTAGTTGCATCACCATGTGGTATTGAGAGGCCAATGCACATGATCAGGAAAAGCTGCAGAGGATTGCTAACTCAGCTAGCTTCATCATGTGCACAACCTTCACCAACATTGAAGACATCTTTGAAAAGAGGACCATCATTAAGGACCCTCACCATCTGGGACATGCCTTCTTCTCAATACTACAATTTGGGGGGTGTGGGGGGGAAGGTACAGGAACCTGAAGGCATGCACTCAACAGGAACCTGAAGATACGCACTTAACTTTATAAGAACAGTCTCTTTTCCTCTACCATCATATTTCTGAATGGAAATGAACCCATGAACACTTACTCACTATTTTTGCACTAACTTAATTTTTAATATACAACAACTTTCATGACTTATATTAGCTATAATAACTCTCATTCTGATGATGATGTTTTTAACCATCTATCCTATCTCTACCTCTCATAACTTTGTAAATCTCTCAGGTCCTTTCTCAGCTTTCTTTTCTCCATGAGAAACAAGCGTAGCCTTTTCAGTCATTCTTCATCACTGAGACATTTTGTCCTAGGCAACATCCGGGTAAATCCCCTCTATATCCTTTCAGTGCAATCCTGTCCTTTCTACAGTGTGGCAACAAGAATTGTCCACAATATTCTAGCTGTGGCCTAAGCAATGTTTTGTAAAATTGTACCAGTCCTTTCTGTTCTTGTTGAGACAAAAGAGAATACAGAGGCTGCAATCTGGTGCAAAAGACAAATGGCTGGAGTAACTCAATGGATCAGGTTATATCTGTAGAGGGAAGTGGACAACTAACTTGCAGTCAAAATGACCTAAAATCTCAAATAGAGATAGAAAAGGCTAGCATCCCATAAGTCTTTTCCACTACCTTGTCTACTGTACTTCCACCTTTATTTTAGCACACCCTAGGTCTTTACCATTCCTCTTATTTGTGCATCCTTGATAAGCCCTCTGAATTACATCCCATCATACTTATTGGGATTAGATTCCATCTGCCCTTGCCTTGCCCAATTTGCTAGCTGAATGGTATCATTTTGTAGCCTATTCTACACTCCTCGTTATCAAAGAATTAACTTGAAATAACAAGTTATTTTAATCTCACACAAAACTTGCAGATGAGATGAAAATTGGTTCTATTATTGATGATGCTGTTGCTAAAATTGGTGCTATTAATTTCTACAACCACCTCTAAGTTGTTAATATAAATAATAAAGGGCATGGTTCCCAGTACTAATCCCTGTAGTACACTGATTGCCACCCTTCACCCTCAAGCTCTGTCTCTGATCACTGGTTCATTAGATATTGAATCTCATGGGCTTTCATCTTTAGGAAAACCTTCCAGGTTGGGCCTTTTCAAAGGCCTTGCTCAAGTTCATGGAAACCATATAAATAGCTTTGCCCTCATCAGTATAAATAGCTACTGTATCTCTTCCAAAAACTCAATTCATTTAGTCTGACAGGATCTCCCACAAACATTTCACTGACTGTTGCTGATCAAACCCTACCTTTCTAAATATAATTTAAACCTGTCCTTCAACTTTTCCAATAATTTCCCTGATGTTGATGTGAGACTAACCAGGCTATTGGTAACTGCTTATCCCTGCTGCCTTCTTGAATAAAGGCAATATGTTGTTTATAGTCTTCCAATCATCTGGGTCCTCAACTGGAGCAAGTGAAGATTAAATACCTCTGTCAGGCCCCCAGTAATTGCTTCCCATGAATCCATCTCATCGGTGCCTGGAGATATATCCACTTTTATGCTAGCTAAGACATCTAATACTTATTTTTTAATGTTGATATGCTTTGGAATTTTACTATCTTAACTGAAATCTCCAGCTGCCATGTCTTTCTAGTTAATGAATATAAATAAAAGGAATTCAGTGTAGAGCTTGCCAACATTTGGCTTCATTCCTTGACCACCCCTCTGGTCTCCATTGGGACCTACTCTTTTCCTGTTTGCCCTTATACTTAATATACTTGCGAAATAAGCTTACCCGATTGACTAAGGCAGTATTTGAACCTGTAATCATGGTCCCCTTAGCTACAAAACTTCAACAATCCAGTAAGTGTACAAATCAAGTTGCTATGCTTGGACTGGAACCAAGCAGCACAATGATTAACAATTAAGTACAAAATCAATGTAAGAACATAGTTTGTGATTAACCTAGAGATTGAGTGAACTGGTGAATGGGATAGAGACAACAAAACCTTCTGAAGCAGGATGTGAAAGTCCAGTAACTTCTGTCTATTGAATTCACAAGCCAGCCAGAAGTAAAAGGGAATACTTGAGGGACCAATTACGGATTGACAACAAAAGCTTGCTTTACCAACAATGCCTGCATTCCACGAGCAAGTAACGTAATAAAATTGAAACAGTTTGGGTACTGAAATATAATCAGGGCTGAATAGATAAAATTTTGGAACATAATGAAATCAAAGATTGTGAGGATTAGGTGACAAGGTGTAGTTGAGATGAATGGACAAATACACTGTGATCTCAATGACTGCTGGAACAGATTTGATGACTATTTGACCTTCTTCTGTTCCTAGTTTTGCTATTGATGCCTGCATCTCTAAGCAAGACTGTGCATGAGTTGGCTTTAGTAGCCCTGTCATGACAGTGAGGTGCTCTGTAGATGTCAAAAGCTTCACAATGAGGTGTAGCATAGAAAGCACATTTTGCAAGGCTGCACATTTTGTCATTGATGGGATCACCTTGGCTTCTGCTTTCAGCATCTTTCTGGTAATATTGTTAATGATATGCTAAAGAAAGCTGCATTTTTATAAGCCTTCTGCATCTCTCTCAGGATTCCCTATAGCTCATAGGCAACAAAATATTCTTGAAATGTTGTTACTGTGGTGCTTTAGGGAACGAGGCACCCAATTTTCTCATTGTAAGCTCCTACAAAAGTCAGGCTGATAATGATCTGATATCTATTTCAGAACTGTTGACCAGAGAAAAGACTCAGCAAGGTAAAACTTTTAACAAAAGCAAATCACTAGGAGAACTCAGCTGGTCAAGCAGCAGCTGTGGAGGCAAAAGGTCTACATTGATGTTTTGGGTTGAGACCTAGCATTGGGACTGAAAGGAGAGAAATAGCAGTGCAAGGGAGGGGTGAGGTGGGGATCGAAAAGTGTTAGGTGGACCCATATGTGGAGAAGATAGATTTGCTTAACTTATCACATGTACAAGTTTCTGTGCTGTAGTTGTTATATGGTTACATTTAAACATGCAGTGATGTGTTGTATGCATCAAACCAACTTTGAAATCCAATGAAATTTGAACTTTGAAATCAAATCAGCAAGGATTGAGCTGGACAGCTCGCAAGTATCACTATGCTTTCAGTGCCAACATAGCATGCCCAGAACTCACTAATGCTAATCTGTGCATTTCTGGAATGTGGGAGAGAACTGGAGCACCCGCAGGAAATCCAGGTGGTCACAGGGGGAACATATAAACTCCTTACAGACAGCAGTGGGAATTGAACCTTGATCTTATAGCTTGTAATAGCATTATGCTAATCTCTGTGCTACTGTGTTGCCTTATAATAATGGGTAGATAAAGCCAGGTGGGATAAGAGGTGTGGGAAGATGAACAAAAGAAGAAAATTAGGTAGATAGTAGAATGTGTACGGGAGGCGAGCACCAGGGTTGTGTGTTGCCTGAAATTGGAGAAATCAAGGTTCATGAATTTTGACTAAAAGATGCCTTTGATGACTTTATAACATTGAGTATTCATTGTTAACTCTACTTTTTTTTGAAAGAAGTATGAGGTGAGACATCTTTTTTGTCCAACCATGTGACCACACAGAGGCTTGGATTCATGTTAAAAAAAGATTTCCCATTTGAAAACAAGTCCTACATCATGTAAGTTCCCACTCCTTTTCTGCCACCATCATCTCACTGCAAGGGATGTGAAAGACTTTTAATGTTAAACTATGGCCCCATGTGCACTCTCCATTTTAAATTACACTTTGATTTCCACAGGATTAAAGAACAGAGCATGGTAAAAATTAACTACGAGGTTCAGTATGTTGTGGAGTGTTATGTATCCCATAGGACAGAGTAACTGAGAGAAATAGAAAATGAACTCAAGGTTATGATAATGACCTGAGGAGAAGCCAACAGATAATTCAGCACAATATGGGTAAAGTATTCAGCATGTATAATCTCCAGTGTGTAACTAAGAGAATATGAATGAGTAGAATGAAATGTTGTTTGACAGGAGCCCTGAATTGAGGGCAATCTTTGTCTTTAACTAAGACACAAAAAATGCTGGAGGAACTCAGCAGGTTAGGCAGCGTCTATGGAGGGTCAAGATCTACTTTAATGATTTTCAGCACTGTTATACATTATGGAAGCTTTAAATGCCAGGTGATAAGTTGTGGGCAATTTATTATCTTTTCTCCATTTCTATAAAAAGCAATTGGATCAGAAGTCAGGAAGTAGGTACAATTAAGTATTCCATCTAGCATTATTTAGTTTACCTGACATTAATCTTTAAGTATGTGCCATGAGTTCCAGCGGTTTTTCCTCTCTCTGATGTCTTCCTGATGATGCTTTAAAATAAATACTTTTAATGAATTTTGGCCTGCAAAGAAAATGTTCATTTGATCACGTAGAGAGTTAGGCAAAAGACTATAGATGCTGGATATCTGAAGTTGAAATAACTGATGAAAGAACATTTCAAATTCTTTCTCTTCAGAAACTGTCACACCTGGTGAGTATTTACAGTATTCTCTGTTTTTGTGTTGGAGCTGTTTTTTTTTTGCCTTCTGTGGTCTGTTTTACAGCATCATTCCCATATATTGCATGCTTCTGCCTCATAACCCAGGAACCTGGGTTGGATTCTGACCTCAGTTTCCTTTGGATGCTCCAATTCCCTCCTGCATTCCAAAAGTGATGTCAGTAGGATAACTGGCTACTGCAACCCATTCCTGGAGTTGATGAATGTGTGAGAGAGATTATTTTTTTAGGTGTTACAGTGGAGGAGGAATTGGACTCGTGAAATTGTTCCCATAGGAGGTGGCATGACCCTGAAAGTCCAAAAAGCCTCCATTTTAAGATATAAAATAAGACTTTTATAAGTAGAATTTGATTTGCAAAGCATTTATTCCAAGGTAGGCAAAATATTTGAAGCACAGAATCTGATGGGACATCCTTTGTGCAGTTACGTTTGTGCTCTGTAATAATATATCAGTGCTTCCTAGCAATAGTGTTCCTTGATTTGTATAGTTACAGCTTTCCATTTGAGTTGAGACATTAGAACAGCCTTTTCATCCCTCCTGGTTGGATGTAAAAGATTCAAAAGGGATTATTAGAAGAGAAAATGGGGAGATGCCCTGACCAACATTAACGTTCCAGCAGTAAAACTGATTACCTACACTTTCAGCTCACTTTTATTATGAGGCAGCATGAAGCCCACAGCTTCTTTCCATGTCTATGGAATCCACTATTTAATATTCAAGTGTATTATTAATTCCTGCAGCACATACTGACGTATTATAATGGCACTTCCTTTAAATGCTGCTCCCAAGTGGTAAATTAGCATTTGGAGTATGTCCCTAGCTGAGGAGCTAAGGATGTGGCTACCATCTATGACATTATGACTGAATAGTCAGAATCCCACCTAAATATTTTTGTAATGGACAAAAATATTTTTGTAATTGACATCTCATTCCATTGGCTTGCTGATTGTGCGGCAAATCTAGTGCATATGCAAAACATTATATTTAGATAAAACCCTCCCAAATTTAGCAAGGTGACCAACTTCTAGGATATTGAAGGATATTTTAATTTCCCATTTGATGGAGCAGACAGAGGGCAGTTAAAATAGACCAGGGAGCTCTGATTGCTCTGTGACACCTGGATCTATACTTGTGTGAGCTGGATAGTTTCTGAAGTACTCAGTTTTAACAATTTGGCAGGTGCTTCCATTTGACCTGCTGTTCATCTTGGTTGAATAGCTGTTGGTCTTTGGCCAGGAAACACAGTGAATGGTAGGGCACTGTGGAGTGCGGTAGAACAAAGGGATGTGGGAATAATCCACAATTCACTGAAAATGGTCTTACAGTTAGATAGGATAGCTTTTGACACATTGGTTTTCATAAATCAAAGTATTGAGCATGGGAGTTGAGATGTTATATTGAAGTTATATAAAACATTCGCGAGGTCAAATTTGGAGTATTGTGTGGTGTTCTGGTCACCTACCTAGAGGAAAGTATCAATAAGATTGATGAGTATAGAGAAACTTAAAAAGGATGTAGTCATGTCTTGAAGACCTGAGTTATCGGGAAAGGTTAAATAGGTTACAACTTTTTTTCTTGGAGTGTAGGATAATGAGGGGAGAGTTGATAGAAGAATACAAAATTATTAGGGGTATATATAGGGTAGATCCAAGCAGACTTTATCCACTGAGGCTAGATTCATCTAGAACTAGAGGTCTTGTGTTAAGGATGAAAGATGAAATTTTTAAGGGAACCTGAGTGGGAACAACTTCACTCAGAGGATGGTGTGATTTTGGAACAAGCAGCCTGCAGAAGTGGTGGATGTGGACTCATTTGCAACATTTAAGGAAAATTTGAATGATTAAATATATGGAAGGGATATGGAGGACTGTGGTCTTGATAAGTGTTGATGACACTAGGCAGAATAACAGTTCAGGATGGTCCAGATGGGCCGTACAGCCTGTGTGTATATTGTAGTGCTCTATGACTCTATGATTCTGTGGCTTTATGAAAGAGAGATTAGTGGGTGAAATAAGATATTAAATTAGTTTTCAAATGTTGGAACATTAGCATAGAACTGTTTGTTATTTATTCCTGTCACGTGACTCTAAAGAACTACTAGAAAAAGCATGACCTTCAGTTTATTGGACTATTTTTGGTCCTATAATACTGTACTCAAATGTAATAATAAGTTTTAATTCACACTTAACAATAGTTCCACTCATTTCTGAAAACATAACCAAGCAATTATTCTCTATGCCTGTGACATTAGAAATTTTTATGTGCTTGTGCAATTACATAAAATGAACTTGTAGGATAACCGGATGCCATCAAGTGCAGCTTCAGTACTCAAAGCATGTTAAAGCATTGTACTTGCAAGTTATGCTTCTGACCTTGAAAACTTACACATGCATGCTAGTGGCTGGAAACTATAGGGATTTAACATTAACCTGGTAGATCAAATGAAGAACACATTTTAGGGTTAATTTCCAATGCGCACTATTTTACTTCAAAATTTGATTAAAAATTTAAAAAACCTGGAATTGCATTGCTCTAGAAAATCAGTGTTAATGCCATGAGCAAAAATAAACAATCTTATTTATTTAATCCAGATTTTTATGTGTGTGTGTTTTTTACTCATAGACATCTTAACCTCTGGTTCTGCTAACCTTGAAGAGTACAGTAATTCTTGCACACATTATGATAATAACTAAAAAGGCCCTTTTCACGACTAGGTATTTGAATAAAGAATAAATTGCTGCTTCAAGTCTACTGGTTAGTGCATCCCTTGGGATCCCTGGATTGCTGGCAAGCACAGAAGAAATGCCTGAGTGATCAGACACTTGATTGTCATTTTATCTCGGCAGGGAAGCTCCAGGTCTCTGCAAGTGTCATGAAATCAGAGATCGCACTGTAAGGGTAAATGCAAGCCAAGTGTAATGTCCTGTCGTAAAGGTCAAATCAGAATCATTTTTATTATCACTGACACATGTCATGAGATTTGTTGTTTTGTGGCACCAGTACAGTGATAAACATAAAAATTACTCTAAGTTAGAAAAATAAACAGTGCAAAAGATGAGTAATGAAGTGGTGTTCATAGACCATTTAGAAATCGGATGATGGAGGAGTGTTCCTAATGTTCCTAAAACATTGAGTGTAGGTTTTCTTGCTCTAGTACCTCTTCCCTGATGATAGTAATGAGAAGAGGGTGTGTCCCTGGGTGGTGAGGGTCCTTAGTGATGGATGTCGCCATGTTGAGGAACCACCTCTTGAAAATGTTGGAGGGAAGGGTTATGCCCATGACAATAACAGTGATTTATTTCTTTTTTTTGGGTAGCTATGATACAAGAAGTCAATGTATTACTGGATGTGCTCCGACCTCTTCTGTTGCAAGAAATCATTTTATTCAAAAAAATCAGGGAGCTTTCAAATAACCACTTATTTTCCCAGTCAAAGGTCAAATGGTTTAACTGCAGGTGCAAATCTTTAAGTCTGTACATCCATAACCAATGGTTTTGTAACATTCATAAAGCTCAATCCAATGCAAAGTGAATTAAGGTCTTGAGGGATGAGGTGACTAAATATTACTGTATGCCAACTACTGGTGCACTTTCAACACTGGGTGTTTCAACTAAGTGCCCCAAGAACATGCTTATCTCAGTTTTGTCAAGCTTGAAAACAGGAGATTTGTAATATATGTAGCACCAGAACCCATTTTAGTGGGACAAGCAAAGAAAGGACAAAAATGAGTAAAAGTTAATTTCTGTAAATTTTGTGGAAGCAGGAATACTTTTTGGGATCCACAAAAATAATGTGAGCTTCTAACCCCTAGTCAATTCTCCCTGCACCCCACCACTTTTTCCTCTTTGCAACTGTTTTATTCCACCCCCCTTTGTTTTTCACATTCAAAAATTCCAGGCCTCCTGTCTCCAGGAATGGGTCTGTTCCAGGCCTGGTGTTAAAATCTGTTTTTGAGCTTCTTAAACAATTTTTTTTTTCCAGAAAATATGTTGAATAACTGCTTTTTCTCATTGCATACAGAGCACTTTTGTGGATTAACAAACATCTAAATGAATTTAATGATTTTGTGTTTATCATTGGTTACAATTTACTTTCATCCAAATAAGGCAATGGATGAGTATGTTCACTCCAGCAAATTAGATTTCTTTTTTAGATGTTTCCTTTATAAAGGCAAAAGAACACTCTGATGAATGGTTTCTCTGCGTTAAGTATGGGTGATATTGGATATTACACATCCAACTTATAGAGTCTGATAAAATAAATACCCTGGAGATCAAAGCTACCAGTTAGTGAAATGGATATACCTCTTTATTTTGAAGCAAATAGATCGGGGTAGCAAAATTTTTTATATGATTGATTGTTTGCCACTATTAACTTTTTATCACCAAAATGTATGCAAAGTCAAGTTCTGGATTTGATGACCAAGATAAGAGACTAATTTGCAGCAGTGAGTATAATGACCAGCTTTGCATATTGTCCTTCTATCCCTCATCTTCTATCATTCACTTTTATATTCAGTGTAGAGTAGCACGCATTGGTGAAATATTTGCGTCATTGCACTAGACAGAATTGCTGTGTTCAGCTCTCCGTGATGGAGAGCAAACTTCCATTTATATTTCAGCAGAGGACATGAGCAGCACAGATGTCTCATGATAGTGGCTGATCTGCATAAAAAATAATTAAACTGAAGTGATTTTTAAAGACACAATGAGGAAAATTTTTGGTGCAGCCTATGTTTTCAAATATTTACACTTAGTTTCCTCAGCACTTGACTTAAATTAAAAATCTCTCAAAATGATAAACGTCAGATATTTATCTTCTGCACACAGGCACTTGTATGCTTAGAAGGGCGCATGAGCATATACTCATGTACGTGAACATAATTGTTCATCTGAAAATTAGGTTTTACAATAGTAGATTGTATAAAAGGCTAGAGCCTTCCTTTTGCAGTCTTAGGATCTACAATTTACAGTCATTGAACTAATTTTTGTATGGATGAGTTGCATATTGTGTATTTAATATTTCAATAATTGGGTAATAATGAAGAAAAATTTTCGATTGCATTAAGAGATAACTGAAATTTGTATACTGAGCAAATTGAGCATTATTTTAAATCAAATGGAATAGCTGATGAGAAGTGAGTACCAGTTTCTTTTGAGTACATTGGATTTAAAGGCACACACTTGGCTTAGAAGTTTGAATGCTCCAACCAAACCAACCAAAATAAGCTTTGCTAACATTGTGAAAGTAATGCAGTGAACATTTAGAACCAAAATTATTGTTCTTTGCAGAACACTTCAGTTTTCAAAAGCAGAATCAAAAGGATATCTTTTCAGCATATGTGGCTGAACTGATGGAATTCTCTGAGCATTGTTAGTTCTGTAATGGGCTTAATGATGCACTGAGAGGTTGATTAGTTTATAGAACCTTACAAGAAAGCTTTCAAAAAATGCCTCCTAAGTAAGGCACAACTCACATTTAAAATAGCTGTCTCAGTGGAAACAGCAAACTGGGACACAACTGAGTGGCCATCAGATATGTAAGTGAGCATGAATGAAATTGCAGCATCTGAACAGAAGCTGGCCTGGCTGAACAAATTGTATTAAGATTGTGATAGGGACTCACGTCCATCAGACCAGTGCAGATGTAAAAGTGAAACTTGCAGAAAGTGCAACAAAGTAGGACATGTTCAAAGAGCATATTGGTCAGGCAAAAATAAATGGACTGCACAGGGGAAAACAAAAAGATTAAAAAGTCAAGTTGTGGTTTCAAAAAGAGCATTAATCCATGTGCAATTTATGAAAAATATGAAAATGATGAGAGTGACACAAGTCTAGGTAGCCTTGAGATTTAAAATGTGAAATCTAACAATAGACAAACAATGTGGCTTACAGTAGAAGTGAATGGCAAATTAATTAAAATGAATTGGTCTTCAGCCTGGCTGTTTCAGTCATTCCCCAAAATGAGTTTGAATGACATTTCAAAGATACTGAACTTAAAGCCTACTAAAAACTTACACTGGATAAAAGATAACTCCTGTGGGAATGATGTGTGTAACAGTGAAATACATCAACTAACAAACCACATTGGGTTTGTTTGTATGTGGTAAAAACAGGAGGGCCAGCATTGTGGGTCCATGATTGGCTGAGACAACTCAATTGGAAGATTTATCCACCAAAATTTTATTGGAAATTTTAGGAAAGGTACTGGATGATGTTACAGCAGTGTCCAAGGAATGCATTGGAAAACTCAAACATATCAAGGGGAAAATAATGTTAAATGAAAATGCCACACCCAAGTTTTGCAAAGCCTGTCCAGTTCCTTATACCATCCATTATAAAGTAACCATTGACTCAGATTGCATGGAGGCTGAAGGAATTCTTACCAAGGTTGAGTGGAGCCCATGGGCAATGCCAGCTGTCTCAGTAGCCAATAAGAATTGCTTGTTCAGGATATATGATGACTTTAAGGTCCTCATCAACCCAGTACTGAAAGTAAATGAATACCTCTTGTCCGGGATGGAGGATATCTTTGCAAACATTTCTGGAGGGAAACACTTCAACAAAATGTATTTAGTTGAGGCTTACCTACAGATGGAGAGGGAAGAAGAGTCCAAAGTGTTTCTCACCATAAATACTTGCAATGGGCTTTATCACTATTATTTTTGAAGTAGTATCTGGACCTGCACTCTGGTAGGAAGCTATGGACCAGATGCTGCAAGGTGCCCAGGTACTCAGTGTTACCTGAATGATATCATTGTTACTGGAAAGGATGACAAGGACCATCTCCAAAATCTCAAGGCAGTGTAAAAAAAGATTAGAAGATTGTGGGCTCAGAACATGACACAACAAGTGTGAATTCTTTCAAACAAACATTAGTTATTGTGGTCACACCATCGACACACAAGGATTACACAAGTGTGCTAATAAGATTCAAAGAGCGGTGGATGCCCAAGGTGAAAGGATGTGCCACAGTTGCAGTCTTTTTAGAATTTGTTTATTACTATAATAGGTTCCTGCAAAATCTGGCTACTGTGCTTTTACCTCTTGAACTCAATGCTACGGATTGTGAAGAAATGGCATTAAAGGAAATGGTGATGTCAGACACAGTAGCCACACATTATGATCCACATTGTCCAGTGAAACTGTTCAGGATGCCAACACCTACAGAAGAAAGGTGTCCAGAGCAGTTAGAACTACTGCTTGCAGTCCCAGAGTCAACTTCTGCAACCATGACAGAGGAGGCTCCAAAACTTGAGATTGTTTCACAGCCACAGAAATGCCTTATTCTACAAGAGTAAGAAATACTCCACAGCAATTAAAGCTTTAGGTCTGAATGGGAAAATTTAAAATTTACTATGCAGTGGATGTCTATATTGCAGTTGTATAATATAGTATACTGTGAAATGGTTGATATGCATTGTATATTGACTTTGGAATTTATTGCTAAGCAGGAAGGAATGCTGTGTATTTAATGTTTCAGTAATATTTTAAATATATTGTTTGATTAAGTGTTCTCTGACTTACTTGATTCATTACGGGTTATATATAGTATGTGAATGGCATATGTCATCATGCCACTGCGTCACGTATGTGACTTGCTTTAAGTAAAAACAAAACTAAGATGCATTATTCCTGGCTCCTTGATTTTATTGTAATTAGTTTTATGTTTTGAAGTTGCAAAAGATAACACATTATCATCACAGCACCAGTCCTGCCTCGTGTAAGTCTCAGTACATATTTCACAGGAAGATAACCTTTATAATTCTAACTTCAGTCTGTCAAAAGAGGGAAATGTCTAAATTGAAGAAAACAAGGTTATGGAAGATGCTTCTGTGATTTTCAAGATAGAACAGCAGATTCAGAATAATTTTCACCTCAGGTTAAGAACAGGTAGAGAAAAGCATTACAACAGGCCACTTTTTCCATTGAGTCTGCACCAATCATCGACAACCAAGTAATCTTACATACAGTATATCCCATGATGATATCTACTTCCCCAGAACCTGGGACTTGTAGTGGCCAGCTAACCCACCAACCTGCAGGTCTTTGGGATATGGGAAACTGGAACATGCAGAGAAAACCAACATAATCCTAGATGGACTGTGATGAGGTCGATGTGTACAGAGACAACACCTGAAGTTGTGATCGAACTTGAGCCTCTTTCATTGGGAGGCAATAACTCTACCAGCTGTACCACTATGCTGGCCCTAAGGATGAGAGTCAATTTTCTAGAAACAGGAATCTGGCTTCAATGAATAAACTGCGCATAAAATATTTTTGAGCCCATTTTGATACGCTAGCTCCATTTCTTGTTGAGTTCTACCTGTTAGGACTCGAAACTTGGCACTTCCTGTTGCAATCTGCATAATGTAGTTTCATCTTCCTTCAAGCTTTGCACGTGTGATGGTATCATGACCTATTTTGAGAACCAAAAGTCAGTGTATTCTCATTGTTTAACCTTGGATAGCAGAGAATTCTCTGATCATTTTCACAGCTACTATTCACATATGGCCTCCAAATCCAGCAGACCTCAGAAACTATTGAAATCAATGATCACCCTGATGTGGCGTTCTCAGAAACTTTGATGTTCCATCAAAAAGCAGACTTTGTGCCCACTTATATTAATGCTGCTTAATGTAACCTCAGTCTCTCTGTTGTTTCTTTTACTGCTGGCCAACTAGAGCTGTGATGAAAATTCACCCATTTCTCATTTGCTTCCTTACCTGGAGCTGCCTGTTATGAGATTATTGTTAGGAGCAACTCAATTCTCTAAAGGACTCTTGTCATAGCAGGTGCTCTCATAAAATGGTGTCCCAAGTGGAACTGCGAAAGCAGTGCCAATTTATTAATATTGGGCCATTTTGATCATTCCATTAAAGGAGGAATAATTTTCAACTGTCAGCCAGAGGCAACGCAGAGAGCTGCTACCAATTGCAAATCATTTTGCCAATTATAGGAACCCAATTTAAATATGTTAATCAATATGCTAATAATGTCTATCCCACCTACAGTTGGAGAGTCCAATATTTCCCAGCTTAAAAGATTATGCATAGTGTAGTTGGCCCATGTTTTGCATAGTTTATGTATAGTGTAGTTGGCCCATGTTTTACAGATGCCCATCATATCCTACCTTCTGTGGTCCAAATGTAGGATGATAAATGGATGGGGAAGCATCACTATCAAGGCAAATGTATTTGAAATGTTGGTTTAGATGGCATAGTTCATGCTATTTTTCATACTTAGGGAAGAAATGAGACAGGACTGTCTCTTTTCTATGCCTGCAACCAGCTTCTTATTCTAACTTCCAGAAAAATGGGATTGACTGTAACATCACATTTTATTTCCTAATAATTAACTGTTCATTACCAGCTTCATTTCTCCATTTTGATTATATCATGGATCAGCAATACAGAGCAATCTGGCACCTGGCACTTTCTGCCCATGGGACCACATATTGTGCCTATTGCCTCACATGTACTAGCAAATCATTAAGAATCTGCCTTGTGTTTCTGCACAATCTGTGATGCAGCTCCTCTACCAAATTAAGTAAATGCACTGTGGATGTTTTAATGTTTTATTTTTAAGATAATTAATAGAAACTTCAAAAAATCACTGACCCTAATAGCAGTGTAAGTTTATTAAAGCTTTATTAAAACTTCAGTTAGCTACAGTTATACATAGGTTAAGGATTCATTAGGTAAATAAATTTGCCTTGCTTTCAAGAAGATGAACTATATGTTGCTGGATGTTTCTTGAGTCCGTGGCACCAGATGTGTTCATGCTGATGCTGATGTGCATGGTGCACAATATGTGATCTTATTTCTTCAAATGATGTGAAATGAAATAATTTGTAGATAAAATTTGATTGTGGCATGATTAATACTAAACGCATCTTCATTCTTCTAATCTAACACGGGGGTTAATTTGTTTACTGAAACAGTATATAAATGAAGTTGTCCATCACTGGCAGCAACAATAATTTTTAGCAATGTAGCCTTTATTTTTTCCCTGTATTTTGCCTTTACTCCAGAGAATTATTTCTGCTACTTAAAGCTTAAGAGGCAAATAGATTTTGATTAAGGGAAGAAACTTGCAGAAAAAGAAAGACCTACTTCTGTGAGAATAGCATGTCACTCTGTTAATAGCATAATACCAATTTAAAAAAAAACTATTGAACTTTGTGAATTGAATTAAAGTATTTGGAATAGCTTTATATGTAAGTAAACTGGGATACTTGACTGTTCACATCAGATGTGACATCTACCAATATTTGATCAGCTTAGCAAAAATTATGGAGTGTAATTGGAAATTGCTCTGCAATTAATCTGAAATGTGAGCAGGAAATGCAGAAAACACTCAGCAAATCAAGCATTTGCAGAAAGGAAAGCAGAGTTAATGTTCCAAGTCAAGGACCAACAAATTTCATGACGTAAACCTGATTTTGAAAAAGTAACTTCTCAGTTTCAGAGAGGGCGGGAAAGAGATGAATAGGGTAAACTGCATTTTCCTGATGAGGAAGGCCAGCATTAATGCTATGAAAGGCATCTGGTGAATAATTAATGAGGGCAGCTAGAAGGAGAGCAAACAAATGGTCAATTAAAACTGCAAAAATACACGCAAGAGCTGTTGCTAAAGTCTGAAACCAAATTGAGAATACTAAATACGCCCAAGTAATCAAACAGCATCTGTAGAAAGAGAAAAAAAAATCTGAGATACTGTTGCAAACAGAAACCCTTACAGACAAACTGGCCAGTTCTGATACAAACAAAAATGAGTTACCAGAAATTGTTAAATTTGATATTGAAAGTAAAGTCTGTAATTTGTCCAGACCAGAAGGTGAGTTGCTTGGCCCTTACAGGTCTTATTGCAATCAGATTCTATTTCCATTTCCATTTTCTGCAGTTATAAAAAAGCTTAATAATTAATCTTTCGTCTCTGCACTTGCTGATTTTGTTGCCATTAATTTTGAATTCTGCCAGAATTGTTATCAATAGCACCTCCACAAGTTGGCTATTATTCATTTGTTAAGTTCATTGGTGAAGTTCGGTATCATTCTCCATGCTGTGGATTTCTCTTGGCAGCATCTTTGCTCCACAAAAAGTCAAATGACGTGGTTTTACCCATGGTTTATAATGAAGCTGTCTACTCACAGTTTTGGTAGTAAACCTTGAGGAAAAATCTGGAGCACTCCTACATTGAATTCAATGCTGACTGGAAACTCCTGCAAAACAGCTAGTGCCAAACTGTATGGGTCTCCTCCGTTCCTTTGGATTCATTAGCTGCATGGACAGAGGGAGTATGGTGCATGAGCAACAGCTTGCTCTCCATATTGTACTGCCCTGGCTTGCGTACAGCTAGGATGCAACACCTGAGGTCTTACCCGCCCTGGGTTTGGCAGGGATTACTGCTGTGGTATAGCTCGGATGGCCTACTCCATGCTGGTTAACTAAAAAAAAAATTTTTTTTAAATTAAAATTTAATAAGTAGTGCGAAAAGAGAGGTGAAAAATACTGAGATAGTTTTCTTGGGTTCATTATCCATGCAGAAATCTGATGGCAGAGGGGAAGAAGCTGTTTCTTAAATGTTGAGTGTGTGTCTTTAGGCTCCTGTACCTCCTCCTTGATGGTAGCAATGAGAAGAGGGCATGTTCTGGGTGATAGGATCCTTCATGATGGATACTACCTTTTTAAGGTATTGCTTTTGAAGGTGCCCTTGATTCTGGGGAGGCTATTTGCCCATGAGGAGCTGGCTGGGTTTACAATTTCCAGCAGATTTTCTCTATCCTGTGCAGTGGCCCCTTCATACCAGGTCGTGGGGCAAACAGTTAGTCTCCAAGACATAAAGAGAGAATTACGTTATTCGGCCCATCAGGTCTGCTCTGCCATTCCACCTCAGGTGATAGCTAACCCCTCTCAACCCCATTTTCCTGCCTTCTCCCAGTAACCTTTGACATCCTGACTAATCAAGATCATAGTTTCAATAGGTTCATTTAATGTCAAAGGAATGTATACAATATACATACTGAAATTCTTTTTTCTTCACAAGCATCCACGAAAACAGAGGAGTGCCCCAAGGAATGAATGGCAATTAAAATGTTGGAACCCCAAAGGCGCCACCCCCCCAAATCAACCTCCACTTTAAATATACCCAATAACTTGGTCTCCATAGCTATTTGTGGCAATGAGTTCCTCAGGTTCACCACCCTCTGTTAAAGAAATTCCTCCTCATCTCTGTTTTAATGGAATGTCCTTGTATTCTGAGGTTATGCCCTCTGGCCCTTGACTCCCCCACAAGTGGAAACATCTTCTTCACATTCACTCTATCTAGGCCCTTCAATATTCGATAGGTTTCAAAGAGATCCCCCCCCCATTATTCTAAACTCCAGTGAGTGCAGGCCCGGAAACATCAAACATTCCTCATACATTAACCCTCTCATTTCCAGAATCATTCTTGTGAACCTCCTCTGGACCCTCTCCAATGTCAGCACATCTTTTCTTAGATAACAGGCCCAAAGTTGTTCACAATACTCCAAGTGCTGTTGACCAATGCCTCATAAAGGCTCAACATAACATCCTTGTTTTTATATTGTAGATCTGTTGAAATGAATACTGGTTAACTGCCAGTGACTAATGGTGTTCTGCACGAGTGAGTCAATGTTAGAACCATTTCTTTTCATGTTATATTTCAATGATTTGGATGAGGGAATTGATGGATTTTTGGCAAAGTTTGTAGAGATATGTGGAGTGGCAGGTAGTGCTGAGGAAGTATGGCGCCGACAGGATTTAGACAGATTAGGAGGATGGTTAAAGGAGTGGCAGATGGAGGTATATGGCCATGCACTTTGGTAGAAGGAATAATACTCTAGACTATTTTCTAAACAGAGGAAAATCCAGAAACCAAAGGTGCAAAGGGATTTGTGAGTCCTCATGCAGGATTCCCTAAAGGTTAATTTGCAGGTTGAATTGATGGTAAGGATGGCAAATGCAAAGTTAGCATTCATTAGACCATAAGACATTCAGATTCAGTTTATTGTCATTTAGAAACCACAAATGCAATGCAGTTAAAAAATGAGACAACGTTCCCCCAGAATGATATCACAAAAGCATATGACATAGCAGACTACACCAGAAAATCCACATAACATTTGGCAATCCCCAGTCCAGAGTCCAGAGAGGCTGCTGCGTATAATATCATGCTACCGTCTTAGCGCGTTCCCCAGGAAGGAGCTCCAAACCCACCAGACAAACAAGACCAAAAACTAAAGCTACAAGACCTACACAAAACCACATAGTTACAACAGTGCAAACAATAACATAATTGATAAAAAAACAGACCATGGGCACAGTAAAAATAGTCCAAAAATGTTAAAGGACTATAAGTTCAAAAAAAATCACCACACAATTTCCACAAGTCCCCAGGGTCCCGACAGACTTGCCATCCCATGCTGGCGGCAGAAAGGAATACCCCCGCTATGGACTTCCACGGTGCCGCCCGACTCAGCCTCACAGATGCAGCACACAATGAAAACTTACACGAGCAAAGTTAGGCCACTTGGCCCATCGAGTCTTCTCCACCACTCCATCATGGCTGATTCATAATCCCTCTCAAACCTTTTCTCCTGATATCTCCCCAAAACCTTTGATGCACTGATTAATCAAGAACCTATCAACCACTGCTTTATATATACCTAATGACTTTACCTGCTCAGAGATCTGTGGCAATGAATTCCACAGATTTCCCCTCTCTGGTTAAAGACATTTTTCCACATCTCTGTTCAAAATGGATGTCTCTCTATTCTGAGGTTGTGCCTCTGGTCCTAGATTCCCCCACTATAGAAAACATCCTCTCCACATCCACTCTATCTGGGGCCTTCAATATCTGATAGGTTTCAATGAGATCCCCACCTCATTTTTCTAAACTCCAGCAAATACAGGCCCAGAGCCAACAAATGCTCCTCATACATTAACCCATTAATCATTCCTGGCATCATACCCTTGAGACTCCTCTGGGCATTCTCCAATGGAAGCACATCTTTTCTTAGACCAGGGGCCTAGACTGCTCAGAATACCCCAAGTGCAGTCTGAACAATGCCTCATAAAGCTTTTGTATTCTAATCTTCTCAAAATGAATCCTAACATTGCATTTGCCTTCCTTACCACTGATTCAAACTGCAAATTATTCTTTTGGTAATCCTGCACAAGGACTTATAAGTCCCTTTGCACCTCTGAGTTTTGAATTTTCTCCTCATTTAGAAAATAGTCCACACCTTTATTTCTTCTGCCAAAATGCATGACCATGAACTTCTCTACACTATATTCCATCTTCCACTTTGCCCATTCTCCCAGTCTAAATCTTTCTGCTGACACCTTTTTCCTCAACACAATGTCTCCCTCCACCTATCTGGCCACAAAACCATCAATTCCTTCATCCAAATCATTGACATATAACATTAAAGGATATGGTCCTAACACCGATCCACTTCTAGTCAATGGCGGCCAACCAGAAAAGACCCCATTTATTCCCACTCTTTTCCCCTTGCACATTAGCCAATCTTCTATCCATGCTAGTATCTTTCCTTGTAAGTACCATGTATGTACCATCTTATCTTACTTAGCAGCCTCATTTGGCACCTTGTCTAAAAGGTCCTTTGGCCCCAACATGTCTGTGCCACCCGCAATTTCAATCCAAACTAAATGCACCTGCGTGCACTTGATCCTTATCCCTCCATTGTCTGACTGTTTACTTGCCAGTTTAAATACCCTTTAAGCATGGCGATTATATCAGCTTCCAGCACTTCCCCTTATATTGTTTCCCCTTTCTTTGTTTATAAAAGATTTGCTTCACGTATCTCTTTTTAACCTTCCCCTTCTCACCTTAAATATATTCCCTCTAGTATTTTATTTTATGTTTCCATCCTGGGGATAAAAAGACTTACTATCTGCTCTATTTATGTCTCTCATAGTTTTATATACTTCTATCAGGCTGCCACTCAGCCTCCAATGCTCTCGAGAAAACAGTCCAAGATTGTCCACCCTCTCCTATCCTCTCTTACCTAGGCAACCTCTTGATGAACCTCTTCTATGCCCTCTCCAAAGCTTCCATACCTTTCCTGTCATGAGGTGACCAAAACTGCACACAATACTTTAAACATTTATATTGCTGCAACATGACATTCCAATATTTATACTTGGCATTCCAATTGATGACATTAAGTATGCTGTACACTTCCTTTATTACTCTATCTGCCTGTGTTGCTATTTTCAGGGTGCAACTCAGGATCCCTCTGTAATATAATGCTCCTAAGGAACATGCCACTATTCTGTATAATTTTCTCTTGCATTTGAGCTCCTGAACCTTAACATCTCACACAGGTAGTAAATTTGTTTCTCTGAAGCAGATGAAAAGCTAGATGGGTTTTTATGACAATCTTCTGGTTTTACTGTTGTTGATGTTGGCCTATTTTTTTAAAAAGGAATGCGTGCTTATTTAATTAGATGAAATCAAATTCACAAGCTGTCACGATGGGATTTGAACTCTCATCTTTGGATCAATGATCCAGAATAATACTGGAGCTATAATGTAACCGCAATGCTTTTGTAACTCAGTCATCTTACTGCAAATGTAGCTTTAAAACTGCAGTCATATTCAAATAGATTCCCCCTTTTTTTTCTCCTTAGCTTCACTGGCAGACACATCAGTCAGTATTCCAACAAAAGGTTTTTTACTATTAAGCTCTCTCGTAGCATTTGGCCGATGTTCCATTAAATAAGATTTCTGACGAGTGTTCAAAGATCTCTCCCTGACTGAACGTTTGAGTCCTGCTCGCACATTTTTTGCGTTACTCTTGACATTGATCAAGAAAGGTGTTGAAGCCAAGGACCTTTCATCCGAGCAGTATTGATTCATGTTGCATTGGCGGCTGACGTGTGTCTCTTGCACTTGTCAGCCCAGGTGCAGCAGGATGTGAGCTGTTACAAAGTGAAACAGAAAGAGCTGGCCTCTTCCTCCCTACACATCATCTCCAAGTTCAATCCTTTGCTGTCACAAGAGTTTGACATTGAGTCATCTGTTGCAATTTGTTCATGGCTCTCAAAAAGGGAAAATGGGTCAAGTACTTCGGGCATTGTGGCTGCTTGTTGAATCAGAAAATGAGAAAGCTGCCTCTGACTGACTTGGACCACATTCTGGCCAACCAGACTGTGGTCCATCTGGAATCATGTAAATTTATGGCAGAGGAAAGGCTGTTATTTATGTCCATCATGAACTTTAGGTTAATCCTCCTTGGATTTTGATGTACAACATGTGGGCTATAATTGTTGAATAGATCAACTGAATATTTTGAATGCAGTATTATGAACCTTTGAGTAAAAAAACAGTTCCACAACTCTTCATATTTTTGCCTAATAATTTCAATCTGAGCCCTCTAATTAATCTCCATTCTACAAGGGGAATCCATGGCTCCAGTTCATGCTGTTTTATTCCTGTATATCCTTTGTTCCACAGAAAGCTAGCCTGACTATGTAAGTATCATCACAATGAAGGTAGGACTGCACCACTACTTTCTTAGAAATTTGTGCAGATTCGGCTTGTCACCTAAAACTTTGACAAGTTTCTATAGTGTGGAGTATCCTAACTGGTTGCATCACAGCCTGGTATGATAACAGTAAGGCCCAGGAGCAGAAAAATCTACAGAAAGTGGTGGATACAGCCCAATCCATCACTGATAAAGCCCTCCTCATCATTGAAAACACTTACATGGAGCACTGCCAGAGGAAAACAGCATCCATTATTAAGGACCCCACCATCCAGGCCATGCTCTTCTCGCTATTACCACTAGGCGGAAGTAACAACAGCCAGCAGGTTCAGGAACAGTTATTATCCTACAAACATCAGCGCTATCAACTAGTGTGTGCAATGTCACTCACCACAACTCTGAACTCAATCCACAACAGACTGATTCACTTTCAAGGCCTCTTGGACAGTCAGGGGGAAATCTCTCTTAATGGAACATTGGCCAAATATTATTTACTTTTTTATTTGCACAATTTGTCTTCTTTTGCACATTAGCGGTGTGTCAGTCTTTGTAAATTATATTTTCTCATACATTCTACTGCATTTTTAAATTTTGTTTGTTTATTTATTCTTTATTTTCCTGTAAATGCCTGCAGAAAAATGAATCTCAATGTAGTATATGTTAGCACATACAAGTTTTGATAATAAGTTTCCTTTGACTTTGATTATTACTACTTCAATAGTATTTACACTCCTGAAATGTTGCTTACAGATTTGTTCTTGCACCTCTTTCTGTATGGTGGCATGCAGTACACTTCCAATAATATGATTGCCCTTTTGTTGCACGGTTCAATCCACATGGTGGCATTTGTTGGTTCTAGCATTTTATCCCAACTGACAGCAGTAATTGTTCCATTTGCAAGTTCCAGCACAGCACTAAACAATCCAGGGCACAACTCCCTGCACTCCATTTTATTCAAAGATCAAAGATTCATTTATTATCAAAGTATACAACTCTGAAATCCTTCGATTCTTCAGGTAGTCATGAAACCAAGAAAGAAAAGATAGGCAGCACGATCATCAATCCCCAAATTCCTCCTCCCCACAAAAAAAACAAACAAAACGGAACAGGCACAGTGATCCCCAAATCCCTCCTCCCAAACAAAAAAAAAGCACAAAATGAATCGTATGGAACTAAATGTTCCTTTCCTGTGCTCTCTTGTAGCTCGCCTTGTTGCCCTCCATAGAATTTTCTGGGTTCACTGGAAGATTTATTATTCTACTGTTTAACAAAAACTAAATTGAAACTGTTGAAGTAGTATTAGAAGTCCCAAGTGTGCCTGATTAATGGAGTTAGACTGTATAAATTCCTTGCAGCTTTCAGTGTCAATATCATTGCCGAATGCCCCACACCTTGGGATGTCCGTTGACCAGAAACTTACCTAGATCTGAAATAATATTGGCTGCAAAGGCAGATAACAGCCAGTATATTTTACAGTGATAAATTAAACTCCTCAAAAGCACATGCTGAAAACATGATGGAATATTCTTCACTCATCGCTTGCCCAGTACAACTCATACTAGAAGTAAGTTTCTATACACTGGGTTCAGGAAATTTGCCAGGCAAGCTTGTATTGAAACTTTCCCTACTGTTATCCAAGGCCATACAGTGATGTTGTTATGTTGCTTCCTACAGAGCAGAGTGGGGGGTCTTTGTAGGCTCCAACCCTATACACTGAATATATTGTATTCATATCAGAGTTTGGGATGGCTAATCTTCCCACTGCCCTTCCTATTATGCATTTCAGTCTTTAGTAATGGATAGTTTCCATCACAGAACTTCACCTGATGCTATTGAGAAGACTTACATATTTAACTAACACTAAAAATGCTACACATTGCAAGAGAAAGGGGTTTGGTTACTATTAGTACACTGTGGGAACCGTAAACTGGCATGTCATTCATTGTATAAAAGTTTTGGGACAGAAATTGGTATGTGGTGTGCCGATTTCCAATAAATGAAGTCAAGCCAATTAAATTCCACTAGAAGTTAATTTGGGCTGATAACAGTGCCGTTGCTAAATTGTAAATCTCATTTTATCACAGAAATAGGTATTATGTCAATAAAACCAATAAGTAGGCAGTAATCACTGAAAGAGTCCATTGAAGAATTAGTTCCTAGTCAGTGGAACTAAGTTTGAGACTTCAGTTTGAGACTTTTTCAGTGTACTCTAATTACTGTTCAGTCGAAAATTATTTTTATATATACGAGTTCCCATTTAACTGAGTCAGGAGGTGGAAAGGGACTCACTCAACTAGAAAGATTTTGATTAGCCTCTTGTGTTTCTGTTGAAGGCCTGATATGTCTAGCATGGTGCTGGTGAACTTCTTGTGGAAGCAGGACTATTGAAATATTTTGAAGAGGTCCAGAACCCCTTCTGATCCCCTTTTGCAGGGACTCTCTGGATGCTTGGTTTGAACGCACATTGCTTGTGTTGAATCGAGCCTGGTTCCAAAGCAGACTCAAGCTAAAGGTCCAAAACCTGCCGTTAGAAAGTGACTTCTTGTATTCTCAATTGAGTTGGATTAAATTGCAACAACAATTATTCCTTGGTCGTTTTTGTGTCACCCGGCACTTCCTATTTCAATAGGTACATTTAATGTCAGAGAAATGAAAACAATAACATCCTGAAATTCTTTTTCTTTGCAAACATCCACAAAAACAGAGGAGTGCCCCAAAGAATGGATGGTAGCTTCCCCTCCCACACACAAGCAGCAGAAAGGCAATGAACCACCCCCACCCCATGAGCTAAAAGCATCAGCGCCCTCCACCGAGCACTCAAGAATCAGTAAGGACACAGGCTTGCAGTACCCCAAAGACTACCATTCACCCATTAATGCAACATACCACAGTCTCTCTCTCACTATAAGGGAAAAAGAGGTGTGCCCATTTCACAGCGAGAGAGGATAAATAACAAACAGCTCACTGATTTACAATGTTAAATGTCTGTTGCGTCACTTTTTCTGAGCTCTGCACCCAGAGAGTCGGCTCCAGAAAGGTTCAGGTCTCTGGACACACAGCCCACAGCAGCTAACTCGCTGCTTCAGATGTTCTGTGTTCTCCCACAATGCCTCAGGCAGGGGCACTGGCCTAGAATCAGCCCATCTCCAAAGGCACAAAAAGGACCTTGAAGGCGTACTCATCTTCCAGGCCACGTCCTTGGTGTATCGAAGAGTGCTGGTGGTAAGGCCCTGAGAGTGGGTCCCATTCCTGCAAAGAACTGAAGTCAGAGTGTAACTCCAGGTCGGAGTCTTCAAAAGAACCCTGAAAAGGGAAAAAAGAGACATCAAAGATAGAAATAGAGTGTTTTCCGAAGATTCAAGCAAAGGAGCAGCTATTTAGTACCATCATAACTTTGTTCCGTCCCTGTGAATCACCTTTCATGTTTGAGGAGATCCATTGCTGTTGCAAAGCTTCTTTTGTTCATTTGTGAGAAAATTTGCACTAAGTTGGTTTATTTATTTTTATTTAGAGATACAGTGTGGAATAGGCCCTTCTGGCCATTGGATGTGCACCACCAGCAACCTCTGATTTAATGCTAACCTCTAATCATGGAACAATTTACAATGATCAATTAACCTACTAACCAGTACGTCTTTAGACTGAGGAAACAAGCTGGAACAGTGGGGGGAGCCTAGGCATTCCACAGGAAGGACATACAGTATGAGCTGCTTACCGAGGATGCTGGGATTGAACTCCAAACTCTGATCTTCTGAGTTGTAATAGTGTCACACTATCCACTAAGTTTATCACAAGAGTGACAGTGATTGATCACTCAGACAATTTGCACAGGAATGGATGTCCAGGAATGTAGGTTGGTAACATACCTTTTATTGTACTGGTTATTTTACCCATGGCACCAACCTGAGATGCTCACATCACCCCTAGCCTATGTCAATCTTTCTTGTGAGACTAGAAGATCCTGGCCACCAGATCTCTGACTATCCAAAGGCTAACCGATGACCTACAATGCACATCTCCCATGGCACATCACTAGTTGAATCGTCAGCCCCAGTCATTAACTCTGAAGCATTCACTCCCAATATTTGAACCTCTGATCCTGATACCTGATCTTGGGCCCCTGATCCTTTCTCCCCATGACACATGACGTCCAATCTTGGTCCCACATATCTCATTTTTGCATTATAGAGACATAAAATGTTCTTGGTCTTGGGCTTCCATTGGATTGGTAATCTGAAGCTGATTTGCATGATAGAAGTGTTTAATTTTGGTCACGTACTGTCAGTGAAAATTTGGGTTTACTGTTCAAAGCAGAAGAAAATCTGTGACACTTAAGTTTCTTCTGAATTCACTGGAGACTACCGGGAATAAGGCTAGGTCAGAGAGTAAACCCTCCAGTTGAGACTGGTTCCATCCCCGACATAAAACATGTGGCCTGGGTATTTGTACTTACTGACTTGTTTCCTGGTCAGGAATGCCATTCCAAACAATCTGCTGCAGGAATGGGTTTAGGTTGGGAGCAGATTATGGGTGTGGGGAAGTGACTTCAGCTGCAAGATAATTAAAGAAAGGGTGGAGCATTAATGGGGAAAATGAGTGGAAGGAACTTGGATTTATCTTACAGAAAATGTCTTTGTGAGTACAGCAGTTTTCAAATACATTTAGTGACCTCTTTATTCGTTTCCTCCAATACCTTAAAAAGATAGATACTTTACCGATCCCAAAGGAATCTACAGTGTCACAGTAGCATTATAAGTGCACAGATATACAACTATTAGCAGAGAAGTAGAAAGAATAAAAAAAGTTACCACAAACCCACAAAGAATCTAACAGGAGGGGTGGGGGGAAGTCATCACTTCTTGGCTACAGGTTTACTCATTATAGAGCCTAATGGCCAGGGGTAAGAAAGATCGTGTATCGCGCTCTTTATAGCAGTGCAGTTGTCTTAGTCTATGACTAAAAGTGCTCATCTGTTCATCCAAGGTGGCATGCAGAGGGTGAGAAACATTGTCCAGAATTGCCAGGCTTTTCCGTAGGGTCTTTTTTCCTACCACAGCCTTCACTGTGTCCAGTTTGACTCCTATAACAGAGCCAACCTTTCTAATCAGTTTATTGAGCCTATTGGCATCACCTATGTTGGTGCCATTGTCCCAGTACACTACCACATAGAAGACTGTACTGGCAACAACAGACTGGCAGAACATGTGAAGGAGAGGCCTGCATACTCCAAAGGGCTTCAGTTTCCTCAGTAAGCAGAGGCTCCTCTGTCCCTTCTTGTAGACAGCCTCTGTGTTGGTGCTCCACTCAAGTCTGTCAACTAATTTCACCCCCAGGTACTTGTAGATCCTCACCATGTCCATGTCCTCACCATCAATAGTAACTGGAAGCAACGCAGGTTTAGTCTTCCGAAAGTCCATCGCCATCTCCTTTGTCTTACTGATGTTGAGCTGCCGATGATTCAGCTTGCACCATTTGATAAAGTCCTCCACCAGAGCCCTGTATTCATCCTCCCTTTATACACCCAACTATTGCTAAATCAACAGAGAATTTCTGCGGATGACATGAATCAGTGTTGTATCTAAAGTCTGAGGTATACAGGGTAAACTGGAAGGGAGCCATACAGTCCTCAATGAGCTCCCGGTGGCCAACGAGTGTATGTTTGTGGTCTTCCACAGCAGCAGCCCAGCCAGTTCAAGCTTTGATGTGTTGTGCATTCAGAGATGCTCTTCTGTGCACCAATGTTCTAATGCATGGTCATTTGAGTTGCTGTCGCCTTCTTGTCAGCTTGAGCCAGTCTGGCCATTCTCTGACTTCTCTCATTAACAAGGATTTTTACCCACAGAACTGCCACTCACTAGATGCTGTTTTATTTTACATGTTTTGCACCATTCTCTGTAAACTCTACAGATTTGTGTGTGAAAATCCCAACAGATCTGAAATACTTGAACCAGTCTGTCTGGCACCAACAATCATTCCACAATCAAAGTCACTTAGATCACATTTCTTCCCTTATTGTGGTGTTTGCTCTGAACAACAACTGAACCTCTCGACCATGTCTGCATGCTTTTATGGATTGTATTGCTGCTACATGATTGGCTGATTAGATACTTGCATTAATGAGCAGATATGCAGGTGTACCTAATAATGTGGCCACTGAGGGTATATTATGGCATGTTATTATAACTTGTATCATTTGTCTTTGATAGATGTAAGCTGTTGAATTTATGCTCACTGGCCTATCATCAACTCAAGATCATTGATCCTCTTTGCACAAAGCCATTGGGATAAGCATGGCATTTTAATCAAAATTAAAAGCATTAATTAATATGGAAAGAATATTTAACAATTTCAAAAATAGACATCATTATGAAACTTTGAGTGCCTACATATATTAGTACCAGATCCAATGAATTAAGTTTCATCACAAAGTATACTATGTCTTCATAATAAGTGCATTGTATTTAAAAGATCTTGCTGTGATGCACAGCAGTAGGATGGTGAATCCGCCTGCATTACTCCTTCATAATTACATGTTGGATCTAATATACTTGCAATTCTGTTGATCTCCTTTAGTTCTATATTTTGAAAATGTGGAGGCATCACCATGCTATTTGATCAGGAAATGATACAAGAGATCACATTTAATCAAAGTTCCAGTTCCCAACCATGGAAGCAAATGTTCTGCTTCAGAAAGCGAAAAACATTTCATTAACTGCTTGCTGGTTTTGAGTTCACCACGGGATGGCAGTGTAATTCAGGTTTTAATTTTCAGACGAACATGTTCATCTCCAGGAATAATCAGTTCCTTAGAAAATTGGACCCATTTGTGCATTTCAAGCACTTATGAGCATGTGAGATTGCACTGGTGATTGTTTCCAGACTAATTTGCAACCATTAGGAAATTGGCCAAGGTATCTCCATGGGCTTCACATTGTTCAAAGTAATGAATAGAGGTGAGAGCAACTGCCTTTGATATGAACACAGTGTTTGATTGAGTGTGGCACCCTGGTAACCAAAGGAATGGAAAAATATTACAATAGTTGGAGTCATACTGCACAAAGGAAATTGATTGTGTTTGTTGGAGGTCGATCATCCCAGCCCCCCCAGTGTAGCGTGCTAGCCTCAAACATCTTCATTCAGCATTTCATCAATGACCTTGCTTCCATCATAAGGCCAGGCGTGAGGATGTTTGCTGATAATTAAAAAAGAACATTCAATTTCATTTATATGTCCACAGCAAATAAAACAGTATATGCTGGCAGGTAGTGAGGCCTAGCCAGCTCTTGGAAATGGAGTGGTAGGTAGCTGGTTGATTACACTTCAAAAATATGCTAAGTTATAACAACCTTGAAGAGAGAGTCTATTCATCTTCTTATATACTGGCCATCTCCCTTTATCTTTTTGTTCAGATGAAGGATCTTGACCCAAAGATTCGACTGTCCACTTACGTTCACAAATGCTATCTTACCCGCTGAAGTTCTCCAAAATCATGTTCGTTGCTCCATAATCCGGCATCTGCGGCCTCATAAGTCTGTGGCTGCAAAAGCAGGTTAGAGACTGGATATTTGCAGGTATAATGGCTCAGTTCCTGTCACTCCAATGTATTCCATCATCTACAAGACATAAATCAGCGCCATGATGGAATACTTTTCATTTGCTGAATCAGTAGAGTTCCAACTAATTTCAGGATGTTCAATGCCATCGATGTAATTAATACTCAATCTGCCACTGTAAGTATTCTCTATATCACTGGTTCATGTGCCTGCAGTGTGTACCATTGCAAAATGCACTGCAGTTACCCACCGAATCTATCTGATGGTGCTTTCTAAATCTGCAGCCTCAATTAAGGAAGAAGAGCCCTTCAAATGGATAGAATCAACATTTACACTTGATTT
Source organism: Hypanus sabinus (assembly GCF_030144855.1). Taxonomy (NCBI): domain Eukaryota; kingdom Metazoa; phylum Chordata; class Chondrichthyes; order Myliobatiformes; family Dasyatidae; genus Hypanus; species Hypanus sabinus. Next base: position 140,319,254 of record NC_082708.1, on the reverse strand, counting down.
GTTAATAGCATTTAGACAGACCCGTAAATAGGCAAGGCAAATGTGAGCAAATAGGATAAGTGTAGATGAGCAAAAAGGCTGGCCTGGTCATGGTGGGCTTTAGGTCCCATTTCTGTGCGGTACGACACATGCTTTCTGCAAGTAGTCTCAACTCCGATTGCCCAGCAGTGGTTACTCTTACTTATTGCAAAAAGTGCAAACTCTTTTTAAGTGTTAGAAGAACTGTAAGAACATGTAGGACCAACTTTGGCTTTGGGTGGTGAAGTGTGGGAGAGCAGTGGCCTCCTGTTGATAACTGAGGCCTGGTTTCAGTTAAACTCACCTGATAAAGTGCACTGTACTAATTTGTCTCCCATGGCTTGATGAATTTGATAAAAATGCAGGGCCTAAATTGTCGCCAGCAGGGTTGGAGGGACAGGTGTGATGTTGATCCCAAGAGGCAAAATTTGCAAATCTGTAATATATGGGTTGATGTGTCTGGCATCTGAGGCAACGTGGACAAGTTTGGCCAAAGGGCCTGTTTCTGTAATTTATTACTTAATGATTTACGTGTAAGATATCTCACAAGATCTGGACTTAGTGCTATGCTTACCTTTTTCCTTATGAAAATTCTATGTGAGTTTACAGTTTTGGGGTTTACGGTAAAGATTTATTTTGGCTTATTTTTGTCAAATGTACTGAGATGCAGTCAAAAGCTTTTACTTTGTGTTCCTGACAGATCATGCCGTATATAATTACACCTAGGTAGTAAAAAGAAAACAATGCAGGATATAGTGCTATGGTTACAGAGAAAGTGAAGTGCAGGGAGATGAATTAAGTTCAAAGGCCATGATGAGATAGACTGGGAGAGAAAGTGTTCATCCTTTAGTGGATGAGAGCTCCATTCAAGAGTCTGATAGCAATGGAACGGAAACAACCTGTGAGTCATTGTTGCTCAAGGCGAGGTCCTGATTTTAGCTGTAAAATAAGACATCGGTTTTAAAACCTTCAAAAAGAGAATCTCATTTTTTATATGATTGTTGTTTAGCTGTGTGACTTTAATTTGCCTCACCCACATACACTGGAAACAAACTGGGAGAACTGGATTATTTACAATTGTGGCGCCCTCTGGAGTAAGCACCTCAATTATGAATTATTTAAATATTATCAAAGGTAAACTAATCAAGGTGATTGTGGCTGCGATGAGCTTGTCCATCACTGAAGAACCCCTGTTGAGAGACGTGTTAATTGTACCTTGCATATCATTATGGTTGTGATTAGGACAAGCAATTGTTTCTTTACCATGTATTAGCTTAGATGAATCTTGTTCTGCACACTTCCTCTACCCATGAAATATCTTGTAGTTCTCTTGAAGAACGATATTTGCATTACTAAGACATTAAAGCATTGCATCTACAGCATCAGTGTATTTGGCTAGTGAACACTTCAATTTATATTATATGTACTAATAGCATTTTCTTTTACCATTTTTGAAATCATTGACTTATTATCAGACATATGACATGAAATGTGTTGTTTTGCAGCAGCAGGACAGTGGAAGACGTAGAAATTACTGTAAGTTGCACAAATAATAGTGCAAAAGACTAATAGTGAAGTAGTGTTCAGGGGTTCTCGGAGTGTTCAGAAATCTGGTGGTAGTGAGGAAGAAGCTGTTGCTAAAACGTTGAGTGTGGGTCTTCAGGCTCTTCTACATCCTCCCCAATGAGAAGAGGCTATGTCCTGGATGGTGAGACTCCTTAATGATAACAAGCCTTTTAAAGGCTGGTTAATAACCAGACCCGGTTCTGACTAGAACACTAGTGAATTCACATTATTACCTCTTTTTACTTAACAAAATTTGAAAACTGAAAACCCAATAAAGTTAAGAGAGAACACTAGTTCTATTTTGCTGTTAGCAAATCTTAAGTTGCTTTTGAGGTTTAATGTGACTGGTGAAATATTTGGCTTGATAGCTTGTGAATTTTTGTTTATCTGTTCACAGGACTTGTACTGTATATCTGGTAATACTAACATTTATTTTCTCATATTTTTATTGAAGCAGATCTTTCAGCCCACTGAGCCTAGGCTGGTTTGCAGTGTCCCCGTCAGCCCCATTCCATCATTTGCTTCACTAAGCTAATGGCATCCACATCAAGTTCAAGGGTATTGTCTTCTAACTGTACGTGTATACAACAAACAGAACAACATTCCTCTGGACACAGTATACCACAATACATGTATTACACACAGCACATGAATAATTTAATAAAATATAATCCAGAATGCATGTGGAGTGTGGAGCACAGGCAAATAGATAACACCTCCCTGACCTAGTGGTGAGACCTCAGTTGTGCAGGGTATTCATTGGTCTTGCAGGCTGGGTGAAGAAGTTGCTACCCAGTCTGGCGGTTCTAGTCCTGATGCTCCTGTACCTCCTTGCTGATGGAGTTAGGTCAAAGAGCTTGTGGGATGGGCGATAGGGATCCTCAACACTGCTTCAGATCCTTTGCATACACCTCTCCTGGTAAATGTCACAAATAAGAGGGAAGGAGACCCTCGTGATTGTCCGGGTGGTTTTTACTATTTTCTGTCGAATCTTGTGGTCTGATGCCTTGCAACTTCTGTTCCACACAACTGTGTAGCCAGACAAAGCATTCTTGATGGTGCTCCTGTAGAAAGTTCATAGAATGGGGCAGGGAGCCTTGCACGCCTCAGTCTTCCCAGAAAGTGTAGACGATGTTGGGCCTTCTTGACTAATGAGGAGGTGTTATATCCTCTGTTATGTGCACACCAAGAAAATTTGTTTTCTTCACTCTTTCCAATGCAGAGTCATCAATGTGCAATGGAGAGTGGTTGACATGCACTTTCTTGAAGTTCTCAATGATTTACTTTGTCTTGTCCACATGGAGGTTCCGTCTGTTGTTTCCATACCATTTGACAAGCTTCTCCAGCTCCTCTCTGTTTGCTGACTTGTTCATTGTTCCTGATGAGGCCAACCACTGTTGTAATGCAGTTTCAGCTGGATCTGGCAGTGCAGTCATGCGTCTGCAGTTTGAACAGCAGCGGACTGAGCGCACAGCCCTGGGGGGCAACAGGGCTCAGTGTAACAGAGCTTGAGATAGTGCTGCCAACTCACACTGTCTGGGGTATTTGCACCAAGAAGACCAAGATCCAGTTATAGAGAGGGGTGTTAAGTCCTAATGAGACCATTAACTTGCCCATTAACTTCTTCCAGTGCTCCTGCCACACACCCACACTGAGGATAATTTACAGAGGCTGATTAACCTTCTAGCTAGCAGATCTTTGGGAGGTGGGAGGAAACCAGAGCACCTGGAGGAAACCCATGTGGTCACAGGGAGAATGTGCACATCTATACAAATAGCATCTGATGTCAGTACTCAATGTCGGTTGCTCAAGCTGTGTAAGAGTGGTCACAATTAGAACAAAAAAAACAAAGTGCATTTTATTACAAAATGATTAAAGTGGTCATAGTGTTTCTAAACTGTATGATTAGGGTTTACCATTTGGTTCAAGCAGCAGATGGTTGAAGGGAAGTAGCTGTTCTTACACCTGCCATTTATTCTCTGTTTCTGATGTCATATTAATCAAATTTGGGAGAAAACATTGCTGATGATGACGTAGAGCCAAAGAGAAGTAGAGCACAACAACGGGCCCTTTGGAACAAAGGACCATGCCTTCTATCAAGCTCTCATTCAGACTAACTCCATTCCTGTTGACCTTCCCAGATGCTACTTCTCAAGTGGGGCAATTTATTGCACCCAATTAACTCAGCAACTCTTACAACTGAAGGAGAGTTGAGTGTGGATGGGGTGGGGTGAACCAGAGTGTCTGGAGGACTAGACAGTCACAGGGAGAACCTGCAAACTCTACAGAGCAAACATTGGAGTTCTGGATTGAACCTAGGTTGCTGGATCTGGGAGGCAGTATCTCTGCCAGCTGCACCAGTCTGCCACTCCAGGGGTGAGCAAGGAACTAGGAAACTGGAAAACATTGAGTTTTCTGTGTCCATTGGAAGCCAACATAATTTGAACTGACAATGGCAGCCAAGAGAAAGGGATAATGCTAAGAACATTGAATTGTTATTAAAAACCCATCATCAATGTCCTTCATGGGAAGCAACCTGCTTGCCCAGTCTGGTCTATAAGCAGCTCCATTTGTACCCCAGGTGATTGACTCTTTAGATATCCCTTGACGTGGTCTGGAAAACCAGTCACTTGCAGGTTTTCCCACCAGCGCCTTTGCACAGTGCAGCTAAGGATGGGCAGTAATGCTGGCTTTGCTCAGTGATGCCAAAAAAATGAAAGAATATGACAATCTACTGCTGTCCCAAGATGAATGCCAGTGTTTGCCTGGTATATCTAGATTGCTGTTCCCATAACTTCAACATTGTGCGTGGAGAAACCATTTAAAATAACCAAGTATCACAACCCAAAAATACACTCTAGAGCAAAGAACAAACATAGTGCTTTAACAGGTCAAAGCAATACTTATGATGAGACACCATGGAATGAGTCTCCAAAATTGCCCATTGCCTAGACCACTTTGAAATAGTCACTGTCTCATTATGTCATGCACACCATTTGAATTCCCAGATTTGGTTGAATGCATTCCTAGAGGATTCAATAGATAAATGTGTAACGTTAGTATTCATTGTCAGATGCAATTTGTCCTAGAACATGTATACAAAACTTATGTTGTACTATGCATCGACGATTGTGTTCCAGTGGAACTAAATTTCAGAAGCAGGATATAATGTACAACCCTACTGTGTATGCACATGGCCAAAAAATGATTTATTCTCCCTATTTTATGTACCAGTTGGAAAACATGAGGCATTGCTCACAGCTGTAACCAAGCCACAAGGTTAAACTACAATTTCCTGAGACCCCTTTTTAACCCTGGAGAGCTGAAAGCCTGAATATGGCACCTTTTCTGCTCTGGACAATAAATGTGATGGCAAGTTATCATTACCAATGTACAATAGATCAAAAAGAGGAACCTAACAATGTGCTCTTGGTACTCAAGGCACCTTCAGTGAACTTCACTTAAGGGAAAATGTGAGAACAATTCAATAAAGTATGGTTTAAGCTACAAATGTTCACTCTTGAATTTCTGCAGTGGTATAATATTAGTTACTATCCCATTTGACACCACAGGTAACTGCATTTCAGATGATAGGACTCACTAAATCACTTTGTCTGAGGATGACGGACTTGATCATCAATCTCTCAGTCACTGTGTTCAATCTGAAATTGACCACTCCCACACAACCTCTGCTAACGGGGCTTTGGAGACCAACAATCCTTTCTGTACAAGTTAGACTTTCTCACAGGAGAGTAGAGAAAGAACGTAGGATGGTTGAAGATAACAAATGAAGCATTGCGTGCAGCCTAATGCTGTTTTACTGGAGTAGAAACACCGGTAATAAATCACCTGCCAAAGCTGATAATAAAACATTGCATCGGCCTCCATCAGACAGAAGGGAAAGGTTAAATGTTATTTCACATTATGACCATGTGGTCTACACTACTGACACATTTAATATTGAATTCTATCATTATTTTCAGAACATTGTGGTTGAGCATTTCTAAGTGGTAATTCCTTATATGAAATCTCGATATACTTGTTCTGACAGTACATACATAATTCCACTTCCTGAATTTCTGTTCCTATCCAAGGTGTAAGAGCACAATTATATTGCTTATGGTTTGTATACTGGTTCGCAGAAATGTTATATGCATTATTTTTTCTGAGCCTTAGTTTATGTGTAATGTGTTTTGAGTAAACTGCCACTGACCAGCACTATTCAAGTACATGTATTCAGAGCACTTGTGTTACAGCATCTGTGGCAGTGAGCACTAGCTGGCATAGCTGTATTAGATATTGCATCTTCCTCCTGCAGAAAGGTGCCTGAAGACAGTATGGATGAGTGACGGTGGTTATCTCTCCAATGGCTGTCAGTGGGCCTTGATTGAGTCCCTGGCGGATGGTGTCTGTATTCGTTGTGGTGTGCAGGGATAATAGGGTGACTGTACAGAGATTCAAATTATAAGGGGACTCTAAAAGCCATCTGCTTTGGAAATGCTGGATCAGTCAATGTTGTTATAATTGTCACAGCTGAACAGCAGGATATTAACTGTGGTGCTCATTTTGAACAAAACAATGAAGTAATATTTGAACCACAGTTCAAATTTTAAGAAATGAACTTCCTGGCCCTGTGAAAGGACTGTAAATCAGCCACATACACACACACGGTTTGTGAGTGTGTATATATGGATGTATTATATATATAATATTATGTTAGATGTATGAGTATATATACATCTATATATATAAATCAATATGTGCCTGTAGATACATGTAAACATAATATCAGCCTCAAATGTATGTAAGCAACTACAAAATGCATGTATACATACACACACATACAATACTGTATATCAGCTGTTTACATACATTTGAAGGAGATAAAATAGAAATACAAACTATTTATGGATACCAGATATACCAGTGAATTTGGTTGAGAGGTTTGAATGTTGGTTTGAAATCAGAAAGTCTCCCAAGCCACAGACGGTAAGATACAGGGCATCCTACAAAGGTTAGAAAGGAAGTGTGAGAACTTGGCTATCAAGAGCTTACTTTATGGAATGCAGCTATGCCTCGCTACCTGAGGTTTGTGATTAGAGTGAGAGGCGCACCATAGGATACTTTGTAATCTGTCTACAGTTCAAGGATGAGGGTTTGACGAGGTCAGCTCATGAGCTTGTGTTCTGCCATCAATTGAAAGACCAATGCCAGGTGAATGGATTTGATAAGAAGAGGTAAATATTAGTCAACGTACTCCAGGGAAGTTAATACTGCAGTGCAGCAATGAGTGAGTACTGCATTTTTTGAAATGCTGTCATTTGGTAAGGTCCATATGCATTGTTGTAGGTCATGTCTCTATTTTGAAGAATTGGCTTGTTATTCTCATTGACATACACTGTGCTGGAGTAACTCAGTAGGTCAGGGAGTGTCTATGGAGGGACATAAAGAGTTGATGTTTTAGGCCAAAACCCTTCCTTAGAACTGGAAAGAAAAGGTACAAGAGCCAGAATAAGAAGATGATGGGAGTGTTTTGCTTAAGATTTCCGGCATCTGTAGTCTCTCTTATGTCTATGGTTATCTTCAATAGTCTGGCTAATATCTATCATTTCAACTACATCATTTTAACAAATAACCTGCCTTTGATAATCTTCTGTTCTAATTGGCTGTGAGTTTCCTTCAAAAAAATTGTTAATGGCTGAAAAGCACCACATAGTGTTGCAAGGTTACAAAAGGTGAAACAAAAATGTAATTACTACTTTTAAAATAATATAAATTCACTTTAATTTTTGAGACTACTCATGTTGCAGACAGAGCACTGGTTTAATGATTAATCTGAAATTTAGGACTTCCAGCAGTGTATTACATTGACAGCACTGCTCTTGTGTTAAAGTATTTCGATTCAGTGAAGAAATTGCAGCCACTGATCCAAGACTGATGCCAGTGAACATGGCACCGGTGAACCGGTGTGTTGTGGGCTGCTTACAAAACTTCTAAGAATCTCTTTTGAATGAATCTTACTGCAATCTGCAGCCTGTAATTTTCCTTTATGTAATGTACATTTGAATTGTCTTAATGAACTAGCAATTTCACGATCTTCTGAAAGACTTAGCGGACTTAACTCTCAAGCATGCAAGTATGTCACCATTAAGCAGATGAAGGTACATCACCATAGCCAGATGAGAGGGAAGAGGGGAGGATTCTAAGCCATGAAGAGACACAGAAGAATGAAACTCACTCTACTCAGCATCTTGTTAGCAAATGCACAGTCACTAGAGAACAAGATTGAGGACATAAAGACAAGGTTCCTGTAATGGAGGGAGGTGAGGAATTGCTGTGTTCTGTGATTCATTGAGACATGGCTTACTCTGGACACATCAGACACATCGGTAAGACTTGAAGGCTCCTTGATACACAGAATGGACCAAACTGCTGAATTGGAGAAGGCAAAAGGCGGGGATCGAAGTATCACAATAAATTCTTTGTAGTGCTTGGATGTGTTGATTCTGGCATTTTCTTGTTCCCTGACCTGGAATATTGAATGATTAAATGTCGATCATTCTATTTACCAAGAGAGTTCTCTTCCGTGAACCTGTCTGCAGTTTACATACCACCAAAAGCCGTGCAAGTCAGGCACTCGAGATATTGAATGTTGCCATCACCAAAAAAGTAACAGTCCACTGCAATGGATTTTAAATCATAGTTGGAACTTCAGTTAGTTAGTCATGCAATTTATTAACTGCATAGGTCCCAACACACTAGACCACTGCTACACTATGATAAAGAACGCCTACCATTTTGCTTAGATCGGATTTGAGGGAATCTAATCACTTGGCTGTCCTTCTCCTACCTGCATACTGGCAGAGGCTAAAGATCAAAGCTGCAGAGAAAAAGGATAATAAAGAGGTGGCCACAGGAGGCAGAGAAGCAGTGATGTGATTGCTTCAAGTCAGTGGACTGGGCTATGTTCAAACATTCATCAGCGGATCTAGGTAAATACAACACTGTTGTTGTGGACTTCATAAAAACAGTTGTAGATGAGTATGTCCTCACAAAATCATTCAGTCTTACCCAACAATAAGCTCTGGAAGAACCATGAAATATGTAATCTGCTGAAGGTCAGATAAGTGACATTCAGGTCTGGTGACCAAGTAAGGTACAAGAGATCTGGGTATGATCTCCAGAAAGCTACCTCATGGGTGAAGTAACAATTCTGGACAAAACTTGAATCACTGAAGGATGTTCAACAGCTGCAGCAGGACTTGAATGCTTTTGCATCTTATAAAGTGGAGCCAAGTAACATGCACTAGGTGACAACAAGGCTTTGCTCCCAAATGAGCTCAATGTCTTCCATGTTCACTTTGACCATCAAAACATAATGGAACTTCATGAATTCTCACTGCCCCGGATGACTCTGGGGGTGATGTGAAAGCATCTTCAGGAGGGTGAACCTACAGAAAGCATTTGGTCCAGATGAGGTATCTAGCTGTTGTTACGAATGAGGAGCAAATCTGATGGGCAGAAGGGTACAGAATCACCAATGCCCCCCCCCCCCCCGCTTTTTGAGAATCGCAAGATCGCTATTATTTCGTGTCTGATACCCAGGAAATGAGAGAGATACACATCATGTCAGTACTGAGAGAGAGATGCAGGATAACAGGAAAGGCAGTTGTTATCGACAACGCAGGAATACACAAAGGTGGAATGTCTCCTATTGACAAAGAGAGGGATTACTGCTATTGTCTCTTGAAGGAGGAATTGTGTATTGAGTGCTGTTCTATTCATTGAAACCCCTCAGGGGGCAACCAGAGTGGTCTGGTTGAGGGATTGCATCATCACAACCTGATTGACACCTGAGACCCCGTGAGTAGAGGATAAAAATAGGGTCTGGGGAACATCCCTCAGACGCACCAGGAGAAATGTTACGAGATCAGTGAGGGGGCTTGTGTGTGTGTCCACACTTGCCTGGGTGACGAGTCCTCCACAGAATGGTCTAGCTAAAGGACGGAGATGGATCAAGATCGTAAAAGGAAAGTCGGCGTTAAAAGCTGTTACTGCTTTCGCTCTCTCTCTCTCTCTCTCCAACAATTGCAACACAGTGATCAGCAACGACTGCAGCCTGTATGAACTGAACTGAACTTTATATTTCCATCGGACAATTCATTATCCCCTAGACAACGATAGAGCTTATTTCTTATTGATGATTATTATACCCACACTTTTAGGTTTAGTATTGATGTCATATATTATCTGTATATTTGCATTGATATTATTTTTGTGTATTTTTACTAATAAATACTGTTAAAAATAGTATCATCAGACTTCAATGGCTACTCCTATCTTTGCTGGTAAGACACCCAGTTATGGGATTTGTAACACTGTATACTAAAGACCTGTGATGATCCATTGGCTGGAGTGTTCATCAATATATTTCACCTCTCAGTCCAGCAGTCTGAGGTACTTACCTACTTCAAGCAAGTTTCAATTATATTGGTGCCTTAGAAGAATGTGGTAACCTGTCTCAAAAGCTCTCATCCAGTAACACTTAGATCTACAGTGATGAAGTGTTTTGAGAGGTTGGTGATGAAACACATCAACTCCTGCCTGAGAAGTGATTTGGAATGACTTCAATTTGCCTACTGGCTCAACAGGTCCGGTGATAGATGCCATTTCATTGGAGCTTCACTCAACCCTAGAACAACTGGACAGCAAAGATGCATACATCAGGATGCTCTTTATCAACTATAGCTCAGCATTCATAACTATCATCTAATCAGAACCAATCAATAAGCCTAAAGACCTTGTTCTCAGATCTCCTTTTTCAATTGGATCCTTGATTTCTACACTTGCAGACCCAGTCAGTTTGGACTGGCAACAACATCTCCTACACAATTTCCATCTGCACAGGTGCACAACAAGTTTGTCTGCTTTGCCCTCTGCTCAACTCACGTTGTACTTATGACTGTGTGGCTAAGCACAGCTCCAATGCCATATTTATGTTTGCTGACAACACCACTGACATAGACTGAATCAAAGTTGGTGATGAATCAGCATACAGGAGGAAGATTGAAAATCTGTCTGAGTGGTGCCACAAACAACACCTATCACTCAATGTCAGCATGACCAAAGAGCTGATTATTGACTTCAGGAGATGGAAACTAGAGGTCCATGCACCAGTCCTCATAAATTCCTCAGTGTTATCATTTCAGAGCATCTGTCATGGTTCCAGCATGTAAATGTATTTATGAATAAAGCACAGCAGCACCTCTACTTCCTTAGAGATTTGCGAAGATTCGGCATGACATCTAAAACCTTGACAAACATCTATAGATGTGGGCTGGAAAGGATATTGCCTTGTTGCATCACAGCCTGGTATGGAAACACCAACGCCCTTGAATGGAAAATCCTACAAAAAAGTAGTGGGTACAGCCTAGTCCATTTCAAGTAAAGCCCTCTCCACTATTATACAGATCTACATGCAGACCTGAATCAGGAAAGCTGTTTCCATCATAAAGGACTCCCACTGCCCTGGCCATGCTCTCTTCTTGCTGCTACCATCAGGAAAAAATGTATAGGGGCCTCAGGACGCACACCACCAGGTTCAGGAACAATTATTACCCTCAATCATCAGGCACTTAAACCAGTGGGGATAACTTCATACAACTTTACTCGCGGCATCACTGTACTGTTCCGAGAGCCTACAAATTGACTTTCAAGGACTCTTCCTCTCATGTACTTGATATCTAGCTATCATTAATTATTTTTTTTCCCTCATTCTTCTTGTATTTGCTCATTGGTTGTTTATCCATCTTGTTGGGTGTGGTCTTTTATTGATCCTATCGCGTTTCAAGTACTTATTGTGAATGCCCTCAAGAACATGAATCTTGGGGTTGCATGTTGTGACAGATGTGTACATTACTTTGAATGTCAGATACAGAAGTAATACTCTAACACTGAAGAGATTGAAAATAGGTGTCATGATCATTTTATACTATGCATTTATAAGACATTCATTTTTTATCATTATTCAGATAACATAAGATACTGATGGAAATCACTGGCTTGTTTTCACATCGTTTTAGTTTTGTGATATTGTAATCCAGCTAATAATTAACGTGACGGTACAAGATATTGAAGACAGCTTTCTAAATACAAGTGAAATGAAAACATGTACCATCTCAGGCTTTCCTCTTAGTAATCCAGCAAAATTTCTGTGATTGCTGGTTATGGAAAAATTCCAATGAATCTATTTGTAGCATCATTCAATGTGATACCATCCGAACAATTTCATGTTATGAGATTATAAAAGTAATTAGGATGGGTGATGGAAATGTTCGCAGGTACACCAATAGGAAGGATCACCAAGGCCTGGAGGGTTTATTCTTTAAAACAAAATGACTTGTTGCTGTAATAGGGAGACAGGATTGATAATCTGGGAGAATGAGATAAAATGGGGCTGTTATCCCATTTGGACAACTATCTGCTGATAGCTGTGCCTCGATGTGACAAATAAGGGACACTTTTACAATCCATTGGTAATACTAGCCAGATTACAACTGTATAAGGTGAAAATCTATTAGTACTTAAAACATTATTTTCCTGTTAACACAAATGGGAAAATCATTCTTGTTGCAGCTGTGTACGAGGAAATGTACTCTCGAGCTTAACCTGTGTTAAAACTTATTTGGGAGAACTGCTGACATGGGCTATGCATGAATGGTTTGCAGCTAACAAAACCTGCTCAGGTTTGACACCATAGATAAGCAAAATGGCTCCAAATGCATCAAATGTAAACATCCACACATTTCTATAGAAACACATGTTTGTCCCTTAAAATTGTAAGATATTTTCTAATATTATTAAAACTGCACATGTTTATCTTGAAGTAAATAGATGTAAAGACAGCTACAAATTGAAATTGATGCTGGAATGCGGAGTGGTAACTGGCAGTGATTACCGGCCTAATTCCAAGGATTCAAGTGTTTAAGTGCTCCTCATCCATTCGACTGCACTGTGGATTTGAACAAGGCATTTGAACTCTGATGTGCAGTAGAGCTGAACTACAGCTACTGAACAATAACAAACATCACAAAAATGTACATGTGATGTGCACTCAAAGAAGTTACCTTGTTAAGAACCTTCTTAGCACCTATTTTAAAGATAGTTCAGTTTTTCATAGTTGTGAAATCACTTCAGAAACACTGCTCTACTGTTGCTAACCTGGGCCTCCATTTCCCCAGCATACAGCTCTTTGTTCTCACAAGGAAGACTGCAGGTGCTGGAAATCTGGAACACCACAGGAATTCAGAAAATGAACAGTCAATGTTTCAGGTTGTTAACCTTCATCCAGACTGGAAAGAAGGAGGAGGAGATAGCCAGTATAAGACAGTGTGGGGAAAGGGGTGGAGCAAGAGCTGGCAGGTGATATGTGGATTCAAAAGAGGGGGTGATAAGCAGATGAGTAGGGGATGAGAATGGGAATGAAATTCAAAGCCCGGAGGTGACAGGAAGGAGTAGATTGGAGAGATAGTGGAGAATGGAATAAAAGGAGGGAGGTTGGGGAGGGCGTGTGGTGGACTTCACCACACCCTGATCCAATTCTAACCAAACTCCTTCTGAACGCTCTGCTCTCCACTCCCTCCACACCAAGCCCAACCTCACTATAAAACCCGCTGATAAGGGGGGGGGAGCTGTTGTTGTCTGGTGTGCTGACCTCTACCTAGCCGAGGCACAGCGACAACTCTCTGATACCTCCTCTAATTTACCCCTTGATCATGACCCCACTAAGGAGCACCAGGCCACTGTCTCCTATACCATCACCAACCTTATCAGCTCTGGGGATCTCCCATCCACTGCCACCAACCTCATAGTTCCCACACCCTGCACTTCCTGTTTCTACCTCCTACCCAAGATCCACAAACCTGCCTGTCCAGGTAGACCTATTGTCTCAGCTTGCTCCTGCCCCACCGAACTCATTTCTGCATACCTTGACACTGTCTTATCCCCCCTTGTTCAATCTCTTCCCACCTATGTTCGTGACACTTCTCACACTTTGAATTTTTTCAATGATTTTAAGTTCCCTGGCCCCCACCACCTTATTTTCACAATGGACGTCCAGTCCCTATATACCTCCATCCCCCACCAGGATGGACTCAAAGCTCTTCGCTTCTTTTTGGATTCCAGACCTAATCAATTCCCCTCTAGCACCAGTCTCCTCCGTCTAACGGAATTAGTTCTTACTCTCAATAATTTCTCTTTTGGCTCCTCCCACTTCCTCCAAACCAAGGGTGTAGCCATGGGCACCCGCATGGGTCCCAGTTATGCCTGTCTTTTTGTTGGCTTTGTGGAACAGTCCATGTTCCAAGTCTATACGGGTATCCGCCCCCACTTTTCCTTCGCTACATCGACGACTGAATTGGCGCTGCCTCCTGCACACATGCTGAGCTCGTTGACTTAATTAACTTTGCCTCCAACTTTCACCCCGCCCTTAAATTTACCTGGTCCATTTCCGACACCTCCCTCCCCTTTCTTGATCTTTCTGTCTCCATCTCTGGAGATGGCTTATCTACTGATATCTACTATAAGCCTACAGACTCTCACAGCTACCTGGACTATTCTTCTTCCCACCTTGTCTCTTGCAAAAATGCTATCCCCTTCTCACAATTCCTCAGTCTCTGCCGCATCTGCTCTCAGGATGAGGCTTTTCATTCCAGGACGAAGGAGATGTCTTTCTTTTTTAAACAAAGGGGCTTCCCTTCTTCCACCATCAAGTCTGCTTTCAAACACATCTCTCCCATTTCCCACACATCTGCCCTCACCCCACCCCACTCAGGATAGGGTTCCCCTTGGCCTCACCTACCACCCCACCAGCCTCCAGGTCCAACACATAATTCTCTGTAACTTCTGCCAACTCCAACGGGATCCCACTACCAAGCACATCTTTCCCTCCCCCCCTTTCTGCTTTCTGCAGGGATCACTCCCTACGCGACTCCCTTGTCCACTCGTCCCCCCATCCCTTCCCACTGATCTCACTCCTGGCACTTATCCTTGTAAGCGGAACAAGTGCTACACCTGCCCTTACACTTCCTCCCTCACCACCATTCAGGGCCCCAGACAGTCCTTCCAGGTGAGGCGACACTTCACCTGTGAGTCAGCTGGTGTGGTTTACTGCGTCCGATGCTCCCGGTGTGGCCTTTTATATATTGATGAGACCCAACGCAGACTGGGAGACCGTTTCTCTGAACACCTACGCTCGGTCCGCCAGAGAAAGCAGGATCTCCCAGTGGCCACACATTTTAATTCTACATCCCATTCCCATTCTGATATGTCTATCCATGGCCTCCTCAAAATGAATCCAAACTCAGGTTGGAGGAACAACACCTTATATACCGGCTGGGTAGCCTCCAACCTGATGGCATGAACATTGACTTCTCTAACTTCCGTTAGTGCCCCTCCTCCCCTTCTTACCCATCCCTGACATATTTAGTTGTTTGTTTTTTTTCCTCTCTCTCTCTGCCCATCACTCTGCCTGTTCTCCATCTCCCTTTGGTGCTCCCCCCCCTCCCACTTTCTCTCTCCCGAGGCCATGATCTTTTCCCTTCTCCAGCTCTGTATCACTTTCGCCAATCACCTTTCCAGCTCTTAGCTTCATCCCACCCCTTACGGTCTTCTCCTATCATTTCGCATTTCCCCCTCCCCCCACTATTTCAAATCTCTTACTATCTTTCCTTTCAGTTAGTGCTGACGAAGGGTCTCGGCCCAAAACTTCGACAGTGCTTCTCCCTATAGATGCTGCCTGGCCTGCTGCGTTCCACCAGCATTTTGTGTCTGTAGGTTGGGGAGGGGTGCCAGTGGGAAGGTGTGTGTGTGTGGATGATAGGCAGATGGAGATGGTGAGAGCCAGTTGGATCAGGAGGAGAGAGGAAAGAGAAAAAGAAAGAGAAGGACAGAGGGGAGGAATTTCTTCTGCAGAGTTACAAATGATGCTGATGCTCGAGAAAACAGCCTTTACAATAAGAAGCAACTTCGCTACTGGCTTAAAAGTTTAATTTAATATGATTAATCAGAGTATCTTACTTCAGGGTCTGCCTTAACATGTTACTCAAATAGCCTGATGAGAAGAATTAAGGTTCAACAAGCCTTCTTTGAAAGAACGGTCCAGGTGGTGTACCTTTCCCAATTCACTCCCTGTATTCTTTTACCTAGAACTGTTACAATCTTTATTTGCCGGTGAAATATACAAAAATGTCAAGACAATAATTCAGAAAGAAGCTTAGGATTCTTCCTGGCAAGAATAAATCATTTAATGAAGGTAAGCAGGGAGCTTACAGTGGGTAAAATGGCTGCCATGGTTCTTAATCTGAAACCAGTGACTATACTTCAAATGTATTTAATTGGCTGTAAAATGCTTTGGAACATCCTACATTTGTATGAGGCATGCATAATTATATGTCCTTTCTTTGTGCATATTCCTGATCATCAAAACTTAAGGGACTAATTACTATATTAATGTGGGTGATAATCAGAATTCTACATTAATTGTTTTTGAAATCACAGTGATAATTTATGAAACATAATCTAATTTTCAGTCATGTGGCATAGATTGCACATTGAGTCATGGAAACAAGACTGCATTTATCATACTACTAATAACAAGTCTGTGCAAATGATACTCTGTACAGATTTAATTACATTTCCTAGGATACCTTTATAATTCCATCTTGATTTTGATTAAGGAAATGTAGTTTGCAATTGGGGACATGATCCTCTTTTTTTTCTTTTTGAAGAATTTCCATAACTGTGCAAATCCATCACCTTGTGCATCTCCTCCATGTTGCAAGTAGAAAATACAGGATGGCATAGCTTAAGTGATAATGTACTCCATTTCCAAGGTTAGGTTCAAATGAAATGAATGAAACAGAATTTCAGGAGTAAGCACAATTGGCAGAAGTTGCTTCATTGCATATTTAGTACATTCAATCAAGGATGAATTTCTAACCTATAGCCTTTATTTGTTGCCTCAAACCAATAACTTCCTGATATTTGAACTTTGAGAGTGAAGAGTTCAACAGTATTTAAATGGCATCAGGTTATTGTGGATGAAGTGGGCTAAAAGGGCCTATTTCTGTGCTGTTCATTTCTACAGTTCTATGATTTTTCCTCAGAACTGAGAATTTACTCTTTCCCAGCACAGCCACTGATGCATAGTTCAATGAGGCAGCTGCTTTGTGTGTTACACTTGGACCTCATCAGCTCCAGGTGACCATTGTTAACCAGCATTTGGCTGTTATTTGAGAAAAGGATTAAAATTTTAAGAAGAGGCCTGATCTGTTGAATTTTGAGATACCAGTAATTGTAGATATTGAAATCAAGAGCAAAAAAAAATCTGTTGGCTGAATTTAATGTATCAGGCAGCATCTGTGGAGGAAAATGGACAGGCAAAATTTTGGCTTAAGTTAAAGGGTCTTAACGTGAAAAATACATTAGTCGTTACCCTCAGACCGAGTCACTGAGTTTCTCCCACAGATTGTTTCCTGAACAGGAAGTTTGATTATACTATGGTGACTGTAAAATTAAGTTTTACAAGTGAGTAAATGTAGAATTTATTTATTTAGATAATCAAATTACATCTTTTAGAAGTTGCATTATAATAGTGAATATGAGACTACCAAACAGTTGTAAAACCTGTCTGGTTTATGAATTTTTTTTGGAGAGGGAACTTGCCACCTGAAACAGTTTGGCTATACGTGACCTCAACCCTACCACTGTAGTTGATACCAGAAGTGAGTGCAAACCTCTGGGATTTATTAGGCACTGAAAATAAAGGCTGGCTTTGCCAGTTAGAGATTGAATGTCAATTTTAATCAGGATACAATTAATACAAGCACAATCCAAGCTTCAGAAAAACTTGTTCACAAGTAACCTACAAGTAGTAATTAAATGGGCCCTTTTGTTTACAAAGATTGAAGGCTACTGATTCGCAATTAGAGATCACTTGGGGGATTTACTCAGGAAACTGACAAGATAATCTTTTCTCTTGACGCTTGTACAAAGATATATTTTTTAAATAACATGTACTTTAGGAACATTGAAAACAGCCATTAAACATGGGATATTCTGGCTTTGCACTATTGTAAATCACACAAGGCAAAGCAATAGGCGAATGTTTATGTTAATCAGCCCACACTGAAACTCTCAGGATGAGATCATTAAGTGGTCATTCTGTCACTTTAATGCATTGCAAAAGTCAAAGTCAAGTTTATCGTCATACGCACAAGAACATGTATGCTCTAGTATAATGAAAAACTTAGCTTGCAGCAGTATCATAGGGACATAGCATCTTATAAGCTGCATTCTCAAGAGAAATATAAATTAAACATACATTATTCACAATTCTTACAAGAAAAAATGTAATTGGAACAAGAAAGAAGTCAATTTCAATGCAAAGTGATTGAAGTGGTCATAGTACTTCTAAACCTAATGGGTCCTTGATTTCCTTATTGGGAGACCACAGTGCTGATTGGTGATGATATCACCTTCTCACTGATTATCTGCTGAGGTGTAACTCAAGGATGCGTACTTAGCCCACAGATCTGTTCTTTCTACACTAATGAGTGTGCACAACTCAAATGTGAACTATATATTCAGTGATGATACCCCTATTGTTGGCAGAATTTCAGATGGTGATGAAGAGGCTTACAGGAGTGAGACGGATCAGCTGGTTGAGTGATGTTGCAAAAACGATCGCATACTCAACGACATGCGCTTTGTATGTGTCCTACTTTGTTGTATTTTCTGCAAGTTTTGCCTTTGAATCTGCATTTCTTTGGTGAACACATGCCCCTGCCACAGTAGTAACAAAATTTGTCTGTTTAGATGCCACAATTTTATTCATGCTCACTTTCATTCCTGACTGTAACTCAGTTGTGTCTCTGACTGCTGTTTCCATTGATACAGCGATTTCAACTGCTTTTTTAAATGTAAGTTGTGCTTCATTTAGGAGCCATTATTGAATCTTTTTTTAAGATTCGACAAACTAGACAATCTTTGAATGCTTTGTTAAGAGGCTAGTTTCAGAGAGGTTTTGGCAGAGGCCTAAGAGGTGGCTGAACACCAGTTCTCCAAAGTCAAAGTCAAGTTTATTGTCATCTACATACATACATACATGTACGGGTGTAATGGAAGTCTGGCAGGTATGGTGTACTTCATAGGAGCCTAAACATGAGAAACTGTAAGTGATCATCCACCCAGCTTCTCAATATTAAACAGAGACAGATTTGGACTATCATTCTTGTGGAAGAAGATAGCAACAAAGACATTTGCTTGTTCACTGAATGTATGTTGAACTTGTATTGTAGGCTACTCCTTTTCTTCAAGAACCTGTAAAGAAAAAAATCATGTTGTCACGGTTCCGACCGTTATTTCCCCATTTTCTCCTAATTCCCTTTGATGATGAAACACCTGGTTTTCATCAAGACCTGCAGCATAAGAACCCTAGCTTGGCACCCACTAGTTGCCAGATCGTTGGCTTTGCTAGTGTGGTAATTAACATTTCTTGGCCATTTAGGATTGTGTGTTCTAAGTTTTGCTTCAGTACGGATATTTACCTGTGCAACTCAGTCTCTCCAAGTCAAGATAAGTTTTCTAAGTTCAACTCCAGGTCCAAGGTTTACCTGTGAAACTCTGCCTCTCCGTGTCAAGATAAAGATTCCAAGTTTACTCCAGTTCTGAGGTTTACCTGTGTAACTCTGTCTCTCCAAGCTAAGAAAAGTTTTTTCTGCCTTTTCCCTTTCTACACTCCGTGTCAAGTTCTGCCTTCCTCCTGCTTTCCTGCACTCCCTCCTGTTTGTTGTTCAACACTCATGCCCATGTTTGCATCCTAACTCAATCTCCATGCCAGTGTCCTGCATTTGGGTTTGCCTTGTTCGTTGCAACAGAACGATCTGGCCACTATGGACCCAGCGGTCATGAATGCCCTTCAACAAGCCCTCGCCAGCCAGGGTTCTCTACGGGGACAGCACAACTAACTCCTCCGGGAGGTCATGGAGAACCTCTGTTCCCGGTTTTCTCATGTCACACAGATCAGTAACCAGGTGGGCCATGTATCCACTCATTTCACTCAACCCACTCCTGGAACCCTGAATAACCAGCCCAGACAGCCTGTAGTGGCAACCCCCTACGTGTCAGCAACACCCCCCGCCAAGAGAACCTCACGTACCGGAACCGGAGCACTACGCTGGGGATTTGGGGAAGTGCCGAGCCTTCTTCCTTCAGTGCTCCTTGGTGTTCGAACAGCGGTCGTCCACATACTCCACGGATAAGGCAAAGATTGCTTATATCATGAGGTTGTGGCGGGAAAGTGCCTTAGCGTGGGCCACAGCTGTTTGGGACAACCAACTGTATATCTGCTCTTCTTTCGCCACCTTTATCGCAGAAATGAGAAAGATCTTTGACCACTCTTTGACCACATGGTAAAGACGCTGTCAAGTGTCCACTCACTCTCAGCCGGGACTTACACAGTGTTGCCGAATATTCTGTGGAGTTCCGGATGTTAGCAGCCGACTCGGGGTGGAATGATGAGGCACTCCAAGGGGTAATTTGGAATGAACTTAGCGACATGGTGAAAGATGAGTTGGTGGCAAGAGATGACTCCAACAGCCTTGATTCCCTGATCTTCCTAGCCACCAGGTTGGACAATTGTCTCCGTGAATTCCATAGAGAAAGAACTGGTCCTCCACCACCTTTGGCCACTCCATGGCACTCCTTACTGCCTCTCGCCAGAACAAGCCTCTCTCCTCCTCCTGCTCCTAGAGTAGCCCCCAGCCCGGTCACTTTCACTGCCCTGGGAGAGGAACCCATGCAGCTGGGATGGAATTGCTTTTTCTCCACAGAGCGACTCTGGAGATTGAGAGCGGGTGACTGTCTATATAGTGGCCAGTCCGGCCAGTTCCGTGCTATCTGTCCCCTTTGGCCAAAAGGGAAGAAAGGGGGATCCTGGTGAGGCAGACAACATTCTCTTCTGTACCCCGTCCCTGGATGCAGCTTCAATCCACTTTGCATTACAACCAACAGTCCTTGCCTTTGTCAGCACTAGTGGACTCCGGCGCAGAGGGAAACCTTTTGGATGAAAACTTAGCTTTCTAAGCCAGAATTCCTCGTGAGCCACTGAGAAGCTCTCGGGAAGCCTGGGCACTGGACGGTAGACTCCTGATCCGAGTCACACACTACACAGAACCCCTGCCTCTCCTTCTCTCCAGAAACCATTGGAAACAGGTACGATTCAATTTAATTTCCTCTCCTCAAGCCCCTATCGTTCTCGGCCACCCCTGGTTAAGCCGTCATAACCTCCACATCGACTGGCGCACCAGGAAGATAGTCAGCTGGAGTTTGTTCTGCCATTCCACTTGTCTACAATCAGCCCTTTCCCCTGTGAAAGTCACTGCGACCTCATCTGCTGCTGACTTATCCAAGGTTCCAGTAAAATATCACGATCTGGGAGAAGTGGTTAGCAAACAACGGGCTTTTTTCCTGCCTCCACACTGCCCTTACGATTGCACAATTGACCTTCTCCCTGGAGCCCCTCTACCCTCCAGCCGGCTGTATAACCTGTCCAGACCAGAAAGGGGAGCAATGGAGGCTTATCTAAATGACTCTCTCGCAGCTGGCATTATCCGACCCTCATCTTCCCCTGTAGGCGCAGGTTTCTTCTTTGTGGGGAAGAAAGACGGCTCACTGTGCCCCTGCATTGACTACCGGGGCCTGAATAGCATCACCATAAAGAGTAAATAACCCCTGCTCCTTATCAACTTGACTTTCAAGCCCCTTTACAGAGCCACAATTTTCTCTAAGTTGGACCTGCAGAATGCCTGTCACCTGGTCAGGGTAAGGGAGGGAGATGAATAGAAAACAGCTTTTAAAACCCCCCTCGGTCATTTTGAATATCTGGTCATGCCATTCAGTCTCACCAATGCCCCCATTGTCTTCAAAGCCCTGGCAAACGATGTCCTTAGGAACCTTATTAAATATTTCATTTTCGTTTATTTGGACGACATCCTAATCTTCCCCTGCAGTCTTCAGGAACACACCTGCCATGTCCGTCAGGTTCTTCAGAGGCTTTTGGGGAACAAGCTATTCGTTAAGGCAGAGAAGTGTGAGTTCCATGCTCGTTCTGTCAGTTTCCGGGGGTACATCATTGAGACCGGGCAAGTGAGGGCAGATCCCAAAAAGATCCACGGGGTGAGCTGAGTGGCCAAAACCCACGACGTTTGAACATCTCCAGTGATTTCTGGGTTTTTCAAACTTCTACCGTCGCTTCATCGGGGATTACAGCTGGGCAGCAGCGCCCCTTACTCAGCTTACCTCTCCTGCGACCCCTTTTCACTGGACCCCCGAAGCGGACCCCGCCTTCTTGGATCTGAAGAGGCATTTCACCTCAGCTCCCATCCTCACCCAACCTGACCCCTCTCGCCAATTAATTGTGGAAGTTGACGCCTCCAACTCTGGGGTGGGAGCGGTCCTCTCCCAACGCTCCATCCCAGACTGAAAACTCCATCCCTGTGCCTTCTTCTTGCAAGTCAAGTCACTTTTATTGTCATTTCGACCATATCTGCTGGTACAGTACATAGTAAAAATGAGACAATGTTTTTCAGGACTATGGTGTTACATGACACAGTACAAAAACTAGACTGAACTATGTAAAAAACAAAAAAATAACAACTACACGAGACTACAGGCCTACCCAGGACTGCATAAATTGCACAAAACAGTGCAGTGGAGGCATTACAATAAATAATAAACAGGACAATAGGGCAGTAAGGTGTCAGTCCAGGCTCTGGGCATTAAGGAGTCTGATAGCTTGGTGGAAGAAACTGTTACATAGTCTGGTCATGAGAACCTGAATGCTTGGGTGCCTTTTCCCAGATGGCAGGTGGGAGAAGAATTTGTATGAGGGGTGAGTGGGGTCCTTCATAATGCTGTTTGCCTTGCGGATGCAGAGTGTAGTGTAAATGTCCGTGATGGCGGGAAGAGAGACCCCAATGATCTTCTCAGCTGACCTCACTATCTGCTGCAGTGTCTTGCGATCTGAGATGGTGCAATTTCCAAACCAGGCAGTGATGCAGCTGCTCAGGATGCTCTCAATGCAATCCCTGTAGAATGTGATGAGGATGGACGGTGGGAGATGGACTTTTCTCAGCCTTCACAGAAAGCAGAGACGCTGCTGGGCTTTCTTTGCTATGGAGCTGGTGTTGCGGGACCAGGTGAGATTCTCCGCCAGGTGAACACCAAGAAATTTGGTGCTCTTAACAATCTCTACCGAGGAGCCGTCGACGTTCAGCGGGGAGTGGTTGCTCCATGCCCTCTTGCCGTCTATCCTCAGCTGAATGGAACTACGACGTTGTGAACCGGGAGTTGCTGGCTGTTAAACTCACTTTGGAGGAGTGGAGGCACTGGCTGGAGGGAGCCGAACATTCATTCATCATCTGGACCATAAGAACCTCGAATATATCCAAACTGCTAAATGCCTTAATTCCTGCCAAGCCTGTTGGGCCGTTTCAAATTCACCCTCACCTATCGTCCCCGTTCCAAGAACGGGAAGCCAGATGCTCTCTCTTGTCAATACTTCTCCGAGGAGGGCCTTCCCAACCCCAATACCATCCTTCCACCATCCTGTGTGCTGGCTGCCCTCACCTGGGAGATCGAATCCACAGTCAGAGAGGCCCAACAGACTCAACCTGACCCAGGCAATGGACCCCCAATTGCCTCTTTGTGCCAGACTCTGTCCGGTCAAAGGTTCTCCAGTGGGGGCATACTTCTCGTTTCGCCTGCCATCCTGGAATCGATTGATCTCTGTCCCTTCTGAAGTGACATTTCTGGTGGCCCACCATGGATGCTGACACTTGCTCCTTCGTCTCTGCCTGTTTTGTGTATGCCCGCGGAAAAGCCTCCCATCGACCACCTGCTGGGCTGCTTCATCCCCTACCTGTCCCTGGCTGCCCTTGGTCCCACACTACTCTGGATTTTGTCACTGGACTACCCCCTTCACATGGGAACACTGCTGTACTCACTGTGGTGGACCGTTTCTCCAAAGCTGTGCACTTTGTAGACCTTCCCAAACTCCTTACAGCCCGTGAAACAGCCATCTTCCTTGTCCATCATGTCTTCCACCTTCATGGAATTGACATTGTTTCTGACCAGGGCCCCCAATTCATCTGTCAAGTCTGGAGATCCTTCTGTCAAGCCCTTGGAACTTCAGTATGTCTCTCTTCCGGTTTCCATCCACAGACTAACGGTCAAATGGAACGGGCAAACCAGGATTTGGAAGCAGCATTACGCTGCATAATCACAAACAACCCGTCACCCTGGAGCAGCATCTCACTTGGGTGGAGAACGCCCACAACTCCCTGGTCAACACCGCCACCGGAATGTCTCCCTTCGACTGCTCCCCCGGTTACCAACCCCCTCTGTTTCCTGCCCATGAAGATGACATTGCTGCGCCTTCAGTTCAGGCCCATCTCCGCTGGTACCGCGAGGTCTGGAAGGATGCACACGTGGCCCTGCTCCGCTCAGCCGACTGCCATCAAATTCCTGCACCTGATTATTGGCCTGGTCAGAAGGTTTGGTCTCTTCAAAAGACATGCCCCTCAAGAATGAACCCAAGAAACTTGCCACTTGTTACCTCAGACCATTCGAAATTGAGAGCATCATCAACCCCTCGGTGGTCAGAATCAGACTGCCAAGATCCATGCACATTCATCCCTACTGAAACCCATGTCTGTCAGCCCTTTGTGCCCTCCTGCTGAACCTCCTCCACCCGCCTGGATCATCGACGACTACCCAGCTTACACCGTCCGGTGAATTCTGTATGTGCACTGCCGAGGCAGGGGTCTCCAGTACCTGGTCAATCGGGAGGGATACGGTCCTGAGGAGCGCACCTGGATTACCCGCTCTTTCATCCTGGACCCTTCCCTCATCCGAGATTTCCATCCAGACAATCTGGACAAGCCTGCTGGTTTGCTTGGAAGCTCCCATTGAGAGGATGGAGGGTACTGTCATGGTCCCGACTGTTATTTCCCCATTTTCTCCTAATTCCCTTTGATGGCGGCACACTGGTTTTCATCAAGACCTACGGTATAAGAACCCCGGCTTTGCACCCACGAGTTGCCAAATCGTTGGTTTTGCCAGTGTGGTAATTAACGTTTCCCGGCCACTTAGGATTGTGTGTTCTAAGTTTTGCTTCAGTACCAGGATCTACCTGTGAAATTCTGTCTCTCCGTGTCAAGGTAAGTTTTCTAAGTTCATCTCCAGTTCCGAGGTTTACCTGTGTAACTCTGTCTCTCCGTGCTAAGAAATGTTTTGTCTGCCTTTTCCCTTTCTACGCACCGTGTCAAGGTAAGTTCTGCCTGCCTCCTGCTTCCCTGCACTCCCTCCTGTTTGCCGTTCAATGCTCATGCCCATGTCTGCATCCTAACTCAGTCTCCGTGCCTGTGTCCTGTGTTCGGGTTTGCCTCGTTCCTTGCAACACATGTTGATACTTTGAGTTCACACCCACAGTCTGAATGAAAATTAATTCTGTTTTGAAGGATGGTATGTTAATCAGTGTGCATCTTTGCAGTAAAAGTATAAAATTTAATGTAATTACAAAAATAAGTCCGTTTCAATACAAATTCATAGCAGATGAAAGTTACTGCTATGAGGACCTTTGCAGTAATATGGAATTAGCAGGACCACTATTAACCACTGACTCATATTGCTAATGCGAAGGTTGGTGCCAGATGCAAAGTGAGAAAAATACCACTGTTAAGCCCATAGTAATTCAGAAATAATTACAGGAATTTAACCTTTCTTTTCTCATTAATCTGCTTGAGCCTGGATTTAATACGACACTAGAAAGGTAACTTCAGATAAATTGGACAATTGTGGGATAGTGAGTGTGAAGTTAAAGGGATTAGGAGCTAGGGCAACTATTTTCTTGAGAAGGTAAAATTTGATATTGATTTTGAAGCCGGATGTGCATTCAAAATTTGTACTTAAAATATATATATGAAAAATAGGGAAAATTAATCCATAAGGAAAATATAGGTTTTGTCAAGCAATAAAATAATTTGTTACAGAGTAAGCATACCCCTAGCTCAAATTCATTCTAGATTTTCACTTTAGATTTAGCTTTTTTCATAAATATCTGATGTTAAAATGTGTTCATTGTTTAAAAGATTATGCATTGGAGAGATTGCGGCTGCTCCTGACATCTGGTTGAGTCCTTTATGCTTTCACAAAATCTGTATTTTAAAGAAAATGATCACAACTAAAAGCATTACTTCCCATGTGAAGTGTCAGATGAAAGGAAAGGCACTTACATTTTGGAAAGTCAGAGAAATGGCTCTCTTGCAAGCTGCATTTTCAAAGTGATCTCTAAACATGATTGAAAATAAGTAACAGAAGCAGAATGTATTTCATTTCACCCTGAGCTTGGAATCCCAACAAAATAAAATTTTTTAAAAGTCTACAACTGTGTGCACCATTTCTCCTCAGTTTGTCACCTTGAATCTCCATCAAAGGGCTCCTCACTTTATTTAAAAAGTTGCTGGTAGGTTTTTTTCATTTTGCTGCCTAGATTTACATGACTTGGCTAGGATCTGAGGAAAATCCTTGGCTCTGATGAAAACTTAGTCTGAGCAGCATCCAGTTGATGGGATTTTTAAAGCAAATACAAATTCAGCAGAGACATAAATTCTGAAAACTATTTTGTTGTGAGATTAAATGCAATGTGAAAATCTTTATCAAAAGTTATTGTAGTTCCTGTGTCATTGAGATTATTTTCTACTTATTAGCTGTTCCTGTAATGTGGCTTCAAAGACTTGTGTAATGTGGATATCACAAAATTCTAGTGCTCACCCATTTGGTCATGAATTACCAGTTATTTGTTTGAAATAAATGGAACAAGTTACTATGTACATAGCCCCCTTTGATAGAATTTTTTTTGGCTGAAGCTCCTTTGTTATGTAAAAATGCATCAAGTATAGGAGGCAGTTTTGTAAGGTTATCTTTAATTGGAGATTTAACCTTTTTTCCAATGTGGCAAATTGCTGGGCACATTACTGACATGAGAAATGTCCATTGTAAGTATAAGCATTTAAACTGATACAAAGGCAAATGTGATCTATAGTATTTAGCTTAAAATTTTATGGAACATTTGTAGTTTTCAACTTGTATGGATATGAACCTTTATTTCCAATTTATTTAAATAAAGATCATCCAACCAGTCCTTTGAAGTTCTACATCAAATAGCTGATGAGAAACGTAACCCTTCCACATTACATTTGTTTTATGTGCAGGATATCACTAATATAAATGAGTTAGGAGAACAAACTGATCAACCTTGACAAGTTTATATTTAAAAGAAAAAGCAAGAATGATCAGAAGGTCAGACAAAAAGATGGACTGAAATTACTCGGAACAATGTGAAGGAAAATCTAAAACTGCAGTCGACATGATTACAAAAGAAACAAGGTTACATGAAACACCTGCTAAGGCCGCTCATGCTGAAATCAATACTGAAGTCCTTTGTTTGATTTAACATTCAATTTGAGTCACTGACATGATTGAATACAACACTCGGTTTACAACATGCATGATTTTACTCTCCAATCAGTGAAATTCCTACCTGGAAGGACTCATAAACAGACACAAAATGAGTTGTTTTGATATCCATTTCACTGAGCTTCAGATGAATCATTTGGTGAGCCCAGTAAACTGCTGTTCTCATTAGCCCCACTTCCAGCGATCTTGTTTAGCCTTCAGCCTTTAGTAAAATATAGCGAGTGTGCAGATTTATTACATGATTCAAAGGTGGAAACATATTCAATGCCTTTTATTTTACTTACATTTATAGCTTAAGCATATTGAAGAGAAGGGAATGCCCATTTTTCAAATCATTGATGTTGCACTGAATATTTAATTACTGTATGATCGCCTTGATTTTTTTCTTGTTCATGACAAAGTGCTGGAAATAAATAAAGTACAGCTCAGTTGTAATTTAGTCAATGTGTAGGCTGTTCCTGTATATTCAGAAACCTTCAATTTTACACTACGTGAGGTGAGATGTAGTCTCCATGGAAATCCCAATTATGCCCACCTCTTGCATAAGTAGACACCACGAATCAGGCAGGCATTAGAGCCAATGCCTGGTCATAGATCAGAAGGAGAGGACAGCAGGACATATGCAGATGCATCTGAGAAGTTCATGGGCATAATGCATCTCCTTTTATCAGAGGATGACAAATAGCTTAAACCCAAAAAGAAAACTGTGTGATACAGAGAGAGATAATTATGGATGTACTGGCAATGAATAAGAAGATATTAATTTACTCTACAGGTTTGGAGGGATTCAGAAACCAGGAATGAGATAACTAGTGCCAACTGAACACAGAGATAAAATGATTAGCTCTGTTCCATTGAAATAATTTATAATATGCTCCATTGGAATGAAAGGAGCATTTGCTAAGGCTATTTAAATGTAAGTTTGAAGTAGTATTTATTGAAGATTTGAAGTCTGTTAGTATGCTACCGTGGCAGAATAATGCAACAGCCACATAATGGAATGATAAAGGGATAATATATTATTCCTAAATAACAATTGTGAGGAGTTTGTGTATTTGTATATTGGAATGGTTTTTTAGTGAAACAGCAATGATTGCTCAGTGATTCTTAGTCCTCTGCATCGGAGGATCTCACCACCAAGATTGTATTTCTTTTTACCAGGAACAGTGTTACTCTGGAACGTGTAGTGCTGTTGCTTGATGGCCTGACCCAATTTTTGAACAAGGTTGATAAATTTCCAGTTGAAATCATAAAAGCCTACACATGATTGCAAGGCAGTTTCATATCACATCTTAAACCACAAGGTGAAGTGCAAACAGCTTCTAATCATCTGAACCCTGAGATTAAATTACAAGCTTGAAATCATTCCCTACTATCTGTCATTAATAATAACCTGGAAAAATAGTTTGCTTGGATCATGCCTCAGTTTTGGAACTGATGCAAGGATTTATCTGCTGACAAACTCTGTTGTAAGTTTGGCACCCCACAAGTGGCTTGCTGCTTCCATCCTTGCTCTTGGCTTGATACTGCTGATCCAAAATAGAAGTGAGCGAATAATTAATGTTCTTTCACAATGGTAAATGCAATGCTAGGGACTCTATTCTTTCAAAACCAGCATGATACTTTATAAAACTTTTTTTTTCAGGCCTTTGCAAGCTTGAAGTATTCATATAAACTTGAGTTGAAATGTATCATATAATTAAAATCTCTCTCACCTGAACGGTTTTAAAGTATGATTTTCCTCCACGTTAAGTACTGACAACTTAATTATTTTACACAATTTTTGCAACATCAGCCATTCTGGGCCTATTCAGAGTTTTTAGATGAACTAACACATGGCATGGTAGCAAAGGATCAGCAACCCCGGTTCAATCCCACCACGGTTTGTAACGAGTTTGTATATTCACCCCGTGACTCATTGGATTTCTTCCTGGTGCTCTGGTTTCCTCCCACATTCCAAAAATGTATGGCTTAGTAGGTTAATTAGTCACCTGAGTGTAATTCAATGGCAAAAACTCATTGGGCTAGAAGGGCCTGTTGCATGCTGAATTTCTTAATTAAATAACAGAAGGCTTGATGGGATCACTAGCGACTGGCTGGCAATGGGTGAATACGTGATAGATGGGATTTAACTGAAATGTGGAATGATATATTATCGTAGGAAGAACAGGGCAATACACAGTAAACCAAAAAAAAACAATTTTAATGAGGTTGCAGGAGCAGGCGAGACCTTTTGAAGATGGTAGGGCAAGTCATGACAATAATTAAATAAGCATACATGATCCTGACCTTAAAATTATTGAATGCAGAACTAAGGACATTTTAAGAAAACTGGTCTTGCTACCATTGTTGAATATGGAGTCCATTTCCTGATCATCACATTTTAAGAAGGATGTGAAGTCCTCAGAGAGGAACCTTTATGAAAATAGTCTCAGCAATGAAGAATGTATAGGATGGGGGAGGCTGAGATTGCACAGAAAAAAATAAATAGAGGAGATAATGAAGGGCTTAAAGAACGGTTTCCATTGTTAGAAGGGTTGAAGATGACACATAGGGTGATTATCAAAGATAACATTGGGTATTTTCTTATTAGTTTTAATTAATAAAACACAACATCATGGAAACAAGTACACTTAACCAGCATGGGTAATGAGCTTCTATGGGGACTCAACCCCATGTTTAGTTTGTCATTAAGATCACTCACTTCCCCTCCATAACCTTAACTAGAAATGTCCTTCCTCTGTTCATCTGGAGTTGAAACATTCAACTACATTGTTGCTGTGTCTTATTTCAGCTACTTCAAAGTATTCCTCACAATTTTCCCCAATATCTGTCTACCGCAGATCAAATCATCTAAACCTCTGCTGTGTTTCTACAACGTATGGTATATCACATTCTCCCTCACTGCACTGACATTCTGGCACTCTGCCAATGGCTTGATTTTCAGCTTCTTGTTTATACCTGTGTTGTTTGAATGCATGTCTGTGTCCTGTCCTTTGGACGTTCCTTGTTTTTTCTTTGTTCCTGTTTTCTCATCTATCTTCACCAGCCAAATTTGTAGACACTTAATTTCTGGTTATTTTGAAACAGCAGTGTAAGACGTGATTACACTTCTATTGATGAGGAAAAGAGAAGCCGTTTGTCAAGGTCAAGGTTTGTCAAGGGTAGGTCCTTCAGTACACCAAACCTATACTGTCCATCATGTACCCATCTATATTTATTCCAACTAACAGCTCTTGGTCCATAGTTTACTATCCCTTTATAATTCAAGTGCTTATGCAGATACTTAGAGTCAGAGTCGTAGAAAAGTACAGCACAGAAACAGGCCCTTTGGCCCATCTAGTCCATGTTGAACCATTTAAACTGCCTGCACCCATTGATCTGCATCACACCATAACCCTCCATATCCCTACCATCCATGTACCTATCTAAACTTCTCTTAAACGTTGAAGTCAAGCTTGCATGCACCACTTGCACTGGCAGTTTGATCCATATTCTTATGACCCACACATTAGGGTTTCTCTTCATGTTCCCCTTAAACTTTTCACCTTTCACCTTTAACTTGTGACCTCCAGTTGTAATCCCACCAAACCTCAGTGGAAAAAGCCTGCTTGCATTTTCATCTACCTATATCCCTCATAATTTTGTATACCTCTATCAAATCTCCTTTCAGACTTCTATTTTCCAAGGAATAAAGTCCTAACCTATTCAATCTCTCCTTATAACTCAGGTCTACCAGTCTCATGTTGAACCACTGTGCTCTGATCTGAGACACTGTTGTAACAGGAAAAATATCCATTTCTCATATAAATTTATGTATATATATATATCTGATCCATACCCCCACTTATGCTCCAGGGAAATCAAATCCAGCCTTTTCAGATTACCCCATAACCGAAACAATTAATCTCAGGCAACTTTCTGGTTAACTTCCTCTCTCTTGTGCGGTGCAGTGTGACAACCATACAGAACTGCACACAATATTCCATCTGTGGGCTAAGTAATATTTTATAAACAAACTACAGTACCTGCTGGAAGAACTCAGTGGATCAAGCAGCATCTATGAGGGCAAAGGAATTGTCAATATTTCAGGCCAAAATCCTTCATCAGGACTTTGATTTATTTCGTCCCACAGATGCTGCTCGACCCATCAAGCTATTCTAGCAGATTGTTTCTTACTTCAGATTCCATCACCCGCAGTCCCTTGTCTCTCTAATATTTTGAGAAAGTCTTACCAAGGTCTCCTTGCTTTTAAAATTCATGCCACTGCTGGTGAAGGCAGTACCAAAGATTTCAGTCAATTTCATGATCTATTTTAGCAGCATTATCAAAAGTATGTTTATACCACGTTGGAAATAAAGTCTCCTCTGGTTTCAAAAGTGGATCATTTTAACAAACCTCAAATAATTGAGATCATCAAAACTATTTTACAGGATGCTTTATTGCCAGAACTCACCAACGAAGACCAAGCCCTTGTTTGGCTGGGTGTTGTGAGGGATCCTCTATGTCAGGACTTTCCTGCAGAGTCCAAGTCCATTCCCAGTGTACACTAGGTCTGAAACAGCTGCAATGAAGATAAGACATTCATCCACCTCTTTGTAATTGTGCATTTACAAAGGCTTGCAAAAGGATGTTAGGACCTTATTCAGCCAAGCAGCAGCTGCAGAACAGAAGTTTCTCTGATCTGCATGCTGCTTCCAAAGTGGCACCCTGAGACAAATATCTAATGCTGCTGTAGGATTACCAGTTCTGTGAAAAGCACACTTTGGTCTACCCAAACCTATCCTATGTCACAGCCTCTATTGTACTCAAGCCATTTTCAAGGTGCGATGACTCAAAAAGGCAACATCCATTATTAAGGACCCCCATCACCCAGGATATGACCTCTGCTCATTGTTACCATCAGGAAGAAGGTACAGAAGCCTGAAGGCACACACTCAGTGATTGAGAAACAGCTTCTTCCCCTATGCCATCCGATTCCTAAATGGACATTGAAGTCATGAACACTACTTCACTTTTTAAAAATATATATCATTTCTGTTTTTGCACTATTTTTAAATCTATTCAATGTACACTTATATATGTAATGCAATTTATTTACTTATTTTCTTTCAATATGATCATGTATTGCATTGCGCAGCTGCTGCTAAGTTAACAAATTTCATGACACATGCTGGTGATGATTCTACTTCTCTACACTGTGATGCATTGATCCAACAGTCTTAACTGCAGGAATAATTTCTGATTGTTGTTCTGTTACTACAAGTGAATGGTAGATCAGATTGCAGGAAGATTTAAATTTCACATTAAAACTTGAAAAGTAGAGCAGCCTATATTGAATTAGAATATGTTACACGTATTCTGAGTATCATTCTATTACTAAATTCACAACGTTATCTGCATGTGTAAGTCAGAATGATGTAAATAATTTGTGAAGTCAACTCATGACTACCTAACTTCCACCTGAAGACAAGCTGCCTGAAGTTGCAGAGTTAGGAGCGGGGATACTGCGATCATGGCTACTCATTTGGCAGCCAAAGTCTACCTAATACCTGAATTAAGGACGACCTTGCAATGGGTGAGCAGCTCACCTGTCTTTAAATTGGCTTAAATCTACAATGTTCTTACCAATATACAAAAGTACGTTATCTGAGTTTATTTCAAAGGAGCACCCGCTCTCTCCAGCCACACGGTTACACCATGCCCTGAGTGGTCCAGGCAGATGCTGTATCTGAAAATTCCCTGGAAACTTTTCCTGTTTAGGGCTTGTGCAAAGAAGGAGTGTTGGTTATAGTCCTGTAAACACTACAGTCTCAGAAGCCTTCCACCATCTTAATGTATTGGCATTGGTGCCAATCAATTTTGTGTATCTCCAAACTGGCGAGCATCTGTCTCATGTTCATAATTTGCCCATGGCATAATGCTAAATTTGGTTCATGCTTCAGATGCATAATTTGGCAGATTAACTAGCTGCTGCAGTAATTTTGCCTTTTTTCCCCAAATAGAAATCACAATTCCCGGTCCCAATAATTACAGAAAAAGTGTAATAGACAGATTAACAAAAACAATTAGCTTGTTCTCCATGGAGGTCCAGTTTAAAGTATCATATTATATTGAAAAAATTATGGTTTGTCAGAAGTGGTATAAGATCACGTCCGTAAGACTGAGCTTGATTTTTATCCTTACATCCAAGTTATTTTACCTTTCATCTTTTTGCACTTACATCAACAGTGCTGCAGTGTTTTGAGAGGCTGGTGATGAATCATATCAGCTCCAGCCTCAGAGGTGACTTGGATTTGATCCATTTTGCCTACCAGAGCAACAGGCTTATAGCAGATGCCATCTGATTGGCTCTTCACACAACCCTAGAACAGCTGGACAATAAAGATGCTTATTGATTACAGCTCAGCATTTGATATAATCTTCCTGTCAAAACTAATCAATAAGCTTCCACACCTTCTTGTGCAATTGAATTCTCAATTTCCTCAGTTGCCAGTCAGTTTGGACTGGCAAAAGCATCTCCTCCATGATCTCCTTCAGCGCTGGTACACAACAGGGCTGTGTGCTTAGCCCCCTGCTCTGCTTCTCCTACACCTGTGAATGTGTGGTACACAACAGGGCTGTGTGCTTAGCCCCCTGCTCTGCTTCTCCTACACCTGTGAATGTGTGGTACACAACAGGGCTGTGTGCTTAGCCCCCTGCTCTGCTTCTCCTACACCTGTGAATGTGTGGTACACAACAGGGCTGTGTGCTCAGCCCCCTGCTCTGCTTCTCCTACACCTGTGAATGTGTGGTACACAACAGGGCTGTGTGCTTAGCCCCCTGCTCTGCTTCTCCTACACCTGTGAATGTGTGGTACACAACAGGGCTGTGTGCTCAGCCCCCTGCTCTGCTTCTCCTACACCTGTGAATGTGTGGTACACAACAGGGCTGTGTGCTCAGCCCCCTGCTCTGCTTCTCCTACACCTGTGAATGTGTGGTACACAACAGGGCTGTGTGCTCAGCCCCCTGCTCTGCTTCTCCTACACCTGTGAATGTGTGGTACACAACAGGGCTGTGTGCTCAGCCCCCTGCTCTGCTTCTCCTACACCTGTGAATGTGTGGTACACAACAGGGCTGTGTGCTCAGCCCCCTGCTCTGCTTCTCCTACACCTGTGAATGTGTGGTACACAACAGGGCTGTGTGCTTAGCCCCCTGCTCTGCTTCTCCTACACCTGTGAATGTGTGGTACACAACAGGGCTGTGTGCTTAGCCCCCTGCTCTGCTTCTCCTACACCTGTGAATGTGTGGCTGAGCACAGCTCCAACATCATATTCAAATTTGCTGATGACATACAGGAGGGAGATTGAAAATTTGGTGAGTGGTGTCTGCGAGATCAGGAAACTCATTGTAGACTTCAGGAGAGGGAAACAAGGTCTATGAACCAGTACTCATCGGAGGATCAGAGGTAGAGAGGGTTAGCAGCTTTAAATTCCTGGGTGTCACTATCTCAGAGGACCTGCCCTGGATCCAGCATGTACATGCAATTGTGAAGGAAGCACGGCAGCACTTTTACTTCCTTAGGAGTCTGCAGAGATTTGGCATGTCATCAATAAACTCGGACACATTTCTGTGAATGTGTAGTGCAGAGTGTATCGATTGGCTGCACCACGACCTGGTATGGAAGCACCAACACCTTTGAATGGATTTGGCCCAGTACATCACAGGTAAAGCTCTTCCAACCATTGAGCACATCTACATGAAATGCTGTTGTAGGAAAGCACCATCCATCTTCAGAGATCCTCACCACAAAGGCCATGCACTTTTTCTCTTGCTGCCAATAGGTAGAAGGTACAAAAGCCTTAGGACTCACACCACCAGGTTTAGGAACAGTTATTACCCCTCAACCATCAGGCTCTTAATCAAAATGGGAATACTACACCCACTTTCCCATCCACTGAGTTTTCAGTTCTCTTTATCTTTTTATTTCATGTTCTCGTTATTTATTACTATTTATTTATATTTGTATTTGCATAGTTTGTTGTCTTCTGGTTGATATTTCATTTATCCTGTTATAATTACTGTTCTATAGGTTTGTTGAGTATGCCTGCAGCAAAATAAATCTCTGGGTTGTATGTTGTGATGTATATGTACTCTGATATTATAATTTCCTTTGAACTTTAAACATTTTTTCTGCTATTTCACTACAACAAAATCAATTTATAAGCCAATTTTATTTAATCATCTTAGTTTACTATCTATTAATACACTTTGGTGACAAAAAAAACTTTCAGTCTTAGTTTTGCATGTTCCTGCAGAATGCAAGGGCTATTTTTTTCCCATGCACTCAATAAAGTGCCATGAACCAATGCCAAAATGAATAGCTTCCAATGAAATCATACAAACCAAAAGATGACCTTTAAACTTCCCGCACACCCTGGGCATATCTCTGCAAGATTGACTTAATGGCTATGTGCTGAAGCCCTCATAGCACAAATGGATGGTTTTGCAGAGCTAAGAGTTAATCTTAATGTCGCCTCCAGTACTCCATATCAGGTGTGATGTCAGACAGTGTGCATGTTCGTAGGAAGCAGTTTAACATTCACTTCAAGAAGTGAGTGCTCCAGAAATGCTAAGTTGCCCTCTGTCTTGATGGGTGCTGAGTGATCTGCTGGGAATTTCTTTTCCCTCCATTGTTTTAATCTAAAACCTAGTGGTCTTTTCACTTTATGTTTGGATTAACTTTACTAATCCTCTCAAATATCGCACTGTGATATCATCAATCCAATTCTGTAATAGGAGCAAGCCACAGACTGCCTTTATTGTTTGACAGTGCAGTAAAGTAGTGCATATAGGACCAGTAGGAAGACTGAATAGTTGACACTCTTAAAGGTCAAATAACAAGATTTCTCTGTAATAAGGGCATGAGCATACATTATTCTTTATGATGTATCGGCTTTATCAGCACTGAAATGATATAACACTTTTTTGTTTTTTTTTAACACCATTTGATTTAGATTTCCCAGATTTTCCTGCTGTGGTGCACAGCCTGTATGACTGAGACTGATAACAGCTCCTCTCAAACTTTCTGTGCTGTCAGTATGATCAATGATATTCAGAGGACTCTGATCACCCAAGACCTAAAATGCCACCTTTTAATTTTTGTTAACCTGAATCATGTATCCAATTGAAAGAGCAAAGTAAATTATAAGAAAGGATACTTTTTTTTGGAAGCAATTTGTGTAACAGTGGTTTACGGCTACCAGCTATATACTGAGAGAGTAGGAATTGAATTGTATGTGACATGAGTTTAAAAACAACAAAATAGAATGATGGTTAATGATGCCAGTGAGGATAAAATAGATTTTGTCCACATATGTATTTGACACTGCAGAGATTTCTACTTGAACACCAGAAACGTTTCAATGAACGCAACTTGCTTATAGTCTGCTGATTAATTGATTGATCTTCCTCTCAGTCAAATAATTCTGATGAGTGGTAAGTAAGCAGGGAAAAGGGGAGGTAAATAGTTGACCTCCAAGTGAACTATGGTCTTGCATTTCCTGGCTCCACATCAAACTTCTAAAGTTGTAAACTTACCTTTTGGATTGTAACAGTTGTTCAAGATGGTGTCTTTATTTACTGAAGCCCATCTTATCGGAAATATGCTTGGCCTCCAATTATCAAACAGAAGGAACCAACTGGCTGTTTTTGGGTGGTGTTAAAGCTGGTGGTATTTCTAATGTTCTTGGCTTTGTTTGTATCACACATATTTATCACCATTCACAACATTTAATTTTTTAATTTAATTAATTTAATTTTTTCCCCTTAAAAACAAATATTTCATGAAATTATTAAAGCAGCCCAGGAAATCAAGAAGCCTATCAAACTGATCTATCAGGTTAAACTGTTTGTGCAGGTGCTCATCTGAATTTTGCCAATTCCTAAAGCACACTTTCTGGGTAGGCTGTTATCCAAAACTTGACCTTCCAAGTTCAAATATTTGTTCTCTAAAATTGACCACAGGGGTTTAGATTTCTCACTGCCCCCAAACCTTCTCCTCCACTTGTTCTTTACATCACTCAAATGAATTATGAATTTGAAGTGCAACTATTAATGTTTTATAGATTAATGTGGCTCAATTTCTTTCCTGAGATATTGTCATTTTTAGCCATAAAGTGATGTAGGATAGTAATAAAATCTTTTTTACAGTAATGCCTGAAAAATGATTTAGATTATTGTCAATCTGGGTGCTGTTTGTTTTGCAAATTTTCATTCTCTTCATAACATTTTTTTGCTTGCTTGGAAACATCCTTGAAGCTGATTACAGTTTCAAAGATCCTGATGTACTATTTGAGTCCACTTACTGATTTAATAATCTAGTGTGAAATTGGCCCAGGTTTTACTGTAACACCTACTGTTAGTTAGACCTGCTGTGGCTTGATTAGATATTGAATTATTTGTTTAGCAAGTTGCTGAAAGTTCGAGTTGGCATCAGCACAGTGAGAGAAACAGGGCAAATAGACATGAGTGAATAGTCCAATCATCCACACATCTCCTTGACCATTAGATTGAGAAATTAGCAAGGAAATTTCTGCAAATTAGAACAGAAAGTAAATTCAACATCAAATCTGGTACAAAAAGGGAAGGAGAAGAAAACACGTCATCTAGGGAATAAGATTGTGTAGCTCTATATAATTCAGGATGATCTGACTGACCAGAGTAAAAAACAACCTGACTCAGTCAATATTATAGTGGAAATTTTCAATGAAAAGGTCCAGAGAGTTAACAGCCTGAGAGAGCAGTCCAGCTTGAGTGGGAATTCTGGAGATTGGAGAATGTCTATCATGCTGGCTGCATAAATAAGTGAATGGGCATGGAGGTGAAGAGCTGAAATATTCAGTGAGCCTCTTTCTTCGCAAATGCTGACTTTTTCCACCATGTTCTGTTTTTTGTTTCAGATTTCCTCCATCCGGTATGTTGGTTTTGTATACCTATAACAGTTCTTTTTCTTGTGTTAGAGACAATGTTTTGCAGTAATTAACACATCACATTGTTAAACAAATGTATGAATGTACGAATTAGGAGCAACACTGGATACTCAGCCATTTAAGTTAGCTTCGCCATTTAATAAAATTGTAATCTCTTTCTGCATTCCTATCTACCTGAACAACCTTTTATTCCTTTGTTTATTGACAACCAATCTACCTTTGTTTTAAAAATGTTCACATACTCTCCTTCTATTGCTCTTTGAGGATGAGAGTTTCAAGTATTCATGACCCTTTAAGTGAAAAACAAAAACACTTCATCTTTGACTAACTTGGAGTGACCCCTTTTAAGAAATAAGCCCAATTATAACATTCTCCCACAAGAGGAAATAGACACTCCATGTCCACTCAGCCAAGACCCTGAGGATCTTACATGGAATCAAATTCCTTTGCAGTCTTAAACTCCAGCTGATACAAAGTTCAAAGTAAAACTTATTATCGGAGTACATACATGTCACCACATACAACCCTGAGTTTCCTTTTCTGCGGAGATATAAGCTAAACCTATGCTGTCTTTACTCATAAGACAACCTGCCTATTTCAAGCATTCATCTAATAAACTTCCTTTCAACTGCTTCCAACACATGAACATTGTTCCTTAGATAAGGAGGCCAATACTATGTACAACATTCCAGATATAGTTTTGCTGATGCGCTAAGTAAATGAAATATAACCACTTTGAAAGCAAATCCTATAGAAATAAACTTCACAATAAATCTGACTCTCATAAACAATACTATTCTGTTAGCTTTCCCATTATCTGCTGGACCTCGATTGTTCTGTCCTTTACAAGGACAATTTGCTTTTGTATGAACGCCACATCTTATACGTAAGCATTTTTTTGTATTATTTCCTATGTGGATTAAGTTTGATTCAGTTTGAAGCACACAGTGAAATGACATTCATCTCCATTCATTCTTTATTTGCCCTTGATACGGCAATCTCTGCGTCTTAAGCTTTTATTTATATTGATAAGCATTTAGTAGATATATTTTGAAAGAAGTTTATTGTTTATCGTCATCAATATATTGTTGTACCATGAGTTTGCTCTTGTTTGCTCAGCATAGTTATTGAGTATTGTGTATGTGTATTATATTGGTTAACACCAATCATGAGACTAATTGACAGTATTAGTATATTCAGGCATACAACAATTCTGTTTCGGATGATTTTTGAGAAAGTGGTTAACTCGCTGCATAGCTGTGTAGAGACACCCTATGAGGGCAGTAGAGTGAAAAAACAGCTTGTCAGCAAAAGCATCGCCTGCGGACTGGAGATGTGTCTGAATGCCATAGGTGATAATGTTGGCATCTGATCCGAGTGATGTTGATCGCCAAGACCTGGGAGTCAGATCAGAATGCAGTTCATTGATCGCACCTTCACAATGCTCAAACTAAACCACAATTAGCATCAGTGCAGCACAAGCTTGTGCCAAAGCTGAAGTGGCAAGAACGAGAGTGCCATGCTAAGTGAGATGCAAATGGAGAAGGCTTGAGTAGACATGGAGAAAGCATGTGTAGATGTGTAGAGAGCATGTGTAGTGCCTACATTAAGTGTGCTCAAAGAAAAATGTGAAGCTAAGGCTGCAAAGGTATATGAAGCAGCAGCTGATTTAGACAGAGGGTGAGCCCACAACCAGAATCAGTCATGTTTTGCGGTCACAACAGATCAATGTGCCTTACTAAAGAATATGTCCAAATGCATTTTGGCTATTAAAAAAGGCAGTGCTCCTGCTCTACAAGCAGAAGCTGTCCACACCACACAGCCAACATGCCTGTCACGTAGTTCAGGAATTGAGAGTCAAGGCCTACAGTAGTGAAGACCCACAACACCTCCTTTGCAGTTCCGCCACAGTAAATCATCAGTCAAGAGATGCTAGTGATGCCAATCCCATCTGCATAGATATGGACAGACTGAACCTCCATCTATCCTAGGACACACATTTGGCAAACAATTCTCCATAGTGCCCTCAGTCAGGAGCCACAGGTATATTAGATTTTGCTTGGTATCTGGCTCATTGAGACCTAGTCACAGTGGGACTGAAAGTGCTTGACAGCCAGTCTGACAGTTATCTGTCGTGGAAGTCAGGATTTCACAATGGCATGGAAGGACTAAGTCTCAAATCTAATGAAGAGCTGGACCTTCTTTGTCAGTGGCTTGGTAGGGAGTCACTGAAACAATCAGGAAGGGTTAGGGTAGCTTACATTAATAATCCAACTGAAGATTTACAATGTTGTGGCAGAGGCTGGATGAATGCTATGGATCTCCAAGTCAAAAATCTCTACAGCAGACTTGTTCTCACACAAAGAACTGCAGAAGCTACAGGAGTTTGCAGATCAGCTGTCAGAGCAGCAAGCTGCAAAAAATAAGATTTAAAGGCATAAAGTTTGCATAGGAATTTAACTACTCCAACCAAACCAGTTGAAATGAGCTTTGCTAATATCGCAAAAGTAATGCAGTAACACTTAGAACTGAAACCATTGATTAATCTGTCTAATCATTGTCAATTGGGTAATGGGCTTAATGATGTATGGAGAGGTTATATAGTTTGTGTAACCTTACAAGAAAACATTCAAGAATGGCTCCTAACTGAAGCACAACTTGCATTTAAAAGAGCAGTTGGAATCACTGTATCATTGGAAACAGTAGACAATGGCACAACTAAGTAGTTAGGAATGAATGTAAGTAAGCATGAGCAAAATTACCAATGTCTAAACAGAAGCATGTCTGCTGAAAAAGTTGTGTTACCATTCTAGCAGGGGCTCACATACACCAGACTAATGCAGATTTAAATTACAAAAAATACAACAAAGAAGGACACATAAAAAGTGCATGTCAGGCAGGGAACGGTAAATGGAGTGCATAAGGAAGAGAAAAAGTTAAGATGCAGTTTCAAGAAGAGCACTAATTTGCAAGCTGTTGATGAAAAATCTGATAATGATGAGAGTGACATAGGATTGGGTAGCCTTTACAGTGTGAAAATTAACAGCAGGTATGCAATATGGCTTGTGTGAACAGCAAGTTAATTAAAATGAGATTGGACACTTTCTTGACTATTTTCATCATTTGCATAATGAGTTTGAGTGGCATTTCAAAGATACTGAACTGAAGACTGCAGATAACCAAGAACCTATTCTGGAGAAAAAGATAACTCCTGTGGGAATGATGTTTATAGGAGTGAAATTCAACAACCAACAAACTACATTGAACTTTTATATGGTAAAAACAGGAAGGCTAACATTGTGGAATTGTGGTTGAGGCAACTTCAACTTGATTGGAGATCCATCCACCATTTGCATGCCATATTCCCTGCAAAAGAGTGAACTGAAAGTGAATTAAGAAAGTTACTGGATGATGCCACAACCATTGCCATGCTGTATATCATGACCCATTGTCTAACAGTGCTCAAACAGGTGTTGGTGCCAACCTGGCTGGAAACTATATTGGACCAAAGTAGGACTGTGTTGTTCAGAGGAAGTGTGAAAGTGAGGAATGCAATGGTCTGATTACAACAATTCTTGTAGTATCTGAGAAAGCCTCTGATATGCTACTTAGGCAGTTACTTATGAAAAGTAACAACACAAAATGCTGCACTGGAGGAACTCAGCCGGCTAAGTAGCGTCTATGCAAAAGAGTAAACAATTGATGTTTTGGGTTGAGACCCTTCATCAGGACTGGAAAGGAAGGGTGAAGGGGTAAGAATAAGAGAGTGGAGGGAGAGGAGGAAGAAGTACAAGGTGGCAAGTGATAGGTGAAACTGGGAGAGGGGGAGGGGTGAAGTAAAGGGCTGGGAAGTTGATTGGCAAAAGAGATAAAGAGCTAGGGAATCTGAAGGAGCACTGAACATGTTTCCAACATGATTCAAAAGCACATCAAGGAAAAGATTGTAAAGCTATCATACACTGCACTATGTACTACAGTGACCAGCACATATCAGCTCTTTATTCAGGACCTGCACCTTGGGCTACAGCTGGTTCCAGCCCCAGTGGAGCACAACAGGGAGCCAGCTCAGCATCCATCAGGTGTGGCTACTTCCATGTGCATAGAGTTATGCAGAATTGGCTTCCAATGCAAATCCTGCTGTAAAATATGTCTAGCCAACATCTTCCCGAAACAATATCCTCAACAAAAGTTAAAGGCATATGTGATATTAGATGATCAGAGCAATGTGTCTTTGGCAAAATCAATATTCTTTAACATATTTAGTATTGAAAGTTCTGTTTCCCCACACACTGTAAAGGCTGATTCTGGAGCATCAGAAGCTGCCAGAAGAAGAGCCAGTGGATTTGTCATGGGGTCAGTTGGAGGGGAGGTCTGGTTATCCTTGCCAACCCTCATTGAGTACGATCAAATTCCCAAAAATGGGGATCAAGTCCCGTCTCCTGAAGCACATGGTCATTCACGTCATAAGGTCAAAGCTGACAAGATTCCTCCCCCCCCCCCCACTTGTCTCTTCTGCTGAGGAGAGTTGCTTGGTAGAGACCCCATCAATGTACACCCATCAACATCCATGTGTTGGCTTGTGGCCAAGTGGTTAAAGCGATCATCTAGTTATCTGAAGGTCGCTAGTCTGAGCCTTGGCTGAGGCTGCGTGTGTGTCCTTGAGCAAGGCACTGAACCACACATTGCTCTGCAACGACACCGGTGCCAAGCTGTATGCCCCTCCCTTGGACAACGTCGGTGGCGTGGAGAGGGGAGACTTGCAGCTTGTGCAACTGTCGGTCTTCCATTAAAAAAAACCCTTTCCCAGGCTTGCACCCTGGAAAGTTTCCAGGGTGCAAATCCATGTTCTATCTAGACTAACACACACCTACACACACACCCATCTACTCAATGGTTGGCATAATGCACTGTAAGCCCAATGACTGGACCTGGGTTGGTCATAATGGGTGAAGTCTGCCTTGATGGTGCTCATCAACACATTTAAGACTAATGTCCTGGTGAACATTAGTTAACACTGATCATGAGAATAATTGACAGTATTAGTATATTCAGGCATGTGATGATTCTGTATTGTTTTAATATTTTACTTAACATACTGCATTTTCACAAGTAAGATCTCATTAAAACCCCTGAAGAAAGCTTCCATCTTGGGTGCTTTTTGAGAAGGTGTTTAACTTGATGTATAACTGTGCAGAGATGCAATGCAAGGGTAGTAGATTGAATATTAAAATTAAATCTTGTGTAAATCAGGCACTAGGGCTCACATATCTCCTGGTATTTCTGAGTACTTATGCTCAATATAATAAAAATCTAAGTTGCAGTTTTATATTTAGATTGTATCTGCTGTGATAAAGATGTTATCATTTTAACAGTGAAAGTAGACAAAGAGATACCCTTTCCTAGTGAGAGAAGCAATAGTGGAAATGAAAGTGGCAAAGTTTGGTATTGTTGTTTCATCTGGTGCTCCTGTCTGAAGTTTCCAAATATCCTTTGGTGTTGTTTTTTATATAACAAAATGTAGTCCAAATTACCTTTTTTATGCAATAACTGACATTACAATTATAAGCTTTCATTGACAGGTTGGTTACTTTCACTTTCGAGGAGTGGTCTGGCTGACATTTATCCTCAAGCAATAAGATTGAAATTGTATTTTTAATCAGTAGCACAATGCTGTTAGTAGGACCTTCCTCTGCACTATTTGTGTAGTGCACATTCTATACTGCAGCAGAGACTTTGGTGCTAATGAATTTAGTTAGCTGTGCAGCACTTTGTAATGTTGAGGTGTTATAACAAGACCCATACTTGCACAATTTTTACTTTTTTGAAGATCCAATGATATTTAGTTTGAATGTTGTTATCAATCTGCATGCAGATTTGATCTTGATATTTGGAAAAATTCCTTCAAATAATCCCATGGAGACAACCCAGTGAGATATCTACAGAAAGTCAGGGAATTCCATATTATGAACACGATTACATTGGAAAGAATGCGCAGGTGACTTACCAGGATGCTTCCTGCAGTGGAGCATTTCTGTTATCAGAGGAGACTGGATAGGCTAGCTTTGCTTTACTTAGAATAAAGGTAGCTAACGGGGACCCGATGGAGGCTTGCAGTATTCTGAGGGACACAGGCATGGTTGTAAGTTGGAAAACTTTTCATCCTTGTGGAGATGTTTAGAAGTGGAGGATATTGATTTTGGGTAAGGCATAATAGGTTTAGGGGAATCTGTGGGAAAAAAATTGCCCTGCGGGTGGTTGGAGACAGAAATGCACTGCATGAGTAGATGGTCGAGGAAGGTACTTCCATAGAGTTCAGGATGCATCTAGTCAAGTACTTGTATCACTGAATCAAAGAAGTCAAAGGAGGAGGTGCTGTAACTGGGATAACATTAGAAGGGTATGTTATGGGC
Organism: Hypanus sabinus; assembly: GCF_030144855.1. NCBI lineage: Eukaryota > Metazoa > Chordata > Chondrichthyes > Myliobatiformes > Dasyatidae > Hypanus > Hypanus sabinus. The sequence goes on along the minus strand of NC_082708.1, from coordinate 140,274,694 downwards.
GGCATGGACCTGGCAGACTAAAGGACATGTCTCTGTGCTGCTTTATGAAGCTATAACTCTCTCACTATGACTCTTCTGAATGGAACTGTCATGAAGCAGAAAGGTAATTACTGTTTTTACACACCACTGAGAGATTAGAGGATCATAACCAGAGAATATTGAAGATGTTCATTAATATTCAATATTGTAGGTGTTCATTAAATATGATGATAGCATCATGTGTTATAAGTTTTACAATAGGTGCCTATTAGTACTTATTATTGTTTTATTCCTTGCCAAACCAATAATATCTTCTCAAGAATGGTATTGATTTTAATGTCCTCCACAGTTTTATACATGAATCTATAAATTTATTGTTCCTTTGTGATTTTTAAAGTGATTTTTTTCTATACTTAGTGGGAATTAATTGAACTATGGTTAAAGTGGAGTAGGGCAGTAAAATAATATTACCAAACTAAGAGATTAATGGTTTACATTAAGTGCCATTGATTTGATTTTCATTTAGATATATATTTTTAATTTATTCACTCACTGGAAATGCCAGTGTTGATTGTCCATTCCTAATTGTCCTTGAACTGAAGAGCTAATTAAGGTGAGGTTAAGGGTCAACCATATAATGGATCTGGGATCACATATCATCCACTGTTCCTCAGATGAATGGTCTAGGCCTCAAGGTACTAGTTCAATAACTTGACCATTATCATATTCTGGCATTCATCATCCACAGCACTGTTTAATTTTTCAATTTGTCTTCCCACTTAACAGAAACTGGGCAAGGGATTGTTGATCTTCTTGCTGAGTCACATCAATAACCTGCTTTGAAAGAGAAGAGGTAATCTTTTAGGTGTGTCCATTAGGACTTGGCTGGAGCAGAAGAGAAGGGGCAGCTTTTGTGTTGCATGAGATTTGTGGGGAGGTTTGTGACTGATGGGGAGGCTGCTGCAGCCAAGACATTAAATTTAATTTTAGAGAGTGTTCTGGACTATAAAGAGATGAAGGCCTTCCTTGCACATATCCTTTCTTCTTCGCCCCCTAATCAATTCCAGTGCTCCACTCGCATTGATTTCCATGAAAATGAATCTTGGAACCTGTTGAGGATTGAGTGCTACAAATGGACAATAATCTGTAGGCACCCAGCTTCCAAATAATTGAGTACATTTTCCCTGTTCACATCAAACCCCAAGGAGATATTGGAAAGTAAATTGATTATTCTGCTCACACAATATTGACTGCAGACATTTAATTCTCTGAAATTCTTGCTCTTATAAGTACTTACAAGGGCTTGCAGGTAAGAGCTTTACATTTGATCCCAGTTTTCTTAACTACTGGTGCTGGTGATTCATGGGAATGCTTTACAAGCAGCAAACAAAACTACTTATTTATTAATTACACTTTTTCTGGACTATGATCACTGTAATCCTCAGAGTGTAATTTCCCTTTGTGAGTTGTACGTTTGAACTATCCGTATGACCCGGTGATTTTGTGGACTCTCGAGAATGCAGGTACTGCTGTGTCGGCCATTGTTGGAGTGGAATTGGGCCAGGTCCAAGTGGCAGGGCCCATGCCAGAGAGACAAAAGCAAACCAGTGTTTGGCCAATTTGAGTGCCAAGCCAAATTAAAAAGATCAAGGCATCAAAGCTGGGGGAAAAGAATGACCTAGTGTTTAGCTCACAACTCCATGAGGTTTACTTGCCACAGCTCTTAACTGGCTCCGCGGCTGTTGGTTCCAGCCTTCGCGCTCCTGGATTGGCGGCAACGCTGAACCGACTCCATGGCTGTGGATTGACTCTCGGGTACACTGCAGTCATGTTCTGTGTGTTATTTGTTTAATTTCTTGTTGTTTGACTATTTGTACTTGTTCTTATTGGTGCACATTGGGTGTTTGACGCTGTTTGTTGTGAGGGTTTTTTTTATAAATGGGTTCTATCGTGTTTCTTTGATTTGTGGCTGTCTGCAAGAAGACGTTCCTCAAGAGTGAATATAGTATAAATACTGTGATAACAAATATACTTTGAACTTTGAGCTATTGATCAGGCCAGAAAGAAAAAGTGCTGAAGGTCGTCTGACTCATATCACCACACAGCTTCCTGCCTTAGTTAATTCTACTGCTAGAATTGTTCTCTCGTACCCAAAAAATGGTTTGGACTTGGTACTGACTGAAATCTTACTTCATCTACAGGACTTGGAAAATCAAAGATTATGTTCCGTGTGTTGCTCCAATAATTCACTCTCAGCCTTCTGTTCCCTGGGATTCTCTTGGGACTAGATATCTGTCTTTTCTTGCTTTAAGACAACATTTTAAAGCCTCCTGTCATTCTTTAAATCTGTAAAAGATTGGAACACAGGCTTTCATGAAATCAACCCATCACTGACTAGTTTTATGGGTGACAATTTGGCTATTTGCCTTATATTTCCTACAGTTCCCCTGTGAGAGAATCGGAGAGCACTCTCTACATGTTTTTCAGAAGCTAAATAGATGCCTTTGCTTCCTATATGGCAAGAAAGAAGCACATTATGAGCCATACAGCATGAACCATAGTGTTGGTGCAGGGCTATGCTTGAGGTAGGCAGTAGGTATTGTGATGCAAACAAATTAAATATTGTTTGATCAGAGGACTTTGCATTTTGGTTTGCCCTGTAGTGTCACTCCATCTACATTCAGGAAAAGCATGTCTGTGGGAAGTCTCACAGAAACCCTTAAAGGGATATGAGCCAAATGTGGGCAAATGGGACATTCTGGCATATTGAAATTGGCATTTCATGCATAATCAAAAATCAACCACTTTAATAAATAATTTACAGTTTGGAGAGCTTATTTCTTCAGTCAGATTTCTGTATACTTTTACCTTTCCAAGATGGTGGTGCGACGCAGCTTGCAGCTCCGGAGCTGATTATCTGTTATTTGTGAAGCGGGGTGCCGTTCACAATCATAATCGGATGAAAAACGGATGTGGGAGCACGGAGGAACATCTGGAAATCTCCAGGAAGACTTTCTTCGTTGCTGCTGCTGCTGTGAAGTCCGGGTCTCTGCTGGGAAGAACAGGCCTCTAGTCCTCGGGGTTGCGCTGCCGATGGCAGTTGCCGGGGGTGTCTTAATACGCTCGGCAGAGGATGGTGCTCGGAGAAGCTGTGCCGCAGGGGATGGTTGGAGGCTTGGAGATTCGATGGACTCAGAGTCCACTGCGGTCAGGTCGCTTTCACTGTATGCTGTGTCTGTGAGGCTGGGTTCGACAGAGCTTTCATCGTGTGCTGCGTCTGCGAGGCTGAGTCGGGTGGCACTTATAGTGGAAGTCCATAGCGGGGGTATTCCCTTCTGCCGCTGGCGTGGGATGACAAGTCAATTGGGACCCTGAGGACTTGTGGAAACTGTGTGGTGGTTTGTTTTGAACTTATGGACTTTTAACGTCTTTGGACTATTTTTACTGTGCCCATGGTCTTTTATTTTTATCAATTATGCTATTGTTTGCACTGTTGTAACTATGTGGTTTTGTACAGGTCTTGTAGCAGTTTTTGGTCTAGTTTTGTCTGGCTGGATTGGAGCTCCTTTCCGGGGAATGTGCTAAGATGGTAGCGCGATATTAATACACAGCAGCCACTCCAGACTCTGGATTGGGGATTGCCAAATGTTACGTGGATTTTCTGGTGTAGTCTGTTTTGTCATGTGCTTTTGTGATATCATTCTGGAGGAACGTTGTCTCATTTTTTAACTGCATTGCATTTGTGGTTTCTAAATGACAAAACACTGAATCTGAATCTGATTATTATTAAGCATTTCTATGCAATGTAATCATCATGAGGGATAGGAATTTTAAGACCTTCAGCTTAGCTTATGTTGACAAATTGCAATCCAAAACAAAAGTAGAGAAAAATGTGTTATTTTCCTATAAATGATCAACTGGTGTAGTGTTTACATTAGGCTAAACATCTCTGAGCATGGAGCAGTGTTGTTCAAGCATATTCTTTGTCGATTTTAGGACTCATGCAAATGTCCTTCTTATACTACAATTAACTGTTTTCTCAGCAAGTCTATATAGATATAAGACTGTTTTCTGAGGGGTTTACAAAAAATTAATTGAATCAGTATGTCTCCAAGTAGTGAAAAACACACCTTACACATGCAATAGTTGTCTCTGTAGGCATAGCCATCATTAACATTGTATTTACAGAGATTGGGAATGAAATTGGCTTGTTATGAGCACCTGCACTGAGATTCACTGAAAAACTTAGTTTTGCAAACCATCCATGCAGATAATTTCAAAACTTAATTACATGGAGGTTATAGAAGGGAAAATACAACAATAGAAAGCAGAGTATAGTATTACTGTTACAGAGAAAGTGTAGTGCAATTAGGAAATAAGGTGCAAGGGCCATGACAAGATAGATTATGAGATCAAAAATATATCTTTAATGTAAGAAGGACCATTCAGGAGTCTTATACCAGTGAACAGTTTCAGAAAGTGACCGCACAGATATTGAGGTGGTGAAGTAAGTGCCTTTGTTGCTCAGGGGACAGTACAGCAGTTGGGATGTCACGTCGCAATTGTGCATGTTGCTGCTGGGACAATACCTGGAGTACTGTGCCCATTTCTGCTCATCTAGCTATAGGAAGGATGTCGGTGAGCTGGAAAGGGTGGAGAAATTACTCATAAGGATGTTACCAGACTGGAGGTCTTGAGTGATATGAAGAGTCTGTTTTGGCTGGGACTTTTGTCCCAGGAATCGTAGACAACTAGTTGGCAACCTTATAGAGGGACATAAATAAGTTGAATGGTCAGTCTTTTTCCCAGGGTAGGGAATCTAAGGTTAGAGGACATAGATTTAAGGTGACAGGAGAAAGATTTAAAAGGGACCTGAGGAACAGCTTTTCCCATAGAGTCTGGTGGTTATATAATTGGTGGATCAGATAAGAAAAAGGTTTAGAAGGATATAGGAAAAATGCAGGCAGATGACACTAGCTTGGATAGACATCTTGGTTGGCATGAACAAGTTAGGCTAAAGGACCTGTTCTTATGCTGTTTAACTCTGAATCTATATTACACATTTCCTTGTCTCCATCTGGAATAATTGTGCACTCTCCAGCTGATGCAAAAGAGAGTAGACACGGTTCAATCATACTCAAATACTCTCTTATGACTACTATAGCTTCATGAGAAGCTGTCCAGTGTGGCTGAGTGGTATGTTAATATATTACCACTATTAGTACAAGTACTATTTAGAATGGAACAACAGTAAGCCTTTGATGGAACTAAATACCTCTTTTGTTACACTGATAGCTGGAAGATGTTTGACTCAAGAGAGGTTTTAAATGCAAACAATTATTGCGTGTGGCCAAGTGCTTAAGGCATTGGTCTGGTGATCTGAAGGTCGCAAGGCACTTAACCACACATTGCTCTGCGACGACACTGGTGCCAAGCTGTATCGGACCTTGCCCTTCCCTTGGACAACATCGGTGGTGTGGAGAGGGGAGACTTGCAGCTTGGGCAACTGCCGGTCTCCCATACAACCCTGCCCAGGCCTGCGCCCTGGAAACTTTCCAAGGCGCAAATCCATGGTCTCTCGAGACGAATGGATGCCTATAATGCCAAACGGCAAACTGTTCAAGATAGGATAAGCCATTATTCTGCCATTTGTGACCAGGATGTCTAGGTTGAGTGCACTTTAAATAGTCATTGTTGTTTCTAAGTAAGACAGCAGCCAGTTTAAGCACATAAATACAACTACATTAGGTAAGTAGCTACAACAAAAAAAATGGTGGTATTGGTTGTAGTGAATTCTTCCAAGCAACTGTGCTGTTCTGAAAAGCCCAGAGAAAGTGTTACATCAGCATGAATAGGAAGAATAGGTTGTGAAACAATTAATTGCTTCAGCAAGGCCGTTTTTGAAGATTAGCATTCACTCAGTACTAAATAGTGATAGTCTACATAATTTATCTAAACAGTTTGAACCTGTTTATCACTTAGACATAAATTAATCCAGTTAATATATCAGTGGAGAAATATTTTGACACATCCTTTGGCCACAGCATAATATTAACGAAGGCTGTGGAATTTTCATGCTACTTCATTAAGCAGATCACCAAAATTCCACACTCAAGGAGAGGAGACTTCTGTGACTTTCTGTAAAAGCAGCTGAGTCATGTAGAGCAGGCAGGGGCATTTGCCAGCTTCCCCAAAGTGCAGGCATTTGTATACCTGTGGTGAACTACGTGTGCCTGTCTGGACACGCCCCCTGTTGACTGCTCCTGTGGCTCCTCCCACAGACCCCTGTATATATCTCGCCTTTACATCTCAGAGTGAGTTATTGATGGTGCATCAATACCTACAGAGGATCCTCTGCTCAGTGAGCATGCCTCTTGTGTACTATTTTTCACTAGCTTATCCTGGTTCCTCCAATCCCTGGAAATACACTAGCACTCTCATGCGTCTTAATCACAGCTTTCAATCATTTGTGATCACTACTTTCCTGGCCATGTGGTGTTTGTATATATAGCTTTATTCATTTCAGTTAACTTATGTAGAGATACAACACTTCTGGCCCAACAAGCATGTGCTATCAATTATATCATGTGAGCAATTAATCTACAAACTAAACATCTTTGGAATGTGGGAGGAAACCGGAGCACTTGTTGGAAGTGCTTGGTTCAGTTCCACTGCCGCCTGTATGAAGTTTGTACCAGAGGGCATAGTCACAGTATGCTGTAATGTTATTATGCCAAGTAAACCCAACAATGCTGTTGCATGAACATCTCAGTTTAAGACTTTGCTCTTTAATTCAACTTCCACAGATGTAATAGGGTGACTGCAACACGGCTTAGATGCTAGAAAAATAACATAGAAACATTTTTCCTCTCGTGCACCTTATGTTGTTTATGAGCAGATATGGTTAAGCAGTAGCAAGGAGCAGTGATGCTATGATGACAAAATAGCCTTCTCAGATTGAAAGGAATACATTGGTTTTAATCAGTAGGTCTGTTATAAGCAGTTTAGTCTGTGCAAATTTACAGTTTGTTTTGTCAATTTTGAGGAAGGTTTCATCAGTAGCTGTAAAACAACATTAATTTTTAATTTAGAAGCTGTGTGACAATATTCAGATGTGTATGTTGGCTTAATTCAGAGAGGTCATACACATTTATTTTAGAGTAAGTTCTGTTTGAATGAGTAAAGGCACTTGCGATCTCAGAAGTTGTGGCTGAGGGGAAGAGATTGAGGAGGAATGGATAAATAAATGGGGAGAAGTTAGTCCAAGTGCTGCTACTTATCAGTCAGCACACAGTGAAGCCTCTCACAGCCTGATTTGTTTAGTTGCTGAACTTGAAACAGAGGAGACACCATATGCCTTCAGCATTTCCAACAGGTTCTATGATGTCATAGATTGTACTGATAGGCCATGGAACATAATACTACAACCACTACTTTATTCTGAAAACAAACAGCAATGCTTCGTTGAAAACAACTGTATAGCAGTGAGAATCAAAGAGTCCGGCTCAAAACGTGTTTGAAATTACATGAAAGTGGAAAACTCTATGGGTCTAATTCACAAGTACCTGATGAAAGATCAAATATAAAGTAACTCTGCTCTTCTCAATGAAATCCTAATAGTCATCTTTGTGAGGGTGACAAAGCAATCTGTTGCCAATATCGTAGCTCAAAAAAATTATATTGTAAGCCAATAAAAATGTGAAGAAGGAAGAGTATACCAAAGGCACTAAGAGCCTATAAGCTGTGCAGTATTGATCTGAAGTTACAAAGATAAAGTTACATTGGTACCAACAACAGAAGTAGAAGAATGGATGAAGTCCTGAAGAGCGAATATAGGGAGCTAGGCAGGAAGCTAAAAAACAGAATCTCAAGGGTAGTCATATTTGGATTGCTGCCTGTGCCACGTGCCAGTGAAGGTAAGAACAGGATAATATGGCAGATGGACACGTGACTGAATTGGTGCAGGGGGCAGGGTTTCGGAAATGTGGATCATTGGGAAGATTGTGAAGATCTTCTGGGGAAGATATGACCTATACAAAAGGGATATTCTACTCCTGAAAGTTGAACTTTTTTTAGAGAATGGTGGGTTCATGGAATGCTTTGCCAGGGGTGATGGTAGAGACAGATACATTGGGGACATTTAAGAAACTGTCAGGTAAACAAACGAATGATAGAAAAATGGAGGACTACGTCGCAGGGAAGGGTTTGGTTGATCTTAGAGTAGGTTATGGGCAGCAAAACATTGTGAGATGAAAGGCCTGTAATGTCCCATTGTGTGCTAAATTCTCTAAGTGAGAATGCAGAAAAAAAGCAGAGATAAAATGCCTCTTGGTAGATTTGGTAATCATTAAGCCACACTAACTTATCCCAAATAACATTATGGAGCTAGTTTTATTGTGTTACAAGAAATTTCAGATGTTAGAATCTTGAGCAAAAGATAAATTGCAGGAAGAGCCTCTTGATCCATTGAATTCTTTAGAGCTTATCTTTTACTCCAGCTCTTTTGTATATTTTCAAGTAGTTTTCTTCGATCAAAGAATATACAGTGTATTAGTGGGTTTAATTTATAAATTACAATCAGGTTTTTCAGGAGTGAAATTAAGAAACGGTTCTACTCACAGATAGAAATTTAAACCATCTTCCTCAAATGACAGCCATTAATTTTAAATCTGAGATTGATAAATTTTTGTTAACCATAGATATTAGGCAGTGCAATGCAATGATTGGTTTATGGACCAAAGTGACCCATGATCTCACTCAATTGGAGAAGATACTCAATGGGCTAAATGGTGTACTTCTACTCCTGTGTCACTATGTAATTAAATACATTTGCAATGTTAAGTTTCTCTTAAATTGGAATCTTTTTACTAATGTCATGAATAACAAAGTCACACCTAGTTAGTTTCCCATCTGAATGATATTGAGAAATCAAACTACTTCAGGCAAAGACAGATTTGGAAAGTGGATAGCTAAGTGAAGGTCGAGATTCTGTTTTTTCCTATTGTATGCATGGGTCAATAACTCTACACTGAAATGCGAGGCCACCCACGGACCTCTAACAGGAATCCGATCTCCATTCAACCTCAAATGAATTGTTCATTAGAATGGATACACGTGAGGGTATCGAGCCTATTCCTGTGTAATTAAAAGCACTTCAACTTGAAACAAAACCTACTTCTAATACCCACAGTAACCAAGTAATAGATCTGATTTTCAGCAACACTTTGATCCTCCATTTCCCACAGGGCACTTAGTCTTGCTGAACAAATCTGTAACCAAAATTGCAACTCATCATCCCCACTCTATCATGCTACCTAGGACAAGCTTTGCTGATGATCTGCTCCTAGTGAGAACTTGGAGAGACATAATGAAATTTTAGGATCCAATAGACCTCAGATGGTGTATAACTAAGGGCTTGTTCCAAAAAGCCTTTAAGAACCTTTTACAAGAGGCAAAGCTGTGGAAGAACATGAGTCTGATTTTACAGCTTTAAATGTCTGAGAGAAACTAAGAAACTAACAAAAGTGAAGCAATTAAAAATAGATATGTAAAATAAATTGAACACACATTAGTATATATCAGGCAAACACAAGGAAATCTGCAGATGCTGGAAATTCAAGCAACACACACAAAATGCTGGTGGAACATCTCTTACTATCTTTCCTTTCAGTTAGACCTGATGAAGGGTCTCGGCCGGAAACATCGACAGTCCTTCTCCCTATAGATGCTGCCTGACCTGCTGCGTTCCACCAGCATTTTGTGTGTGTTGCTCAATATATATCATGTAATTTTTCTGCTTTTCTCTGCCATTGAGTACAGAACCCATAACTAGATTCAAGTTTTGTATTTATCCCAGTTTCCAGTATCTGTGAATTTCAACCCTGCCTTGTCGTGTCACTAACCAAACCACCTCAGCCCAATTATTTAGTATTCAAGTCTGTGTTGACTACCATTCATCATCCCTGCATCTCTCCAATTTAAAATCACAGTAGTGAATTTCTTAGCTTTGCTCTTAAGACTTAGAACAGTCCAACAGGTACAGCTCCTTCAGCTCACATTGTTGTGCTGACACTTTAACTTAATCCAAGATCAGCCTAACCCTTCCCTTCCCACACAGCCCTCACTACTTGCTTCATCCATGTGCCTACCTGAGAGTCTCTTAATATTCCAAATGTATTTGCCTCTACCACCACCTCTGGCAACATGTTCCACTCTTGGTGTAAAAAAATCTGACACTCCCCCTATATTTTCCTTTAATCAGCTTAAAACTATGCCCCCTCATTTTAGCTGTTTCTGTTCTGGGGAAAAAAACACTGGCTTCCCATTCAATCTATGCCTCTTATCATCCTTCATCAAGTCACCTCTCATCCTCCATTGCTCTGAAGAGAAAAGCCTTAGCTTGCTCAACCTATCCTCATAAAACATGTTTTATAATTCAGGCACCATTCTGGTAAATCTGCCCTGCACCCACTCTAAGGCTTTTCATCCTTCCTAGAATGAGAGGACCAGAATGAGAAAAATATTGCAAGTGTGGTTCTTACGATGAATATAGAAATCTCCTTGACCTCAAGCATTGTTTGCTGAATATTTTAGGGAAACTATTGGATTCTGTGTTCCTAGGGTTGAGAAAATGTTATCTCCAGAAAGGAATTGATCCTATAGGATGGCACAGTTGGTAGAGCTGCTGAGTGTCAGAGACGTGGGTTCAATCCTTGCCTCTGCTGCTTTCGGTGTGGTGTTTGTTAGTTCACCCCGTGACAAAGTGGGTTTCCTTCACGTGATCCCACTTCTTCCCACGTCTCAGATGTGTGCATTGATACGTTAACTTGCCCCCAGTGTGTAAGTGAGTGGGAGGATCTGGGTGGAGTTAATGAGAATGTGGAAACAATAAAAACGTGTTTAATGTAGAATTACTGTTAATGGGAGTGCCTGATGATGTGCTGAAGAGCCTGTTTCAATGCTGTATCTTTCTGTGACTATAATTAAAAGTTGAAATTTGAGGATTCATGAAAATTCTCAGTTTTTGCTTCATTACCTATGGAGAGCCAAAGTATTTATGCTGAAGGTTACACGCAGATGAATAAATCCTACCTGCACAATAATAAAAGATTTAGTGCAGAACTTACCTTCTCAATAAACCTGAAGTCAACACTCAGTGGCCACTTTATTAGGTACACCTGTACACCTGCTCGTTAATGCAAATATCTAATCAGTCAATCATGTGGCAGCAACTCAGCACAGAAAAGCATGCTGACACTGTCAAGAAGTTCAGTTACTGGTCAGACCAAACATCAGACTGTGGAAGAAATGTGATCTAAGTGACCTTGGTCATGGAATGAGCGTTGGGCGCCAGACAGTATCTTAGAACTGCTGATCTCCTGGGATTTTCACACACAGCAGTTTCTAGAGTTTACAGAGACTGGTGCAAGAAGAATAAAAAACAACCATTGAGTGGATTCCTATGGATGAAAAGACCTTTCTAATGAGAGAGGTTAGAGGAGAGTGACCAGAGTGGATCAAGCTGACAGGAAGGGGCAGTAATTCATAGAGTATAACCGTGCGGTACAACAATGGTGTGCAGAAGAGCATTTCTGAATACACAACATGCCGACCCTTGAAGTGGATGGGCTACAGCAACAAAATATGCTGAACATATTTTATTAGGAGGTACCTAATAAATTGGCCACTCAGTGAATTTGCTCATAGTTGACAAGTTAGCACCGGTTGCATGTTACAACATGTTTGCTGGTCAGTGGAGCTAAATCCATGTTAACATAGAGGTCCTATGTGTCCTAATATGTGCCTGTCCAGATTCAGAATAGAGCACACAGTTGCTGCTACATGATGTGTTTAATGCAACTAGCCAGGATGAGGTTGTATCAACCACTTCTATTTACCTTTCAAGGAAAATGTCTTCTCCAAGCCAACTTCAAATTGAATAGACTTGACCATTTCAAAATAAATAAAACTTGATTGTCATTGCAGTACTCAAATAAAGCAGCTAAGATAAACAGCCACTTTCACTTTGATTCATTAAATTTGGTTGTTTATTTTACCTGCTCCATTTAATTTGGAGTGCTGTTGTTTATTGAGCAGCTGCCAATAGCTTTGGGTAACGAGATTTTAACAAAATTGGGAGATCAATTGCTCACTGTTCCTTTCAGTGTGAAGCTGAAGTTACATGGACTGAGAAGGTCACTGGTTAGACCCACTTTAACATCACTCATCTCTGCCCCTTCCATACACTGTCACCTCCCACCTGCCTCTTAGCACTGACAGACTCTCTGGTTGATTTCTCCATAGATTTTCTCCTCACTTTAATCAACATCTAGAAACCTATGCACCTTCCCTACATTGTAAGACAACTCGCTATTTTCCTATTCTTAATAAACACTTTAGGGCCAAATCCAAGTTTCAAGATAAAAGAATGTCATTTCCAGTGCACACGTGTGAAGGAGAGCAAAATAATTGTTACTCGGCCCTGATGCAGCACAAAAAGAAACAGAGCAAGATAACAAACATGATAATAAAAATTGCAATAAATGTAAGTATGTAAGATAGCTTATATATGTTGATGAATTATATGATGCTGGCTGTGGCCTCCAGAACGCCACGTGTTCAGCTAATCTCAGATAAAGGCATCTAAGGAAGAGGCTTTGGATTACGTTCTGCTGTTGCTATTTAATGCTATTTCAAGGCTCAGATTTGGTAGTTTATTTTTAGTTTTTGGTGACAGAGAGGGCGGTTCGGCATCAGGCTAGGGATTAAAGATAGAGTCAAGGATGTGAGAGAACTGTAAGTCAGGCTGGAGATTAAGTAACTGCTCTGCGTTTGAAGACCAGTAACATGGACAAGGGACATTCATGGGTTGGACCAGGGCAGGGGTCGGCAACCCGCGGCTCTGGAGCCGCATGCAATTCTTTCATCTCTGTGCTGCGGCTCCCTGTGGCTTTGGAAAATAAATGATGAGTATTTAATTATAATGTATTTTATGTTAGTTTGTTAGTTTTTGAAATGTAATTCTAAATTTGAAGATTATGGTGATCTTGTACAATCTAAATAAAATGTGTTTTTTGTCGCTATTAATATATGTCACCACTGCCAATGCCTGACACCCGCCAGTGCCGATTTCTTTAATTTTTCGATCCAAGGTAGGCTAACTATGGAGAATTCTAAAAAAAGAAAAGTGACTGAAGAAAACAGAACATTTAATGATACGTGAGCAGATTCATTTGCTTTCACTGCTGACGAGACTGGTTTACCGGGATGCTTAATATGCAATGAGAAACTAGCAAACAACAAAAAGTCAAAAGTCGCAAGACATTTCCAGAATAAACGCGCAGCCTTTGCTCAAAAATATCCGGATGGAGATGAGAGAAAAAAAGCCGTTTCGGAACTGATGTGGAAGGTTGATCTGAGCAAAAATCATTTCAAGAAGTGGATAAAGTCTGGAAAATCAACTACATATGCTAGTTTTGTTGCCGCTCAGGAAATAGTCAGGCACGGGAAGCAGTTTACAGATGGTGAACATATAAAAAAAATCTTTCATTAAGATTTCAGAACACCTATTCACGGACCTTAAAAACAAGAGTGAAATTGTGCAGAAAATCAGGGATATGCCCCTCTCTGCAAAGACTGTCAACGGCAGAACCATAAAAATGGCAGAAGACATCACAAGACAGCAAATTAAAGACATCAATTCAGCTGTGGCCTACTCGATTGCCTGTGACGAGTCTAAAGACAAAGGTGATATTGAACAAATAGCGCTGTTCTGCCGGTATGTAAACTCTGCCGGGCCACAGGAAGAAATGATTGAGTTGATACCTCTAAAAGGCCAAACTCGAGGGGAAAACATCTGTGAGGCTGTCTTGAATTGTTTAAGAGTCAAAGGAATAAAGACCACCCACTTGGTGTCAGTAGCTACTGATGGGACACCAAGTATGACAAGAGCGCACAAGGGATTTGTGGCTTTACTGCAGAAGTCGCTGGACAGAAAGCTGCTGACTTTTCACTGCATCTTGCAGCAAGAGACACTGTGCGCTCAAACATTTCCTCCAGAATGCACAGAAGTAATGGATGTTGTCATTCAGATTGTCAATAAAATAATGACAAAAAGTTTAAATCACCGTCAATTCCGTTTGTTACTGGACGAGCTGGAAAGCGCATATTCTGATCTCCTGCTGCACAACAAAGTCCGGTGGCTGTCCAGAGGGGAGGTGCTGAAACGCTTTGTCGCGTGTCTGGAAGAAGTGAAAACTTTCCTGGGCAGCAAAGGGCTCACCTTTCCTGAGCTGGAACAGCCAGAGTGGCTGGAAAAGCTACACTTCATGGTAGACATGACAGCGCACCTGAACACGCTGAACACAGCTCTTCAGGGGAAAGGACGCACAGCCCTGCACATGTTGGAGGATGTTTTGACATTCGAGCACAAGTTGACAGTGCTTGCCAGAGATTTACAGAAAGGCACATTGTCTCACTTCCCCAATTTGAGAGAGTTCAAACAAGGTCACGACATGATAAATTCGGAGTATTTACATTCTGCAATCATCGCAATGCAAACATCGTTTGGGAAACGCTTCTGTGAGTTCAGAGAGGAAAAAAACACATTATCCTTCCCGGTCACTCCCCTAAGCATCGATCCATCCCTACTGAATACGACTGCATTGGCAGGTGTGAGTCAACCTGATCTTGAGATGGAACTGGCCGACATAGCCGACAAAGACATATGGGTGTCCAGGTTTAGACGCTTGACAGCAGACCTTGAAGATGTTGCCCGTCAGAAGGCTGTTCTTGCTCAGAATCACCGGACAAACTTGTGTTCGAAACATGGAATGCTATCCCCGACATTTATGTAAACATTAAAATGTATGTGCTTGGAGTCCTGTCGATCTTTGGATCCACATATGTATGTGAGCAGGTGTTCTCCAACATGAACTTTATTAAAAACAAACATCGCGCATGCCTCACAGATGACAGCTTGTGATCCTGTGTAAAGATGAAGGTGACGTCATACAGCCCTGATGAGCAGACGCTGTGCGCTGAGGTCCAGGAGCAGAAATCCCATTAACCAAGTATGATAAATATTTTAATTGCCTATTATAGGAAAGATATCAATAAATTAGAGAGAGTGCAGAGATGATTTACTAGGATGTTACCTGGGTTTCAGCACTTAAGTTACAGAGAAAGGTTGAACAAGTTAGGTCTCTATTCATTGGAGCGTAGAAGGTTGAGGGGGGATTTGATTGAGGTATTTAAAATTTTGAGAGGGATAGATAGAGTTGACGTGAATAGGCTGTTTCCATTGAGAGCAGGGGAGATTCAAATGAGAGGACATGATTTGAGAGTTAGGGGGCAGAAATTTAAGGGAAACACGAGGGGGTATTTCTTTACTCAGAGAGTGATAGCTGTGTGGAATGAGCTTCCTGTAGAAGTAGTAGAGGCCAGTTCAGTTGTGTCATTTAAGGTAAAATTGGATAGGTATATGGACAGGAAAGGAGTGGAGGGTTATGGGCTGAGTGCGGGTAAGTGTGACTAGGTGAGATTAAGAGTTCGGCACGGACTAGGAGGACCGAGATGGCCTGTTTCCGTGCTGTGATTGTTATATGGTTATTATTTTACGTATATCCATATTTTTTCATTGTTCAGTGAAATAGTCCTTTTATTTTTCAGGTTGACAGCTGGCTGACGTTATTTTTAATTTGCTGCTGGCGGACAATTTAAGTTCGGCGTTTTTCATAAATACAAGAAGGACTCAAATAGACATTGAGTATTTTACTTAAAAGTAACCTTCAACCCAACGTCTTTTTTTCGGAGTTCAAAATGTTTTTGTTGCATGCAGAAATGTAATTTCGATTTCTCTGCAGGAGTTCATCGATTTCATAAATGCAACACATTATAGTTTGTTTATACATAGCATAAAGGCATAAAAAAACGTTGTATGCAGTGTTATTTCATTTGAAATGTCAAACGGGTTTTGTGGCTCCCAGTGTTTTCTTTTCTGTGGGAAACGGGTCCAAATGGCTCTTTCAGTGGTAAAGGTTGCCGACCCCTGGACCAGGGTGTCCAACTGCATGACTGAGCTGCCTGAATGAGGGCCAGTGCTCCCCACCACCCAGGGTCAGTGAGTTGTTGGTGGGTTCTGGAGTCAGAGTTGTGTGCAGGCAGGAGGAGTGAGGTCCAATGACCCCCCCCCCCCCCGGGTTTGTGATTCTGTGAGACTGAATTTCGAGGCATAGTGTTTGGGCTCCCTTTATCCATGAGTCTGGAGCCTGAGGCCTAGTTTTTGGAGATCCATCAAGGCAAGCATTAAAAAAAAATGGAGATCAAAGGAAGCGACCTGGCCTGGGGTTAGAGGACTGTCTATGTGTGTGGGTGGGAGGGAGGAGGAGAGCTTGTTTTACTTCTGTTGTTTTGTTGCTCGTTGTGTTCTGCATTGGTCTGTCAAGCACTGTGGGTAAGCTATGTTTGAACCGGAATGTGTGGTGACATCTGCAGGCTGACCTCAGCATACCCTTGGGTGTGTTGGTTATGAACACAAAAGAAGCATTTCACTGTGTGTTTCAATGTACATGTGATAAATAAACTTCAATCTGAATCTTGATCTTGATATAAGTTGAGTCCCACAGGAGAGTTTTAATTCTGACTTAGGTCGTGGGGAGGAGGCAAAAGAGGCTGCATGTGCTAGAATCTTTAGCTACAAACAATGTGCTAAGATAATTCAATGAGTCGAGCAGTACCTGTGGGGCTAGAGGAACCGTTGATGTCACTAATCGACATCCTGTGTCAAGATTAGGGGTAGTGAGGGAAGATGGTCAGCATAAGGAGGAAAGATAAAGGGCAATGGAGTTAGGTAGGGGAGAGGGAGGGGTAGATTTGTGAGACAGAAGCAGGTTGGTGATAGGTGGAGACAGCAAGGAAAAGAACAAATGGAACCAATTGTTGGGAGGAGAGAGTGAAGTTGGAGGAAGTTAGGAAGGTGATAAGCAGGACCACAATGGCCACCAATGCTGGAATCTGACAAAGGAAGGTGAAAATGGGGACTATTAGGATGGTATTGTGTGTGTGTGTGTGTGTGTGTGTGTGTGTGTGTGTGTGTGTGTGTGTGTGTGTGTGTGTGTGTGTGTGTGTTTCCAAGGTGAAAAATGTCAAATACTGGAGGACATAGATTTAAGAACTGAGAGGGTAAGCATAAAGGAGATGTGTAAGGCAAGTGTGGTATGAAGCTGAAGGGCAGGACCTCCAGGTTAACAATCTCAGGATTGCTACCTGTGCCATGTGAGAGTGAGGCAAGGAACAGAAGGATTATACAGATTAATACATGGCTGAGAGGATGGTGCAGGAGGGAGGGCTTCAGGTTTTTAGATAATTGGGCTTTGTTCCAAGGAAGGTGGGATCTGTTCCGACGGGACGGTTTACACCTGAACTCACCTGAACTGGAGCGGTACTAACATTCTTGCAGGAAAGTTTGCTAATGCTTCTCGGGTGGGGTTAAACTAAATTTGCAGAGGGCAGGGATCCAGAATGAGAGAGAGGATAGCGAGATGAAGAATAAAGGACAGGTGGGGACTACACGGTTCCGGAATATTAAGTGCGTAGTAGAGAAAGGTAAGGCGGAACAAGTGATAAGGAGGACACATGTACAGAGGGATGGTCTGACGGAACATCGAGTTAAGTGTGCAGAAAGAATAAGTAAATTTAGAAAGGACAACAAAATTCAAGGGGCATATAGCCCGAAGGGAGTTCGGGGAGCTGGGTTAAGCACAATAGGCAGCGATTCAAACAGAGAGAGGAGAAATGGGCTAAAAATTATATATCTGAATGCACAAAGTGTTAGAAATAAGGCGGATGAGCTTGAAGCTCAGGTGCGAATGGGTAACTATGATGTTGTTGGGATAATGGAGGCATAGCTGCAGGGAGATCAGACCTGGGAAATGAATGTACGAGGGTATACATGCTATCATAGGGACAGAATTGTGGGCAGAGGGGGTGGGGTGGCCCTGTTGGTGAGGAATGAGATTCAGTCCTTTGCAAGGGGGGACATAGGATCAGGAGAAGTAGAGTCTGTGTGGATAGAACTGAGGAACAGTAAGGGCAAAAAGACCCTAATGGGTGTTGTCTATAGGCCACCAAACAGTAGCATGGATATTGGGTGCAAGTTGAATAGGGAGTTAACATTGGCATGTGGCAAAGGTAACGTCACAGTAGTTATGGGGGATTTCAACATGTAGGTGAACTGGGAGAATCAGGTTGGTACTGGACCCTAGGATAGGGAGTTTGTAGAGTGTCTACGGGATGCATTCTTGGAACAGCTTGTACAAGAGCTGACCAGGGACAAGGCTATTCTGGATTTATTCTTGTGTAATGAACAGTATTTGATAAGTGATCTTGAAGTAAAGGAGCCATTAGGAGGTAGTGACTATAATATGATGTTTTTATCTGCAATTTGAGAAGGATAAGGGCAGATCAGAGGTGTCAGTGTTGCAGTTGAACAGGGGAAACTATGGAGCCATGAGGGAGGAGCTGGCCAAAGTTGACTGGATGGATATCCTAGCAGAAAAGACAGTGGAACAGCAATGGCAGGTATTCTTGGGAATAATGCACAAGGTGCAAAATCAGTTCATCCCCCAGAGAAGGAAGGATTCAAAGGGGCGAAAGGGGCCACAGTGGTTGACAAAGGAAGTCAGAGATTGCATAGCATTAAAAAAAAGGAAATATGACAGAGCTAAAGTGAGTGGGAGGACAGATGATTGGGAAATTTTTAAGGAACAACTGAACTTAACTAAAAAAGCAATAAGGGGAGAAAAAATGAGGTACGAATGCAATCTAGCCAGGAATATAAAAGAAGATAGCAAAAGCTTTTTTAGGTATGTGAAGAGAAAGAAGATAGTTAAGAACAATGTTGGGCCCTTGAAGAATGAATTGGGTGAAATTGTCATGGGAAACAGAGAAATGGCAGAAGAATTTAACAAGTACTTTAGATCTGTCTTCACGAGGGAAGACACAAGCAATCTCCCAGATGTATGGATGGGCCAAGGACATAGGGTAACAGTGGAAATGAAACAGATTGACATTAGGAAGGAAATGGTGATGAATAGACTGATGGGACAGAAGGCTGACAAATCCCTAGGTCCAGATGGTCTCCATCCTAGGGTACTAAAGGAGGTGGTCCCGGAAATTGCAGCTGCATTGGTAATCATTTTCCAATGTTCCTTAGATTCAGGATCAGTTCCTGAGGATTGGAGAATGGCTAATGTTATTCCACTTTTTAAGAAAGGAAGGAGGGAGAAAACAGAGAACTATCGTCCTGTCAGTCTAACATCAGTAGTGAGGAAGATGCTAGAGTCCATTATTAAAGATGAAATAATGGCATATCTAGATAGCAGTGATAGGATTGGGCCGAGCCAGCATGGATTTACCAAGGGCAAATCATGCTTGAAGTTTTTCATCTATTGGAGTTTTTCGAGGATTTAACCATGAAGTTAGACAAGGGAGATCCAGTGGATGTGGTGTATCTCGATTTTCAAAAGGCATTTGATAAAGTCCCACATAGGAGATTGGTAGGTAAAATCAGAGCTCATGGCATTGGGGGGATGATATTGACATGGATAGAAAACTGGTTGGCAGGTAGAAAGCAAAGGGTAGTGGTGAATGGGTGTTTCTCGGAATGGCAGGTGGTGACTAGTGGGGTGCCACAGGGCTCGGTATTGGGACCACAGCTGTTTACGATTTACATCAATGATTTAGATGAAGGCATTGAGAATAACATCAGCAAGTTTGCTGATGAGACTAAGCTGGGTGGCAGTGTGACATGTGATAAGGATGTTAGGAGAATTCAGGGTGACTTGGATAGGCTGAGTGAGTGGGCAAATACCTGGCAGATGACGTTTAATGTGAATAAGTGTGAGGTTATCCACTTTGGGAGTAAGAACAGGAAGGCAGATTATTATCTGAACAGTGTAGAGTTAGGTAAGGGAGAAATACAAAGAGATCTAGGAGTACTTGTCATCAGTCACTGAAGGTGAATGAGCAAGTGCAGCACACAGTGAAGAAGGCTAATGGAATGTTGGCCTTTATTACAAAGGGAATTGAGTACAAGAGCAAGGAAATCCTTTTGCATTTGTACAGGGCCCTGGTGAGACCACACCTGGAGTATTGTGTACAGTTTTGGTCTCCAGGGTTAAGGAAGGACATCCTGGATATAGAGGAAGTGCAGCGTAGATTCACGAGGTTAATTCCTGGGACGTCTAGACTGTCTTACACAGAGAGGTTAGAGAGACTGGGCTTGTACACGCTGGAATTAAGAAGATTGAGAGGGGGTCTGATTGCAACTTATAAGATTATTAAGGGATTGGACAAGATAAAGGCAGGAAGTATGTTCCAGATGCTGGGAGAGTCCAGTACCAGAGGGCATGGTTTGAGAATAAGGGGTAGGTCATTTAGGACAGAGTTGAGGAACAACTTCTTCTCCCACAGAATTGTGGGGGTCTGGAATGCACTGCCTTGGAAGGCAGTGGAGGCCAATTCTCTGGATGCTTTCAAGAAGGAGCTAGATGGGTATCTTATGGATAGGGGAATCAAGGGATATGGGGACAAGGCAGGAACCGGGTATTGATAGTAGGTGATCAGCCATGATCTCAGAATCACGGTGCAGGCTCGAAGGGCCGGATGGTCTACTTCTGCACCTATTGTCTATTGTCCATTGTCTATGTGGAATATTTACAAGCGAGTATGATAGCAATGTGTAAGAGGCATTCAGAGAGACACAGGACTGGAAGGGAATGGAGAAGTAGAGAGCATATGCATGCACATGTGATTAGTTCAATTCATGTCATGGTTAGCACAGACATACTGGGCTGCAGGGCTTGCTCCCAAGCTGTTCTTTTCTTCAAAAGTACACTTAATGTCAAAGAAATGTATACAATATACATTCTGAAATGCTTTTTCTTCCATGAAAACAGAGGAGTGCCCCCAAAGAATGAAAGACAGCCAAATGTTAGAACCCCAAAATCCCCCCCAACCCCCCTCCTCCCACGTGTAAGTGGCAGTAAGCAACAATACAACTTCCCCCACTGGCAAAAAAATTATTGGCACCCACCTCTAAGCAAAGCAACAGCAAAGACACAGACTTGCAGTACTCCAAAGGCTACTCGTTCACCCGGCATTCGACATACTACAGGCTCTCTCTGTTCCTAATAAGGGAGAGAGAGGTGTCTCCGTTTCACAGCGACAGGGGAGACATAACAAACAACTTTCTGGTTTACGATGTTAAAGTCCATTGCATCACTTTTTCGGAGCTGTGCTCAAAGATGTCAGGTCTCTGGGTGCACAGCCATAGATCTTCCAATTCCCATGACACACCAATCTCCTGCCATGACACAGACCTTCCATCTATCCATCTCCAGAGCCATGAAATCTTCGATCTCTGAAGGTGAGCGAAGCTCTTAAGCCGTGCCCTTGGCATGTTGAATAACAGCCAGTCGTGAAACCCTGGGTGAGGGTCCCAATCCCGCAAAGAACCAAAGTCATTTTGTAACTCCAGGATAGGGTCTTCAAAAGAATCCTGAAAAGGAAAAATAGAGATATTAAAGATAGAAATAAGGTTGTTTCCAAAGATGCAAACAAAGGAGTTGCCGTTAGGCGCCATTGACTCTCCTAAACTCCTCCCCTACGTTCTTAATCCCTTCCCTGATTTTATCCCGGGAATTTCAATGTGGAACAATTAACATGCATATTTATCTATTGTTTTCTCCTATGTAATGTGGAAACCGTATAAAGGGTGCAGAGGAGATTTATAAGGATGTTGCCTGGATTGGGGACCATGCCTTATGAAAACAGGTTGAGTGAACTCGGCCTTTTATCCTAGGAGCGACGGAGGATGAGAGGTGACCTGATCGAGGTGTATAAGATAATGAGAGGCATTGATCGTGTGGATAGTCAGAGGCTTTTTCCCAGGGCTGAAATGGTTGCTTCAAGAGGACACAGGTTTAAGGTGCTGGGGAGTAGGTACAGAAGAGATGTCAGGGGTAAGTTTTTCACTCAGAGAGTGGTGAGTGCATGGAATGGGCTGCTGGTAATGGTGGTGGAGGTGCATATGATAGGGTCTTTTAAGAGACTCCCGGATAGGTACATGGAGCTTTGAAAAATAGAGGGCAAAGGGTAAGCCTAGTAATTCTAAGGTAGGGACATATTTGGCACAGCTTTGTGGGCCGAAGGGCCTGTATTGTGCTGTAGATTTTCTGTGTTTCTATGTAATTTACAATAGTGCAAAACCAGAATGTTCTTTGCCCAATGGCTCAAGTCAATATCCTTACAGTATCAATTGATATTACATGTGAGCATGTTTTTTTTTTGAAGACAGTCTTGTTTGTATTCATGACTATTTTCCACATAATCCCTGGTTAAAATTGACATTTAATCCCTCTACTAGTGGCTGTCAGACTCATCACTTCTCCAGCTTTTCATTCAATATGCTGCCTCGGCTCTCTTGGAGTTGCATTCAAGATCTCCCAGTTGGTGACCCACAAGTGCTGAAGCTGGTAATTAATTGCTAATTTTCCAGTCCTGACAATTACATGGAATTTGCATAGAACAAGTTGGCATTTAGCTTGTGTGTCTGGCTGGCTCCCTACAAGTGCAATGTGTCATCAGCAGTACATATGTGGAAACCTGGGCATCCTCCAGATCAACCATGAATGTTTGCCATCTGAAAATCTTTTACTCCATCAGCGTACAATTAGCATAAAACATTTCATCAGATGCCTACAAGAACTTCAAGGACATCCATGTTACTTTGTAGCCTAGATAGCATTCCAAGCTCCCTGATGTACCTAGCTTCATATGTGCCCTTACGTGTTGGCTACTAGGAGACAAAGGATAGCAATGCAGTCTTGGCTGATCATACTCAATAAAATCTGACCAATGAATGCTATAAAGTACCAGATAAGAAACTGAACAAGCCTTGAACATGCTGACAAAGCACTTTTGGCTTCCAGAATAATTCAGGAGGTGCCCTCCAGTTTGGACGTCCTGCACAGTAAGGTAAGATGGATTCTAGCACACACACAAAATGCTGAAGGAACTCGGCAGGACAGGCAGCCTCTGTGGAACAGAGTAAACAGTTAATGTTTCGGACTGAGACCCTTCAGCAGGACTGGATAGAAAAGATGAGAAGTCAGAGTAAGAAGGTGGGGGAGGTGAGGAAGAAGTACAAGGTGGTAGGTGATAGGTGAAACCAGGATGGGGTGTGTGAAGTAAAGAGCTGGGACGTTGGTTGGTGAAAGAGATAATAGACTGGAGAATGGGGAATCTGATAGGAGAGGGCAGAAGACCATGCAAGGATGGGAAGTGGGAGGAGTTCCAGAGGGAGCAGATGGGCAGGTAAGGAGATAAGGTGAGAGAGGGACTCAAGAATGGTGGAATGGTGAAGTGGGTGGGTGGCAATTACCGGAAGTGTGAATAACCGATGATCAATAAGATGGATTCTATTTATTACTGTATGTAAGCAAGGCTGGAGATGCAAGATTCTAGTCCTTAGATTTTATACCTCAGTGGGGTTTGTTCTTGAGAGGGACTTGCTAGATGTAATAGAGATCTTGCACTATCTCAGAGGTAGGTAGCATAGAAACATAGAAAATAGGTACGGGAGTAGGCCATTCAGCCCTTTGAGCCTGCACCACCATTCAGTATGATCATGGCTGATCATCCAACTCAGAACCCTGTACCTGCTTTCTCTCCATACCCCCGATCCCTTTAGCCACAAGGGCCATATCTAACTTCCTCTTAAATATAGCCAATGAACCGGCCTCGACTGTTTCCTGTGTTACAAAATCCCATAACTGGATCACTTAACAGCAAAGATAGAGAGGTCCGTTGAAGTCTGATGGTACTATTTTTAAAAGTCTTTATTTATGAAAGGGGCACAAATGTAAGATTAATACAAACACTCAGATAATATACGTAGTCACTACGTAATCTAAAAGCGCGGGTCTAATAATAACCATCAATAAGAAACAGCTCGATCGTTTGTCTAAGGGATAATACAGTGTCCGATGGAAATATAAAAGTCACTCAAATTCCTGCAGGCTTCTGGCTTTCGGGGTGGGGGGGCACTGGGTTTTCACTTGTTGGAGAGAGAGAGAGATTGGTGAGAAAAGAAAACTTGCCCGGGTCTTTATGAAGCAAATCCGTTGAATCAGGGGAGCGGGCTTCCCCGTTATTAGCTAAAAGCGGTTTTCCGTGATTCCAGCCACAGATTCCAGGCCCGGAATCTAACGCACGTGGCTTCCTTCCAAAATGGCTTCCCGCTACGACGGGATCGCTAGCGTGTCTTCTGGTGCGTTTGAAGTGGTTGTTCCCCCCAGACCCTCCTTTATACTTCCTCACGGGGTCTCAGGTGTCAATCAGGTTGAGATGATGCAATCTCTCTCTCAACCAGCCCACTTTGCCCGAGGGCTTTACACGTGGTCTCCATGAGACAATAGTCAATGTCGCCTTATTTTGCATCCCGGTGGAACGCGGTATTCGGCACGTCTCTCTCTCTCCCATTTCCTGTGTCTATTCGACACGTCTCTCTCTCTCCCACTTCCTGGGTCTACTGACCCCTCCTCAACTAGTGCTCTTGTGATTCTCACAAAGGAGGGGGCTGCGGACATAACACCTGTGGCAGAGAATTCCACAGATTCACCACTTTCTGTGTGAAGAAGTTTTTCCTCATCTCTGTCCTAAAAGGATTCCCCTTTATCCTTAAACTGTGGCCCCTGGTTCTGGACTTCCCCAACATCGGAAACAATCTTCCTGCATCTAGCCTGTCCAATCCCTTTAGAATTTTATACGTTTCAATAAGATCCCCCCTCAATCTTCTAAATTCCAGTGAGTATAAGCCTAGTCAATCCAGCCTTTCTTCATAGGAAAGTCCTGCCATCCCAGGAATCAATCTGGTGAACCTTCTCGGTTCTCCCTCTATGGCAAGAATGTCTTTCCTCAGATTAGGGGACCAAAACTGCACACAATAATCTAGGTGCGGTCTTACCAAGGCCTTGTACAACTGCAGTAGAACCTCCCTGCTCCTGTACTCAAATCCTTTTGCTATGAATGCCAACATACCATTTGCCTTTTTCACTGCCTGCTGTACCTGCATGCCCACCTTCAAATGACTGGTGTACAATGACACCCAGGTCTCATTGCATCTCCCCTTTTCCTAATCGGCCACTGTTCAGATAATAATCTGTTTTCCTGTTCTTGCAACCAAAGTGGATAACCTCACATTTATCCACATTAAATTGCATCTACCATGAATTTACCCATTCACCTAACCTATCCAAGTCACCCTGCATCCTCTTAGCATCCTCCTCACAGCTAACACCGCTGCTCAGCTTGGTGTCATCCGCAAACTTGGAGATGCTGCATTTAATTCCCTCGTCTAAATTATCAATATATATTGTAAACAACTGGGGTCCCAGCACTGAGCCTTGCGGTACCCCACTAGTCACTGCCTGCCATTCTGAAAAGGTCCCATTTACTCCCACTCTTTGCTTCCTGTCTGCCAACCAATTCTCTATCCACATCAATACCATACCCCCAATACCGTGTGCTTTAAGTTTGCACACTAACCTCCTGTGTGGGACCTTGTCAAAAGCCTTTTGAATATCTAAATATACCACATCCACTGGCTCTCCCCATCCACTCTAATAGTTACATCTTCAAAAAATTCTATAAGATTCGTCAGACATGAGTTTCCTTTCACAAATCTATGCTGACTTTGTCCGATGATTTCACCTCTTTCCAAATGTGCTGTTATCACATCTTTGATAACCAACTCTAGCATTGTTCCCACCACCGATATCAGACTAACTGGTCTATAATTCCCCGGTTTCTCTCTCCCTCCTTTTTTAAAAAGTGGGGTTACATTAGCCAGCCTCCAATCCTCAGGAACTAATCCAGAATCTAAGGAGTTTTGAAAAATTATCACTAATGCATCCACTATTTCTTGGGCTATTTCCTTAAGCACTCTGGGATGCAGACCATCTGGCCCTGGGGATTTATCTGCCTTTAATCCCTTCAATTTGCCTAACACCACTTCCCTACTAACATGTATTTCCATCAGTTCCTCCATCTCACTAGACCCTCGGTCCCTTACTATTTCCAGAAGATTATTTATGTCCTCCTTAGTGAAGACAGAACCAAAATAGTTATTCAATTGGTCTGCCATGTCTTTGTTCCCTGTGATCAATTCACCTGTTTCTTACTGTAAAGGACCGACATTTGTCTTGACCAATCTTTTTCTTTTCACGTATCTATTAAAGCTTTTACAGTCAGTTTTTATGTTCCCTGCCAGCTTTCTCTCATAATCTGTTTTCCCTTTCCTAATTAAGCCCTTTATCCTCCTCTGCAGGTCTCTGAATTTCTCCCAGTCCGCAGGTGTGCCGCTTTTTTTTGCTAATTTATATGTTTCTTCTTTGGACTTGATACTATCCCTAATTTCCCTTGTCAGCCACGGGTGCAGTACCTTCCCTGGTTTATTCTTTTGCCAAACTGGGATGAACAATTGTTGTAGTTCATCCATGTGATCATTAAATGCTTGGCATTTCATATCCACCATCAACTCTTTAAGTATCATTTGCCAGTCTATCTTAGCTAATTCACATAAAGCCCTTAAAGATTATTAGAGAGTGCATGTCTGATCTCAGCAGGATTTCACCATCTGTAGGGCACTGTATAGCTGAACGGCTTCAAGGAGCCAATGGGATGAATGCCACAAACATAGAGCATCCAATCAGCTTTATTTTCTTGAACTATAGTGATGGAGATCATTGATTTCAAAGAAAAGAAGAATATCATTATTGAGTTTGTCAAAATTTCGTTCTTTAACTTACAAAAGAAAAGAAAGATTATCTAGTTAGGTTATTTTGTTATCTTTGTCTTCACAGTTTATGGGTACTTGTTCAATAATTTTTTATATTACAATGATATACTTTAAAAACACTTCTTTGGTTGTACACACACACACACACACACACACACACACACACACACACACACACACACACACACACACACATGCGTGCTTGTTTCTTTGGGATTGACATCTATAGAGTGTATGGGTTTATTTAGTGGGACTGGCTTGATGATGCAGATACCCTTTCCATATTTCATACTGATTTCAATTCCTTCCAAAGTTTGCAATGTGTTATAAGTAATCTCAACAAACCTACTAAATCTTTGTAATGCTTTATTCCTAAAGTGTGGTATCATCATCGCAACTTGGTGTTGTTCAAATCAATTCAGCTAAAGATGGATTTTTTAATCTGTTTTCTTAATTTAACCAAAGCAAGAACCTTTCAAATCGTATCAGTTTAGCTTTGAAGATATAATATTTAGAATTCAAATAACTGAACCTGTTTTAGTGACTGTGCTGAACTTGGTCAACGCAGAAAATCTTTGCTCTACATTGATAAGAAATTCGACAGGCAAACAGTTATTTTGGCTCCTGGCATTACTTCCTCAGCCTTTATAAAACCAAAGTCCCGGAGTAAATAATCTTGTGATTTTGTTATCTCATTCTTTCTTTAAAATTCTTTAAAATAATGGATAATGCAAGTGAATTAAGCAAAGACCAGAAAGTTAATAGGAGCCCAGAGCAAATAAAGATAGAGTGCTGAAGGTCAGATTGCAGATTGCAAATCCGTTTTCCACTCACTTTTCGTATCGTATTTTTCCTCTCAGCATTGACATAACATTAATGGGGGCTGGATGAAATGTGTAAGCATATTTTGAGACAGGAGACTCAATTGTTTTAACAGCTAGACCACGTTATCACAACATGCATGCACCTCTACCAAAGCCTGCCAGATGCATCACCAGTTTCTTTACTGCTCATAGGATCAGACATCGTCTTTCAAGTAAATGCTGAATGACTCACAAAGATACATATGATGGAAATTAGAGGCTTATCCACCTGGACCATTCTCCCCTTACAGATTTGTCAGGACATGGAAGCATTATCCTTCACCTCGTCCACAGCGAGGGAGAGGCTACACACAAGTTAGAGGAATAGCACCTAATATTTCCCCTGGGAAGTCTAAAATGTTGAATTTTCCAACTTCCAGGTAACTTCTCTCTTCCCCCCAACCACCCTTTTTCTCTGGCCTTCAGGTTAACTCAGTTCTTCCTACACTTATCTTAGTGCCCCGTCACCCTCGTTCCTCTCCTCCACCCACTCCATCCGTCCGTTACGCATGCAATCATTCCACTGGCTACCCTCTCCCTACTGTTCTCATCTACCATCACCGATCTTATTTAGTTCCATGCTCCACTTTCCTACTGGGTTTCAATACCCATGGCCTCTTGTTACCTCCACCTATCACTTCCCAGCTACTGTTCATATTTTCACTCTCCAGTTCCTCTGTCTATCTATAGACCCTCCTCACCTGGATCCATCTATCACTTGCTAGCTCTTAGCCTGCTCCTTTCCCTTCACCATTTTATACTGGTTATCTCACATCTATCTTTCAGTGCAAATGGAAGACAGGAGATTGGACTGAGATGAAAATTTGATCAACCACGATGAAATGCTGGAGCAGACACAATGGGTCATGTAGCCTAATTCTGTTCCTATATCTTATGGCCTTAAGAAGGATCTCAACTCAAAGTCCATTCACTTGACTGATGCTGCCTGACCCCTGAGTTCTTCCATCATCTTGTGTGTTGGTGCATCTGCAGTTACTTTTATCTCCAGGGAAGCATTCATTGCTGCCTGGCCCAGGCCCCAGATCTGTCCTGATCATGCCTCCATTGTTAAGAAGTACCTTAAAATTTCTGACGGGTGTTCACACCATCTGGTCAGAGGTAGATGACTAGAGGGGATGTTTTCCCTACATTTTCACTCCTCTGATCCAACCATGAGTAGTTGCTCTGGGAATAACTGGGCACAGTTGAAAGGGAGGAGAAGATATGGAGCAAAAAGATCCGGCAGCTGCTACCAATCATTTTTAGCAAACTCTTCCCAGAGCTATGAGTATGGATTAGGTTTTGTGAGTATTTTGAATATGAGAAAACACATTGAGGTAGGGCTGAGGAGGGCTAAAAAGGATTAGTCATGATTGAATGGCGGAGCAGACTTGATGGGCCAAATGGTATTCTGCTCCTATATCATATGGAGAAGCCATTTATGGAAGAAAAAATGTCATAACATGATCAAGTGAAGCTTTAGCAAATTGAAGAAATGTAAGATATGTAATTGTATGTGCAAGCATTAAATGAAACTGAATGACGATGATATGAACAATGAGTTCAAATTAAACCAGAAGAATTAACAAGATGTTAAGACTTTTAAGCATAGAGTCATTAGAAGGGAAGAACAACTTACATGGTGGTCTGAATCACAGCAACAATTTTTAATTCTTGTATAAAATTATTTGGAGGTTTAATGTTTTTTGACAATACCATAAGAAAACTGGAGGAACATTCTCAGAAGCTTCCTTCAGTCACCTGATTTTCTATTGTCTGTGACTATGGCCTCGATTGCTGGCCGTCTGAATTATTCTTCTGCACCCATTCACATCATCATTTTAGGGACCTCAGTGTTTTCTTTCCTGCCTTCTTTTTTTTCCACCAGCAATTTCAGATTGATCTTCCTTAGCTATTTCATATAACTCAATAATTTAACACAATGAACTGTTCTTATTGCCCTTGTTTTAACAGATGACTCATTGCATCATTGATTGAATTCTGTCATAAGTAATTATCACTAATGTTATTGCATATGTCTTTCCTTGCTGCTCGATCTTTTCCCTACATATCCACTTGACTGTCCATTGTTTCCATTCATCTGTCACTGTCAGCCTTCAACAAAAGTGCCATAAAATTGAAAATTGGGGGCAGAATGTAACAAAAATAAAACTCCACATTCTTTCCTAAGGCTCATCTTGCAATATGTTCCTGAGAAAAATTCTGATATAAAAGTTGATCTTCAATGTGGTAAATACAATGCCTTGAAAAGTATTCAGCCCCCAATCTCTCTTTAACTGAGTAAACTGCCATAATGTTTATGGTCATCACTGTCACTGTGAAACTTCAGTAGCTTGTCTTTCTGTTTCTTTAAATCATATACAGTGGTAGTTCCGACACCATATTCTTCAGTAAGATGCTGCACAGACACACCACGATCAAGCTTCTGCAATAACTCCACTTTCTACGTTGTTGATAATGAAAGATGCTTCTTTCTCATTGTTACCCATAGGGGTATCTGCAGCTCTTTTTGACATTTTCACAGTGAAATTAAACACAAAGTCAACAGTGAACACAAAATATCAGCGAACAGCAAATGCACGTGTAACCAGTACGAACACTGAGCAACAACTGGCCTCTGGTGGCCTCTGCTAGTGTTGCCACGTCACACCTGAGTGGCGTCAGCAGTTGGCGTGCCAAACAAGCCTTGTTACGACATGCTCCACACTCCACAACAAAAAAACTTTGGTTTTTGGAGCTTTTTGGATTTCAGAATTTCGGATAAGGGATTGTGGACCTGTAGTACAAATAGGGATTTTAATCATTTTAACTGAGAATTTTTAATTGTGAATCACACGCTCATTTTTTTCACAGTAGAAACAAAAAAACAGGGAAAAGTATAAAGCCTGAAAAAACTAGAAGTTGAAATACTGAAATGTCAGCAGTTCAAAAATATTCATATACCTTTGCTCAGTATTTATTTGAACCACCTCTCACAACAATTACAGCCAGTAGTCTTGTTCTAACTCTCAAAAACTTCTCCCTTGGTTCTTCCCACTTTCTCCAGATCAAGGGTGTAGCCATGGGCACTCGCATGGGCCTCAGCTATGCCTGCCTCTTTGTAGGTTATGTGGAACAGTCTATGCTCCAAATCTATACTGGTGCCACTCCCCAACTTTTCCTTCACTACATTGACAACTACATTGGTGCTGCTTCCTGCACCCATGCTGAGCTCGTCAATTTCATCAACGTTGCCTCTAACTTTCACCCAGCCCTTAAATTCATTAGGTCTATCTCGGACACTTCTCTCCCCTTTCTTGATCTCTCGGTCTCCATCTCTGGAGACAGACTATCCACTGACATCTTCTACAAACCCACTGACTCCCATAACTATCTTGACTATACCTCTTCCCACCTTGCCCAATGCAAAAATGCCATTCCCTATTCCCAGTTCCTCCGTCTCCGCTGAATCTGCTCCCAGGATGAGGTTTTCTGTTCCAGGACTTCTCAAATGTCCTCTTTCTTTCAGGATTGTGGTTTCCCTTCTGGCGTCATCAAAGATGCCCTCACCTGCATCTCCTCCATTTCCCGCACTTCAGCCCTTAACCCATCCTCCTGTCACCACAACAGGGACAGGGTGTCCTCACCTACCACCCCACCAGCCTCCGGATCCAACATATTATCCTTCGCAACTTCCACCACCTTCAACAGGACCCCACCACCAAGCACATCTTTCCCTCCCTACCCCTCTCAGCTTTTCACAGGGATCGTTCCCTCCATGACTACCTGGTCCACACGTCCCTCCCCACAGAACTCCCACCTAGCACTTATCCCTGCAAGCTAAGTGCTACACCTGTCCCTACACCTCCCCCCTTACCACCATTCCGGGCCCCAGACGGTCCTTCCAGGTGAGGCAATACTTCACCTGCGAGTCTGCTGGAGTCATCTATTGTATCTGATGCTCCAGGTGCGGCCTCTTCTACATCGGCGAGACCCGACACAGATTGGAGGACCGCTTTGTCGAGCACCTATGTTCCGTCCGTCACAATAGACAGGACCTCCCGGTTGCCACCCACTTCAACTCTGCCTCTCATTCCCATCTAGGTATGTCCATACATGGCCTCCTCTACTGCCATGATGCCAAACTCAGGTTGGAGGAGCAACACCTCATCTACCATTTGGGTAGCCTCCAGCCTGGTGGTATGAACATTGAATTCTCCAATTTCTGGTAATTCCCTCCCCCTCCCTCTTCCACTATCCCAGGTCCCTCTCTGCCTCTCTCCCCTTTCAACTTTCTGCTTCTTTATCTCTACAGTTCTTTCATGCTTATCCCCTCCCCCTCCCCCTTTATCTTTCCTCTGATTGGTTTTCCACCTGGCGCCTCTAGGTCCTACCCCCTCCCCTATCTCTATTACCGGGCTTCGGCCCTCTCTTCCCCACCCATTCCTGATGAAGGGTCTCAGCCTGAAACATTGGCTACTCTTTTCTCACGTTTGCTGCCTGACCTGCTGAGTTCTTCCAGCGTTGTGTACGTATTCTTTGATCCACAACATCTGCAGTTGTATTTTAGTCTTTTTGGATAAGTCTCTATTAGCTTTACATAATGTGATGGAGCAAGATTTACCCATTCCTCCTTGCAAAATTGGCTGATACTGACCTGACTCTCAAGAAACTGTATGAGACCATCGGCACCCTGGAGACTGCACACCCGGAGGTTGCTTTCATCGTCACCAGAGACTTTAATTGAGCGTCGCAGACTGAAGTCTCTCTGAAGTTTTGTCAACATATCCAGGTGAGTACATGCAGAAAGCATACTGCACCTCTGCTCCTCTCCCTTCTGCAACGCTTCCATCCACCGTTTTGGAAATCTGACCACTCCTTCATCCAGTTTCTGCCCGTGTACAGGCAGAAGAAGGAACAGAGGTGGCCATAGTAAAACCAATCACTTTTGATCCGACCAGTCAGTCTCCATGCTGGAGGACTGCTTTGATGACACCAACTGGAATGTATTCTGTGATGAGGATGTTTCCGAGTTCATGGAAGGGGTCACGAGCTTCATCTGGAAATGCACTGAGGAAGTTGTCCCCCAAAAATTGGTCAGTGTCTATCCAAACCAGAAACCCTGGATCAACAGTTCTGTGTGCACTACACTCACCATTGAATCAGTAACCACCAGGAACTCAAGAAATGCAGTCATAATCTATGTAAAGTCATCAAGGCAGCAAAACAACAATGCAAGAAGAAGATCCAGACATAACTCTCCACCAACAATACACGCAGCTTAAGGCAAGGCCTGCACACCATCGCACACTTCAAATCTAAACTCAGTGGTGCTGCCAACATTGCTGCATCTCTCCCAGATGAGCTAAGTCTTTTTTCTTCTCGGTTTGATGTCGTCAACACAGAGCCCCTAAGGAGAGCCGCCGGTGTGACCTGCACCTTGGTCATCCCTGAGGCTGAAGTGTTTCCAATGAGTGAACAGCCACAAGGCTGCGGGACCAGATGGCATCCCAGGGCAGGTACTCGGAGTGTGCGTAACACAACTGGCTGGTATGTTTACAGACATTTTTAATCTCTCCCTCTCCCAGTGTAAGGGGCCTTCATGCTTCAAAGCATCCACCATTGACCCTCTACCTAAAAAGGCCAAGGTAACATGTCTGAACACCTGGCGTCCTGTCGCACTCACCTTGATAATAAGCAAATGCTTTGAGAGGCTGGTCAAGGACTACATCTGCAGTATGCTACCACTCACACTGGTCCCCCTACAATTTGCCTACCGACACAACTGATTAACAGATGACACAATAGTCACAGCTCTACACACCATCCTTACACATCTGGAGAAGAACGATGGTAATGTGAGAATGCTGTTCTTGGACTACAGTTCGGCATTCAACACCATAATTCCCTTCAGGCTTGACAGGAAGCTCAGAGACCTCGGCCTTCACCCTGCCTTGTGCAGCTAGATCCTGAACTTCCTGTCAGATCGCCAACAAGTGGTAAGAGTGGGCTCCCTCACCTCTGCCCCTCTAACCCTCAACACAGAAGACCCCCAGGGCTGTGTCCTAAGCACCCTCCTTTACTCTCTGTGTACCCATGACTGTGTCGCCACCCACAGCTCCAATCTGCTAATTAAATTTGCAGATGATGTTACTTTGATTGGCCTGATCTCAAATAATAATGAGGCAGCCTGTAAAGAAGTCATCACCCTAACACAGCGGTGTCAAGAAAACAACCTCTCTCTCAATGTTGCAAAAACAAAGGAGCTGGTTGTGGACTTGTGGTAAACTATGTATACCTGTCTGGACCTGTCTGGACACGCCCCTCTGCTGACTGCTCCTGTGGCTCCTCCCACAGACCCTGTATAAAGGCGATTGGGGCACTGCTCCTCCCTCAGTCTTGAGATGTCGTGCTCCCTTTTGCGGTTAATAAAAGCCTATCATTCACTTCCAGTCTCCAGGAGTTATTGATGGTGCATCAATTTTATTAACAACAATTTTAAAACATGGAGAGCATTTTATGACCTGACAGATTGGATCTCGACCCACAATCCCAGGAAGCCAGCGACACTTTCGAACTCTGGCTAGCATGCTTCGAATCGTACCTGGAGGAGATTCATGTGACCGATCCTGCCCCAAAGTGCAAGGTTCTCCTCTCCAGGGTCAATCCAAGGGTCTACTCCATGATCAGGGACCAAACGAACTACCAGGGTATGCTGGATGCACACAAAAGACAATACCTGCGGCCAGTGAACACCTTCTACGCAAGGCATCGCTTAGTAACATGGCGACAGTGGGCTGGAGAGTTCAGCGCTGAGTTTGTCCGGGCCCTACATACACTTGTGCGGGCCTGTGATTGCAGGGGACTGACGGCAGAACAGCATACGGAGCTCCTAGTAAGAGACGCCTTCGTCACGGGGATCAGGTCAGTATACGTCCGCCAACAGCTGCTGGAACACACCGATCTTACCTTACGTTCGGCGATTGAGCTGGCCAACATGCTGGAGGCTGCTCTGCACAACTCTGACACTGTCCAGGCACGCGATCTCCCACTGGCCCCATGGATGCTGCAGACCCCGCAGCCCGCCAGCGAATTGACCACAGCTGCTGCCAGTCGCGAGTCCACGAAGTGTTACTTCTGCGAACTCGAGAAGCACCCCCGACAACGCTGCCCAGCCTGGGAAGCTACCTGCTGCAGCTGCGGAAAGAAGGGCCACTTCGCTAAAGCCTGTAAGTCCAAACCACGAGTGGAGTTGAGCAGCGCCACCTGCGAGGCATGGGGGTCGCCACCTTGCCCCCCTGCCGTGTGCGAGGCATGGGGGCGGCCTTCTTGGTCGCCACCATCTTGCCTGCCCACCATGTGCAAGGCATGGGGGTGGCCATCTTTGTCGGCGCCACCTCGCCCTGCCTCCGACCCACATGTGCTTACCAGGCACCCCACTGTGCCGGACCAAGGTGGCGATTCAACTCTGGCCACCGTGACCCTCGACCAAAGCGCTCCACACCAGCTCGCATGGTCAATGATGGACATCCTGGTGGAGGGGCGCAGGACTAGCTGCCTGTTTGACAGGGGCAGCACTGAGAGTTTTATTCACCAGGACATGGTGCAACGCTGTGGACTCGTGACACAGCCGGTAAGCCAGAGGGTCGCCATGGCTTCTGGATCGCATACAACAGACATCCGGGGGGGTTGTGTAGCGATACTAGTGGTACAGGGCACAGGGTATCGGGACTTTGTCTTATGGGTCATGCCTCAACTGTGTGCCCCTGTGCTATTGGGGCTCAACTTCCAGAGCCACTTGAAAAGTGTGACAATGGAGTATGATGGGCCCCTCCCACCAATCCCTGTCAGAAGTCCCCAGTTCTGGGGAATTCATCACATACCCCGCTACTACCCCCACACACACACCGACCCGCACATCCCACCCAGCACCATGCCGACAGCTGCGCTACTGACACCACTTGCAGCCTCTCCACCCTCAAGATCCCTCCCCCACTGCTGTTTGCCAAACTGACCCCCGACTGTAAACCTGTGGCAACTAAAAACAGGAGGTACAGCGCGGGGGACAGGGCCATCATTCAGTCAGAGGTGCAGCGGCTGCTCAGGGAGGGGATCATTGAGACAAGCACAAGTCCTTGGAGGGCCCAGGTGGTCGTTGTTCGGACTGGGCAGAAAAATAGGATGGTTGTGGACTATAGCCAGACCATCAATAGGTTCACGCAGCTTGATGCGTACCCCCTACCCCGCATCGCGGATATGGTCAATCAGATAGCTCAGTACAAGGGGTACTCAACCACAGACCTAAAATCCGCTTACCATCAGCTCCCCATCCGCCTGGAGGACCGCCCCTACACCGCCTTCGAGGTGGGCGGCAGGCTCTATCACTTCCTGCGCGTCCCCTTTGGCATCACGAATGGTGTCTCTGTCTTCCAGAGGGAAATGGACCGGATTGTGGACCAGTGCCAACTGAAGGCCACGTTCCCGTATCTGGATAACATCACCATCTGTGGTCATGACTGGCAGGGTCACAACACCAACCTCCAACGATTTTTCCAAGCAGCCAAAGCCCTGAACCTTACTTATAACAGGGACAAGTGTGTGTTTGGAACCACCCGACTTGCTCTCCTTGGGTATGTCGTGGAGAACGGGGTCATTGGCCCTGACCCCGACCGTATGTGCCCCCGTTGGAATTCCCTCTTCCCACCACCCTCAGAGCCCTTAAACGGTGCCTGGGCTTCTTCTCCTATTATGCCCAATGCGTCCCTCACTATGCAGACACGGTCCGCGCCCTGGTCAAATCCACCGCATTTCCCCTTTCAGCCGAGGCCCATGCGGCCTTCAGCTGCGTTAAAGGGGACATCGCCAAAGCAACGATGCATGCGGTGGACGAGACCATTCCCTTCCAAGTAGAGAGTGACGCCTTCGACTTTGCGCTGGCTGCTACCCTCAATCAGACAGGAAGGCCGGTAGCATTCTTCTCTCGTACCCTTAGAGGCCCTGAAATTCGGCACTCCGCGGTGGAGAAAGAAGCCCAGGCCATAGTGGAAGCTATTAGGCACTGGAGGCACTATCTCACCGGCAACAGGTTCACCTTGCTGACCGACCAGCGCTCAGTTACATTCATGTTTAGTGACAAACAGCGGGGCAAAATCAAAAATGATAAAATTTTGTGGTGGAGAATAGAACTCTCCACCTACAACTCTGATATCCTGTACCGGCCTGGAAGGCTCAATGAGCCCTCTGATGCCCTATCTCGGGGAGCGTGTGCCAGCGTGCAGCTCGACCGGCTATACGCCCTCCATGCACATCTTTGCCACCCGGCTTTTCCATTTTGTGAAAGCTCGGAAGCTGCCTTACTCCCTTGCGGAAATCAGGACGAGGACCAGGGACTGCCAAGTCTGCGCTGAGTGCAAACCGCACTTCTACCATCCTGAAAAGGCACAACTTATCAAGACCACCCGCCCCTTTGAGTGACTGAGTGTCGACTTTAAGGGCCCCCTTCCCTCCACCGACTGTAATGTGTACTTTCTCAACTTAATCGACGAGTACTTGCGGTTTCACTTTGCCATTCCCTGTCCCGATACCACTGCCACCTTCCTTCATAAAAGCCCTGCTCTAGCTCTTCACTCTGTTCGGATATCCCTGCTCTGTCCACAGTGACAGAGGGTCCTCATTTATGAGTGACGAGCTGCGCCAATACCTGCTGGCTAGGGGTATTGCAGCTAGTAGGACCACGAGCTATAATCCCCGGGGGAATGGACAGGTGGAGAAGGAGAATGCCACGGTGTGGAAGGCCACACTCTTAGCCCTTAGGTCAAAGGGATTGCTGGTCTCTCGCTGGCAGGAGGTCCTCCCCGAGGCACTCCACTCCATCCGCTCCCTGTTATGTACGTCCACCAATGCCACCCCTCACAAGTGCCTATTCTCTTTTCCCAGGAAGTCTGCCACTGGGACCACCCTACCAGCTTGGCTGACGTCCCCAGGGCCAGTGCTGCTCCGGAAACATGTGCGGAGCAATAAATACTCCCTGATGGTCGAGAGGGTTCACCTACATGCGAACCCCCAGTATGTCTACGTGGTCTTACCTGATGGGTGGGAGGACACAGTCTCCGTCCGCGACCTGGCGCCCGCAGGAACATCAGACCCCTACCCTGAACACTCCACGGTGACTATGAACCCCATACCCTCCGATGTATATACCCAGAGACACCACGCATGCCAAGCCCTACACAGACTCCTCATGACACTTCCATACCAGGTGCCACGCACACACACGAGGGATTACTGATGCCTAACGGGCTGGCACCTCAAGTCAGGCCAGAGCCAGAACAACCACCGTCACTGGTGCAATCACCACTGGTGCTACGTAGATGGACTCAACTGCCTGATAGACTTGACCTGTAAATATACTTGTAAGAAACTTCACCCCATGGAACTCTCTTTTAAAACAAAGGAGGGGTGAACGTGGTAAACTATGTATATCTGTCTGGACACGCCCCTCTGCTGACTGCCCCTGTGGCTCCTCCCACAGACCCCTGTATAAAGGCGATTGGGGCATTGCTCCTCCCTCAGTCTTCGAGATGTCGTGCTCCCTTTTGCTGTTAATAAAAGCCTATCGTTCACTTCCAGTCTCCGGGAGTTATTGATAGTGCATCAGGACTACAGGAGGAATGGAGACAGGGTCACCTCTATTGACATCAATGGATCTGGGGTTGAGAGGGTGAACAGCTTCAAGTTTTTCAGTATACACATCACCGAGGATCTCACATGGTCTGTACATACTGGCTGTGTGGTGAAAAAATGCACAACAGCACCTCTTTCATCTCAGACGATTGAAGAAATTCATCATGAGTCCCCAAATCCTAAGGACTTTCTACAGGGGCCAATTGAGAGCATCCTGACTGGCTGTATCACTGCCTGGTATTT